>NC_072852.1:115395906-116103406 GCF_028858705.1 Grus americana
AGATCTTTTCTTTTAATCTGAAGTTACATTGCGTAGCCTATCTTCATATCGAAAATCTACTACAGATTAGCCGAATTTTTCTTGCTGTCTCTGAGCATAAGTGGGAAAGTTCTCATGAATTTTTTAGCAGACATTCCTTCTTTAAACCTTTATTTAATACCAGTGATGGGAACAAACCTCATTCCTTCGTGTTTGTAAAATACAAATAAGAAAAATAGGATTTTTATTATCATCTGTGTCTGAGTATTGACAGTCACTGGTTTGTTCCAGATCAGAATTAAAATTATCTGGGTCCTGACCTTCATCTCGGGAGCCCTGAAAGCCTACTGATTTCAGCAGAGCTGCATGGGCACAGATTATGCTTATTCATTAGTGCTGAACTGCAACATTCTTGTCACTCCAAGGAGTTACTCCTGATTACCAAGCCAATAGTAATAGTTGTTAGGTTGAGACAGTAAGAATCACAGTGAAATAATAATTGCTTGCTCATAAAGCCTACTTCTCCATCTTTCTTAATTGGGAAAGTAAAAGACAACATAACACAAAACAAAGTACAATAAAATAACAGCAGAGAGGAAGTACATCTTTTTAGAAAGCAGAGGAAGGTCTGAGCTTAGAAGGACTGAAGACAGGAAGAACGATTGCCTAAAATGCCTGAAGAAAAATGTTAACAGTAAATTTTAGTTGAATTATGATACATTTTGAAACTGCAGAAAATTTTGAAAGTTGCTGTAACTACTGGAAGATCTTTACCAAGATGAGGTGAAAAACAATTTGAAATCTTGAGTGCAATGACAAGGTCTTATCAGTCACAGATTTACTTGGGGAATTATTGATGTTCTGAGTTTAGAAGATATTCACGTCATTTTAGCTCTATGTTGGAAATGATGTCTGCTTTTAAATAGTGCGAAGTGATATGGGATATTTAATCTGATTTTCCAAGTACAATATGTAGATATCCAGATTTAGGGAATTTGAAAATAATTTTTTTACAGCATTTCTACTTTCCCATTCAAATTCAATATTTAGTTTTAAATAATGTTTTTAGTTTCACCTGTCTCAAAGATACTCTGGCAGTATAGTTTGATTTTAAATTATCATCCCGATTTTAATATCTCTCAGCTCCCTGACTGACCTTGTCATGTCTTCTAGCGCAGCCTATCAGCCAAGAAGCTTCTGGGCCAAGATCACCACATGGTGATGGAGAAACTACAGCAAAGTTTGGGATGCATATATTACACCTGCGGAGGGAAACCTGCACAGGCTGGTATCTAAATATAGCAACTAGAGTGATTTGGACTACAGAGAGATTTGGACGACAGAGAGAGCTGGAGTGTATCAAACCACCTTGATCTCATCTTCTTTTTATAGGCAAAAGATTGTCAAAGTCATCAGGCCTCCAGTCAAGTCAATATAGAAAAAGAGTACTCTCCAAGGAACCTGGTGGTTTTGAGATGGGTTAAGAAATTTCCCTGGTTTTAACTTTATGAGTGTTGTTCTAGATACAGTGCGTACTCTCTGGAGTTCCCTTTCTCCCCTTATTCATTTTTCTCATAGATTTTGAACTGAAAGTAGGTGACGCTTTATGTAGATGCTTTATGTAACCATAATCAAAATTAAAACATTGCACAAAGCATTATGAAAGCTCATGGACCGCAAAACAAAGAAAAGCTTTTCACGGGATCCCAAAGAAGCTAGGGACCATGGGGCGAGCAAAACGCAACAGAAGCCGGCACTTTAAGTTCCTCATTATAAATCTGCACATACAGCTCACTAGAAGCGTATTTTAATATGGAGATTACACGTCCTGTGGCCATGCTTTGCCTCTTTCAGCTCTGCCATTCAGAGCCCGCTCCTTCCGCTTTGTCCCAGTGCCATATCCGTGCCCGTGTTTCCTACGTCTCCTCCTTTATGTGTCGGCATTATTTTGAATTCAGTGTGTTGAAGTGCAGCATCATGAGCCAAGGCCTGATCTCATGGAAGTGGGTGGTCGCTCTGCAACTGCCCTTTAAGGAACCATTTGGTCCTGACTTCATTTCCTATTGTTTCTCCAGTATGAAAAAATAAGATATTTTTATTGTTGTCTCTCTGAGAGTATAACAAGCAATCATTTTGTGCCACAGGCATTGTATTTATAGTCATAAACACAAACTCAGACTTCAGCTACATCCAAGTAACACCACAATTTTCAATAGTGTTGTCTTGCTGTACAAAATTTCACCTATCTTTCCAAATTTCTCCATCCACTGACTTTTCTGTCACAGGCAACAATTCCTCCTTTTACCTTGGCTTCTGCTTTTGATCCCATTTTTAAGACAACAAATCCAAATATGTTGGATAAAAAGTTTTTATGGAAATGCCTTTTTTTTTATTGCATATTTTTCTATTTAATGTGAAATGCTTCTTTTCATGGTTGAAAGGCTATAAAGATATCTGATTCAAATTTTAAAGACAACCCCCTCTATTTAGAATAAGATAAAACAAAGAAGAAAACATCTGTTTCAGACGCTTTGGGGAAAAAAAAAGCAACCAACCAAACAAAAAAAACACCACAACACCTTTTCTTTAGTTATTCAATATCAGATTTTCATATTTAGATATTGCCTATGCTTTAGGCTTCTCTATCTTATTTCTTTATTCGTATCCAGATAAAGCTCTGTCACTTCTTCATCTTCTTGTGCAGAATTATTCCTCCCTCCCCTCTCTACCATGTACAATGCAATAAAAAGAGAAGCCCCTGTACAGGACAGGTGTTTCCCTGACTCCTTTTCTTCTTGCTTCACCACATCACAGTTGGCACCTCTCATTTCCCCTGTTCACTTATTTCTTACCAGTTTTTAGGCAGTTTGAGTGATCCTTTGCTAGTGGCATTATAGAAAACGAAATGTAAAACTTTCTAGCAAAGTGATAACAGCAAAGAAGCATTTACAATTTATCTGAAATTTTCACTGCAGGCATCTAAACATACACCACAATAGTATAAAGTATGTGATGAAATTATATATACACATGCACTGCTGATATTTATTAACACTTACAAATATCTAAAGGGTGGATGTCTAGAGGAAGGGGCCAGACTCTTCTCTGTGGTGCCCAGTGACAGGACAAGGGGCAATGGGCAAAAACTGGAACAGAGGAAGTTCCATCTGAACAGGAGGAAAAACTTCTTCACTGTGAGGGTGACCGAGCACTGGGACAGGCTGCCCAGAGAGGTTGTGGAGTCTCCTTCTCTGGAGAGATTCAAAACCTGCCTGGACACGATCCTGTGCATCCTACTCTAGGTGATCCTGCTCTAGCTGGGGGGTTGGACTAGATGATCTCCAGAAGTCCCTTCCAAACCCTACAAATCTGTGAATCTGTGAAACCAGATGAAGATGAACATATCCCACTGGAGTGAGGTACACTACTCAGGAGTCCTCAGTGTCTGATGAAGAAATTTTACTGCCAAGACAACAGAAACCTGCACCTCAGCTTTGTGCTTTCTTCTCTTCTCCTTGCTACTCTCTCCTTGGTCTGCAGTAGATACACATTGAAACTTTAGTGATAACGGCAGTCTGTGGTGGTCACAATGTGTATTTTAGCAAAAAGTCAGATTAAAGGCTTCCTATTTAGGACCTTACCCAAAGCCCATGGAAGTGAAGTTGTTTCTGTTTACTTCAGATCAAACCTTTCTGGTATGTGAGAGGCACCCAGCACCTAGAACAGCCTTCTCACCTCAGCTTAAGCTGGGTCAAGAGTCCTCCTCTGCAGCTGCAAAATCCGTGTGAGACTGGAATCAGGGTTGAGTCTGAGACTTCTTTCTTTCACACATGAGTAAACATATCATACACTGCCTTCCAGGTAGAAAGTATCCAAATGCTGCCTTCACAGGGCATTTCCATTGCACAATAACTTGGAAAAAGAGTAGAGTGAAGTAGAATGAAGTTTATTAATACTCTATGCAATATATATATATATGAGAATTACTCACTTTAGTAGCCAGTCATAGCAACAGGATACTAATTCCTCTTTGTCTTCTAAATGGTTCTGTATTTTCTTCTTTATTAGGGAAGTGTCGTTTATTGTCTCCAGTGGAGTTCAAATTAGGGCTAAAATTATTCCAGTGCAGTAGATCTTACACCCCATACATATTTAAATGTAGATTTATTATTTTTATTCACAAACATAGATGCACTTTTTTTTTTAACATAGATATATATGACCCTATTATCTAATCTTCTTTGAGCATGGGTTAGGTTGCTCTGGTTCTGTAAATTAAGAAAAAAATTAGAAACTGTAATGAAAACAACACGATTCAATTCTGTTCCTGGGTCCAGCAGCTAGACTCTGGTCCAGTCAAGAGTGTCTCAAAGGGCAACTGAGTCAAGCCATAAATATCTTTAGAAGATCATCACAACAATGATGGCAGCACTGGTCCACAGAGCCTAGGAAGGAGTCAAGCTCCTCTGAAGAAAACAGAGGACTGTGATCGACATCTGTAAAGAGAAAGCATCAGAATAACACAATCAGATCAGTGTTACTACATCATCCAAGGAAGGAGTTTTCAATTGTGGTTACGGGCACTTCTGCAAGAGCATGCAATGGTAAAATGTGTCTTTGTTTTAAATACACCCACCTCTTACCCCCTTACAACCTCAGAACACAAGTCTTTTCCGATGGGTCAGTGTTACACTGCTACATGGCTTTGCTTCTGCCTGAATAAAATATAATAATTTGTTTTAATTATATACCGCAAACTGCATACATACATAGAAAGAAGAATGCGGCTCATGACTGAGTCTTAGTGGTCTCCAGCCTTTCAGTATGTTTTTTCTGACTGAAGTGTAACAAAGAAGAATAGGAAAAAGAAATAACAATGTCTAACATATAGAAAAGTCCTCTTTCTATTCTGAACTAGATAGAGACTTTTTGCCCCCACAGGGCTAAAATTGTGTTGCTCTATTTTGCTCTGCTCTTTCAATGGAACTAATTTAATGCTACATGAGTATAAATACTTTCTGCACACAGAGGAGCTCTGACAAACATAAAATCCACATCTGATTCGGTGACAAGAAAGGAAAATAAAGTGATAGCTTAGAAAAAGAAACACTTCTGAAATTGTTAAGTTTTCATTCTTTGGTTTGCAGTGAGTCTGGGCTCTGTTAAGAGCAACATGAGGATTTCAGCTGGGAAGGTGGGGAAGGACAGTGGAAGGTGCCAGGTGCCCGTGGGGGCAGAGCCCATCTCCCAGCCCACCCACGTCCCAGCCCAACCTCCCCCTGCGCTGCCCCGTTCCCCTTGCACTGGCTTTGGCTCTGGTCTGGTACTCGGGTTAATGACACACTAAACCCCCCGTCTTGCTTGAGGGGGAAGGAGGAGGGGGTTGCCGGCTTTTTTTGCCAGTTTGTTGATGCAAATAGAGGGCTGCAGAGCACCTCTCCTGAGGTGGAGGGAGGTGACAGGGACACGGTGACCAAGTGAGCAGGGAGGGATGGGACACCAAAAGGAGGAACAGCATCACCTTTCCGGTGACAGTGAGTACAGCTCTGTCCTGCTTCATGAAACTTCACTAAGGCATTAAAATTATTAGTCTTCAATAGGAAAAATACAGCATCAGGTAGACACAGCGCAAGTCATATCCGTTTCTCTATTTCTCTCCTCCTGGGAGACAACCTCAGAAGGAAAATCACCAATGGATCCCTATGGCTACTCATGCTCTTTCCTGAAGCTGGAAACCTGATTTACACTGGTTACCTTTAAGAGAATCAATATTCTATTGTCTTGTTCCCTGAGCTTTTCCAGTCTCCTTTCTAAAGGGCTGTATTATAAGTTTTGTTGAGTTTTATAAATAACATGTAATAACAACACAGAGACTTTGGAATTCATTTCTACTCAATAGGTGTCATTTTGGTCTCCCTCTAATTGCTTCTGCCAACATATTCAAATATAAAATCCATAGAAATTACATACAATATGCTAACTACTACATATATTTTTCCACAACCATTAATTTCTGTGTACTAAATTGTATACTTTGGCAGAATCTTCAAGTGTGTACAATTTAAAGATTGAAACATAATAAGATATGGCCACATGAAATGGCAGTATTTGGAACACTGATCAGACAAATTTAGTAAATGGTTTAAAATAGGTAGTTCCACATTTAAATATAATACAGAATATCATACATATAAAACTAGTCCTAGTAGGCTAACAACAAAATTCTTTATCCTCTTTATATACACACAATCACATGCATCCCCCACAGTTTCCATAAAATAATACTATATATAAATTCTCTTTGAGTGGCAGTGGGATTTTAAAAAGTTTTTAACGACTTTGCTCAATCAGAAAATTCTCCCCTAAAGCAAAACCAACATATGGATAAAAGTGTGTGAAACAAATATTCTCAGATAAGATTTTATTTTAATATTTAAATTCATCATTTTGAGGGAAAGAACATATTTCAATTGAAAATAATAGTTTAATAATAAATTGTGAATCAGTTCTAATAAAAGATCACAGAGAGAAAAAACATCAAATTAACAAAAAGAACTAAACATAAACCATATGCTAGCTCCTTTAGAAGCATTCAAGTCCTTCTGTTGGGGAGCTGCACAGCACTTTCAGATCTTATTGGATATTTTATTTTCATTTCAGTGCCATGTAGTGCTACTAAGACTCGTTAGCAGGTTCTGTTCACACCAATTATTTTAGTGTACTAATCTCTCTGCTACATGACAACTACCTCAGTCAAGCCTATGTTACTGACAGCTGATGCAATCTGAACCATTCCAATACTACCAAGTAGTATTTGACACTATTAAACTTTTCCAAGTGGTCAGGAGGGTCCTGGAGCTGTACGTGAGGGAAGGGTCGTCTTCTCTCTTCGGCTGCCTCTACTGCTAGGCGATCAGATATTTCTGCAGGCTGGGATTTGATCCAGGGGTTTCACACTGAGACGGCATGGGGTATCTTCGACCCTACTCTCCCCTCTCTGCCTGGGACCCCTCTCCCATGGGACTCCTACGCTGGTGCAACCTACTGCCTCATCCCGTCCCAGAGCCTAAAGATGAGACCCACCGCCCCACAGGCACCACGGAAGAGCCCAAGGGGCAAATTGCCAGTATGTTATATATACCAGCGTATTGCCAGCCACCAGTGCACATTACCATTGCACAGGTACAAAACTGGAATATAGCAGTGAATTAGAACAGAAAGATCGGTTGATACCACAGAGAAGAATGTTATAATATTCTTTTGAAAAATAGCTTGTTGAACTTTCAAAAGTACACATCTATCAAGAAATCATAAATCTGGAATAATACATGGCATTACAGCTTTAGAGATATTTATTATAGATGTATAAGGTAAGTACATCTACATTTTAATATATTTATACATTCTAATGTCAGGTACTGTATACACATATTATAATGACATGGATATACTCAGTTGTATAGGTAGATACATAAAAGAGAAAGGAGCAAAATACTGCAGCTCCACATGTTTTTCAGAATAGGAAAAGATTTTTGTTCAGATTCCAATATTTCTGGTGGAAACACTTTGCAAGACAGACATGTTTTCCATTAACCTAAATACTGTTAACCCCAACAGAAAACACACTGTTAAGAAAATTACTTGATCATACACCATTCAAAAACACTGTGCTACACATCTGCTTAGGGACCTGTGTATTGTGACTTGCTAATGTTAAAATACCAGCCTAATTATTTTTTAAAGTTATTTGTTTGTTCTGGAAAACTAATCCACAGATTCATGTTAATTCACAGACAGTAAGTCTGAGATCCACATAACAAGCTTGATCCAGAGCATATTAAAGTCTATGGAAGTTCATTGACGTCAAAGGATTTCAGATCAGAAACTAAAATAAGGTATTACAGCACAGCATTGAATAACCCTTTTGTTAGTCCTTCATTCATCCTGGTGGATGAGGGGGAGAAATGTCTTTTTCTCTTTCTTCTTCTTCTTACTTACTTTCTTGTTTTCTTGGTTTTCCTTCCTTCTTCTCTTCTTTCCTTCCTTCCTGTTTCTCTCCTTTTCTCCTCCTCTCTCTCCCTCTCCTTTTCTTCTCATTCTTTCTTGTCTGATTATTCAAACCAACTGAACCACTACATTGTGAAAATTCAGTGACAACTTAATGTAAATTGTTTCTACCAGAGCTTCAGTCAGTGCATTTGTGACCTCTAAAATGGCATGTGGGTCTGAGAAATATGACATTGGCAGCAAAGATATGATATGCCTCCTAAGGCATGGCTCACAGGCATTTCAGCATGCACCACTGCAAGCTGTTGCTGTAGCTGATTTTTCCTGTGGCACCAGCAGTTCTACTCTTTGTTGTCCCTGTATAGTATCTCACTGTTTTCAATTGTCCCAGAGCCCTTGCTTCAAATTTATACTCTTTCTGTGAGGAACCAAAAATACATATTCGTTATTCTGAAATGTGTGGCTTGCTATTCATTTATATTTTGTGCTCTTTGCCTTAGCCAATAAAGGGAGGTGTGAAACACAGATGGTATGGACTCGATTCTTAAAAAAAGAAAAAAAAGTTTAATTTTTCCAACTCAATTCTTTAAATATATCAGAGAACAGTTAAAGACTTTGGGGGAGGGGGATATGCTTCTTTGGCTTGTTTCATTGCTGATGTAAAGGACATTTTGCACCTAAACCAGGTAGGTTTTAGTTAGAATTTGAGCACCCCTTCACAGCACACAGCATTATTGCTTGAGAACAAAGCAAAATCATTCCTCCAGAGTATTTCTTCTTCCACTGTGCACTGAATAGTCCTGAGATAATATTTTTGAGCCACATGAAATGAGTGGCATCAGAGTCTATAGAGAATTTCCCCAGCAAGCATGAAAGACAGCACAATTTGTGAACTGAGCCAGCTCCACTCTCCTCCCCGAGTTCCTTTTTTCCACCCCTTTCTGCCTTTCTACAATAGACACTTCCAACACAGAGGGTCTATTAGAGAGACTTTCTTCTCACATGTATGTGCATGCATGCTCACTGCCTGAGAGGAGCATTTGATTGACCATTGCACTGGTCTAGAATGGACACTCATTTCTGCTTTCCCTGGGTATTTTTTTACCAAGTTTTTACTTGATGTATACCTTAGCAGAGTTTCTGACACTGAACAAAGTAAACAAAAAGAGTACAACCTAAAGGATTTCTCATCTGAAAAAAATACCAAAAAATATAAAATGGGTGACAAACCCTAGGGACAGTGTTGACTCTTTTACACTAGATGATTCAAAATGCTTACAGCTAATGTTATCCAAATATCACAACTAGTCTGTGAGCCCAGCACAGCCCAGCAATAAGAAAGAAATGGAGAATTATAGAATCACAGAATGACAGCATGGCCGAGGTTGGAAGTGAACTCTGGAGGCCATCTACTCCAACCCCCTGCTCAAGCAGGGCCACCCAGAGCCAGTTGTCCAGGACTGCATCCAGACAGCTTGTGAATACCTCCAGAGAAGGAGACCCCACAACCTCCCTGAGCAACCTGTGCCAGTGCTCAGCCACCCTCACAGTAAAAAAGTGTTTCCTGATGTTCAGATGGAGCCTCCCGTGTTCCAGTTTGTGCCCATTGCCTCTGGGCCTGCCACTGGGCACCACTGAAAAGAGAAATGAAATCCCTTTCCTAAATAAAGCACACAGAACAAAGGTTTAGCAAAAAACTGCTTCGAACCAACTCTAGTTGAGATGATACATTTCTGGGAGAGCAAACCCCAGTAATCATGTATCTATCTGCTCCACTGTAGCATGGAAAGAATCGAATATTCAACTTGTTTCTCATCCGACAGAAGGGTTTCCTTCTCTGACAGCACAGTATAGCCTATTAAGCAACTTTTTCTTAGCAAAAATATTCATCAGTTCAGAACTTATTGCACCACTGACTTGATCAAGACATCTGGGAAACATGACCTGTTGGTTTAGTGCTCTCTCTTCCACAGGACTTGGATGCACAGGGTCTGGTAGGCATCCCCTGTGCACCTGATGTCCTGATACACTTTCTTTTCATTTGGAGATGTAATAAGAGTAACATTATTGGGGGAAAAAAAAAAAATAGCTCACTGTAAAAGCTGTCAAAATATTCCCTAGAAGAACCAGATGTTTTACAACAACCAAAGATGTCCTAGTATGTTACTGTTGTTTTATCTGGGGAAGTTGTTTTTACTTCTTTTTGAAACTGTTTCACAGGCTTTCAATAGCTGAGGGATGTTTTTCTTCTTCTGTAAAAATAAATTAATAAATAAATGCCTTGCATTTGTCAAGCAACGTTAACAGCTTCTCAGCAGAGATTTATAGAGCCAAACAGTAAGCGTGCACTGTAATGGTTTCTATAAGCTCTTGTACTATAAGAAGCAACGCTGATTGAGACAAAGTTATTTTTGTAACATGACAGAAGAAAGGACAGTGGTATTCTTTGTGGAAACACTGCTAGAGCCATAATTAGAGTGTTCTTTCTCATGTTTTTATGATGGGAATCAGGTTTTTTTCAGTATAAGCATATAAGATAAGAGCAGACTGGCATGGGCACACCTTGCCTTCATTGAAATTGATTGGAATGGTGTTATCAACATCAACAGAAGCAGAAATAGATCACATGTGGCCAGCTAGTGAGCATCCCTACAGCATAATCTAAATCCCAGTTGACATCAAGTGTTGTGCTACCATTAAACAAACAAATTTCTCATGGGTTGCAAAGCAAAAGAGCTCAGACACTAAGGGCTAAATTTCTCTGCAGTAACACATCTCTAAGAGATATGTGTATATTTAAACCAAATCCATAGGCCTCATGAAATCCTCACCAACTCCAAGGAAAACATTTGAGTTTATGCAATCCTAACATTATACTCCATTACACAATGTAAACAGAGGCTAAAGATATCTCAAATAACGAAAACATTAGCTTTGAGGTCCAGAGTGGATCTTGCAGACCTTGTTCAGATGTTTGTATTGTACCCCTAGTGACTTCCAGGTCCAGGAAGGCTTCTCAGCACAGATGTGGCACAGTGCAACCCCGTACTGATGCTTTCCTGCAACATTGCCCCCAGTGTAAGAAGCTTTTCCAGATCCCTGAGCGTGGTGCCGATGCAGAATTGGGCACCATACCAAACAGGCATGTTGACTGAAGGTGTCCTGCTGAATACACAAGTGGTCCGTCACTGCCAGGCATTGCTCCCCGCAAGACTCAGGTGTCAGGACAGAGGTACAAGTACACCCAAACTGGCTCTCTGTGGAATCAGCTCCAGACATTGAAGGTTAGAATAATCTTTGGGTTTATATTAAAGAAGGTTCCTCTTAGTTAGCAGCAGGTAAGTTGGTTACTTTTAGACCCTTAAGCTCACATCAGCATTAATCTATTTTTTGCTGGTCCAAACAAATTACTGAATGCAGTCAAAAAAGGATATTTTGTCCTTTCATATTCATCTTACAACTAGTAAAATTATCCTTCTTGCTATTTGAAGAAGCCTCCTTCCTGTGTTTTTCTCAGTGCAAATATACAGAGGACTAAAAAATATCAGTATTACGAATGGTACTTTCTCCAGTAGAGTATGCAGTTACAAAAACATTTTTTTAAACACCCATGCAATGATATTATACTTTTGAACATGTGAGTAAATACACTACCTTTTCTATCCTCTTTCAGAAGTTTGGCTGTCTAACAATCCTGTATGCTTAAATAGTATTGCATATCAAAACCACTGTGCTTCAAAACTCACCTATTTAGTTTTTTTCAATAATGGCCTTTGTGAAGGAACACATATTCTGATCACCTCTTGCGATGCATTAAGATCCAGCTCAGATTCTCATGTTATGCCTAACACCTAGAGGATTTAAATTTTTGATGATGGGAACAATACTCCTATGGTAATATAGTTGTTTGATTTCCACATTGGTATACTACAGAGGGGGAGGGGGGAAAGCAAGGACATTATGGCTACAGAACAGTGAAGTCTAAGATCTCTAAAGGTGTTCCTCTCCTTGGAGCTGTTCTCATATGCTTTTGAGACTTCTTCTATCAAATACATTGAGCATCTAGAAAGTAGATACCCCTAATTCAAACCACATGTCTTAACTCCTAGCTGCTCTGATGATCTCATGTCTCAACCATTACGTGCAGTTATGCGTTGTGCAATCCTCCCCTTCATTTCTCACATTCTGTGCCTATAATTGCACTTCACTTCAGAAATAATATTTCCAGAGGTGCCTCCAAAAGACAGTTAAAAAATACATGGTGCATTAATTATAATAACTTGAACTCCCTGCATATATTGAATATAGTACCTGGTAATTTTTTTCATTAATTCTCTATAATTGTGTCTAATTGCATCTATTACTTATGCAAACCTCCCAAGGGCTTGCACATCAATAACTCCCATTTAGTTGAAGAGAAGTTACTCATATTCTGCAGTAGAAAAAGACTCCTGTTTACACTTCGCTGCAGATTTTTTTTCAAGAACTCAGGAGCGTTTGTTCTTCTTTAACATAAAGCCAAGAAACTCACCTACAAACCTGAAGAATGTGCACAGGCCCAAGTCACGAATGAAAGAACCAGAAGAGCTGAAACATAAGAATAAATTGTCTCAAGGTAGTGCTTCATGCTTTCACTCATGCTTGGGAGGAGCATATAGCTTCAAAGCTGAAAATGTGTGAAAATACATGATGAACTATCTCACCATCACTCTTCAAATCCTTTCTTAAAACTGTTCTTTGCCTCACTTATAAAATGCTAAAATAAATTAGCCAAATAAGGTACTGATTCTACTGCATATCATGCTAGAAATTATTCTTACTATTCCATTTTACATTACGGGCAATCATAGAATAACAGAATGGTTTGGGTTGGAAGGGACCTCAAAGATCATCTAGTTCCAACCCCCCTGCCATGGGCAGGGACACCCTTAACTAGACCACGTTGCCCAAAGCCTCATCCAACCTGGCCTTGAGCACTTCCAGGGATGGGGCCTCCACAACCTCTCTGGGCAACCTGTTCCAGGGCCTCACCACTCTAACAGTAAAGAATTTCTTTCTAATATCTAATCTAAATCGACCCTCCTTCAGCTTAAACCCATTACCCCTTGTCCTGTCACTCCATGCCCTTGTAACCAGTCCCTCTCCAGCTTTCCTGTAGGCCCCTTCAGGTATGGGAAGGCCGCTATAAGGTCTCTCCGGAGCCGCCTTTTCTCCAGGCTGAACAATCCCAACTCTCTCAGCCTGTCTTCACAGGAGAGGTGCTCCAGCCCTCAGATCATCTAATCTTGCTTTTTGACTGACACCTGGTCAGTGAGGTACTGGACCACAAGGCACTACAGCAGTGTAAAAGTACATGTGTTGGCATGCATAATAGAACATTAAGAAGTTTAAAATAATGTTTATGTATTACCAACAATGTAAAGTCATGTTCTTACATATTTTCTCTACTCATTTTGGGAAGCATCTCACTCCACAATTATGTCTATTGGTTACAATAGCTGAAGATTTCAAATCTGTTCTCAACAGAAAATAGAGTTAGGCTGTGAAGGATAAAGTAAGGGTTATGTATACAAATATATTTGTACATAATAAGAGGTATATGTATCATTTCACTTTGCTGAAGTCTACCATCACTTTTCTCCATCTTTATTCTGTTCTTTAATCAGCAAGCTCCAGAGATAGAAATCATGTCAATGATCAGAATGGACTGCATATATTTAAGGTGCTTTTGAAATCTCAGTAAGGACTAAGCATGCTCTTTCCATTCTTATTATCAACAAGTATTCATTTAATTTTAAACAGTGAATATTTCCATCTCCAGGCAGTAAATGACTATGAATCTGGAGTAAAAGAGAAATCCTGACTTTATGTTTCCTGAACAGTTGGCAATCACAGGTTTTGAATTTTATTATTTGAGTGGGCAATTCCTTCTTAGTTTTAATTCTCTCTTGATTAAACCTTCTCTCTGGTGATCATATTTGCATGCATTAAGCTGGAAACCAATTTCAAAGACAGATGTCCCTTTTCTTTCACCCACCATGAAACTCTTCCATATGGAGAAGGTCAGTCAGAAGCCTATTCACCATTTAAAAGTCACTGGATTTTGCAAAGCAGAGGTAAAGCGATATTTAAGTAGTGCCTAGAGTTAGCTCTGGCTGCTTGCAAGGAGGGAATTTCACCCATAAATCTTTATACATCTTGTTACACTGATAAATTAATACTGAGACTGAATTTATTAATACAGGGAACAGGTAATAGTCATACTGCTGAGTGAGGTGTTTTCAGCATCTTTGGACTGGAATTAGAGTGTTCCCCAAGTGGATGTAAAATACATAGCAAGTTTAACAAGCTTCTTACATTGTCTCTTAAAGTCCCCCTGGCTCAAAGTAAAAATCTATTTGAGTAATTTCAGATAGCTTAAAAGAGAGCTCCAGCCTCCTACTTAATATCTGTGCTAACATCATTATCTACCATGTTTAGGAAATGATTATTTTGCAAGGGGATACTTTCTTTTTATGGATAATAAAAATATTTGCTGGCTGGGATAATAAAGCTTTATTAGGAGGAAGAAGATAAAATTATTTTTAATCAGAACACTAAGCAATTCTTCCACTTAGCTTGATTCGGGCTAGTTTAAATTCAAACTGCAGGATACCTCCTGATCCAATGATGCTGGATCAAATCTGTGAGAACTCTTTACAAAAACAGTGTTGACTCTCTAGACAAAACACTAACAGTATTTTAGCCATTTACTCATGCATATCTGGAAAATCAATTATTTGGAAGAATTTTCCTGCCCAGATCTCATCACTGTCTACCTTGGTTTTATGCAGCAACTGATAGTAAAGTGTGAAAGTAATCGAAGGCTGACCAAAGGCTGCCTTTACTCTATAGCCTTGTGTTAATCATTTGGTGAGAACCAGTTATATAGACATTTTGCTAGTATATTCCCTGTTGACATCAGAGTACATCCAAGAGCTATATGGTTAAATGTGTGGCATGAGAGCTTTTACCTGATAGGAACCTAAACCTCCTCTTGATAGGGGCTGAACACTGAGTCGAAAGAAATGACCACCAGCACAAAAAATATGCCATTTCCTTTGTCTGCCTGGGTCTCACAATGCAAATCCCTGCTGCACCCATGTGCAATGCTACCATGCTCCAGAAGGTGCCCTTCCAATGTCGGGGAGTGACTGAAACACTGAGCAAAAAAATCCACCAATCCGCCAATTCTACTGCTTTCGTGCCTTGGGTGCCCAGTCCTAGTGAGTGGTAGGGTGCTGCTGCAAGATGGGAGTTCCTTCAAATCTCCTTGATGCAAAGAAGCACTTGACCACATCAGTCCCCAGCTAAAATTGTCCAAATCAGGCAACGTGGGTTCTTGACAAAAAAACCCACACACCCGCATAAATTACTACTAAAATCAGCAGTATGTGGTAAGGACCTGAGAGCAAGGTTTCACCCTTGGAAGCTGTAAGCAACTAATAATTAGATTTCCAGGTCTTACTGAGTCTTTATGGGTTTCTCAATTTGAAAGAGTGTAACTAACCAGTAAATGATCTGCTGTGGTCTCGAAAAGCAAACTGAATCAACATGTAGAGGATTTAGACCATTTCCATAAATACATTTAAAAACAAAATTGATGGCAGTTTTCAAACAGGTCTTGAGCGAAAAAAATTTTGAGGGCCTGTACAATCTCTCCAGCTGATATCTTCTCCATATGTGCCTGAACTGCACACCAGCCAAGAAGCTCTCTGAGAGCTCAAGCCACTCTGACGGAATCTCACAATGCGCCGCTCGACTGGATGGAGAGCACAGCTAAAATTCCTGGCTAGGAAATACATCACTTAAAAACAAACGAGGTCCAGGAAAAAAGTCATGGAAAACATTGAAAACAGTCATATGGCAATGCAAGATGTCAGCAAATGTCTTTTTTTTTTAACCAAAAAAGCTGAAAGTCAGCATGATGGAGGGTATCATGCTTGCTTTCTTATCAGAAGTCTTTTTTCTGGCCATTTATGTGAAAAAACCACAATAAAAAATAAATAAACACACACACACACACACACACACCCCCCACTCTCACTGTGCTAAATTGCTAAATCAACTGCAAATTAAGCATTGAATGCACTCCTCAGCCAGGACCCCACCAAGTTTGTATATTCAGCAATCACAGTCATACCTAATTGGGCATTTCAGAAATGAGGGAACTTTGCTTTACTTAAATGGGTTGCTAATGGTCCCCACATCCCATGATAAGAATTTAAAATGACTTGCCTACAATTCATGCATTTAAAAGAAAAATAGCCTCAGGAGGTTCATTACCGCATACAACTTCATCCACAGCAAACTCCACATTCCTGCCCTTAAGAAGAGCAACCTCTGAATGGGCCTGCAGAAAGCACCAGAGAAGTTCCTAGGTCACAAATAATACATTTCCCTCCCTGTGCCAAGCAATTTTCTCCATTTTTTTAAAGCTCCTCTGTCATCCACAGAGTATTACTCTGGCAAGTCAAAGGACCCTCTGCTGACTTCTGCAGAGCTATTCCTGCCATCCTGCTGGGAACTGTCTTTTGTGTCTGTAATTCCCCAAGGGAATCCTGCATCAACTTGCCCTTCATGTCCCCCTGAGGCTGGGTGTTCACATGCTGATGTGGACAAGAAGCCACCAGAAAGGACAGTGTAAAGGAAAGGCTCTGCTCTGCATTTTACCAGGATTTCCCTAATCTTCAAGTGGAACATGGTCCTGTCAAGGGATCATGGCCCTACGGGCTGTGCCTCCAGGATCTGGCCATTTCTACCTTGCAGGGTGCCAGGAGCAGCACATGTCCTCCTCACCCCCCAGAGCCAGCCCTCCACGTCTCTCAGCACCTCCCAAACTGCTCTGCATGTTGCAGGAAGCAGAGGGGGAAGCTGATAATATAGGACCATTAATTGCTATGCACACGATTTATTCGGCTCCTTCCAAACCTGAGCTCCTGAGATCAAAGCAGATCACCATCTACAACGGCTCAGGGAGGGAGAAACAGCTGGGTAGGCTGCATGGGTTAGCTGGGACAGGCCTGGGCTTGTGTCTGCAGCGGTCGGTGGCTCCTGCTCTGCTCCTCCAGTTCTGGAGAAAACTGATCTGACTTATCCCATGTTGAAGCACATGCTAAGAAGCGCGGATTAGCATGTCCGTACCGCGCAGCAGGGTGTGATCGTCCAGAAATCCTGCGCTATTGCTGATCCGAGCCAGGCAGCACAGCTGAGAAGTCCCTCCACAAGTCTTGCTAGCTTGGGAGCACTTCCAGATAAAAATAACTGTGCAGCTCTTAGGGCTGAACTGGCTCACATGAAGTGCAATCCCCAGCTCTTCTACTCTATATTGCTGCTTTTCCCTTTTATTCATTTATTTGAAGTTAGCATTAAATGAGAATGGGAGAGAACATGAAAGGGCAATTCAACCAACCAAACTGCTGCCTAGGAAATATATAAAAGACATGTTGCATTAACATACTGGTCATGCAGCTCCAAAAGCAAGTAATGAACACCACCAAATCTATTTTATCATCTTTTAGGCAACATGAGATTTTCCTTTTTGCTTGCTAATTTATTCTGACCATTAAACTATTCAGCTATATTTAAACCAGATGCAGGTTGCTGGGTTTTTTTCTTTTTATATTTGTTGTTCATCTGCTGGGCTTGGCTAACAAGAGTTGCTTTTGTTAGGAATTTTTGCTGCAATACATTGAAAGATCAGATGTCATTTAATTCCTTAACCCAAAAATTTCTCAGGTTTATCAGGATCTCTTTTTACCTTATGAGATTAAATCTGGAGTGATTTTTCATGAAGACCACAGTTGTAAGTAATACTATGCTCCTAAAACAGATCTGTTATGTCTTAAAACATTGCTAAAGGCATAGCTTAAAGCTTAAAGGACTTGGGGGCTTATCACTTTCCCTGACAGTCACTGCCTGCACCTTCATCCGAAGGAGTGTCGGAAATTAAATGATCCTGCTGGGTTCAGCTGACAGCCATGGCTTTCTCTAGGAAACGAATGGTGACCCGGGTGAGAGGTTTAAGACGTGGGGCTATGATACAGGCAGCTAGAGACGTGGGGCCAGGGGACAGAAGACAATTGTCTTCTCCAGCACTACCCGGAATTCTCTCTTACGCAAGATGCGCTCAGCCCGTGCATGTAGAGATGCAAGCACGCTGCGAAGCACCACGCTGCCACAGGTATGGAAGCCCTGACCCTGGGGACCTGTGCCTGCACTGTCAGAGGATGAGAAACACACACAGACAAATCCCCACAAGAACTGGCAAAAATTATCCAAAATATTTATCATGGAAAATTCTGGGAAGAAAAATTTCTGTTTGGGCTTTGAGGTTTATTTGGATCAGAATGGTTTTAAATAAGGTGAGCTTGAGCATTTTGAGCAAAAAAACTTTTCAAGCTTGAAAAGCAATAAAGAAATAAAAACATTTACATTTGCAAAGACATTTTTCATCCCCAAAAATGTCCGACTGAAAAATATTATGCGTATGTTTATTCCCTTTCCCCAAGTGAAAGAAACAGTGGTCGCCTGCAGAGACCCCTCCCTTTGACTCTGGGTTGGCACAAGAAGAAGGGTTGACTGGGAATGGGTATGGGCATGGGGAAAAATAATAACATGAAAAAAGAGATGTTTAGTCAGGGGAGGAAGCTCAAGAGTTAGAAGTACTGTCGTGTACTTCTCTGTTCTGATTCTTCCTTATGCATCCATTACTGACCACTGACCAAATGAAGTGGCCCAGGGCAGCTGTTCCCATACTGTTAATTATAAAACGAATGGTTCTGCCACCTGTACAGAAAACAACACTGACTCCACTGTAAAGGCTGCATGGATTTCCAGCTGATGCTTCACCCCTCCTTCAAATGTCCCAGGGAGAAGCGTTAGGTGAGAGGGCATCAGAGGATTCAACGCAGACACACACAGATGCAGCATCGTTGATTTTGTGTCACAGGTACATAAAGCCATTGCCAACAGAACAGAAATGAAGACCCCTCAGGCCCTCCTCCCAGAACCATCAGTCTTCAGCCACGCACCATGGGAGCACCGCATGCCCTTGCTTCCTTCTTCCCCTTGCCTGCTTGCCACTCCAGCACGGGAACGCCAACAACGAAGCTCTACAAGAGATGACAGCCCACATACCATGCTAATTTCGCATCATGGTAGTACCTAGAGATGACTCCACAGGTGATGGTGCATTCAAAAACAGATTTAAAAGGTGTCATAAAGTGGTCACTATCTGTGACATTTCACAGAGTGTTAGCTTTTAATGGCCCTGAGTTATCTTTATCATTTCTACTTGGTTTGTCTTCATAAAGTTCTCAGGCTTTTAATTTACAGCTCCAGATGGAGTTTGTTCTTGAATATCCTATTTTTTTACTGTTAACTGAAAAATATATTTAAAACTTTGCACAAAATTTAATAAGAAAGTGGATTGCATGTAGATTTGGAGTAAGAGATAGTTTGGTTAACACTGGATAATTTTAATCCACTGTTCCTGAAATTAAGTTTATTGTTCTCACAACTGAAAATCACCCTCTGAACAAAAGTAATAAAGGATTTCACATTATGATTCAGACATAGAATATCTCACAGCAGCTAGGAAATTCAAAGCTAAAGCATTTGTAGCATTAGATACTCCACTTTTTCACCCCTAAGTGCATGCTTATCACCCCCACATATTATAAACCTTACACACGTGCCAAAAGGCAGCTTGTGCCTCTCTGTGGATGCCCATACTACTGGGAACTGCAAACATCCATGTGACTACAGCGAGCAATATAGTGGCTGAAGAAGGGCAAAAGGAAAGCAGAACTAAGTTCGCAAGAACTGCGCCAAAGAAGATGGCAGCCATCATTTGGTTATTTGCGTAGTTGTGTAAGCAGCAGATCTTTTTCCACCTTAACATAATTATGTACTTGCAGAAGTTATTGTTGTTGTTTTTTATTGTCTGAGGATGTCTTTAATACTGTTAGCAGGATAGCTCCAGTCTTTAAAGAGGAAATTAAGATAGTGAAATGTTGCATGACAGTGGGAGTGAATATACTGTTCTAAAACCAGAACTCACAGAAAAGAGTTCAACAATGGTGAATTTTATTATCATTAAATTCTCAGTGGAAAAACACAAGCATCCCAATGGAGGTGTCTTGATTTGCATCAGATGATGATGTCATTATAAGCTTATTAGAGTCATAAAATACTCTGATATTTAGAACCCTCACAAATCTTCATGACAGAACTCAGATTAAGTATTATAATTTTGAGAATTGCTTCTGATCGTATTTTAATAATTATAAATATTTCAGAGTACTCCGAAAGAAAAGTACAATCACTTGTTCTCATTTAAAAGTGATTTAGGATAAAAGTCTAATAAAGTTATCACCACTGGAAAGTCATTTCACTATTTCTGAGTATACAGAGTAACGACAGCATTCGGAGACATCAATGTATGAGATGTCTGGTCTTAATTTAACAGGTTTTTGTTGTTTGAATTACGGTGTTTGAATGTCATGACTGAATAGAACAATTTTAACACAAATTCCCAGCAAACTCTGCCTGATTCCTGCCATCAGCTACCAGTCTTGACATCTAGCTCGTGTCCACTAGCTCAAGGTGGTGGGAATAGCTGCCTCAGGTTAAGCAGGTCACTCAGTTTATTCCTCTTTTCTAAAATGTGTTAAATCAGTCCAGCTTCTTCAAAATATCAGCTGAATGAGGTACTGTCCTTTACAGCTGCTGTAGTGTTATACTGAGAAGGAAGAAGGTCAGTCGTTAATGGATATCAAAGACTCAAAAAAAGCTTACAGTGACGATTTTGATAGAAATGAAGCAGCTTACTAGCACAAGAAAGAAAAAGTGATTTGGAAAAAGTGAACAGGGCACTCGTTAAACCACACACAAGACATTTATGCATGTGGCCTTCCAGAGATTAGGTGAGGTGTTTTAATGAAGTGTAGTTTCGAATACTCCAAATTTGCCAAGAGATGGGTGGAACTGGAAAATTGTTCAGTTCAAACCTGTACAGGCAGAAGGAAGAGAAGACCACTTTATACCAAATGAATGGAGCACATTTTATAGCTTCTTTCCAGTTTCAGTTAATAATAAAGAGTTTGCAGTGGTCAAGATTGTCAAAGGCTTCTGCAACTCATCATCAGTCCACATGAATATTTTTCTTTGTGTGCTTTATCAGTTGGACAATCTGTTTGTACCTCACCTATTTCTTTCATGTAGAGTAGTTTACATCTAAGATCATTTTCCTAATCCCATCTGTATATTTTTACTGTAAACTCGCTCCTACATAAAGACCACCTATACCTTTCCAACCACACTTTCATGAGCTGTTTCTTAAAGAAAAAACCCCTGTTTATCTTGTGGAAGTCTGTAAACATAGCTGTACATGTGTTTTCCAACCTGTGAAAGCCTGAAGGCAGCGCACCACTGTAGAGGTGTAAAGGCGTTCGTTCCCTACAATGGAAAACTGACACTGTGCAAAGATTCAAAGCTCTTTTGCTTCTTTTTCTAGCTTTTAAAATTGCAGTCCTGGGTTGCCTGAATAGTGGGAAGGAAAACACGATCTTTTTAAGCCTCCCAGTCATTGGTCTGAGTCCAGGTATGGCCAGCAGTAATCCAAAGCCATCTAGTATCTGTTTAGAAATCTGCATGCCATGAATTAGTGGCCACATGCCAGGCACTGATTAGGCATTGCTCAGCGGTGGTCCCCAAAGGGCAAAGTGATGGCACATTGGAAACGTGAGCAGCTTGTTCAACTGCAGGACCTGCTCTGTGGATAAACAGAGGACTTCGCACTCACAGCCTTAAAGTTTGGATCTTCTCACAAGCAGGCATTTGTTCAGATGCGGTAGTCGGTGTCAATATTTGCATTTTTATTATGTCTACCCAAACTTTTCTCTTCCCTCTGTTATCTCGCATATGGATCAGGGTGAGTTTAAAGGCACGTCCGTGATCCACCCACAGCAGAGCTATCCCAGCACTGAGTGTAACTCTGACTCTAACTTGGCTTCTGAATTAGATTAAAATAACCAAACAGGCTTGCATTTCAACCTATTTCTAGCCTAAGGATACACGCATGCGCCATTTGACTCCCTCAGTAATGCTAATGTCAAAGCAGCTAGCCCCCCCCAGGTGAGGTAGGGAGACACTTTCATCTCTGCTTTACCTACAGAAAGCTGAGACACGAAGAAATTAAGGCCTGGACCCCCAGAGACTCCAACACAAATGGTTGTTAGGTGCCTTCTGCTTGTTACAAGCTAGCCTGAGGCTTTTTCCACACCTCCTGCCCTGGCTGCAGCCATGCTCCTGTCCACAGCTGCTCTCCTCCTCCCCTTGCCAAAGGCTGACACCCGCTCAGGTCTGCCAGAATAACTGCATGTGTAACCTCCCCATCGCGCAGTTCATGAAAAACAGTAAGGGTGAGCAACAACGTGCTCTTTACGGAAGAAATTAACTCAGAGCGTGGTTATCCTGGCAGAGCAGAGGTGATGGCAATCGCTGATGGAGAGGAGAAGGGGCTGCGGGGGAAGACATAGCTATTGGAGGGACATGTCTCGCTCAGCACAGCTACCCCCAGCACCGTCTCCAGCCTGAGCAAAGCAGACACCATCTGCAGCAGGGAGGTAAAGCATCCCCTGCCTCCACCCTGCCTGCTCACCTGCACAGAGGTCTAGCAAGAAACACCTTTGAGGTCTGTGGGTGAAGACTTTTTTCAGCATAAATCCAAAACACAGACTCATACTAGCTACCATGAAGAAAATTAACTCTATCCCAGCCAAAACCAGCACACTGCCGCTGCAATAACCTGCAGCAAACCTGGCCTGCCAAGGGCTTTGTCTTCCTTCCCTGCCTTCCTCCTGGGATGCCCTGGCACTTGGAGCTTCGTCCGGGCTCCAGCCCCGTGCCCCAGGATCGCAGAGGAGAATGTGGACAAGCACACGGAGTAATCCTGGCTCTCCTAAACCCCGGGCTGATGTGCCTCCTTCTGCTTGTAACAGTAAGAGGCAGTGGAGAAATCTACTGATCTGCTGCTAATCTCAGAAGAGCCTCTTCCAAACCACACGATACTGGCTCTCACTTCACAAAAATCTTCCAGCCCAGCAAAAGTGAGGCTTCTCCGAGCACCATTTACAGTCACAAACTGTGCGGTTTCTTGTAGGTGGAGGCAGAGTCAAAGACTTGGCTCGGCATATTGCGTTTCTGGTCTTCCCAAGCGCTGGCAGTAAGCACCTCGGGAAATGGAGAGCACCCGGCACTAATGATGTAACTGCGCTGGCCGAGGGGGACATGTGCACGCACATGCACAAAATCCTTTATAGGGTGCAGGAATTCTCCCTTGTAGCCTCTTACGCTTTTATGTCAAACATGGCAGCTATGATCGCTCTCCCTGCTTGCAGTGGCAAAACATCAGAAGTCACACACACAGATTCTTGGACAGAAAGTGAATTTATCTCTTGTTGCCAGTCTCATTAGAACCAAATAATAAGTATTCCAAGACTTCTGCAGTCCCTGCAGCTTCTCTCCAACAGCCTTGCCTTCTGTTACAGCTCAAGTGAACTGCCCTGCTCAAAGTCACAGAAGGAAATCTGTGAAGGAATTGGAATTCAAATCCAGGTCTCTTAAATCCCAGACTGACTATAATTCTATAATTAATTTATTCTATGTAGCAAAAATGTCGTACATCTTATTTTATTATTTGGAAGTAGGGCCTTCTGGTTTTTATATTTCATCATAGGTATCAGTTCCATGAAGACTTTCTGCATGTGACTAATCCTACGCAGTGTCTGAAGTCAGACTACTAAAATACAAGTCTGCAAGATCAAGGCCTAGATTTGTTTTCAGTGATTCTTGTAAGAAATTATTTCGCTTCCGAACAGCTAAGCCACATCTCAGAAGGTTTTTAGGAGGAAACCTAGAGGTTTGCCAGGGCCTGGGCACATTCTTGCCCTCTCTTCAAAGTCTCCCAGCATGTACTGTTAAAGCAATAATATATAAGCCCCAGAGAAACTGAATGAAAATCATCAGAAACATGAATGTATTGATTAGTGATATCACAAAAGACTAATTAAAAAATGTAAATTCCTCTTTGCATCTGCCATTAAACTATGCCACTCTTTTCAGCTGTTACCATTTGTTACACTTGCTGGACTAGGCTTAGAAGGAGGATTGTCATGGGAGGGCAGATTACCTGCAATACAGTCAACAGAGTGAGCCCGCAACAACAGCGAGCCTCGATTATGGCACAAAGTTTCATCATAAATAACAAAGACTGAAAAACTTAGCTACAAAACAGCAAACTGGATCAAAACGAAGCGATTGCTGAGCTGGTGTTTCACATCTAGCCATCCGCAGTCCTGTACTGACATCTGCAGCCTCCTGGTAGCAGTCGGATTTGTGAATCATCAGGCTCACATCGACCTTAGCAACCGCGTGGTCCCTGTAAACATTAGGCGTGTTCAGTGGCAGGCAGATTTTTTTTTTTTACAAATATTATCATGTTAAAATGATCAAAGTTTTCCTCTTTTTTCAAGATGACGTTTCTTCTTTTTCCAGCCTTTTCTTATTTTCTATTTTATCTCTCTGTATCTGCAATTTGAAGTTGAGTGTCAAACCCAAAGTGCAACACATTTGATTTCCCAGATAGTTGTTAACATGCTGATAAAGAAGAGTGTTTTAGAAGTCGCACAGAATGTCTTTGCTACACACGGAAATCGGTTGTGTCATAATACTTACAGCATTAAAATTGAGTTTTAATGGAATATATCCCCTAACATCTATAGCCAGAGACATATAAACATCTTTTCTTGTATGCAAAAGTTGCCTGAACTCTATGAACATGCTATAGTATGCTCTTACAGTGGAGAGGCCTATCTTTGTTCCAGGTTATGGAAGCAGATCAGCTGAAATGGCACGGGGCACATGCCAGCGGGGAACTGGCGGGTGGCTGAATGCAACAAGGTACAGTGGCTTAGCTAGCTACCACAGACCAGTGGTGAGCAACCACAGCTGACCAGGATCCTCCATGAAACTTCTCCCAGTCTGCAAAGTAAAACAAAAACTCTTTAGGGGTTGTGGAAACCAATGAGTTTAACCCAGGTATGCTCCAGGTGACACCTCCCAGCCATGGAACCCATCTCCTCGGACATGCAGTAATTTAGTAAGCTGTGGTAACTAGTTCGTATGACTGGTCCCTTTGGTTCTTTTCAAGTGAATTTATCTTTGTTGATGACTGTAAAGCAAAGAATTAGCACGGTGTTTGCAGGGACACAGTCACTGCTAGACCAGGAATGCTATAGGATAATCATAATGATCTTTTCCCAGTCAAAGAAAAAGGTCCTGGATTAAGAAGAGAAGATAGGCATGAAAAAGAGGAAAGAACTGTTTTAAAGTAATAAGATAAATCAAGAATATTCCCTGGCTGTCAAAGAGCATTATTTGCACCTCAGAACATCAAGTCTGCTTTGAAGGGAACAGCTCAGCTGCACCATTTACCATGACCCCTCTAAGACCTGGTGTAACTAACTCAAGTGTAAGACAGACCTGCTAGAAGCTGAGTGACTAACGGGTGCCTTGACATTAGTTTTGCACATCTCGTCCATCTGTTGCTAGGAGGTGACACATCAGTCAGTAGGTTTTGATCATGGTGCATGTGCATGCTGCAAAGGAGGCTGCTGTCCTTGAGGAAGTGCGAGGCACTGGGTGCAGGACGCCCCAGCAGCACTGGGAACACTGAGCTGGTGGGGGACGGGGCTGTCTGAGCAGGCTGCCCTTTCCCAAATTAGAGATTAAGCGTGCTGCTGGAAGGTCAGGGAGATACCGGCTGTTAGCGAAGTAAGACACCACATATTGTCAGTCGAATCTCACCTCCGTGTAAGGCAGCAGCTCTCAGCTCTTGCTGTGCTCGGAAGCCAGCAGGGTAAGGAGCCATCAGCTGCAGTCCCGCTTGGATGCCCTTCTTGAGCTGCCACAGCACCATGCAGGCACATGGCCAGAAAAACTATTACATCAAGGAAATCAGCAAGAAGGATTCCAAAACTGGGATCCAGCCCCATAGCTGATGAGGTTGGGCACTCTGAACTGAGCACTTGCAGTTCCACGGCTACCAATGACACAAAAGAAATATACATTTAATTGCTGGAGCAAAGGTCTTAGAGAATGCACGTGGAAATTTAAACTGTACCACAGGGATCAAATAGGGAAACAGGGAGACAAAGTGACCCATGACTTGTCTAATGCATAACGCTCTTAGCGCACAAACTGCTTCGAGGAAATGGTATGTAATAGTACAACTAATCCCTGCTGCCAGTATGTGTCCTTGCAAGTGTTAGCATAGCAAAACAGTAGCCAAAAAAGATCAAGGACACATCAATATTTAAAGCTATTTTAAAAAGAAGTAAATTATACTCCCTGACATTGTCTTGCATATATTGCCCTATGTGAAGGAGTCACTGCAAAGAGAAAGGAGACTTATGCCTATAAGGGAAAAAGTGCAGGACAAATTGTAGAGGTAAATTAAGAGATTATGTTACCAGAGATGTTAGAGTTAAAAATGATACCGCATGAATCAGTGTGCAGGACAGTGGTTGAATTTTCATGTAGCCAGACTGACATCTTGTGGCTTGTGCAGAACATTTAAACATGTACCTGGGAGGAATTAACTTGTAAATTGTTACAGCATGGTAAGATATACCCTTTTTTTTCAGCAGAAGAGTATGTGGCTCCCCCAGGTTGCAATCATGAAGTTTATATATAAACTCTCATTTCAGTTTCTGCTTTTTTATGTACTTGTTAGCCCTGTCTCCATTTGTAAGTCTCAGTCTAATGGTAGAGCTGCACTTAAAGTCAGTCACTCAAAAAAGTCTTTAACAGTAAAAATTGTAAAATTGGCTCAGCGTTCAGGAAATTTTACAGATTACTAGTAAATGTGTGTCCTTGTTACTTTTCTTTATTTTTAATGTCAGGGTGAAAGTTTCTGAAACACAAAAATGGTCCTTTTTGATCAGCTGACAGACACCCTTACATCATTATCTAGTGACCAGCAGTAACTGCTTATGGAAGAATATGAATATAGTCTGGCCTAAATAAAACTGGAAGATCTGACTAATCTTCACTTCTCCAGTCTTAATGAGACGTCAGCCTCATACTAGTTTTAATCCACCCTGCCTGCCAAGAACATAAGCTTTTTTCTCTTTTTCAGCCTGTAAGGCAAAGCGAGTGGGGAGATCAAGGATGGTGTTGGAGCACAGGCCAGGAAGGATCGCTGGGGATCTGTACAAGGAAGCCTAGATATAAAAGACTATGTGCAGAGACAGTCGAAGGGCACATCCACACTGTGCCATGGTAGCTGGCACAGATCTTCAAACTACTAGCAGCCAAGTCAGCAGCAAGTGAAGCCTCCTAACCCTACTGACTTCAGGGCTGGGGAGCCTAGACACAGTGCCAAGCTTGCCCGGCTGCTCGGCTCGGGGCTTGAAGCTATGTCCTCCCCAGCCAGCCACTCAATACCAGGGGGGCTCAAGACGAGCTCTGAGATCTTCGCACCATGGTCCCCTTCATTGTGTAGGCTTACTCCAAGTCTTCATTAAAGGTCAAGCCCAGTAGATCTCTTCAAGGGGAAGGGGCAAGGAAGAGTTAGGCGATGGATTTAAACAAAACAGGGTGAAAATGGAAAGCAAGGAAGTCAAAATCTGCCAGAAGAAAAGCCAGTCGTCCTCTCCTCTTTGCTTTTCATGGCTCCATGAAGAAAAAATAAGGTCTCAGGGCCAGAGAGTCGAGTTAAAGCTCTGCACTGACACTCGACACAGCGCTGAATGTCCCCTCTATCTGCAGTGTGAATTCTTACAGAAATGGAGAAAAATTGGGCCTCCCTGTTAGGAACAGTTCACGGTTGCTAATACCATAAATACCATGTACTTTAGGAAAGGTTCCTCCAGAGAACAATCCAATGCAAGAGCATACCTAAAGCTGTGAAGTATCCAGAGTCATCATCTCCCTTCCTCTCCACAGAGGATGCAGAAGGACCTGAGAAAGACTCGTCTCCTAAGCCTGGGCACTTGGGTGACTGTCCTGAACTAAGGGGCAACGTTCCAACAGCACTTGCAAGACCTTGTAAGCCTGACCCCCGGGCAAGAACATCCACTGTACCCAGGAGCTGGAAGCTAGGTGTGGGTGTAGTCCCCTGGTGACAAGGGGCACAAGCAGAATGCTCTGCCAAGAAAAGCTGGGGTTTTTTTCCTCTTTATTTTTAACATGAGAGAATAGAAAGGGAGGAATTAATGTCGCTGTGCTAAGAGAGGTATTTCTGAGGGCAGGATGGAGCCACATGCCCAAGTAGATCAAATTACTTCGGCTGAAGTTACAGAGACTCAGCAGCCCGAGCTGGACTTGAGCAATAAACTCGGCCGAGCCTCTCCCACACAGCTCCGCTCGTGTACCTCAAACACAGCCTGGATGCAATGTCCTTGCTGTCCCAGCTGGGATCTGCTTTTCATCAACAGCTGACATTCACACCAAATTGTGGAGTTTAATATTTATCCCTAAACACATAAAGCCTGCTAATAAAAATGGACTGGGAACTATTTGGTTACAGTTACTAAGGCACCAATAGGCAAGAGTGGGAGTTCACATCTCCAAGCCTCAGGCTGTTCCCATCCTCGCTGACAGCCGCTCCCAAGCCATTTCTCGGCTTCTTTGCACTTTAAATTAACTCTGTCTCTAAAATGTCCAAAGTCCTTTCACAGGAAGGGCAAAGGGTGGGAACGATGCTCCCTCAACATATTCTCTTCTTTTTCTCACAAGGTGATCCCACCTTCCGGCCCCAAGAGGGAGGAAATAGTTAAAAGCAGGATATTTAAAAGCAGAGGTGGAGGGCTGTGGGGATGAGGGGGCACCATGTCTGCGAGAGCTCTCCCACCTCTGCCCCTCAGCTTCCCCCCGCCTGAGATCATGCCAGACAGGCACTTGTTTTCCCACTGCCTTTAAAACCAAGTATAATAAAGGGAAGTAGACCAGCTCATTCCGTTTCTCATTTCCCATTTGTCTTGATAATAGGCCCTTAAAATACAAGCGTTACCTAAAGACCGAGCGATTTGGCTGTCGCTATTGCTAGGCAGTGGGCAGCGTTTGCAACACAGACACCCGCGTAGATGGGAAGTGCTTGGCCTTCCAGCCTCTCAAGTCAACACATTTCGTGGCTGGTAACAACCACAGAAAATAATCATGAACGGTGACAATGTAATTAATAGCTAATTTCGGGACCATTTGGTTCCCATAGTGGCAGCTGGCACGCAGGTATGTGGTTACACAAATCCTCCCTGCAGGCCTTCACAGCTCACCGTATCCAGACATATCAAATGACTGCAGGCAGCATCAGCTCATCATTAACTATGGTTGCAAGAAATTCTTGAGACATGAACCAAGTTTAGGGATGTATCGAGATCCCTAAACTTCTTTAAAACTGGAGCAGCCACCCCAGCCACAGCTGTCAGCACTGGCGCTGCTGAAGCCAAGACCAGGTCACACACACCACACTTCTTCATATGAGGTCAGTTTTAAACAGGGTAAATACTCTTGAAGTACTACTGAAGCTGCTAGGAACTATGGATCTAAGCACAGCAAGGTTTTCAGGGTCAGGCAGTGCCTTTTATTAGACCAGCTGGTAAAAGTGGAATAAACAGACAAGCTATGAGGCATCCTGAGACCCTTCTGAGGCAAAAGGGTCTTGTGGGCCCCAAAACTTGCCCAGTTTTTCCCACCTGTATGAAGTAGTCCAACAGAGGAGCACACTTCTCCCTAGAAGCCGTCCCTCACTTAGGGCAGACCATCACAACACCACGATTACTGCGAGTGGCAGCACCACAACAACTCAAGACCTTCCCCGGGTCTGAAAAAGCTGTCAGACACGCAACATCTTTTTCAGAACGATGACTACGAAAAAGGCTTCTGCCCGTCCTCCTCTTGCAGTGTTTTCATTTACTGTAATAGGGAATAGGACCTCTCACCACAGGCACTGTCTTGCCTAAGTAGGCCAGTTTGTGGCAAAGCTTTGCCTTCTTCAGCTCCCTTGATAAATATTACAGCACCATGTGGTAGAGATCATCATGTCCAAACCCATACTATAATTATGTACAAAAAGACAATGCTATTAAGAACCGGCCTTGTCAGCAAAGTCAGTGCCTGTACCTTCTCCGGGAGGCAAAACAGTGCAAGGAAGAGGACAAAACCTGGCAAATCTGAATTTGGCAAAAACTGACTCTCAGGGCTTCATGAATATGTTTAGATAGGCTTTGCAGGCTCTGAGAAGTAAGCTCACGGCTGCGGTGTCTAACACTTGTCATGTCTAATTATTGTACAGTATTGCACAATTGTCTAAGAAGTGAATTATATGTTTCCTTTGAGATACCATGAGCTGTACTGGTCAGCCTCAGGGACAGCATGCTGGATTTTTGATCAATGAATCATCTGACTAGGTGAGGCTATCCTCTTCCTTGTACTATAAATGTGTACAGATTTTGCCTCACATGGACTTGCAGAACTTAATCTCAGATTGGCTCTGGACAGGCAAAGAGGCAAAATGAGGATCTTCAGCTTCCCCCAGCACCAAAATACTACAAGTTCTTGGGGAGACCCACCGGCAGTCAGCATCACCCCCTTGCAGCTGAAGGAAATCCTTTCAGGGCCATATCCTTTACAAGCAAAGCTCCAGGGGTCAGACCCAGCCTCCTCAACGCTCCCCAGGTAAGTGGCACTGGTATTTATAGGAGCAGGTTTTCAGCAGCATACACATGGAGTTAATTACGCAGCCCACATTGCCGTTAATGACAGCCAAGCACCTAATCCTCCACATGCAGCACGCCGAATACGTTACCCTATGAAACTGCAGCTTCACAGTTATTGTGCTTCAGTTTATGTAGTTTCCCTTATGCTGCGCTGAATGGATTTTCATTCTGTGTCCAAGAGCATTCCAGTCCCTCCAGTAGCAAACAATAAATGAATCTTAGGAGGCTCTGGTGTACTTAGGAGGCTCTGGTGAACCTATCAAAAGAGGCAATTTATTTCTGAACTTGGCACTAGGCACGGCATGCCTTGTAAATGTCAATTTGTGTATGTGTGAGCATCTGACACTACTCAGCAGCACATGGCTGGGGCCAAGAAGTTGACTGATTCTGGCTGATTTGCAAGCATAAAAATATTCTCTTTTATCAATATCCATTTTTTGTGCTTATTTGCATGCTAAGAAAATTCTAAGCAGACGGTGATTTCGTGGATCAATCCACAACAGCTCTGCAGAGATCAAGTACGTGATGACCTGCCACAAACTGTGTGATGACACAGTTAGAACCATTGCATAAGAAGTGGCCCATATATAGACATACTTTGATTTTCACTGTTTGTCTGTTCTAATCCTGCAGGAATCAGAGACATTTTAATCTCTTTTATTGTTTTGTATTCATTTACATGCAGTGCCCAAAGGCCTCTGGCAAGCAGAGAGGGCTATATAACTCAAATACATTGTTATTACTACTGTAGTTCCTATCATGGGCCCAATTCTCTTCCCATTGACGTCAATGGTAAATCTTCCAATAACTTCAGTGGGAGCTAGATTAAGCCAAAAATCTATGATCACACCCTGTTATGTTTTATACCAACAGTACTGTGGGCTCCAGCTGAAAATTTTAGCATTTATTACAGTACAGGAAACACAGGGGGCTCTAAAAGAGGTTTTGATGATAAATGGGTGCACTTATGTGGCAAGCTGCTCTGTTTGTCATTGGAACATGACAAAGGTGGGTGCCAAAATAAAATCTCCAGAAATACCAAGAAAAAACACAAATATATAACTCTTCTTGGAACAACTCAGGAGAGTTACATGAGTTTATATGACAGCTTTGAACTTCAAGAATTAGCCTGATAATACCGCACCATGATAAAGTAGTAGAATACTCAAATGACACGATAGGTTAACAGTTTGGGTGTACTATTTTTTCCATTTCATCAGTCCTCTTCATTTGGTGACTCTCAGTACTGCCCTATCACTTTCAGTTTCACCCAGAGACCCTTCATTTTTCTCTTTAGTGTTCATTTTCCTTCCTTTCCCTAGTCCTCTCAACCTTTTTCCTTAATTTTCCTACTCTCATCTGCTCACTGCTTTCCTTCTGTTTGCTGCCTCTTAAAGGCCTCTCTCTGTTACAAAGGAATGCTTACAGCCACCCAGCTCTTCACACCTGCAAAGCTTTTTCCCTCTATCGCCAACTTTTGCTCTTTTTCAAGACCAAAACCGCATACTGTTTCCAACTACTACTTTCAGAACTGCTTCTCCTCTCTCCGTCTTCTTGATATAGATTTTCCTCCTCTTCCCTAGCACTTCGACAGATCTGCACTGACACCATTGACCTCTCTTGAAATCCAAAGAATAGGTCAAAACAAGATGGGTGGAAACCCAGGTAAAAGCTTGAAATGTTATGGTTAATTAATGGCTCAGAATCAAACCAACAGCCAGTCACAAATGGCATTCCTCAGGAGCTGATATGAGGTCCAATACCGTTCAACATATTTTTCAATTATCTGGATAATGGGACTGAACGCCCACACCAAGTTTGTGGATGACACCAAACTGGGAAAAGAGATATGCTGGAAGGAGATAAGTCACCACCACACAGAGAGACTTCAAGAGGCTGGAAGACTGAGCCAAAAAGATTGCTGTTTAATATTAATTAATATTTAGTATTAAACAATAGTTAAACCAATAAATGTTGGAGGTTTAATGAAGACAAATGTAAAGTCCTGCAGCTAGGATGGAATAATCCCAAGCAGCAGTACCGGCTGGGGACTGGTTGGCCGGGGAGCAGCTCCGCTGAAAAGGCCCTGGGGGTCTGGGCAGACAGCAAGCTGAACATGGGCCAGCAGCCTGCCCTGGCAGCAAAGGCGGCAAACCGTGTCCTGGTCTGCATCAGCAAAAGTACAGCCAGCAAACCAAGAGATGTGATTATTCCTCTGTACTTGGCACTTGTCAGGCCACACCTGCACTATTTCACCCAGTTTTGCTTTCTCTCTGCTCAAAAGAGACATTGAAAAATTGGAGACAGCCTGGTGGATGGTAATCACTGATGAATAGAGTGCTGGAGAACTTGATGCAGAAGGAAAGGTTGAAGGAGTTGCATTTTTCAGCCAAGGGAAAGCCCATGGGGAATCTAATCACAGTCTTCTAACACTCAAAAGGTAGTTTTAGAGAGGTAGACAGAAGTACAGAGAAGCATTGTCTTCACAGGGATGCACAGCAACAGAACAAGAGGCAATGGGCACAAGTCACTACAAGGGAAATGCCATCTAGATATAAGAAAAAAATCACTCTGAGAACAATTCAGCATTAGAAATGGCTGCTTAGAGAACTGGTGGAATCTCCTTCACTGGTAATACTCCAGATTTGGGTTGACAGGGCCCTGGATAACTGAACCTAAGGCCTCACTTTCAAGAGAGGGACAGATGATGTCAAGTATTCCCTTCCAATCTCAGCTTTTCTGTCATTCTGTGAAAGCACCAGGGAACAGGCACGTGTCAAATTCTGGGTGTGTTCTCTCAAAGAGGCTTAGAAGCATTAAGAACAAGGCATGCAGGTGATGAGATAGACATATCAGGTTCAGCAGATGAAAGTAGATGAAAGCAGATGAGAAAGAACACATGAGGCACAATGATCTTTGCAGGCTTTCCTCCCTGATGAAAGCAGAGCTGATCTCTGAAAGGAATAGATGAAAAATGGGTGAGCTGTTTTTCACCTTAGCACAGTGACCGGGAAATCCAGCCATGGAACAAGACACTGCAGGTGTAGATATCGCACAAGTGGTGGTTCCTATCTGAAAGAATTTGTCCATGTATAAAACAGTATAAGCCAGGAGGTAAATGAGACTTACAGACTCTCTGGAGAGTGCCAGAGACTAATAGAGTATTAGTCAACATGACAGCACTGGTTGGGAACCAGCTTTGGGAAACGGCAGATGAACAGTTGAGTGCCAGGATGTGAAGCCTTCAGTCAGTAGCGTGTACCACTGGATGCAAACTGAAGCCATCACACTCTCTGGAAGCTGCTGAGCTAAGATGCCGACAGCCTTTCAGCTCTTACTGTGCTGCTGAAAACTGTCTGGAGCCTGTGGTGATGAAGGCCTGAAGCTTCATCTCTGGTGGCCCTGAGACATCCCTTACCACCTGACAGCCAGCAGAGTCATCTCGTGAATAATACACAGTTGTGGGTTAGTGCAGACCATTTGCTGAAATTTCTAGAGCTGCAAGGGGGTTGTGTGTGTGTGGGTCCTATCTGAGACATGTATACAGGCATTCAAGTCATGTGAAATGTTGTTATTTAGGTGTTATTTGGTACTCTTTTACTTATAGAGTTATGTCTGATTCATGCTCTTTTTTCTTCTTTTTTTTTCTTTTTTTTTTTTCTTTTTTTTTTTTCTTTTTTTTTATTCCTGAAAGGTCTGCGATCTGTCCATGCATCAGCAGAAAAGTCGGGCTGCAAGACAAGGAAAAGGGAGATTGCATTATTGTTGCATAGTGATATCTCAGCACACGCCGCAGGCTCCACACTGCTCTTTGCTCCTCACCACAGTCCTCCAAAGGATAACTTTCAACAAGTAAACTAAGACTACAAAAATGTGTGTTGTATCAAAAGATTTCAGATTGCTGATCAATGAGGACTCGGACTACGTCACATTCGTCGTGTTCAAACACAGGGAGTGCAAAGTGCAGGGGACAATCAGCAGATGTAGGCACATCCCATACCCCATTTTCCTGACAGACTGCTCTGTTTGCGTCACTAAGAACTTACGTCCGTCCTTCAAGGAGGAGCTGCAGGATCCGCCTTCACATGTGCTAAAAAACTTCTGCAAATGTTGGCAAAAGGTTTAATGGCACCGTTAATTCAAGTCAGTGTTAAGTCCAGGCAGACTGCTCTTCTTAACTTTCTGTGTTATTGCTGTGATATGGCTGGTTTGAAATAATCATACAACATCCACCGACACTGAACAACACAAACTGATCACCCCTGAGGTATTTCCAAAAGCCTGAAGTTTCAGAAAACACACCACTTAAGATACTGTGTAATATTCCTTGCTTTTAAATGAACCACCAAGCGTAACTTACTGCACACATGGCCCCAAAATAATCTGTGGGCTTTGAGAAGTGACATCCTGCAGCTTGAGAAAAATCACAATACCCACATAGACTAACCTGCTGGCTGGAAGAAAACACTTTCAGGACAAACAGCTTCAAAACACTGTATTAATGAATTTCACAATTTGTGCACGATCATCATCATGCTTTTAACAAGTCCTTCTGGAAAACTCAGCAGAATAAAGATTATTTGGCATTATATCGATGTATAGCAAGATTAGCAAGCCTAGTTATTGTAATCCATTTAAGACGTGTTTACCCCAAATATTGCTTGTGTTTGTTTTCATAACATTTCTGAGAAGCAGGGAAGTGAATGACAAGGAGTTTAAGTAACTTGCTTAACTGAAATTACAGCAAAGGAGAGACTTGAACCCTATTGAGTTCTGTTCTACCCATCCTATGGACTACCCTACTGTAGCCTCTAAGAGTAGAGTTGACATGATGTCAACTCTAGCACGTAACAAGAGTCAGTTCCTGCTCTACAAAGCAGATTTGTAAAATTATTATATTTCTGCTGATATTAAGAGTCATAATACTCTTCTTCTTCCTGAAGTGGATATTTATTCTTATTTCTACCCCTTCTAAGTACTGCAAAGCTATGTCCATTAAGGAATAATGAACAAGACTCTGCTCTGCATCATGTATTGATATGTTTCACTGTTCTGCATAACAAATTAAAGGTTTTCTGTTCTGCATCATGTATCAATATGTTCCAAATCAAAGGCCATAATCCTGTCTCTCCAGACAGCCTCTGGAAGACAGGGAATGAAAAAGATTAACTAGAAACAGAATCTGAAGAACATGTGCTTGCATAAATACAATGCAAGACATGGTTTGGCTGCTGAAAAGTTATGGTGACAATGAAGAAGTCAAGGAGAATGCAGCTTGGATTTCAAGAAGATCAGAAGCCTGCAGAGCTGGCACATGGACAAATATGTCTTGTAAACTCAACAAAATTCCATAAAAGCTGCTGTTACATAGACATGAAACTGTATCACGCCATATTTTCTGTGCTATTGTTCAGAGTATGACCTCAGCAGTGTAGAAGGCCTTTCAGCGTGTATTTCGTACTCACTTTTTTTTTTTTTTCTGGTAAAGAAACAGAGAAAGGAGGAAGAAAAATTATTATTGCACACGTAAATTTTTAATTTGTCCTATCAAGGTCAGGGGATAAATTCACACTTTCACAGCTGCAGGTTTTGGGCCAGAGACTTTTTTCTGCATGGCTGAGCTTTTAGGACAGCAGCACATCTGAAAACCCAGCGCAGATGGATAGCAACAGTGGGCAGAGGCGGTGACAACTGCATTTGAATGGATCATGTACAGTCTTCCTACTAGCACAACATCAGACCCATGAGAAAGGCAGAAAAATAAAACGGAGTGTTAAAAAAGAGGTATAAAAAACATAGGAGAGGGCACAAGCATTATCCTCAACATTTTATTGACCCTGAGGCCAACTCCTCCATTAGGGGCATTTCAGTTTTATGTCAGTGAGGGCAGGGAAGGGGTGGAAGAAATAAATAGCTATTTGTATTAACATACAAAGTATGTTGATATTTATGTCCTTTTTTCTTTATGCTCAATGGTAGAAAATGGTAGGAAACCAGACTACACACTCTTCACTTTATGGTAACTGCAAGCAGAATATAAATTGCCATTAACATTAAGTTAGGGGCTTATTCACAGGATCTTATGGAAGATGCTTAGAGCAAGAGAAATTTCAAATACTTCACCAACAGTCTTGGAGACATGGAGTTCCCAGCTCCCATCCCTAGAGTAAAGATTTGCTGTTTCTACAAGATAATTAAATCATGGTATTTTTTAATAAAGATAGCACAGCATTATGATACCTTACGTGGTGGTTTTCTTCTGTGAGTAACCACAAATTGCTACACACTGCAAGTAACCACAAATTGTAAGTACTGCTGCAAGTACTTACAGTACCAGTAATTCCTTAGACTAAAGAACTCTGAAATATTGGGTCATACAGGCTGAAAAGCCATCTATCTTTTGAGAAGAAGGAAAAGTAATCATTGGACTCAGCCTACAGACACTTAATGTTTTATTGTACTTTAATCAAAGCGCAATTAGTCACAAGATAAATTTAAACAGACTTCAGCAATAAAATGGTTGTCTCAGGCTTGTCTTACGCAACTAAAGAGCTAAAGAATAATGGGGTTTTTTTAATGGAAAACATTTTCGTTTGAGTTAAAGAACATTTACAAAATTAACTGCCAAATCACACTCTTTGCAAAGGAAAAATATTTTAATTGGCTTTCAATTTTTTCCCGATGAAGCAAATTTGTTATCTTTTCCATCCATGCACCTAAAACCATCCTCTGACTGAGAGAAGTTCATTCAGGTACTATGTTAGCACCGTCACTGTTATTCTTAGTATAATATCTGGACTATTGTGGTAGGTTTATAAAATGTTTTCCTGATGGCACACAAATCTTGTCAGCAAATATACTTTAGTCTGCTCTTAGCTGGTGTGTACTAAAGATAAACTAGTGAATTAAACATGTGACTTCATTTAATATTCTCGGTAAACTATTTATTATATCCATGGTTATACGCTGCTCTCGCTCTGTCTCCCACTCTTTACTTTGCACAATTTAGTGATTAATGGTTAAAAAAGACAAAACCTCCGCCAGTTTGAACAAATAGTTCTGGGGACTTGATACAGCTAGGCATGATTCCAAATTCAAGGAGGCGCCAGTAAACTAATGTAGAATGTTACTGATCTGCTCTAGCCATGCAAAATCAGGATTTCATCTTGTAAAAACCACGCAGGGTCAAACACAGTCAACATTTAGTTTAGGAGTCCTCAGGATGTTCCCGGGTGTTGGTGATTCACCAGGTCTGATCCAGTGTCTCAGCTTGCTCCTAGGAACCATTGTGCTAGTAGGTGGGATACCAAAGTCGCAAGTTTTTGAGTCCTCGAGACCAGTAAAAATTCCTCTGGTACATTTTTTTTTTTGTGAGACGAGCTCTGTTAAAGTCTGCTGTGCTGGACAAATTCCAGCTCTGAATAATTTATGCCCGCTTAAGTGACCTATAAAAAATTAAGGGTGTATGGTTTTATTCTTTGCTTCCAGCACTGGGGCTGGATCCAGGAGCTATGGTAAAGTCGACTGAGAGGCACAGAGACCTACCAACACAGGTGCTAAATACAGTGTTTTGTGAATGAAAGCAAGAGATCTCTCCTGCAGCCTAAGGACAACCAAGTCTCAGTGAGTCCGTACAGGTTAGGGATGCCAATTTCTGCAGCCAAGAGTACATCCACAAATGATAGTCAACTGTGACTTTTCAGTCTGGAAAAGAGACATCTGAGAATGAATACAGTAGAGGTCTACAAAACCGTGGTATGACATGGAGGGATTGCTTTCTCTTCCAGTATGAGCTACAAAGCATTAAATGAACCTCATAGGATCCAAGTTCTGAGCAAACTAATGGATGTGTTTTGTCATGCTGTAGATCTGCTTCCTGCAGGATGCAGATGCTGTGGATGCTAAAATTTTACATGAACCAATGGGCAGCTACAGAAAATGCACAAGGATTTTTCCTAAATATGCAGAAACCTCATATGATTCAGAGAGCTGGAGGCTGGGAAAATTTTAGATAGAAGTACCATACATGTGAGCTCTATTCCCATAGTCTTCTCCAGCCTGTCAAAGGTAGAAAGACTGAGAAAGTTTCATCATTGACTTGACAGTATTGCTACTGCCACAACTACCACTTCTGTTCTGGAAAAAGAAAACACCTTTCTGCAGTTAGTGGTGCAAACCAGCTCCGTCTGGTTGCAGCTTCTGGCACAGGTAAGCACAAGGTTCAAATTCCTCTCTGCTACCCTACCTTGCCGATCTGAATTTAATAAAAGTCCACAAAATCAGAAGCAGGCAGTGAGGAATGGTACTAAAATCTTTAATACTATTATTCACAATGAAACATCAGACACCTGTAAGAGACAGTTTCACGGGAACAATGTGATACATTTCAACCACCTGCTGATCCTGGCATGTAATCTATTTTGCTTTCTATTAGATAGGACATTCTGGTAAGACTCTTCACCCGTTTGGTAGCAAATATAATTGGATATCTAAACAATTATTGGTACATATACTTGCTTCCGTTGATTTGCAGCTTGAGGCCTTCAGCAAGACGTGCCACGTGGCTTTTTACACATCATCAGTAGCTCAGTAAAGGCGCGTTTTCCAAGTGCAGTGTTGGGTACCTCTGTTCTGTGAGAGCTGCTGGCTGCAGCTGCCAAGGGAGTGTTTAGGATGGTAGGCTCTGCCTTAAAAATATGCAGCTTAAATGCAATGGAAAAGGGGCTGTGAAAAGATATTAAAAATGAACATTGGCAATGGTATATGGAAAGAGTAATCAAAGTTTATAGATATCTTTTATTTAACGTGAAACTGAAACCTCTCCAAATCAAAATCATCATCAGAAGTTATTTTTTAAAGAAAAGATGCTGCGGTAGGCACCATTTGCTAGGGCCCCAATTCAGCAAAAAGGCTTTTGCATGTGGTTAGTATGTGTTTGCTGAACTGGATCCTCTGTGCAACACCAAGAAAAGCTACTAGGTTGGGATGGGCAATAAACCCTCTCTTCAACAGGAGACACTGTAATAAACTGCAGGCAAAGTCTGACACACTATTACCTCTGTAGGATACCATCGCATGGTTTTTATCCAATCTGTGGCAGGTGAACACCTAATTTTCAAAAACAAATCCTCTTCTTTTGTATATATAAGTCAAATACAGAACTGCTTCGCAATCTTTCATGCACTGTAAATGAGACGTGGGCCAGAATACTTGCAGAACTGAATCATAATACAGAGTCTCTGAGGTTGGCCAGAAAATCGTATGACTGGCACTTCCTAAATCAGGTGCTTAATTTTGCAACTTGATGTCTTAGGACTTTTATAAATAACAGGAAATGCTTTAGGGACTTTATTTGGTTGATTTGGACTTTTTGACTTTTTTCATAAGAACTATGAAATACAAGCTGCTTTCTTGTATCTCTGCACAAATTCCTGCCTGTGAAGCTACTGCTAAATTCTAGACTCACCTAGATATATGCTGGTTTCAAATTTGTTTCACTTATCAATCCTGATAAGTGCCTCTTTGTGCTGAACCTTGCGTGATGGTACTGGGCCTGGGGAGCTGCAGCACCCTCACAGGGCAGCTACAAGAGCAAAACGCTGCTTCAGGCTCCTCTGGTGCGTGCTCAGAATGCCTTAAGGGGTCTGCACTCTCACCACATCCCTACTGTACCCCGTCTTTTGTTACGATGTGGCCCACTCCACCTCGCCGCAGCAGAGGGGCAGCTCTGCTATCACAGCGTTGGAGCGACTGCACAGCAACGGGCAGGCAGAAACAGAGAGAAGAGCAGTATCCAAACGATGAGAGGAGCAGGCAGTTCTCCAAAGACAGGACAAGGAATAACTGGAAAACACAAATGCAAGTATAGTCTTTTCCAGGAGACACAGCTGAAAAAAGAACAAGTCCTTTTAGATGAGTTTGAATGCATGGGGGTGGAGCATTTTATGTTGGAGAATCACAGTCTGTTACGACTTTATGATCTGCTGTTCACGGGTTGTCATTCCCTTGTTTCGGTGGGGTGGCAAAAGCAAAGGAGGACAAGGATTAAACCAAGTAGAGGGGACCAGAAGTACTTGGGGGGTGGGGGAATCAGAAGAAAGGGCAGGCCAGTCCAAAGAACAGCGTATGTATGTGGGACTGCAGGCATCAGCAAGCAAAGCAGCACAGGTAGAGCAGGTCAGCAGATCAGAGCAGTTGATGCTGAGGCCCTCATTAGTGAGGTATTAATGACTTAAAAGGACTGTGAGATGACAGAGCTTTGTTAACTAGGGAACTGGTCTAGAGTTGAATCTGTCTGTGATACATCTTGCTCTTGTAGAGGTAGTAAGTTCAAACCCCATGAGGCAGAGGGGGATCAAACCTGCACATGCCCTGGTTATCAGATGCCTGGGATGAAGGTGAAAGGGAGATGGCACTAGTGCTGCCATCAAGCCCATCTCCACAAGTGTGCAAGCCAGCTCTTCTGTTTCCTTGACTCCCGTTAGAAGTGGTCCAGGCAGGAACATGTTACTCCAATTCTACTGCATTCTCCACAAAACCCTTTCAGAGGTTTTTCAGGTTGGAAAACAAATCAAAGAACTTTGTATTCAGCGCAACCCAAACAATGTTTGCTTCTGACTTTTCAGTTTGGCCGGCTGCACTGCACACTAAGGTATAGTCCCTCCAATATGGCATGAAACTCTTAGAACAAGGCCAGCTGTCTTTGTTGTATGGCCACCCCAATATCCAGTCGCGGAGGCAAGTCCACACTCCACCTGAAATGGACAGCATTGGTTTTCTTCTCTACTTGCCTCAGGAGACCGTAATCTGCCTCCTGTGCATCTGCGCAGAGATGGATGTGGTTTAGCCTTTATCATGGTCTGAAGAGAACCTTTTCCCTTAGCAAAAACCCAGATCAGCTTGATTTAGAAATATGTGGATGAATCACTCTAAAGGCAGTATAAACAAAAGCATTCTTCCTGCAGATTTGAGGCAGGACAACTTGGTAACATTTTTGTAGGAATTTAAATCTTCAGTTATTTCTGGAATTCTTGCAGCACTGCCAATTAAATTCACAATTCAATAAGTAGTGAATTGTGTCTATTAATTAAAAGCTACAGGTCACTCACTTTGTATCCACAGTCTAAAGAGTTGCACAAAAACATTTGCTTTGGATGTCTTTTTGAAGCTTGTTTTCCAAGATAAGTGATCAACTGCTAACAAAACCGAATGGCATTTTTAAACAAAATTTAAGACAAGAAAATAAACTGGTTTTTAAAAAATAATAGATGGCCTGATCATAGAGAGGAAAGTCCCTACATTAACTAAATACAGTAATTAAAACAACAAGCACAAATCCTAGCAATAGAGTAGAGAGGAAAAACATGATTTCACTATCCCCTTTGAAGCAGGCAAGCTAAGACAGTGCTACCTCTTTTTTGCAGATGAGAACTATAATGCACAAGGCAGCCGTATGCATTTTCAAAATTCAAACGAAGCCATCAGAGGTGAACACCCAGGATTGCCTGGATCCTCATCGTGGGCTTCGCTCACCTGACTGTGCTACTGTTTCAGGTTCATGGTACTGAGAGAGACCCCCAGGGAAAGAGTCCCTCACTGTAGGTGGAGGTAGGCACTCATACCCACACGGCTGCCCACTGGTAGCCAAATCCTGAGCACGTCCTGGCGCAGCACTCGCTGCTTGTTCGGCCAACGTGTCGTCTGGCAAAACCACCGCATAGGATCAAAGGCACGAGGGGAAGGAGGGGAAGCACGCTTCCCCCCAAGAACTAGAGTAACACTATCAAAGTCTATAATGACTAACGTTAATGACTAACATAAATGACTAACATAAATGACTAACAGCTACCAGAAGTCATAGCTGCTATTAAAATATGCACTGATTTGGGACCTAGAAACATGTATCAAACCTAACCAAATATCAAACCTATCTGTACAGTAATCATGTATTTCATGTGATTTCAAAGACTGCGGGGGATGTAATTTTTGTCTCTCCCATGAAAGTTACTGCTAATTTATTACAGATTACATGTTGATGTTTACCTGGCAGTGGTCCCAGCATCTCTGCTAACTTCATTTCAAAGGAAGACCAAAATATCTTTGGATTGTCATCCCTGTGGCCACACAGTGGGCACCTGAAGACTGCAAATTATATTTCCTAAAAAGCAGGTACACTTTTGAGTGCGGGCATATATACAGACATGGCATGGCAGCGCTGGGTTCCTCTGCCCCGCCGTCCTGTCTCCCACTGTAGCCAAAACCAGCGGTCTCGCAAAGGGCACGAGAACGCAGGGCTGCAGCTCAGAGGAGCCAGAGCACAAGCCTGCGCTTCGCAGCCTCTAGCAAAGGTACGACAGGAGCCCGTGAGGACAGACCCAGTTGGCTTCCTCCTGGAGGGATGCGGCCGGAGAGCCCACTGGCCGTCACACAGGGCACAGGGCAGCGCAGGCAGGTGCTGGCAGCCCGTACCGAGTCCCACGGTGCCAGAGCCTGGCTCTTCGACGTGGGCTACAGCTCACCGCGACTCAGAAGTACCTTCAGACAGACATCAGAAGAGGAAGAAGGGGGTCACCCTCAGGTCTCCCTTTTCAAGAGCAGACCGCAACAGGGAAGCTGTCTCCCTAACAGAGCAATGCCTTAATTCTCTTCTGACTCCCCTGGTGTCTGCACATCCATCACAGCAAGATTCTGCAGGCTGTATCGTATTTAGTTAAATGCGTGCGTGCGTTACAGATTTTTCACGTATGATAACTACAACTCTGGCTTTAAAAAACTGAAACATAATCTACCAAAAAGTAGATGTTTTTAAGTTATTCATTCTGTTTCAACACCACATTTTTAAGACAAAGAATACCACTGAATTCATTTTAAACTTAGATTATGACTTCAGCTTCTTTTAAATTCTTAGGGTTTTCTTCTGAGTTTAATGAGCTTAGCAGTGCTTTTACAGAGCAAGTGTTTAACATGTGTTGACCATACAACCAGCAGGATAAATTCCACTGAAGAAAATTATTTAAGGTTCCATAAATCAGAGGAGAATTTATAATGTTCTTCTCTAATTGCTGGGAATAGCTTAAATGCAAGAGGAGAACAAAAATATAGTAAAATAAAAAACATATTTTAATATATTGCAAACAAAAATCTACTGTATTATTGTAGTGAGATCAGTTCAGTAATTCACCCTCTACACAATATCATGGGAGTCCTAAATTCAGATGTTGTATGTGGTAGTTATATGATACTTTCTGCAAGCTGATCGAGCCAATTGTTTGGGTAAAAAGGAATAGGAAAATAAGGAAGAGGCTCTCACAGCATACTTTCACAACCTTTAGTGTCCAGGTCAGAAATAAAACTACCAGACTTCTTACAGCCTGTCAGAAACTCTTTCCTATGAGAATGTGTGTGAAAGACGTACATAGGAGAAGACTGCTGGGATTTCAATAGATTCATGAAGAATGTTTCTTGTAACGCCAAGATAAACCTCAAAATAAATGCACCCATGAGAATTAAAAATCTTCTGAAGCATCACAGCATAACTGGAATAGGTAAAACCACCCATCTTAAAATAATTGTTGTTGTTGTTGCATTAGCACCTGAAAGCTTAATCAGAAGTTAAGCCCTAAACTCCAGATAAGCCTGTTTGCAATATGAGCAAAATACATCTGTGGCTTCAGGCAGGGAATGTGGTGGAGAAATAAATCTCCATGTGCTTGCAGGTGTTAAAAATCAAAATAACATCCAACACTTTTGTTTGGAAATCTGTCATGACCCAAAGTTTCACATTTTTTACAGATTAATTTATTACTCATTTTGCAATCACTTGCTGCATGCCACATGCAGCGTTCTGTGAAATAACCTAACTAATTACAAAGTCCTGAACTACACTCATACCCGTGTTCAGCACAAAATAAACTTCCTCCTGCTCTGTTCACTTTAAAGCAAGATTTGGAAAATAGAGACAGGATACAGCGAAGCTGGATTTCTGCAAGACATCAGAGGACTTTCAAGCATATATCTAGCACTTCCAGATGTGAAGGTTTAAAGTTTGCCCAGTTTTTGAGATATCTTAATGATGTCATCAATGTTCTCAGAGGTCACCCTGCACATTGCAAAAGCACTGCCCAACAGACCATAGCTGGCAGGTTGTATTCAAAAGAAAGTTGAGTATGAGGTCAAAAGGGGTGTTGGAGATCAGGATCCGACTGTGACATAAATGTGCGTGGAGCTTACACAATGCCTGCATTCTCCTGACTCTTGTCTGCCTCTGACCGGTGCTATTAGTTACATCTGTTCATACAAAACATTGTGTTTGGTTTGCAAAGGCTAATGAATCTTCCTTAAACTCCTCTGTCTGCTGCTCCCTCCCCTCCCTTGTGCTGGTGCTAGAAGAGGCTGCAGACTCAAAGCGTCAATGCTACACTGGTCACCCAGACACCAGGATGATGAAAAATAATTTCCAAAATAGGAAGAGGATGCTGGAAGCACAAGCAAAACCTGTCAGCTGCAACATGGCAAAGATGACAGTCTAAGTGACGTGGCTCTAGAGGACGCAGACATCATGAGGCAGTTGCACCAAAACCTCTGTATCAGACAGGGTTGAGAGGAGCAATCTGATCAGGAAAAGGAAAATGCCTTGTGACTTGGCAACGGCACTTCGTAACATTTATGTTCTAAACTGTCTGCCCATTTGCCAAAAATCCATCTAAGCAAAAAACCACACTGGCTATTTTCCCTTCATGATGATCTGTGCTCTGACGGATATCTGTTGTGGAGAGAGAGATGGCTGGTGGAATGCGAGATCCATTTAAGGAGTGAATTGTGCAAAGAGTACGCATGGGAAAAAGCAAATGAAAACTGCTGTGCGCGTGGGGATGCACTGGTCCCTGCCGGTCCCGCGTCTAAAGCAGCAGAGGCCGATGCCCTGTTGGTATTGCAGTGCATCGCTTGCATAAACACAAGCTACTTTAAGCACGAACATCACTTCAACCGCTATGAGATGTTAGTGCGGCCACTCTACCTGTAGTGAGCAGTGTTGCCTTTTAGGAGACAGCAATGATCCTCCCGGTCAATTCATCATTTTACCTGTCCTATCTCCTCTGTTGAAATGTTCTGCCAAACAAAGCACCTGAGGATGTCTGGTGGTACTGTTTGAGGATGTGGGGGTTCCTGTGCCATCTTAAAGGCCAAAGCTATCAAAGGGATAACGTCTGTATATTGTGCAGAACAGGGTAGGTCATTTAGGGAAATACCTGTTGAATCTGGAATTCTGTGCCTTGCAATGCAGCAATCTTTGCTTCCGTTAAGAAACAACTGGCTTAGACATGTGATCATGCAATTCTAAATTTCTTTTTTTCTTCTTTTCATTTAAAAATTTTTATGGAAACTTGTTGGCACAGCTTTTCAGTCTGTAATGCATAGCACCGCTAAAGAGCACCGTTGCAGCAGGCTGTAAATAAAGACTCACATTTAGAACATAAATGCCAACAGACTCATTCTTCCTTCCTACCTCAAAACCACAAAGGATGACTGGACCGACACTGACATTTCCATCGATTCATGGCTTTGCGTGTGTGGCAATAAACACGACGGCACCGGACGGGGATGAAAGCAAGCACGTTAAAAGAAGTGGATGCTCTCAGCTCCTCACAAACCAGAGTGGGCATGCTGTTTGGCTGGCAATTTTTTCTCCCAAGGTATATTAAACCCTCAGGTTATTTGAAAGCCTTTTTCTCATGTTTAACTGCCGTGTCGGTGGCCTCCCCCCTTAGCTGTGGCGATGGAGCCGTACCTCTTCCAACATTGCAGGGTGCTTTTGCGATCCCAGATAGACATTTTTGTTGCCACCCCAAACCGGCAACGGAGCTGGTGCTTCATTCAACTTTCTTGCAGCCTATGGGAGACGGAATTGGCTTACCAAAAAAGCGTCTCCACAGTTATGTCATGCATTTGAACGCACTTGCTTGTTACAGCTCTCAGGCAGTGTTCCAAGTGAACATCTCATGGAGAACTGACAGTGTCATACCTCACTATCAACAAAGAGAACAGACTACATGGATCCTTGTGTAAACTCGCTATAGGAGAAAAAACTGCGACTAAAAGGACAGAGAACAGACTGAGGGTCCTTGGACAGAAAACTAGGTGGATCAGCACTGATGAGCTAAATAGTTGAATGCTGTTCTAACAGATTGTTTTGAACATCCACGTAGAGAATCTTATTTAATTTAGATGAGCTGAATTTTCAGTGTTTAAAATAAAATAAAACACTCTGGCAAACATAGGGCTTAAATCAGTGCCTGAAACCAGGCTCCCTTTCTGTTAATTCAAAGAGCAATAGTCTCAGGTGTGAAGAAGTAATGGTTTTAATGAGCTACAATCTGATCCTTTTGTGTACTTCATTAATTACATGGCTTTTAACATGGCACTATTCACTGCTTTGACAACACAGCTGGCAGTATTTCCTAAAACTATATAATTGCAGAAAAATCTAATGGCTTCCTGTTTGCTGGCGGTGGATGGTTTAGCTCAAAGTTGTTTAGCAAACACTTAGTTTCATCTTGTAGCTATAATGTAAAATCAGCGTAGATTACTTTTTAAATGTAACTGATGCCGCATTTATCATTGGCGATGACTCGTGTGTTCTGCATCAGAATGTTTCATAGTATTCACCTTATGGGCTAAGCTTTTCAATATATATTCTCACAGGTTTGAGGTGGGTTTTTTTACTTTATTCCTGAATTCAGATGAAAATTTAATTATTTTACAACTGTGAGGAGGTATGTAAAAATTTCTCCACTGTTAAAATGTTCTTTCATATAAATGTATGGGTTTGATATTTTCTTCTGACGTTTGCTTTTGTTATGTGAGAGGTATGTAGTGGGAGTGCACAGGAGACAAACAGTGAATTTAGAGAGTCGGCACCTCCCCCAGCGTGTTGATCTGTGTACCGAAGTAACTTCAGTTTTCTGCTCTGTCACAGGCATCTTCAGCAACCTGAACTAATGTCGTTCACCTCTTCAGGCCTGAATTTCCCTATTGCTCCAGCCGGGCAGTGGTCCTTCCTGCCTTCTGAGCACATCGGTAACCTCTTACACACCACAGACTGGGAGGGGGCAAGTACTCCGTTAATGAAGGCTGTGTAAGCATTTGAAGAAATGAAAGTACTTTGTATGTGTGGAATCCTTGTCCCAAGTTCCCTGGCATAACAAGGAAGTATGCCTTGGATGCTTTACCCTGCAGTACCCCCCAGGATACTTTTTTTCATTGCCCAAAAAAACCCTGTTCTACACGTAAGACCTCCCTTTTCAAATGAAATAGCGTCAAAACAAAAGCCAAGCTATTATTTTTCATGTAATTGTAGATAGTTTATTATTTAAAATTAAATCACTTAGAAAATCATAAAGAAAAGGATTATAGAAGTGATTGATGATTTTTCACTGTATGCAGATATGATTCCATTACTAAAATCAGGTTTTAAGACTATATTAATTTTGAGTGGATACTTTCAAGTGTGTTTACTACATACTCCTGGAAAATATTCTGTATTGAAACTGCCTTTAGCTGATAATATGTGGGAACTGCAGTACCAAAATTCCTGATTATTTTTTGAAATCCTGACTTCAAAACATTGGTTCCTTTTTAGCTTCTAGAATATCATTAACAAGTTCTTATGTATTAATATCTGCAGTGTCTGGGGTTTTTTAAGCATGTATCCTTTTGATTTGTCTTGCTACTACTGTTGCAATTAATCAGGAGATACGGTTGTAGAAGATACTCAAGATACTTTGATCTCGGCTATAAAGGCAAGATTATTCTTGATCAAGTAAGTGACCTTGAAACAGATTCTGTAATAGTGCTACTCAAATAGGAAGGAGTATCAGTTTAAAAAAATGTAATTTAGTTCAAGCTAAAATTAAGTTTATGAATCTAAGAGTATGTAGCTTTAAAGAAAAAATACACTAAGAATTGCTTCTTTGGTGACTCTTGTGTCACTTTTGTAAGACTGCGTTGAAGTTGCAAGAAAAGCAAGCTGCATTGCTTCATTCATAGTCACTAAGAGACAAAAACGAAAGCAAGCAGGGTAAGTAAGTGGAAACGCAGGCAGTAAGTGTCCCACGCAGCCCGGGTAAGACTGAAGGTCTACCACAGGTTGCCAGCCCAGACTCAGCGCTGCAGCGAATGTGACGCAAGTCCCCGGTACAGCGCTGCTCCAACTGGCAGCGGCCACCAGCTCAGAATCTGAGATTTCAGTACACACAATAAAATTTACCTATTGCCCACCTCCTCATTCAGGTTTTTTCCAAACTGCTTCGACACATCTGTGCTGCTGGTTTTGCTACTCTCTTTGGTGGCCCATTTTCAAGCCTATAGTATTTAAGTCTCTTAATTTACAACAAACCAAGATAACAAGCCCATATAGGATTGCATAGTTGATGTCACCTCACTAGCACTTACTTATATTACAAGAAATTTAGGAGACTTTGCTTGAGATTGTTAAAACATGGTAGGTAAATTATTTTATCTTTTTAAATGCATTTAATGGGAAAGGATAGCTTCATTCTGCAGGTAGACACTGGTGTTACTTAAAAAATTGCGTAAATAATCTTTTAACTAAACTATTTAATTGCACCCAAACAAGCACGTTGGGCAAAAACCAAAATGTAGCTGCCGAAATTTTCATAGGCAATCTGCACTCACCGTGAAATGTTCAGGTCTTCACTCTTACTGACTCCCTGCTGCTCCACCTCATTACGGATGCCCAAACACCCCTGAAAATGAGGCTGCATTTATCTAGGTGGGTAAATACAAATGTAGTCACCCAAACTGATACACCCTAGTCCTAATAATCAGGGTCCTTTCACTACCTACTAAGCCCATAAAATTGCATTTACCAGTATTTTCTAACTTACTGTTACATAATTAGAAAGTTTTCATTTTAGCCTGAATTTCATATTTGTTAAATAGATGCTAAAACCTCCTGGCAGACTGAAGCCTAACAGTAAGGCACTGTACTTCAGAGGGAAGCATCATGAACTACAAAATCCATAAAAGGGAATTACTTAGAGAATAATGATAGCGTTGGTGTACTGATACTAAGATGCGAGTGAAAATGAGTTTCCAGTCCATAGTCAGAATCAAAATACCCGAAGCGTCTTCCTCCAGAAAGTAACAGCTGTAAGTTGTTTTAGATCTTGGAGGGATGAATTGAAATTCATCCATTAATGTCTAAAGAAAATGTTAACTTTTTTAAAAACAGTTCCAGCTAACTTAACATGTGTTACTTATCTGTTTCTCTTCCACGAACTTCATTCTCCGAGTGCAGAGACCCATGTCCTAACCATTGGAACCAGAAAACCTTCAACAACCGTGCAGTCGCAAGCTCTGAATCTTTTCCACAATATATGTTTCATTTTACCTACGGACATAAAAGGGCTTGGAAAGTGCCGGCTCTCTTGTAGAACTGCAGCAGTGCTCGGATACAAAAGTGCTCTCAGCTACCAGATAAGGTGTTAAAACAACTGAAAAATGGTTGAGTTTTACTCCATCGCTGTTCACTGAAAAAAACACTGCTCCCATTCTTGAAGACTGAAGGTGTAGATTTCAAACAGTTGACACTGTAAACCAGTGAAAGTTACTTCACATTGATCTATCCGAAAGGATACAGAGAAAAACCACACATAGTAGAAATTCGTTTTCCTCCTCTCTTTAAGAGAAATATTCTGCACCATCAGAGTTGTCAGAACTTCCAGGGGTGTGGGACAAGCCAGCTGCCAGAAGTAGAGGACTTGAGAAAAAGAGCAAAAGCGATGTGGTAAGTCCCCACGTTGCGAAGGCGTTCTGTTGTAGAATTTGTGGGAGGCTTGAACTTTTGGGGGAGTCCGGGCAAGGTGGAAAAGCCAGTAGTGGTTGTGCTTTAGAGGCGGATCTTATCAGGACAGTGGGTAGTGTTTAAGGAGAAGGGCTGGGCTAGTAGTTAAGTCCTATAGAAAGATCTAGGTGACGTTAAGACCTGGAATAAACTTATGGAAATCTATTCTCCCAGGCAACATAGGGGAAACCCTACAAAACTTGCCTTTCGAGTACTGACACCACAGAGGCTATGCTGACCCTAGTATTGCATGAAGTACATGTATGAGCTGGCCTTTATTTCCTTACTGCCAGTCAAATCCCTCACACCATTCTTCATACATAAAACCACACGCACTCCTAGCAACAGTAGGATATTTCTAAATTGTATAAATATCTTTGTCTGAAGATACCCAAGAGATCAACTGACTTTGAAAAGTATAGCTCTCTATATACTTCAATGCAACTAAAACTGGCCTTGCTTGATTAAAAACAATTAGGTTGTGCAATCATTTGGCTCCATTGCTTTTGAAATACAGGATGCTGAGCTACATGAGGGGCAGGATGATTTTGAGCTCTAACTGGTCAAATCAAGGAACATCGTTTGCTGTTACAAGAGCACCTTCTACTGCCTGGGTAACGGCATTGTGTTAGGAATGCTACCTCTTGAAAAACAGGTCCCGCTGAACCTTCAGCCTCATCAGTGCCTTCCTAAGAACTTTTAAAGGATAATCTCATGTATAATGTGGCAAAGGAAATTGTGTAGATTTCAGACTACTTGTATTTTTAGAAATAAAGGTTCTTTGAGCTTCGATTCAGAATTCCCACATCTTTCCATGCTTATACTTTCTGATCCATGCAGATGTTTTCCCCATTTTGTCATAGATTGTACTTACGTTGAGTTCCTAAATCCGGTTTCAGTTCATGGAGTGTGGCTGTTAGTACTATTTCTGGAGTGGGGTATCACATAGCTCACAAACCACCTACTAATAAAGCAGTAATTTTAATTATGATGTTTCCAATATTTAGGTATATGCATTTTATGTTCTCAAGGAACAACTGCAATAACTGTGTGCTAAAGGAACTCCAAACATTGTTTAGCAAAATGCTACCACAATCATCGGATGTATTTAGCCATGACAGATTTATCTGCCAGGTAATACTGGAGCTTTTCCTTTTGTGGTTTTTTTCTTCTTTTTTCTGTCCTGTATCCTCTTGATAAATCTGCCCAAGTCAATACTGAGTATCCTTGCCTAAATATCTCATACAGGGGAAAAGTGTCCATTCATGAGCTGCATGTTAACTATTACATTAAGTAATTCAATTGCCACATGACTCTAGAAAGAAGCTCTGACCTTAATAAACCTCATGGACACTAAAAGGGATGACTCAGCAATTGAATGCGAAACAACAGGTTGCAGAAACTATCCCTTAAATCACTCAGGGGGGACAATCTTTTATGCCTTGCAAAAGACTTGTGTACATCGTGTTTTTTCCAGCCTTTCCATGAATTAGTTACCTATTTCTCCACTAATATCAGGAACCATTGCCACAAAAAGCAGTGTGCTGCAGGCACTCGTGCTCACGGCTAGCACCCTCGCTGGTTCCTCAATCACCAAATAATTGCTATTACTTAAAAGAGAGGCTGTATCCTCTTCAAAATCTCTTCAAGTTTTCTACTGTACCTCATAACTCCCTTCAGTTTCATCCCGATGCATTTCCACCTCTGCTCTTGACATTTCCTCTGCAAGATCTCCAACCTCTGCACACACAAAGCAATGCTCCCCAATTACACCTGCATTTCCCTTGTAATCTGTTCCTTCAGCGTCCCCTCACCCGCACAGTGTGACATCCACCCAGGGGAGGCTGGTTTCGCCCCCCAGGGACTCTAGGGGATGACTTGCTAAGTCTGCAGAGCCTGACCTCCTTCCCGAAGGGGACCGGAGGGAACTGCCAGCCAACACTACCAACTGCAGGAAGAAGAAGAGGATGCTGACGTTTAGAAGAAGGGCACAGCATCCTGAATCGGCAGAAGACTTTATGGTCCACCTCTTGAAGATAAGACTTCCACTTACAGGAAATAATGCTTTTTCAGACACTGAATTCTGAATGTTTCTTTAAAAAAAAAACCCCACTCAATTTCTGATCCTCCTCTCTGCCAGTTCAGATGTAGATAACCTCCTCTTTTTTTTTTTAAGGATAAATCTAAGGAATCTTGAAAAATCTAACCCAGAACCCTGTTCCAAATGGTTCCTATTTCAGACACGCCATGCAAAAAACCAGCCTACACAAAAACTCAAAGAGCTTAAAAGCTAATATGTATGGCCACCTGCAAACAAGTAAAGAGATTTTTGTTCTCTTAGAAAACCAGCTTGGGACCAGCAATACATCTATCTGATTCTGGTTTTATTCCGTCTTCTTTGAAGGTAAGGCTTCCAGGAGCTGTTTTGTGAATATTCTCTCTAACGATACGCATAAGCACTTGGAGTTTATTGTATTGTTCGATTAGGATGCAACAAGATAGCCTTGTGTATATACTACTGTCATCCCTTTGCAAAACAGTGCCCTGGTGCCCCTAAGCACTAAATGAGAAGGCTAACAAAAATAATTTTCAGAGATGAATATTCAGCAGAAATCTTAGCATCTCGTTTTTGCATAATATTTTCCCTAATCAAAATTCAGCCCAGTTTAGCTTTTCTCCCTTTTCTAAGAGTGTCTGGATAATATCAAATGCTTGCAGTTAGGCTAATTCTGCTCTTGTGTGAGTGAATTCATTTTGACATCATGCTAGACTTGGCATCGGTTTTGGGTACATACCACCGGGGACAGGTGGAATTTCAATAATAACTCGTCTCCTTGGTTGTGTTATAAAGCTAACCTGTGGAATCCAAGCAGATGAAGCAGAATTGTGCTGAGGTAAACTGTATTTTATAGAGATCGAACTTTTTTATTATTTAGTATATATCTTAAATCCTATAGATGACACTAGTTTTACCACTTTTTACGTTGTGAATCATATAGTGATTTGCTTTTATAACACTTATTTCCTTTGCCAACTTCTAAAATTATGTTGTAAGAGCCCGGATATAACAAGAATTTTATAGAACATTTGAGGAATAAAAAATTTGAGGAATTACTGCAGTTTGTTTATTTCTTTAAAATGAACTGCAGTATAAAGCTAGTTACACTGCACTTAAAATATTTCCCCATATGCTCTTAATAAGTAGTGCCGCTGCTCTACGTGGGTTTGAAATGGATGAGGGTGACCATCTGGGGCCATTTCTCACACAAAGGGAAATGGCTGAATAATTTCATTATTTAACAGGACTGCCGTAATTAGCCAAGATGTAACATAGTCATATAATTACTCCAAATATAGACTTTTTGAGACTTCGAAGAGCTTGGCTGGCTGTTCGTAAAAATAGTTTCATTCCCCCCTCCCACCAGCAGTTTAGCAATACGGGCTAGCGGCCGCTCCGCTCGGTCTATTTTTGCCCCCGTGTGTTTGTGCATTGTGTGTTGACAACTGTAGCATGTTTGTACTACAAACCGTCTTTGAATGAGGGCTTAAATCTGTTCAAGTTTTCTAATGTGAAAGGAATGTTGGCATGGCTAGAGAGAAAAAGAAACCCTTTCAAAAATCTTCCTGCATGAAGAAAGAAACTTTTTCTCCGCAGTAAATGTGATGTGAATAGAACAGAAGGACTAATTGTTTTTCTCTTGTTCTGGCACACATGTTGTGAATCGGGTGTGACTGTATTTAACTGCAGCATCTATTCAAATTGGTAGCAAATAATTAAGCACTAAATAATAGTTTTATTTGGGAAGGAACTTTTGTACAGTCCTTGCTGTAGATTTCACCACGTACTCCTCGAGTGGAATGCTTATTCAGTCATTATGCCTTAAAAGACATAATATATATAGATACACATACACTGAGCAGACAACTCAAAGGTAGGTACCCTGAGTGACAGACACGATAACAATCTTTCACTGTAGGTCACTGCAAGGAGAAATCTTTTTTCTCTGTCTTTGGTGGAAACAACAAGGAGTCATGGGCTTAAACTGAAATTAAAGCTATTTACAATAGGCATTTTGAAAAGTCCTTTCTAATTTTAAGGAAAAATAGATTGCCTACAAAACTGCGGAGCCTGCATCATGGGTATCTTTAAGGCCACAACTTGTAGGTATCTGTCACGGCGCTGTTGATCCCACCTCAGGTGGTGGATGGACTGCCTAATCCCCTCAGGTGGATGGCAGTGGACATATTAGCAGATTTAAGCATCTTTTCTATTTCCTAACCACAAAACGGGTCAGAGAAGTCCCCTGTACAGGCCCTAATTCCACAGGCCTCTCCAAGACTCATCTGTATTAAGTGCTCCTCATAGGTTTGAACCTGCTCAGCAGTATGCGTAGCCCTCCTTCACTACTCCCTCTACCCTCCACGGTTCCTATGCACCCGAATTCACAGGCAGTCATCCAGAAAGAGCCCAAAGCTGTCCTCCCTCTGCTGTGTCACAGCAGCAATGGACCTGCCCTCCCACCATGAGGAGGGGAAGGCTGGGGTACCTATTCTGGACGAATGCTGCTCAAGCCTTTGGCAGGTAATTTTGGGCAAGAGGAGCTGGTCAGAAAATAAAACACTTCCTTCCATCCCTTGTATGTACTGGAAGACAAGGCAGTGTATTAGGAATATCCCTACATATTTGCCCTGTTCTTATGTTCTTGTCCAGGAATCTGCTCTTGTCCACAGCTGGAGACAGGGATTTGATCCGGGGAGTTGGCTGTGCCTTCAGGCCAGGCCAGGGGCATCTTACCAGGCAGCTGTGCCATGCTCCCACCACCCAGACTGAGGTATGGCCTTATGTACTACAGGGGCAGCAGTAAACACCACGGGTTGCCTCCCCACATGCCGCTACCTGCAGTGCCCACATGCCCATGCCACCACTGTGGTGGAGGAGGCAGTGTGGCCAGACTCAATGCTCCGTGGTCAGCGAAGGCAGCGGCATTCCCTCCTCTCCACCTGCTCCACTTGCTGGGAAGATCCTTGGTGGATCCCGTCCATGAGCTGCCTGCTGAAAACAGGAAGGGAAGCAATCCAGCGCACTGGCTGCTGAGCTCCTGCAAACCTCCAGTCCCTCAACGCCAAGGGGTGTGCTGGCTCTCTGCAGCAGACAACATGCAAGAGCGGCCATGTAACTCGTGCTAGTGGGAATGCAGAAGCGAGGAGGAGAAGAGAGTTACCATGACTGGCTGCTCCTCCTTGGCCGGTAACTACTGAGTACTCAGAAACCCTCCAGCCCGACCTTGCCTCTCATGACTGGGGACAGGGACAGGATCCGCACTGCCCTTCTGCTAGGCGTGGCCATCACCCACCACGTTCGGGGCAAGGAGGAGACCCCCCAAGCAGCATCAGTGTAGAGATGTCTAGGGGGGCTGTATGGGCTCAGTCCCCCAGGAGGGAGCTGGGTGTCTGTGCTGGGTGGCAGACAGATGGGGTGTCTTTGATGTCGGCAGTGGCCACACAGAAGGGCTCTCCTGCAGCCCGCATCTCTGAGGGGACTAGAGCTCGGCTTGCCATGTATATCCCTTCTCTGGAGCCATGAGCCAAAGGTCCCAATTCCTCCATTACCCTCAAGCACTCCCGTTCCACCCCATTGCGTTTGCAGGTGAAGGATACAAAACGTACAAAAAGCTGCACATTTACCAGGAGCACTGGCACAGGACAGGGGTGGATGTGAGCTGTGGCAGAGAGCGGGGATCAGCTCATCAAGGCCTGGCATGCAGCTGATGAGGAGCTCCCAGTTTGGTTTCCTTGATAGCAATGCCCATTCACACATACCATAAGCTGGATCAACGCACGGTAAACCAGAGGCAGTTAATTTTAAAACCCCACTACAGCTCTAGAATAAATTGCTAGTGCAGATGCAGCTGTAATACACAAATGTCAGGTGAGATTCTCTTTTATTCCTTTGAATCTTGTTTCCTATCACACTTTTGCTTTTTTATTCTGTGAATTCTTCACAGCAAAACATGTTAAGCAAGATGCTAACAGGGATAATAGGAAATTTATCAGTACTGTTTGGAGCAGGCTGTCAGAAGCAGTAAAACATTACCATTAACAATGAAGAAAAAATATCAACATGAAGATCTCCAGACAAACTACTGTTATTTCAGGGACACCCACTACTTTTATGGCAGGTTTTGGGTGATTTTAAAGTATGTTGATCTAGTGCACCACCTTCTTCCTTTACATTTCTTCTTTTCCATATAATTTGCATTACACATTTTAACTACACTAAAATAAAATTATGGTTGTAAAGAGAGGCATTCAAAATTTAAGCAATATAAAATTTAGGCAATTTCAATTCAATCCCCTAACTGTATGTATATTTTTGTTGTCTATTGCACAATCATTTAATGTATTTTCTCATAGGAAAACATGTTTTGTTAATCTATTAAAAAGAAAGTTATTCTGTCTTCTGCATCTTCTTCCTTCAATGTGTTTTTTTTAATGAAAATCATCAAGTTGCTGCCACGAATACATAATTAGGCATAACAATCCTTTAAGCAAGGATTTGCAGGGACTTTGCAAAATCTCAGTTGGCATTAAGCTAATTCTGTCACTATTAAATGTATGCATGTTGTATATATTTAGTAACCTGAGCTCTTCGTTAATATATTCATTTTCTGCCAGAACGAAAGAAATAAATCTACGTTGAGATACCGAAACTCTGTATTTCATTGGCTGTTTGTCTAAATAGCTCTCCATTTCTAGCAGACTTTTCAAGCTAGCTGCTACTAATCAATAACCAAATATTTGAAGAAGTTTGTTTCAGGTATGGGATATTGAGATAGAGCTGGAAAAGGGCTGAAAGGATGATGAGCCATGCATAATTTTTTTTACTTTTAGTTAAATCATTAATGTTTATTACCTGTATTACTGACATTTCTAAAAATATCACTCATATTCCAATGTCAGTATGGCATTAGAAAAAATATTTGAAAAAAACCCAATTTTTAGATAAGCTTCATGTTAGTTAAATGTCATAAGGTCAAAAGAGATCTGGAGAAAAAAAAACATTTCAGTTCATGTTATGGATTGGTCAAAACAATGAAGTTCTGTTACTTGCACATTTTCTTACTGAGTTCTTTCAGTCTCCCTGAAAATAAGTAAAAACCTGCATTTTAGCTGGTAATCCAAGATGTACATCAAGCTGCTCGGTATATTAAAATGGTGTTGCAGGCTATTGGAGATGGAGAGCACCTACTCCTTCCCTCCTTATTCATCCACTCACTCTTCTTCCTTTCCCAGCAGCTGGTTTGTCCAACCCCCGGAAATCTTCAGCCTCTTGTCCCTTCTTATGGCAACCAAGTGCCACCTCCAGCATCCACCACTGTCCCCAGAAAACAAGTCCTTAGCTGAATTCAGGTGTTTTTCTGAACATCTTGCCGCTGACTGAAGATTTTTATCTTTAGCTCATCAGGCCATGGGGCTTCATGAGATAAACTCCTCATCAGTTCCTGACCTTTTCTCTTCTTTCTTCCCCTCCATTACAAGATATTACATTTGCACTAAAACCAGACTTTTGACTAACTTCTGAACTTCTTGTTTTCTCTCAGTGAAATCCTCTTAGACCTAGAGAAAAGTCAAATTGTTTCTACTTTTGTATTATGAAAACGTACTAGGGAAACTTTCAATAAAATGTTCAATGGATTTTTGGATGCAGCTTATGTTGCATGCACAACAGTTCAAAGAGAGGGTTTATAAAGCTATATATAGTGTGTGAAGAAAGATGACTCTTCTCGTTAAAAAGTGGGTTTGCCATAACAACAGTCCTTATAAAGTAACTGCATTTTGATGCTTTTACTTCTCTTGGGAAAATCATTCCTTCGGTTGCTCTGTCCGCATCTGTGCAGAGCCAGAAATTGCACTGGAAATAAAACATTTAGTAGCTGTTTTGTTTCTATTCCTGGGATTTCTTTGCTTCTCAGATTGGCAGACCTGGGAACACTGGGAAGACATTGAGATCAATTGTTTATGGGGAAAAAAAAATGCCTACATCTTTCACTGGTTATCTTCCTAGTTGGTTAAAACACAGCAATTCCACAGCTTCTCATGCAATTTTCCTTAGCCAGAACAATGCTGGTAGGCAGTGCGGGGCTTACATTGGTACAAAACTGAAATGAGAAAGTCACGAAGAATAGAAGATGATGGAGGATGCTGCACAATTTTAAATTAAATAAAATCTTGTCTCCTTAGCAAAACCATTTACAAACATGCCAGTAATGACTAAGGATTGAGAACACAATGGGGGTTTTTGGGTTTGGGATTTTTTTCCCCCCTATTCTAATAGATGTCCCATTTCCTCTGGGTGAAGAGCAGCCAGCTTGAGAAGCCCTGCAGGGTGCCTGTCCCTACCCCGGATGGAACAGGGGCTCCACGAGAGGCCAGCCATGCTGAGCCCGGCCCCTGACCCCCACCAGCCTGACGCAGAGCCGGGCTGACGTGAGTCAGCCTGCTGATGACAGGGGAATTAGGTTTTTTTCCTACTCCCGCTGCTACGGAGTGCTGGAGATGCTCATTTCGGGAGGAGGAACATGACCTAGGGCCTGCTACCTTTCCTCTTCCCCCCAGTGTACCCCCTGCATACTCCCGGCCCTTGGCCCACTCGTGTGCGCCCCACAGACCAAGCCGGGCTGCTTCAAGTGTAAACTTGAAACGTAAACAAGAAAAGACCTGCTTCATTCCCGTGCCTCTATGTACCAAATGCAGGAGGCAGTCCGCAAACCAAGGCAGGTGTTTTTATAAAGGATATTCCATATACCCTGTTCGCGGTTATATGGTTTCTGTCCTACAGGAGGGTAGTCTGCTTCATAATAATTAGCCTCTTCGGCCTTTAAAGACATTAATTTGCAAAGGTAAGTGTCTTTGCTTAAATAAAAACGTCTTTGCTTAAATTAATTCTACAGTCATTCGATTGCTAAAGTATTCTAGGATGTCCTTCTACTCAAGCGCCTGGTTTCTTGTCCATTTTTGGAGGGAAAAGGAAGTTTAGCTAGATCCAAATTTAATGGTAAGAACTTTCATGCCATAAAGTTTTTCTTGTCTTTGATTTCAGCCATGGGTTTTGTGTTATTTCTTTGTTTTCCCAGAATTGCTGGTTCAAACAGCTCTAGAAAGGAGTGTCATACCACTTATTTTTTTCCCCATGTGTTTCTCCATCTGGAACTCTGATAACGCTCTCAGAGCTAGGAAAGGCAAGCCTGGTTTATACACCATCATCACGTACAGGATCCTTAGCACAGACAGAGAAGGAAAAATGGTCTTCAGGAATGAACACTAACATCAGCATTAACTAGAAAAATCTCATCTTCTAATTACAACTCCATACGTAGCTATTTGTAAGGTCTTAGGCAAATCACATCTTCTCTCTGCCTCATAATCTCCATCTATAAACTGTAGCTAAGTGCAAGAGTTAACTACATGACAGGTGGGTAGGGAAAAATAATTGATGAGCAAAAAACTCCCCACTCATTTTATACCTTCATAAAAGTGCTGTTCTGATTTGCACTATTTCCAGTGAAAGGAGAATGAATGGTACTTTGAAGAATTACACCAAGGCAAAATATTGTATTTAGCATTCAAATTCAAAGTTGATAGCTGTTTCAGCAATGCCTGAACCAGATAGTCAATGCCAAATGCTACATTTTTTTGTATTCTTTAATATTCTTCAATAATTGTTCCAAGACTCATACAGAGAAAACAGCACACAATGAGGGCTGCTACTAATACTTTGACCAAAGTCACATGATTTGCTTTTCGGATTTTTTAAGGTTTCAAAGTTGGTTTTGCTTTCTTTTCAGTTGTGACACTTCTCAATGCGAAGTACTACTCACATATTTGCCACAGCTCCTGAGGTTTGTACATGGACTATGTAAGTAATAACAATCAAGGTGCAGTAAATTTCCTGAGAATTAATGACTGGCTGAGAGGAGCTGAAGGTCAGCAGCACAACCAAGGATCATTAACCAAAGCTGGTCATTAATCTCAAGAATTTTCCTCGTGCTAAGGTCAGTGTTGTTATTTTAAGCTGGAAATGAAAAAAACAGAGCCATATGAATTTTTATTTGATAGGTTTAACTGTAACATCTAGCATATTTTAGAAAAAAATAATTTTATTTGGGAGAATTACATTAGCTAATCAGACCACCAGCCCACCTTTCGGCATTTGATTAGTTTTGCTTTCTTTAACATATGTACTGGACTATGACAGACAGAAAGGATTTATAACATTTTTCTTCCATGTGCAATTGCTGTGGACCTATTAAATAGTGACCTTGTTTATATATCTATTTACAAGTTTTGATTTCCATCCGAAATTTGATCTCTTAGAGCTTACTGACATCTCTCGTAAAATATGTTTGACCGAACATCTGTTTGAGTTATTAGAGTTTTGAAAATGATGTTTCAAAAGACTGTTGTTTGTAAAGCGAGGGTATTTTACATAACTGGAGGGTGTCTACAATTTAGGGAGCATTTAGTCCCTTTAGAAAGCAGTACTCCATTTATAAGAAAAATACAATGACAATTTTGATATCTAACCAATATTCACATTTGCATTTATGGTCATCTAGTATTTAAATTAACACTGCCAATGAATCCTTTCTGTAGCTATTCATCCTTTTTCTATGTCTGTACACATACGCTGGGCTTAAAAGACTTTAGATTCTCCCTGATTAGGAAGGATCCAGGCATCGGCTCAGCGGCATGCTTCACGAGGGCAGACTGCCCACACACCTTCCTGAAATAAGTCTCTGAAAAACCAGGTGCTGCCAGTCTTTGCGTCTAGGCACCAAAGGCGCCCCAGGAGATCAAATGTCCCCCAACTCTTCTGGCACATTCCAACTCACCATTGATACAGGTGACAGTTGAAGAAAACATGTATAGACAGCAAAAGGAAAACAAATTGCAATTTATCTCATAAAATAAATACTTAGATCTTTCTAAAGCAAATAATATTTTCCTTGTTTCAAGGTGGAGCTTGCCTTTTGTTTTATAATGTTTCTTCTTGCTAGGAAATTTGTCCCTATAAGTTCCTCCTCAACTTCTCAGCTTTTGCAGTTTTAAATCTCCACTCTTTTATTTCCCTCTTGGCTCCCAGCTGGGGATTTGCTGCTGAAAGGGACCAAATCTTTGAGTTCAGTCCTCCAAGTTTACATGCAACTGTGCAATGGATGCAGATCTACAGAGCTTTGACTACGTTTGACCCAACTCACCATAGATAACAAAATATTTCCAATATTTCTTACAAACTTTAGCTCCACACTAAAGAGACCAAAGCGAGAATGTGATGTGCTACACAAAGAGACCAGGAGTGACAAGGATCTGTTGCAGCGATTTTACTTGCTTGGCTATATCCTGTTTCCAGCTGAGGTCAATCTGCAATGCTTTACAGCATGGCTCACCAACCAGGCACCTTGAAGATTTTAATACAATTCTAAATCACTTCATTTATTCTTACTGACATATGTTATGTCTCTACTTGTAACATATTTTCAGTATTTCCTTTAAAATATATTAACAGGTGTGCATGTGAAAAAAGGACAGCTTAAGGAGGTTGTTGTTGCTGGACAAAGACTCCATTTGAGTGTAGTCCAATGAAAATGTTACACTATGTAGCCTTACAAGCCAAAAAAAAAAGTTTCCCAAATCTCATATTCTGATTGTAGATCAGACTAACTCTGCCAGAAAGAAGTTAATCTTCAGGCTCCTTCCCACAATATATTTGGGTTCTTCTTTAAGTCATGTTTTTTTGTATCTTCTCCTTTGACTTTTCCTTAAAAAACTAGGAAATGTAATTAAAGAAAAGTCTCGATATAAAGGTATTGAAAACCTGCAAACCCCATGAAATACAGGATTGCTTCATTATTTATCAAGAGCTAGCAAATGTTTGTTGCTGTGGAAAGCCATAGCAAATGTGGACTCCTGTCCATCGTCCTTAGCATTAAGTTCGACTATTTTGGTGGCAGTCTTAGCTTGGCTGTCATCTACTGTGACAAAAAGTCCTTCATTATGGGCCAAATTTTGCTATTCTTTTTTTGACCGAACACTGTATGATTTCAGAAATGATTCTACTAAAGTAGCTGTATGTGAATACCTGTGACCTGAACTTTTACAATGTCTACTCATCAATCATCTACAATATATACAGCTATAGACAACGTATATTTTGCGTAACATTAGTGTCTTTTTCCTATAGTTTGCCAAGATGCTTTATTTATATAACCCTCAAGAAAATCTCTCCTCTGAAGTGCCTGATGACATGCTCTATCCAGTACCTACTAAGCTTGCTACATCAACATGTTTTGGTGGACAGCTGCCTAACCCCCATGCTTTTGAAGCATGACTGCAATGGAGTATCAAATGGCATTATGAAAGACATTTCAAGGTTGTTTTGAAATGAAAATCCTTTTTAATAACTCTTTATTAGATTTTCATACTAAAATACACACAGGGAAAACTGCCACCCAAAACCTAATTACATGCTGATTTTGTTTAGCTTCTTAATAGTCATGCTTTCCTTTACTGGCTATATGAACATATTAAAACTGTCCAAGAAATAGTATGGATAAGAAGGTGCTGGCGAAATGTTCATAATATATCCAAACAAAAAGAGAAAGACAGACATAACATTTAGAAATGCAAGAACCACAGCCTGCCTAATCTAGTGTCATTGTCAGTGTAATCAGTATCAGCAGTGTCAGCCAGAAGATACATGAAATCTTCTACAGGGTGGGTGTTTTCCCTGACATTTTTACAAGTACACTGTATAATAAAGGACACCCAAGCAAGTTTTCAGATGATCTGGAAGGACAACCAGTTTTGTGTTGGAAGAACAAGAAGCAATGGACACAAGTTGAAACAAGAGAGGTTCAGGCTGGATATAGGATCATAGGATTACAGAATGGTTTGGGTTGGAAAGGACCTTAAAGACCATCTAGTTCCAATGCCCCTGCTATGGCCAGGGACACCCTCCACTAGACCAGGCTGCCCAAAGCCCCATCCAACCTGGCCTTGAACACTTCCAGGGAGGGGGCATCCACAGCTTCTCTGGGCAACCTGTTCCAGTGCTTCACCACCCTCATAGTAATTTTTCCTAATATCTAATCCAAATCTACCCTCCTTCAGCTTGAAGCCATCACCCCTTGTCCTGTCACTCCATGCCCTTGTAAACAGTTCCTCACCATCTTTCCTGTAGGCCCTCTTCAAATACTGGAAGGCTGCAATTAGGTCTCCCTGGAGCCCTCTCCTCTCCAGGCTGAACAACCCCAACTCTCTCAGCCTGTCCTCATAGGAGAGGTGCTCCAGCCCTCTGATCAGCTTTGTGGCCCTCCTCTGGACTCGCTCCAACAGCTCCATGTTCTTCTTATGTTGGGGACCCCAGAGCTGGATGCAGTACTCCAGGTGGGGTCTCACGAGAGCAGAGTAGAGGGGCAGAATCACCTCCCTGGACCTGCTGGTCACACTGCTTTTGATGCAGCCCAGGATACGGTTGGCTTTCTTTCTGGAGTGCAAGTGCAGCCCAGCGTCATGTTGAGTTTTTCATCAACCTTCTTTTCATATAAAGAAAAACATTCTCACTCTGTGGACAGTCAAGCAGTGGAACAGCTTGTCAGCGAGGCTCCGCAGGCTCCATCTTTGCAGGGTTTCAAGACCTGCCTGGAGAAAGCCCTGAGCAGCTTGGCCTGATCCCAGAGATGGCCCTGCTTTGGGCACGAGGTTGGACCACAGACAAGTGCCCCTTCCCGCCTGAGTGAATATAATTAGAGCCTTTTTATAAAAATAGTAAGATCCCCCAAAAAATCAGCTCAAATCTTCTCACAATGTTTGGTTGTTCTTAGGCCTCTTCCTTAAAGATGACTCAGTTCAAACTGAATCACTTTGCTTAGTGAGTTTCTCCTGGTACTCCTGGTGTAACCTGCTTCAGCGAGTCCACAGAAAATGACATTTTCTCTACTGATGACTCTCAGTAGCCACTCTTAATCTAGAGTAACCCCATCAGAATTAAAACTAAGTGCATAATGTTTGAATAACCTGACCATTTAATAAATCTTACTCTAAATGCCCACTTGTGGACAGCTGCTTTTTATTTGAAACAAAAGTGTTAGTGTCTTTTATTGCCTGTTCCTTAAATAAATTGCTTCAAACTGTTGGCTTCATTTACATATTTTGAAAATTAGTTCTATTACTTAATTATATACTGTGAAAAAAATACATTTCTTGCTTTTAAATTTTATGAGTTCCTGAGAAGTCACTTGAAGTTTCAGTTTCTTCAGTTCAATGTAGTTTTCAGCATTCACTGCTTTAATAGCTTCAATCACATTTTATTACTATTCCTCCCTTCTCTAGCATCCTAATCTATTCTCCAGAAAGTAAGAGTCTTTCCCTGGCTTCAACAGCTTTCCATCACCCATTTATGAGCTTCTTCACAAAACCAATGCACAATAAATATGATTATATATGCATATAAAATATATCTATGCACACATCATCAGGTAACATCTATTACATATATACAATACCATTTTATATAACACCATTATAAATATATGTATGCTTATATACATCAACATCAATATATATAATATTATTCTAATATTTCCAATTTTATTTTCTCCCTTATTCTAACTTAAGCTATTCCTATGATATTTCTTGCATTTGTTAAACAGATTTTCACTGATTTTCCATGACAGTGATTGATTTTCTGAAGAGTGACAACAAATTTACTCTGAAATGTATATGGACAATTATAATTGTTCTGTCCAGTTTTTCTGTCTTTTGTTTATGAACACTAGAGTAGCTATGACTCTGTTGAAGTCAATAAAGTTGCAATAATTTAAAATAGGTAAAGATTTAATCGGCTGTATTTATACCTACTCAGATGCCTACAATAAGATTGGTGTTTATTACAGTTTTCTCTAACACTAATTTAAATAACTGACGGACTGTGGTGTTGCTGCGTCTCTATACAGTCCTGTACAATGTCAGAACTATTTCAGATAATTTGAGCAATTTGACAACCTGTTTTTATCCTGGAAATTGAGCACATATTCTTTGATTTCCTTGGTAAACATTCTCTAAGCCAAAAAGGAAGGTGTTATCTCTGGCTAGCTCTTGGACACTAATGTTCTATCAAAAGAGAAGAGAAAGATTTAGCAACCAAAGAGCTTTCTTAAGGAGATGCAGGAAAAACTGTCCTTCTTGGGATAATTTCTGAATTTATTCAGTCAGTTCTGCTTAGCTGTACAGTAAGTTCTATTTCACTCTAGTTCCAGTGAACTGACACATATAGAAATTATCCATTATTCATCTAATGAAAATGTCAGTTCAGCCTGAGTTCTGAAACAGGAGACATTTTTCATCCTTTTTAGAATGTGTTTGCTGAACATGTATCCTAGAAGATTTTTTTCTATTGTATACAGCCTTGGGAGAAATGCCCTTCTAGCCAGTATGTTTTTCTCCTGTGTCACGTTGCTCCCTGCAGAATTATACATTTCATTAATAACGTCACTAAAAAACAATAAAAGTCTCTGTATTATGTATGCATACATTCAAAACAGCTGTTTCTTTGGTAAATTCCTTGCTATGATCCTACCGAGCCTGACTGCATTGCAATTTTGCTATTTGTAAGACATTCCAAATCAAACCCTTACACCTTCCTGTAGGTGATGGTTCTAGCTAGAACGTAAAAGGAAAAGTGCTACATTTTACACTACCATGGCTGCTGCTGACAGACTAACACGGTGATTTGACTAATCCACATTATTTTTAACATTTTTTAAAAGGTCTCCTGAACTTTTTTAATTGTCAGGAAGGCATATTGCCTTGTGACTGCACATCATTTTTCTGTTTTCTCTCTTTCTCTCTGAATTCTCCAGTCTTTGGAGACAAATAAGAAAGCACCCTCAAAACTAGCAGTCATGATCGAGACTTCTCTTCAGTATTTGGGCAGGCAGGAAGTGAAGGAATCTCCTACCTTGCTAGTTTGTCAGAAACCAATGCAATAAAACATCTTTTAGCCTTATTTACCTCTAAAAATTAACAGTTTAAAATGGCAAGAAAAAGCAGAAATGCCCTGAAAAATAGCTGATGGAGCCAATCTGCCTGCAGGCATATTGTTGTAGGTTCTTGGGGAAATCAGACATCATTCTTACCCACTGAAGGAGACCATGTCAGTAACCCAGTTATAAAAGACAGCTCTCTATGACTCTGCTGCTTGAGGTGTTGTGTTTTAAGATGTAAATGTGAACCAAAGGACTTGATCATTTTTGACTCAAAAATCCCTATTCCATTGTTTTGCATTAGCAGTAGGTTTTTCCTAGGTTTCTGGCCTACATCCAATTAAAACAGTTATATATGACTACTTACCTAAACATTCTCCTTCTGCTCAGTTGATTATGGTATTATTCATTTTCTCTCCTGAAGTGTTGAAATACTTTGGTACGCTATTAAAAAGTTCCTTGCCTTCTCCCTGAGGTAGCTGCATTTCAATGATGAGTGATGTAATTTCTTCAATAGAATAGTTAGTTATTGGTTTGTAAAGTTTAGCAAGCACTCTGGGATCTTTTCAGGAAGGGCTATAAACAATTATCCATCATTCTTGCTCTCTAATATGTCATCCCTGGACTTTTCCTTAGCAGGTCTAAAAATTCTACAGCTGTGATTAAATATTATCATGCCACAGTGTATTGAAGCAATGTCATGATGTAAGGGCAAGAATTTTCATCAGTCAGTAGGGAAGCAAGGTAGTGAAAAAAGATTCAATCCATTCACCTTAGAAATACAAAAGAAAGAACAGTGCGTAAAAACCAGCATTGACTCATCCAAGAGTATCTATGGAGAACGGGGAGTCAAAAAGTTTTATTGGAGTACAAACTCCAAGGTTTGGCTTTTGGTATGGTTAGGGAACTCAGTAATATGATTAGAAAGGGAAATGTAAGTGGGAAATGTAACACTTGGAAAAAGAAGTTAATTGTCCAGAGACTAGAAATTAGTAACGTCCAAGTGTTGTTCACATCAACAATAGCATAGTTCTTTACTTAATAGTCAGGGAAGCAGTAAAAAGATGATACTACTTTTGACTTTGCTAAGTAATGAGCATGTTACTTCAAGGATGTCAAGGAAAATAACCTTACATGGCTTGATTGGGAAACAATTTAATATAATTAAACAAAGGATAAACAAAAGTAGGTCTGTAACTAAAATTCACTCTTCTAAAATGACAAGCTGTAATAATTAAGAGAATAATTGAATGAAATAAATCAGACTATGTAAGGGATTTCAGGATGTGAATGTGAAAGAGGTCTTAATTCAGGTCAAAAGGGGTGACAATATTTGATTGTAGTTAAAGGTAGAAGCATGGGAATGAATGCGTGCAGGAATAGGCTTCAAATCTAATTGGTTAAATAACCATCTCAAGCAAGATATTATGAATACACAGAGTGTGTAAAAGTAATAGCAAAAAAGACATCCATAAAAAAGTTATGTCTTAGAAGCTAGAAAATTCAATGTAAAATAAGAATTATTAAAATCAAATTGAAATAGTCGTAATGAAAATATTAAAACACGGAGCAAAAGGTTCTGAATGCGTGTTCAAAAAGACAAGGAAAGCAGCAAGACCTCTGTACTGTTAAGCTGGGATAACGATTAAAAACAACAGACGGATGATGATTTTGGCCACAATGGCAAAGGGAGTACATCTTGCTACATTACTGCAGTGTCTGTCTCCATTTTTAAACAAGAAAAATTAAGCACAGTGAATCTACTTGGACTTTCATGCAGCTTTTGATGTGCTGTTACGTGGAAAAGTATGAACTAAGCTGGAGATGATGGAATTGGCAGAGGAAACATGAGGTGAACAAGAAACTGAATAAACGTTAGATATTCATTATACTGAGATACTCATTCATTATACTGAAAAGGAATAGTATTGGGTTAAAAGTAAGTCACTAATGGTGACTTCCTGAAAGATCAGTCTTGGGGCTGATTGTACTTAGTGTTTTTATCAGTATCCTTGACATTGCTCTGATGACAACATGAAGTGAGGAGATATCACGCAGGGGGAACAACATGACAAGAACATGAGCAACAGGCATGAAAAGTGGACTAGTGAAAACAATAAAACACTACAGAATTCTCACTTTATAGTCAGTTATTCAGAAACCATTGAGGAAAAATTGAAGAAAAACAGCTGATCACAAAATGGTAAGAAACCACTTTTGTGAGAAAAAGGCAAACATGATCCTGGGATGTACCAGTGAAGTTCCAGGAGAGATAATGAAGCCAGTGAATTCTGCAAAGCATCAGTAAGGCGTCACCTGGAGTATTTAGTACAAGTCACATTCAGGGTGAAGTCAGACTTGAATCCATACGCGGAAAGTCTAAAAGAGTGGTAAGAGAAATGAAAAGAATGTCTTATGACAGGAAACTTTTAAAGGCACGTCCTATTTAGTCAGGCAAAACAAAGGCTGATGAGAACCTTCCTTTGTCTACAAATCCATCAAGCAAAAACTATGAAAAGAACCGCCTAAGCTTAAATACTTGCCAGAAAAATAAGTGAGTAAAAAACCTATCACCACTGCATTTAGGCTGGGAATTACAAGGTTTCTAATCACTAGAGTACTAAGTGTTATAATAGCTTTTCATTAGAAATATTGATGGCAAGAAACTTAGTTACTTTTAGGAAGATACTTGCTCAGTTTAAGAAAGAGATTATATGATGTGGGTGCCCATTGGACTACATTGGTAAAGAGATTTTTTCCAGACCTCTCTTAGCAGTTCTGTTCCTGCAGTGATCCTGGCGGCTCCACTTCCCCAGATGCACCGCAACAGGAGTATTCACGGGTCCAGCACAGGCCTACGTCTCTTCCGGGATGCGGAGGGCCAGAGACAAACGTGAAATGTTTGAGAAGTTTACGGTGGAGACCTTTGAGGGCTGACAGGCAGCTAGGAAGTTATGGGTTAAGCATTGCTGTATGAGAGGAACGGCACTGAATTCCAAATGGGATAGAGCCATACGGCTTAGTTAGTGTAAACAAATGGTTATGATTCCTGTCAAGAACAATTTTTCATCTCCATAAAGCCCAGTTTAATAATATGGCACAGGCACCACTGAAAACAGGAATATTAGCTTTCCAACAATTTCCCAAAATTGAAATAGAATCTGTTTTGGCAAAAACAGTACAGTTGTCTACCAAGAAAAACATTTTAGGTAGTTATATAAGCAATAAAAATAAATGTTTTATAAAATTCACCCAGAAGGACTTATAAGTATTAAAAAAACAATAATAATTAACCAGATTTCATGAAGTATGAAACAGCCAAAAATAACAACCAGTACAGCTGAAGATGATGAAGTCATTTCTTCTACTGCACTGCAAAGCCTGACCACCTGTAGAGATTAAAAAAATATATCCAAAGAATTAATTTTCCTAATACGGACACAGTGCAAAATTCTGTCTTTTAACATGACTTCATTTTGCCAAAGTAATGGAATTTTATACAAACTTAATATGTTTTACAAGTACTTGTTTCTCTGGCACAGAAGCAAATCACTGGGAAGATGGATGAAATGAAGGAGTATCTACTGGGTTTCATTTTGCAGGAAAAAAAATGGTATTGTCTCCAGCCAGGCTCCTGCTCACTACTGCCCCCTGTAGCAGCCTATCTTGCTCCACTGCTGATGGAGGTAATTTAGGAAGAGCATTGTTAACCTCCATCAGAACCCACCATTCTGACACAAAAGTGATAATCCTACTCTGCATCAGCCACGGGATTTCTGGTAAAGGAATCTTCTCACAGGCTAAGATCTTGTTTAGACCGTATGCAGACACTGTGTTGAAAGATGGAATAACTCCTATCAGAACAGGTTCAGGAAAGAGCATGATAAAGACATAAATTTGGAGGCAACAATGGCTAATTTTGTTGGTGAAATGAAGGCTGAGATGGGTTATGACAACACTTCATATGGGGGAATAAATTAAAAGAAAATAACTTTTTAAACTAAAAGGTAACATGCTAGACAGTGGACCAAGGAAAGTAAACTGGTTTAAGATAAAGTTTGATGGTTTCATTTCTGTGATCCTTGAGTTAAAATCTCCTCTTTGGATCTCTGATTATCAATCTCTAGGTATCTGATTACATTGAGGTACCCCAGAAGTTTGGACGTAAAGGACACTTGCTTACTACTGGCTGATCAAAATTCTTTGCATGTATTTCTGGTATATTAATTATGATTCTCTGTCACTTCTGTTGGCTACTTGAAAAAGTATTGGCTTTGAGGCTGAAGAGTAGCATGTTGATTTTACTTGAAAATGTTGAAGGTAGGCCATGGCTAAAGGCAGCTGTAAGGCAGGATGCAAAAATACTGAATTTCCAGCTAAGTTTTCCAGATACCTGGCTGGTGAGCTGGTGTCCAGCACTTGGGTCAGGTAACACCAGTCACCACATCTGCAGTGAGAACGGAATTGTCCCCTGCTCTAACAGTCACAGAGGTTCAGCATTTGCTGATCTTCGTCTCCAGCGTGCAAGCATAGTCCTTTCTCTAAGAATTTACCCAAACAAATTTCTTGTTACTGAAAGGACTAAGTATATTGATGACATCTTTTTCTCCTTGCATGTGTATGTGGAATAGATGTTCTATGAACTTTTATGACAAAGTATCTGCTTCACAGTTCTTTGCAATGGAGGGTAAAGGGTGAACCCCCTCCTTCTGAAGCAGGATCTCCCTCTCTGTGCTTTCCTGTATTCCTATGCAAAGCTGGCCTATGGTGGATACAGAAATAAACAGACTAAACCTAGCCTCAGAATGAGTTAGCTGCATTTATGAACTATGAACTGCTCAAAAATAAAGTTGTTCTTCCGTAGGAATGGAAGACACCCTCTGTTTTACTGAGGCCATTTACAGTTGCAAGTGAAAAATGGAAATTGGTTATCTGGTCTAGTGAAGGGTATCCCTGGTCATGGCAGGGGGGGTGCAACTAAATGATCTTTGAGATCCCTTCCAACCCAAACCATCCTGTGATTCTATGATTCTATGATCTTTCCCTAATTCCAGAGTCAAAAATTAAGGCTAGCAAACAAGACACACCTCAACCCTTAAATGTACTTAAGGCAACAAAGATTAATTCACTGGATTAGTCATGTTCTTTTTTTTTCTCCTTTTCCCAAAACTGATGATTTTTGAAATTATTATAATGTTTTAAGATCCTGGTCTGTTTATTATCATTACCCTTTTCCTTCATGGATGTAGACATTTATCTCATTCTCAGAATTTCAGTGTTCAGTGCATTAATAATTGAACACAGACATTTCACGGGAACTAGAGCTCATACCCCTCTCTCTCCTGCTTTTGATCAGAATTTGTTTGCTCATTTCTGTTTTGTTCTGCACAGCAGAGTATTAATCTGGTCCTTCCTCTGTAATTTTCCAATTCTCAGTTTTGCAGAGCCTCATTTTCATTTGCATTTGAGAGTTCACAGGGTGCTGTGAAGTGTTGCCTGACAGAATGACAGAAACATATTCTTCAATAACTAGAGAAAAAAGAGCTTCGAGTCCTTCCCCTGGGCACTTCGCTGTAGGATTGCCACATGGCAACTTCCTCAGCACCTCTTTCGTCTGGCTTCCTGCTAACTAGCCGTGCAAAGGTGGTACTTCTCATGATGGAAAAATAATTAATTTGGGAAGCTAGCGCAAAAGTAATTAGCAAGAGCAGCAGGCCCCTTTCACATCAATTCTCAAGGATGGCCATGTCACCTACTGTGGGGATCGCTATGCTCACCTCAGCCGACCCTTCCTGAGTAGCTTAGATTTGTAACGTCGATCAGTTAAATCAGCATGATGAAACCTGACGCTGGAATTTCACTGAAAACGTCAGTTTTCACTGGAAGTTAATGCTGCAACTTCACTGACACCGAGGCCAACGAGGACGCCGCGCGGCCAGCGGCCGTTAGACTCCCGCTAGGGGCGGGGCCAAGCCGGCGCCCTCCCATTGGCGGTGTCGGTGTCGCGAGTGCCCCAGGGCGCCCCCGCCTCCCCCACCCTTCCTCTCGTGGCGCCAGCGCGCCGCGCAGAGACCTTGGCCCCGCCCCCTTCCCCCGCCGCGTCGGCCAGGACGGGTGGGCGTGTCCGCGCATGCGCGCCGGGGGGGAGGGCGGGAGGGAATGGCGGCGCCCACGCTCCCTACCCCGCGGTACGACCACGTGGGGCCGGACGGGCCGTTCCGGGATGTGTACGAGCCGGCCGAGGACACCTTCCTGCTGCTGGATGCTCTGGAGCAGGACGCGGCCCGCCTGAGGGAGGCTCGGTAGGCGGGGAAGGGCCCGGCAGCGGCCCTCGGGAACGGACCAATTGGGGGGGAGGGGGCGGGGTCAGCTCGTGCCGCCAGGGGCGGGGGGGCGGTGCTAACGGCTGCCCGCGCGGGGAGGGGGGAAGGAGGCGGGAGCTGCCCCGTCCCTCGGGCCCGGGGCTTCTAAACGCGGCGGAGGGCGCGTCGAGCCCCGCGGCCCCTTGTCCCTGGGGCGTAAGGCCCCCAGCTGCTAACTGGGTCTCAGGCTCTGGAGGGCGGAGGGAGGCAGTGCTCTCCCCTCCAGCTGCCCCCTGGGTCGGTCAGTCGGTCGGTCGGTCGGCTGAGGGGAGCGCGGCAGCGCAGGGCTCGCTGCTCTCCTCGGGGTGGCTTCGGCCCCCGCTGGTTGGCTGCGGGGTGGCAGGTTGGAGGGAGCTGTGCAAGGAGCAGCCGTGCAAGGGCTGATACTGACGTTGTTGGCAGCAGCAGGCATTTCAGTGTGGTAAAATGCCCGTGTCTCTGCCCTGAATAAGCTACAGGGGTTGCATAGCTGCTTGGGTCACTGCCCAGTGTCAGTGGCTGTCATCTCCGCAGCTGTCGACATAATTGTAAACGCTATAGAAATCGCCCAAGGAGTTAACCTTATGTGTGATTATTTTGAAATTGCCTGCCACTGCTGTTTGTCTAGAGCTAGCTGAAACTCTGAGGCATCCCGCACTTGAGGCCTGCTTTTGTTGTGTGGCTTCATGGTGATCTTCCAGTTCAATCTTGCTGCAATAAATGGGTGATAAATGCTGTAGAAATGTAGCCTGTGCTGTTGATGCTGTGTAGTTAATGGAAAACTTTCATGTTAGGCATAGGGGAAACGTGTGTTTCCCAAAGTGGCTTGTGATAACCAGGAATTGTCTGTATGGGCACAAGTGGACCTGGCAGCTGTTACGAAACAGGTGACCTAATGTGGGCTTTGAGGGCCGTGTGATCATCAAGTATTTTGGCCTGTTTGGGAGAAGGGCACTTTGGCAGCAGGTTCATAACACGTGTCTTGACTAATTCTGCATCTGTGGCAGGTGCTCTTATATGTTACAAATAAAAGTCATCCAGAGTTTTCTCTCTTTAGAGTTGAGATCTGTCTTGAAATAGGATCTGGATCTGGTGTGGTTTCAACGTTTCTAGCTTCTTCCATTATCGGATCCAGTGCACTGTACATGTAAGTATAATAGCACTTCAACTATTGCACACAATAATTAAGACTACTTAGCCCTCACATACATACTTTTCATTTCCACATTTTAAAAAAATTCTTTTCACAAAGAAATAGTAGCTCAATTCTATAGATATGGAAATCAAACGAAGAGACCCTAAACTATTTACTTCAGCTTCTGAAAAAATTCAGTAGTCATGCGACTAAATTACATTTTCCCCATTTCTTACACAAATTACTAAGCTTACACTTATATTTGCTGGGTTGAATCCTAAATCGTAGCCACTGACTAGCCTTAACTGAGGTCCGATGACATTACATTAGTTACGTGGTTGTTGGCAGTAACTGAATTTTATTAGAGACTTCTATGCATATATATTTATGCAGATGTAGCATTGGAAAGGAAAACCTATACTTGCCAGTACAGTGTGGAGTAGTTTAGCTGCTGAGACATTGTGTGTATTTTGCTGGCTATTTTTTGCTATTGACTTGCAAAGTAAAGGATGCTGTAAAGGATATTTTGGTTCAGACTACATAAATGAGCATGTGGTCCACAGGTTTAAACTTCCAGATACAGTACCCAGTAACTTACACTTTGTAGTATTTTTCTTTTAGATGTACAGATATCAACCCTATGGCAGCTTACTGTACACTGGAGACAGCTCTGCTTAACAATGTTCACCTTCAGCCAGTCATTACTGACTTGGTAAGACAGACGTTTCGATATTATTTTCTTTATAGTTTTTGTAATTTTTTAATACTTACTAGAGGTACTGAAAAGTAACCATCAAGTCTAGAACAAACATTCTCTTAATCAGGATGGATAAAAAAAAAACCAACAAAATGCCAAAGTGTGTCTGAAAGAAGGGAAAAACAAACTACTCAAGCTCTAAAATTCAGATTTAAGCTTTAAAATTTAATTGAATGAATTTAAAAAATAAATTATATAGTTTGGAAAATGCTGCACAAGGAACTCTGCAGCTATGCACTTCTTGGTTCTCAACTCTGATTTAATTAGGAACCGTGTATGTTGTTACTTTTTGTTTCTTACAAAATCTGATATGGAGAAAAGCTCAAGTTTCTCATCTCTTTAGCAAGATACTTGTTTAAAATACCCTTAGTATATATGTTTCTAAAAGATGACAAAGATAGGCAACAGTAAATGTGATCTAAAATAGATTAATTGCTGCTCATACTTGAGAACCGAACTGCGTTTGTCACAGATTGGTCATTTTGGGTAACAAATGTTAACTGATGATAAATTCAAAATTCTTTTATATCTAACTTAAATTCTGAACTGACAAAGAATAAAGTACTACTTTTTTGTCTACATATGTGTCTCTTGCTCCTCTACATCCCATAGATAACATAGTTTTAACACTATCGAAATTGTTCTTGATGCTTCTTTTGCATAGAAAGTATAGTGTTCCTGAGTCAGGCTGAAATGCTCAGAATATCCAGCACTACATAACTGTATTTTTACAAAATGTTTGCATTCTTTATGTTTCCAAAAAAATACCCCAAAAGAATCATCAACTTCATCTATAGGTGAAAGGACTGTCTCCAAGATTAAATGGGAAGGTTGATCTGCTGCTATTTAATCCACCATACGTGGTAACACCTTCTGAAGAGGTAGGAAAAATTTGAAATACAGAATAAAAATGGTATTTCTACTGTCAGAGGAGAGATGGCAAATCAAATAAGCTCTGGTATGAAAACTGCAGGGGGTTTTTTGAAATAGTAAAGGATGTTATAGGACTAGTACTGTTTTAGTGAAAATTATTTACTAGAGTTGCTTCTAAAGACTACACGGGAATAAGGATTGGTAGCTGCTGCTTTTCAATACCTAATTTCTCCATCAACTATAAACCACGTAAGACTTCTGTTAGTCATGCTGAGGTATTGTTATAGAAGACTTTCGATGGAAAATGCTTTTGTTCCCTGCAAAATAAATATCCTCTGCTTCTGCAGACTCCGACTCTCAGAATTGGACCCAGGAACACTTAAAGGGTTTACTGGCCACCTTCCATTTGGCAAACAAGCTTATAAAACATTACAAGAAAATACATACAAAGCATGTGATAAAATGTAGCTCTCAATCACATTTAAGAATAGAACTTGAAACAAAAGTAGTATGTTCATTGTTTTGAAGTTATTTTTCTGCATAAATTAATCTGCTGAATCAAAGTTGTCCAATTTCTAATGGCAAATGCCTAAAGGTAGAGATTATGGTGATGTTTCTCTTAGAAGTACCACTGACACTTCTATCATTCTGTGTTAAGACAATCTTTGCTTTCATTCTTCCTAGGTGGAAAGCCACGGAATAGAGGCATCCTGGGCTGGTGGCAAAAAGGGCAGAGAAGTAATGGATAGAGTTTTTCCATTAGTACCAGACCTACTTTCACCAGGAGGATTATTCTACTTGGTCACAATTAAAGAAAATAATCCAGGTGATCACTTTCCTTGGACCCTTAAATGTGCCAAACCAGATTTAACACTATATTAATCAAAATGTTGATGATCACAGCAGTGTTCTGTGGGTTTTTAGACTTCAGTAAACAAGAAAAAGTAGTACATAATATCAGTTGAATCTAACGTGTGGTGATAGCAACTAATTGAAGATTGACAGCATATATTGAAATTCATATAGGTGTTCTAGGTCATTTGTAGAAATGGTACAGACAGCTAGAGTGTATCTGCATGCTTCATACAAACTACGGCATCTCTGTGGGCTGTTGTGCTTCTCAAGTTTGTGTGGGTGTCTTATCTACAGAGGGACTTTTACATAACCTGATGCCTCTTGGAATCCTTTTTCTGAATTCATGCCTTGTGTATCCATTATATGGTGAGCTAGACCAAAAATTTACCAAAACTAGGCTAGTTTGGAAAATGGCAATATGTAGGCCCTGAGCCCAGCAGCTCTGCAAGACTTCATACCCAAGCCTAAACTGTGACTGTAAATCTTCTGAACTCAGTAGCAAAGCCAGGCGAACGCTTTCTCATGAAAGAGAATGGCATTGTAAACGTAAAAGGCAAAAGCCTTTCATTGGAAACGTGAGGTCTTTCATTTTGGCATATGTAGAGCAAAGATTCAGACTTGCTCCTTCCGATCTAATGCTTAATGGCTATACATTATCACGTAATTTTAAGAATTTTAAGAAGAAAGATTATTCTTTCACACCTGATTGATCAGGCCGCTTTTGGGACAAGGTGCTACAAATTTCAGTTTCTCCTACAAATAATTGAATTGTTCATTGCTACTAATAATACCAAAATACAGAACTTCAGTTAGTAAATTGTAAACTTTGTTCTTGGTGGAAGACTACTTTGCATTAAAATTACTGTACAAAAGAGGACACAGTTTATAATCTTGGCTTTACGGCTTATGTTTGGTAGATACTTGAGCACTGCTTCTTACAGCTGATTTCTATGTAAACTCAGTTTTAACACTGCACTTTCAATTACAGATGAAATTCTGGAAACAATGAAGAAACATGGCTTAGAAGGCACACGAGTACTTTCCAGACAAGCAGGACAAGAAATGCTTACTGTCCTCAAATTTAGGAAGTCTTGATAACTGCTCTTAACCTTCCAGATACAGGGCACGCAGAAAGTTGAAAACAGAGAACTGAAGTTGTCAAATCAGTTTTTAAGCCAAGATTTTCACCCTCTTAAGGTGTATCCTCACTTCTGCATTACTGCAGTGAAACTGATCAAGACTCTGTATTTATTCTGGATGTTAACTGGCTGTTATCTCATCGGAGATACAGTTGTCCTCTGGCTACCCACATGACAGTGGTGGGGAACTGTGAAATACCCTGCCTTGGTGCATTTGCACTTAAGCACTGAAGACTTTTTTCTCTATAAATAGGTATTTGTATATTTGTCATTGTAGCTTATTAAAATAATGTACTTGATATAATTCTTCCTGTTTTAATAGCTAGTTTATACCTATGCTGGGTTTAAATGAATATTTGGAATCAGTGTTACTCTTTTTGAGGTAGTATCCAGCACTGTTACTGGTCTAAGGCACAATTACTGAGTTTATTTCTGTAGTAAGGAAACAGTGTACTTCTGAACAGAAAGATGCAGTAAGCGTATCTCAAGAGCTGGGGCAAGGGCAAAATATTGTGGTGTTTGTGCTCCCTTGTGTGCCATTTTACAAGGAGGGTACTACTATGAAGATGTAGATTAGATGAAGAGTTCTCATCCATGAAAGGTATTAAGGGCAGGGAAAAAAGCATATGAGATGCTATTACAAAGGCGAGGTAGCTGAAAACAGTAAGTAGAGAAGTGGAACAAAAGTCCTCTCTCAAAATCATTATTCAAACCAGGAAGCTATTTCCTGACCACCAGACCCTGAAGAAAAGCTTTCCTCTGCAGCCTCCTCCCCGTCCCAGTGCCCACAGAAGGTTCTCGTGCAGCATTGCTCCAGCAGCACAAGGAGACACGTGCCATGCAGCGGGCATAGGCTGGAGAGGAAGATGTTTTGCTCACGTGCAGCACAAAGGTAGAGACCGCTGAGGTATGCAGCACCACTAGCGCTGTCTGGGAGAATGCTTTCAAAGAAACTGACCTTTAAGGGTTTGTGTCCATAGAAACTGTAAGTGATGTTAGGATAAACCATTAGCTAGCTCTTTTATGGGGACTAAGGTTCACAGGGGTTTTGGTAGGATGCTGAGGCACTGAAAAGATTATTCCATTTAAGACTTTAGAACTAAGCTTATGACTCTCTACTTACCCAGCTTGTACAGATGGTAAAAGTTCTTCCATGTTTTGAACTGACCGCCCAAAAAACCTCTAGGAGATTGAATAAAGGAGGTTTTAGACAGGCAGAATAACACGTAAGACAGGTAGGTACTGTTAAGATTTGCAGAAACACGTGACTGCAAACCCAGCTAGACCATTTGAGATATTCTGCCACAATGGAATGTGAGAAGCTGCTTTTGACTGATATAGGTCAAAAGTCAGCTTACACTGGCCTAGCATAAAAGTTGTTCCTTACACCATCCTGAAGAAAACAGACGAAGGACTGGATAGCAGGAAGTGTGCAGTGCTGATTGTTTTACATCCTGAGAGCCGCCATTCCCCAGCTTAGACGACCACTGGAGAGCCACAATGCCAGTCAATTCAACAATTCAAACACAGCTAATGCATCCCCTTCAGTAACTTTTCTGTCACAGATAAACATGAATGTGAACAGAAACACACAGTAGGAGGGTTTAGAGGGAAGACTCATGTTAGTGATGTTGCTCAACATTTATGCTATGTACAAGAAATTCTAGTACTTGAAACTACTGAGTCTAAAAAAATGTGTTTCATTGACCAAAGTGAGGCTAGACTCCGGACTTTGTTGATTCTTACCTTCTGAATAACTTGCCTAAGGAATGTCAAAGTTGAGAGACTGAGAGGAAACTCTGTGGCCATGCATGAAATAACGTGTTTCCACAGTTTTCTGTTGAAGAATTTAAGCAAAGCTTTGTTCTTGCAGCTTACCAGCTAGTCAGTTCTGAGAAGTCATATTTCAATTCAACTACTTCCTACTTCTAGAACTTTTGGACTTGATGGCGACCCTTTGCTAAGCCACACTTTTTTTGTTCCATTTTCGCTTACAAAACTGTAAGGAGAGGAGGTTTTATGCTTAGCAATTTGGCTTTTAAGTAGAGTCGTGGGGTTTGAGTTTATAATTACAGCCATAGGGCTGTTTGAGTGAACCAAAATGCTGTCAGACAGCTCTAGGAGTTTTGTATTGTTAACCACTTTCGCTAACAAAGTTAGGTTGCTGAACAAGAATCACAACATCAAAAGATGATTTTAAGATGTAGTCAAAACACATAATAGAATTAAACTACAAGTTTAACAAAAGAAAGTTTCAGTTAATCTGTCTAGCTTTTAGTTACAACTGAAGAATTAGTTTTCAAAGAGGTAATCAAAGATAAACGGCAGTCATCTGACACAATAGATCACAATGCTCAACAGCGTATGCAGTTTTAAATTATAAAGCACAGAAGAATGACAATTAGAAGATCAGAATGGAAAATGTAATAAAACATGACGTGCTTTCAACAAAAATTGATTGCACTGGACTATCTAATGGCTGGATATTTGACAAGGAACTATATGTGTCCACTTTAATAAATCATGAGTCGACTCTCCTGGCCCCAGTGTACTGCTGTCTGCTGCAACTTTACTGGAAGCACTTGTTGAAATGCAATCCAAGTAAGAACACAGGTGAGTTCTGCAAGAACCGAGTCCTATTACACTGCCATTGTCCTGGTGAAGACTGGGAACTAGTGACAGGCCACGTAACCTTTTTTTTTTTTTTTTTGAGATATTGAAACTTGAAACACAGTGGCCTGCATGTACTTTTAGCATTTCCCAGGGCACACCTGTTTCCTTCTAGACGAAAGAACACAACATTATTCCTTAAGAGTTTTGGGAGGCACGTTCCTGTGTTCAGTGCGCATGCTGCATGTCAGATACAGACTTTCTATGCAGTCTCAAACCACGCAAGAAGAAAGGAACAATTCTGCTCCCCTCGAGCCCTAGGAACGGCTCTGTCAGCAGGTACCTGTGTCAAAAGACGCACTGCTTTGTTATAGCAGACCCAAGATAAAAGCTGTCCTCAAGGCTCTTCCTAGTAGACAATTTGCAAGTTAGTGTCTGCCTGAAGAGTTTAAGATGGCTCTTTTCAAGCAATACCCGGTTAACCACAACTTGCCTTGAAATCAGTTACTGAATTTGCAAACAAGTAATTTAGAATAACCACTCTTGTCTGAAACAAAGTGATACAACAGAGACAATCCTGGAGTTTTAGTATCAGTAATTAGGAATATAATACAGCTTGCTCCTTAACCCGTGTTTGCAGTTAGACCTTGTCAATACCAGTTATAAATCCTTTCCATTCTCTTTCTCAAAAAAATGTCAAGAAATGTCTCCTCTGGAAGCGCAGTGTTCCCTATTAAAGATACAGACTTAAGTTATCAACAGCTAAAAATCATTTCCAGAGCTGTCACCTCAAAAGGGACCAACTTTAGGAAAACATACAGAATCTAAAAAAATAGCTGTTCAGGTACAGCCACTTGAGTGTCCAATAAACTGGGCATCATGATTCTATGGATTTCTGAAAGTTTATCACACAGAGGAATAGACAGCAATCCAGAGACTACAGAGATTGAGAAAATTCATTTATTCTCCCCCCTTTTACTCACTTTTCAAAGAAATCCACCAAAAATACCATCCAAGTTAGAATATATTAGTATGCTACTGCTTTTTTAAAAAAGCATGACAAAATGTATAGTTGAAGACTATTAAATTGATAGATCTGTCATGTTCACTTAGGATCCTTATGATTATGGGACAGTGATAGTTAATTTGCCAGCTAATGAAGGTATCAACTGAAATAAAACAAGAACTGATCAGTGCATATGCCTTCTCTTTAAAAGCCAATTGTCAATAAATAGGTAGTGGTTTTCATTGTCATGTGGGAATGACTCTACTCTCTACTTGGGCTTCTGAGTTTTCATGATTTTAGGGTGCTGGATGGCTGAGATTTTTTTGGGAAAACAAGACTGTTAAAGGTGAGAGCTTAGTTTACAAACATGTTAATTTAGAACATGCTATGTTTCAATTTTATGCTTTCACAGGTTGTCACCCTAGTTTCATGCCTTAATGTCTAACATTCTTTTTTCCCCATAACAGGAATTATTATGAACACACTATAATCAAAAATCAAGTCTTTATACCACCTATGTTAAATCACCTGTTACATTAAGAGGCATGATCTGGGTTAAGTACATAACACCATGTTAGAACATAACTAAAATAAGAGGTTTTAATCAACTATGCTGTTGCTTAAATACCACTTTTCCGACATAATGCTGCATTTGATTTTTTAATATATCTCGGTATCTTAAAAATATACAAATTAAAATAAATTATTCTTATATATTTCTTTATATCAAAGAAGATTCTTCAAACTTACAAAAAACAGTCCAGAGGTAAATACGTGTCATATCCCACTAGTCAAGAATTTAAAGTAACTGACATTATTTCCAAGTAGTTAGCTTCTTTCAACATACAGTTTATTGCCGCCTCTTCATTCATTACTTAGCTCACAGAAAGAAGAAAGACCGTTTTATTTCAGAAAAATGTCTCTCGACAGAGTGGACAGGTGGATTTGTTGCTAGATGTGAACCATTTGTACTGAAAGAGAAATACAGCTGTTTAATACACGAATGCAAGCAGAACATCAGGAACGCTGTTTTATCACCAATAACAGCCATTATTTGCCAATGAATATAACTATCAAAAACATTAACTAGACTTCAAAAAACCCAACAAGAAGCAGTAAAAAAAAGTTTCCACTTGTATATGTATGCATGTATTTATATAGGTACATATTTGTATATGTATATACACATACTACACACATGCGCAATACTAAAGTTTTATTCTAAAAAAACCTGACACAAAGGAATTCTCACCCAGTCTCATTTTAGAATCAAAAGCGTTTTTAAAGCAGCACTAACTCCTCCGTTGTATGGCCAACACAGGTGACAACCTGTTCCAGTATATTCTGTAACCATACAACCAGTGCCTGGGATGACCTGGATATAGTTAAACATTAATTATCCCGACCAGCATGGTTTACTAAACAACATGCTGCATAAATTAAATGGAACCTCTTCTATTCCCATATCTGAGCTGAAACCAACAAGATGCCATTGCTAGACCCTAGATGTAATGGCTTATGTCTTAGTGAACACAAAAAGTACAGTTCTTATCTGTGAAGTGTAGCAACCCCTCTCTCATTACATGCCCTTACAGCTTAGTATAAAATCCATACAAATAATTTATGAGTTCACTTAATCCCAAAGACATAACGGTATTACAATAGAAGTTCCTGGTTCAAACTATAAATGGGTATTTTGCCCATTTAAAAAGATTTAGTCTAGGTACTTACCAAGCAAGCTGAATGAAACTTTTTCCTGCATGTTCTGCAAGTTCTTTTGGGAAGAGAATAGTTGGAACCATGAATGACCGAAAAACAGATCATGCAATCTTCAACGCCCTCAAAACATTTATCCACATTATTTTTCCACAAAGACAAGCCTTCCATAATACTTCCATTCTAGCAGAGGGAAAAGAGCTGTTAATAATGTAGAATTCTTTCAGAATATTCTTACTGTTATTCATAAGCATGTGAAGGAAACAAACCCCGAAATATATAATCTGAAATTATATGCAATAATCTGAAATTATATTTTATATAATTTATAATCTGAAATTATATGCAATATATGCAGTGAATAATTTATAAAGCCAAGACATGAAATACACATTACAGTCTAATCTATACAAATGCAAGCATTCATCACAATGAAAAGAATGCACTTAGGAGCACTTATAAGGAGATGTTAAAATTTTCAATCACCGTCTTGTTTTGTTCTAACCACAGATGATGCAACTTCAGCACCCACCAATCTTTTAGAGAATTTCATGTACTGGGTTTTTGGTTTTGTTTTCTTTTTCAAATTGTAGTTGAGATGGCATTGCCACACGGGGCAAACACTAGCCTACATCTTAAGAGATCTAAATTCTGAACTTTGGCTATGAATTTAACAGAACTTATTAAGCAGATAATTTTACCTCTCTGTTTCAGCATCTGGAGAAAAGCAGATGGCAAGAGGGACCAATGCTATGAAGTCTTTTGAGATCTACTGATGAAATCTATTATACAGAGCTAAATAATACTGCATTACTAGGAATACAACTTAGCGTTGTGATAAGTGGCGCAGAGTGTAGTTGGAGGCCTGCAGCTTGCTGTGTGCCCCAGGGGTCAGTGCTGGGTCCAGTCTTGTTCAACATACTCATCAATGACCTGGATGAGGGGACAGAGTGTACCCTCAGCAAGTTTGCTGACGATACAGAACTGGGAGGAGTGGCCAATGCACCAGAAGGCTGTGCTGCCATTCAGCGAGACCTGGACAGGCTGGAGAGTTGTGTGGAGAGGAACCTAATGAAATTCAACAAGAGCAAGTGTAGGGTCCTGCATCGAGAGACGAATAACCCCAAGCACCAGTACAGGTTAGGGGCTGACGTGCTGAGAAGCAGCTCTGCAGAGAAGGACCTGGGAGTCCTGGTGGACAACAAGTTATCCATGAGCCAGCAGCGTGCCCTTGTGGCCAAGGCGGCCAATGGTATCCTGGGGTGCATTCAGAAGAACATGGCCAGCAGGTCCAGGGAGGTGACCCTCCCCCTCTGCTCTGCCCTGGTGAGACCACATCTGGAGTTCTCTGTCCAGTTCTGGCCTCCCTAGTTCAAGAAAGATGGGGAACTACTGGAGAGAGTCCAGTGGAGGACTACAAGGATGATGAGGGGACCAGAGCATTTCTCTTATGAGGAAAGGCTGAGAGTGCTGGGTCTGTTTAGCCTGGAGAAGAGAAGACTGAGAGGGGATCTCATCAATGCTTATAAATATCTAAAGGGCAGGTGTCAAGAGGATGGGGCCAAACTCTTTTCAGTAGTGCCCAGCGGCAGGACAAGGGGCAATGGGCACAAACTGGAACACAGCAAGTTCCACCTGAGTACGAAGAAAAACTTCTGTACTCTGAGGGTGACCGAGCACTGGCACAGGCTGCCCAGAGAGGTTGTGGAGTCTCCTTCTCTGGAGAGATTCAAAACCCACCTGGACACCATCCTGTGCAACCTGCTCTAGGTGATCCTGCTCTAGCTGGGGGTTGGACTAGATGATCTCCAGAGGTCCCTTCCAACCCATACCGTTCTGTGATTCTGTAATACTTTTCTATTATGAGGAGTTTTCAAAACTATGGGCTTTCTCTAAACTCACCTGATGTGTAAGATACGTGCTTAACTGTAGCATCCAATTGCGCCATTGCTGTACAGCCACACCAACCCTCTTTCCACTCTCAACTGTTATGGATCCCAGTGGGTAATTTGGTGGAAGCTGTATTATTAGTTCAATAAATATATCATCAACTGAATAGGTAGCAATGACTTCCCGTGCCGCAGACCGAGCTTTTACCTATGAAAAAAATGCACATACTAAAAAACTCCACAGAGAGATATGCACCATCTTTAGTCTTTTTTTATATATATATATATAAAAATACTTCACTATGCACATTAAATAATTTTCCTAAACCAGGAAAACACTTTTCTCAAAGAAAATAAAAATCCATACATATCTTGGCAAACCAAAAAGAAATTACCAGCCATTTTTCAATCTACTGATTAATTACATTTTTTAATAAACCAAAAAGAAGTATATTGATAGCAGTATCTTCCACTTACCTCCTCCACTTCTCCAACACCATAAAACCCATTCTTTTCTATTTCTTTTTCCAAACAGAATACTAATAAACATCAATTTAATATATCAATACCAAGCTAAATTATGTTTTCATCAGGCATTTAGAACAACAAAAATGCAATCATATAAAACACTGTAATACAATCTGGTTCTGAGAAGTAACATTTCTTAATATGTTTGCAAAAATCTAAAGTAAATTAAAAAAAAGGGCAGCAAGTCTTACTAACCGTCATGCCATTAAATAACTGTGTGCTAGTCTGAACAGAAGATATTTCCTGTGAAGAAAGCACGCTGCTGACATATTTGCTTGTAAATTTATCTACAACATTGAAGACACGTTTCTCACAGCTGTTCCACCAAAGCCTGACCATGGCCGGCAAGTCTTTCAGCGTTATACGGTACACAGAGCAGGCCAAGTGTGGAATCTGGGATGACAGGACTCCTGTCCCTGGGAGGGAAAGAAAGGATGTTGAAATGCTCTAACACATTAGTCACCAATGTTGGTTCCTCCACACCACATAAAAAAATTTTGATATCAACATAACTGTGATAATTGGAATTTCATGTACATGCTCCTATATTTGCTACTACAAGTGCTTGCTTGACTCTGCCTTCCTCCATCAGTCTGGTTTCATTTGTTCTTAGACTAACACTTCACAACTGGAAATACATCTTCTAATTTAGAGACGAACTGTAGGTGGACTACCAGAAATCAACAATAATATTAAATTCTAGAAATTACAAACTGCTCACTTTGAAGTGAACAAACAATAAGATACTTGGAGCACGTTTGAGGTTTGCAGTGTTCTACAGAAATGCATAAATAAATAAGGGAAATCTTCCTCTTGGGATGTTATGTTAGTAATTCTTTCTGTCACCCAGATAAATTGTTCTGCAGCATACAGTGATCTTCAAGCAAAAAATTAAGAAATGGAAACTCAGTCTCTTTGCTTATGTCTATACAGGTACCTAAAATAACAATTTCAATGAAATAACTTCAAAAACTAATTCTCTTTTTCATGTTTCTCAGCTAAAAAAAAACCCCAATGTATCTGGTTTGTAATGGTTGCTTAACTGGGTCTTCTGAAGAGCATGATGAAAACAACATGCAATTTCATGTCTCAAACATTTAAAAAAATATATATGAAAATATATTTTATTTGTTTTTATTTATCTATTAAAATAGAAGAAAAAAATTAGGAATTCCATTTACCATTAAAAAATATCTAGAAGCAATGGAGAACTCCCAGAATAGATGACACATTTTTAGTATCTTGCACCTTTGCATACATTCAGGATTCAGATAGTTGCAATGCATTATTTCTGCCCTAAGTGAATAATCTAAGCATTTCCTGGTTTGTTTGGGGGTTTTTTCCCCTCAATTTTTTTGATAAACATTTCAAGTTTGGTTAAGCTTCAAATAAAGAGTGTTAGCCAAAGGTTTTTAAACATATGTATGTATTTGTGTGTGTGTGTATCTATTTTATAGGTAAGATTTTCTAAATATGTACTTTTAAGCAGAAAAGCGTATTTAAACTTCACCAATATCAAAACTCTCTCAAATGCACAAATATAATTTTTACTAACCTTTCACATCTAAATGAAGCTCTTCAGTAAAGAAGGTTTTTGTGTCCTTATTTGGAACTTCTGAAGTTGGCCCAGAAAAGACAGGGTTTTCAGGCATAAGCCTGAACAAGTGATAAAGCAGTTTATTCAAGCTTTTAGTTCTTCTAAGGTATTGTGAGTAGAGAACTCGTAGCTGACAGTGTTAAAAAAAAAAACCACAAACACAAAATACAGATGAGACTTAACAAATAATAGCTTACTCTGTAAATAATACAGATAAGTTCCTGTAGGGAGGAAAAGTAAGACTGTGATTCAGAACAAGTGTTTAGAAGAGTGATTTAGTTCTCTGCACTATTTTGAATGATTAGAACATCATAAAATGTAGCAAGTTTGTTTGAAAATGCAAGAAAGAATCATCTATTAATGAATCTTAATTCTTTATTACTCTAATATTACCACCCTTAACTACTGCAGTGCAGAAATCTAAGTCAATGGATACTTTCAGAATTCCACTAATTCCACAAAAACAAGAGGTAGGAAGATATATAATTAAAAGAATAAAAAAGGCTGGATGAAACTTCAAGATTCAAACCAAGTAAGTATGTTAAGAAATACAGTTAAAAGGAGAAGACTCTGAACATATACCTGAGAAGAAGCTGCTTTGAAGAAAGCCAATGTTAACTTCCAAGTGAGAAGATATCCTAGAACAAGGCAGAACTCATCGCTCAGGGGCTGAATAACTGCAAATTCTCCAACCGGAATGCATTCCAGAATGTTTTCTAGCAAGAGTTCTTGAGTGGCCAGGACAGACATAAGTGCCGCTGGAGGTGATCTATGGAAAAAAGTTATCTGGCATAGTAAACTCAAACCTTGAGCAAAGCATTAACTGAATTTATATTCACAGCTTTCCTAGAAAAGTCATGTTAGTAAAGCCATGTATGTAGAACATAAAAGGGGCCTTTTATCACAGGAAAATATACTTTCAGATTCACGTGTTAGGGCTAGATTTTAAGATTATTTTTTTTTTGTCCTGAAAGGTACAGTTGGTGTTTTCACCTCTTGCAAGACAAATATAAACTGAATGCTGATCACTTAGTCTGAAAGTGGTCTATGGCTGAGCTGATTTAACCTACATCATGGACAGCTGTTTTGCTTGCTTGCTTTGTCAAGTCACACCAACAAAGGAGCAACTGAACAATGGATCTCTTAATCACTGAATGTGTTGGGTTTGGATTAAAAAGCCTTTTGCAGCTCCATAGTAAGGAAAGGTATTCATCATTGGGCTGAGGTAAAAAAAAAAAAAAAATTATTTTTAAAAATCTGCTACCATATTCCCTCTTCAAACTGTTGATGTTATCAGATTCAAGCTGTGTAAAAACACCCAGGTCAATTTTGGAGGTTCAAGAAACTGAAGTTACCTGTGCAGCTGGACACATTCTGAATACAGCAGTCCAGTAAAAATCTTTCAAGATTTTACAATATAAAGCATATATGTTGCACTTCCTCTAGTAACTGTACCTAGAAAACAACTGCAAATATTGTTTCCAGTTTTAGCACAAAGGCAGATTTAACCAATTATATTGAAAATTTTCAATATTTATGACCCTACTGTCATAGCCTCATAGCCATGTCATTTTTTTTTTTTTTAACATCTCCTGACAGACAACTACTTTGCTGCCAATCTCAACTCTTAAAATGCATTTTAAAAATATGGAAAACAATTACAAAAAAACACAAGGAAAAAATACCCACAATGCCGATTCCTCCTCTTCGTCACCATAAGATTTGAGATCTTCATCATCAAATTTAGGCAATTCAGGCATTAATCTGTAGAAATATGGAAAGGAAATCACACTGAATTTTTACTATTTTAATATATGTGATGCATAGTTCTTTGCTTATCAACAACAATATTAATAATAAGCCATAACATAATGGCAGTTATTCCTTAAAAAACAACACAGAATCTTTAAGAGACATGTCACTATTGCACAGATGGTTCCTGAATGACAGCCAACAAGCATGGAGCCTTGCTCAGGTTTTTCCCAGACCCAAGTCATGCTGAAATAAACTTCTCTATCAGAATAAAGCTATCGCAACTTTATGCCTCAGTATAAGTGAAAAATAATGGTAGCTTCTTATGCTCAAGCCAGCTGCCTCGCAATCTGCATTTTGAGCAGTCAAATGCACGTACTATTTTTCAAATTCTGTATTCTCTCTTTTGGTATTAGTGGTATCCAAAAAGTTCACAAGAATAGTACACATTTTTATTCACTTTCTTAACTTCTTATCTAAATTAGTGAAAACAAAAAGGTCATAGTATTTAATGATACTGTCAGACCCATATCAAACCTGGAATATTTCAGTTAATAGTTTAGGATTCTACAAGTGTTAAAATAGGGGCTAAAAATACATAGCTTTATAGTTATGATACTGATATCTATGTAACTGTGGTACAGAAAATAAAATTGTATCTTCATGTACTGCAGTAAAATTTCTCAGTATATATTTAGTCTACTTTTACAATTAAATTTAGCATTTATAGATTTACATAACGTCCTCCAATACAGAACAAAAATTGCCCAGTTAATGATTTTCTCCCATAGCGGAACATGACTTTGCTAAACCTACATCTATAAGCGCATCTTCTACAGCACATTAAAAAAAAAAAAAAGTGGGGGGGAGCAGGAGGTGAGGGAAGCGAGAAATTTGTTGATTCTTACTTATACAACATATGGTAGACAGAAATCTGTACAGGTCTAGCCCGGAAAAGCAACAATGGAGATAACGTATTTAGGAGAGTCTGGAGTTTATCTGGAAGATTTGTTTTCTGTCCTGCAACAAACTTTGCTGGCAATTTATGGTTTAACAACTGGTCCTTCGAGATGTAAGTTAGAGCTTCACCCAAAGATGTTAACACAGAGTTCTGAAAAGAGCCTTCAGATGCATTTTTGGTTTCTCCTATTTAAAATAGAGAAAGACAAGCTGTGATACAGAATGTACGGACGCTAACATAAACAAGCATTCCTAGAAACAACCCAGACTGTGCTTATCAGAATCTTAAGAATCACAATGTTAAGTGATTACTAATTAGCATGTAAGTGTTCAAAAAAGTTAGTTTTTATAAACTTCATTGACATAACATTCCTATAAATTTAAAAATCCGGCCCGTCAAGTTCTATTTCCGGCTAGCCTAACAGGTACCACTATAACTCTCCTTGCCATATACGTGCCTGTGACTTTCGCCAACAAAGGTAACAGCAAATTGTGAATTCCCTCAGAAAAGAATTCTTTCCATTCACTGATCAAGTTCACAGGAAGGTTTTCAGTAGTTTCAGGAGCTGCAGCTTCAAAGTAAGCGCTAAGCGCAGATGCCAAGTCACAACTGACACAAGCAAAAATCTGCACAAGCGGGACATGATAAAGGGAACGGTTTTCACTTGTTGTCTAGGAGAAAGGGAAAAAAGAAGAAGATTTCTTAACCATAAATTTGCTTTAGAATATGTTTCACATTCCCTGTCTATACCAGAATTTGTAATTTCAAAGACTCAACTGCAAAACTTAGTAAGACTTACTGAAATTAATTTCCAAGCCACATTTAGAATCCTGGATTGCTTCCCTGCTTTATAATGACAGAAAGAAACTACCACCAAGTGGATTCAAACAGAAATGTATGCAGCTGTAGCTTATCTGTAGCACTTGTGCAGCCAAGTGAGCCAAAATTGATATGTGAAGTGCTCTCACTTTTCTCTCCCAAACATAAAAGCTGTACCAATACCATATTTGTATTTCCAACTTGCAATAGGAAATTGACAACACACTATTGTAAACTGGAAATTACTGAAGTGGCTATCAGAGTATCTCCTCTCCCCCAACACAACTCCTTTTTATTTTTATTCTTACTAGTTTCCCCCAAAAAGGAGTATCATTAAACGTTAAAAATATTCCCAGGCACTTAATCTATGTAACAAGTTTTTCATATAAGTTTGTTGTTTGGTTGGGTTGGGTTTTTTTTAAATAAAAAATTAAATTAAAAAAAAAATACAGTTTTGAGGCACATACAGCATAGGTAAGAAGATAAATCCTGAGATTAAGAAAGGGCACATGGAAGATTCTGGCCTGCCCTTCCAGGTGTGTATTGACAGAGGGTACTCAAAAAAAAGAAGATAAAAGGCTAGAGGATGAGAGATTCTGTATCTTTATTTGATTAATAAAGAAATAGTTAGCTGTTCACTCGGACCTGTTTTCTAACAGTGTTAGAATATAATTTTGATGTTTCACGTGATCAGTTACATGTTGAAATGCTAATACTGCTATTCATTCAGTTAATTTTTATATGTCATGTTAGACTTTGGTCTTAAAGGGTTACTTTTTTTTCAGCAGAGACCTACAGCAGACATATTTCAAAATTATTCTCCAATTACCAATGCCATTACTAAACATCATATTACTTCAAGAGTGAGGTAATTTCATCTCTATATAGAAAAACAAACAGGAGATGTAGTATTGCTTGTGCTTTTAAACCACACGTGACCTCTGTCAAAGCTCAATGAAAAAAGGATTTTGTGCAATTTTTTTTAACTTTGTGTTAAATATTTGCTAAGCTGAGATGACCATGTCCCTGCCATACGCAGGGAATAATCTAAAAAGGTAAGTACATCAAAAGTGAAGATGCAACATTAGCACTCATGTGGTAGGTAAAGTTTACTTTCATGGTTCTGTATTTTGATGGAGATGCTTTTTAAAAGAAGTTATCTTTGAAATGCTGAGTACCCAGCTATTAATATTAATCATTATTCTAAAGTGCTAGAAAGTTAACACATACATCAGATAAAACAAAGCTAAAACTGTTAAGACCATGGTGTTCTAAAATCTAAGAAAGAACCATTAGGAACACTCTGATTTCCATTCCTCTTGGCAATCCTCATGCATCTTTGTTCAAATTTAATTTCTATGTGGCATAGCTTCTACAATGTTTTACTGTATCATCCAGATACCCAACTTTCCACTTCATAAACAGACAGGTGAACTTTTAACATAAAGCTTTCAAAGATTTAGGATGAAAAAGCTTTCAAAGATTTAGGATCAGACAGCCCAATAAGTTTATAAAAATTTAGTTATTTCCCAAACTACTGTTTCAGCTCCCCCTCCCCTGCATCAGTCTGGTAGGTTCAGAGAGCATCAGGAGGATCCTCTTAAAAGCTGCAATGCAATTGTTGGTAAGATTCTCTTTCATATTACCTCTAACCAAGCCAGCATGGAGCACATGATAAAGTCCCATTCATTATCGGCCAAAGGAGCTGTGGAATACTTCAGCAACAAGGGAAGGTAACGGATCATCTCTATGTTGAAACCGAGCAACTGAGCACTTGTTTCTTTCAGATTGCTGCAATAAAAATACAACTAAAGCTTACATATCTTCATGTTGTAGACACAAGTATTTATATTCTTGCCTTCACTCCTCTTAGGACAAATTAGTCTTGCACCAGGCTCTGCCCAATGTGCTTTTGACACTGTCTTTCAAAGTTAGAATGCTACATTAACTGCCGAGTCTAAATAAGTCAGTCAACAGGTACAAAACAGACTATCAGAGCTACTTGGTCATTTGCATGTTATAGATTCCTAAAATTGTACAAGTTACATATTCACTCAAGTAATAGATAAACTATGAAATTTAGCAATTTTAACTGAATCAATGCAAGAAAAATAATCATTTAAGTTACAAATTTTAAAAATAAAATATAAGCCCTCAAGTGTCCAAATAGCGTACATTATTTCGAGACTTTGTTGCCTGGATTCTTCTTACTATACTCAAGACAAATGAGTCTCAGTAAATTTTCAGTCCTTGCTGGAAGCTCTCCAAGTTACATTTTCAGGTCCAGAATTTTAAAACACAGACACCTAAGTCTGGTATCCAAGTTTTCCTTCTGCTACCTAAATAAGCAATCAGAATTTGGAACTGAGCATCCAGCAATACCTACAAAAGTTGGTCAGTTCTGAATGTTTTTGAAAACAGTTGACATCTAGGTGCATTAAAAATAACTCCTAGTTTCCCAGCCTCCAACTGCTCGGGTAATTTTCTTCAGTATGAGTTATAATATACCTGCCTTTAAGTATCCAAAACTGAGGGATGCAGTTCTACAAAAGCTTAAAAATATTAGAGCAGTAGATGGTAGTTGTAACTTACAAAGTGATTTTGTTGATACTGAGTTAATAGCCACTCTGTATTTTTAAACTCTTGTTCTCTTGTTTTAGAAAAAAAAAAAAGTCAAATTATCTCAAAGTTGCACCCACCAGCTAAAGAGAAAGCTGTCCTCATTATCGTTTTTCCAAGATATTATGATTTTTAGTATTCCAGGTAGTAGATGATCACAATCAATACTTCTATCATTCAAGCAGGAGTTCAAAATGGAAAGACACCCAAATGCTCCTATAACATAAGAAAAATATCATACTTAATAGGTCTTAATTATCAAGACAAAACAAACATTAGAATTTGTGTCAATTGACTGAATCGTTTTATTTGAACTTAACATTAATACCATAAGACAGTTTGGATAATACCTAAGCTTTCTTCTTTGAACACTTAATTCAGAGATGCCATTGTTAAATCAAAAATACTATATCCAACCCAAACGCAAAAAACCCAAAAATCCCTCCAAAAACAAAACAAAAAACCCCCTCAAAGCAACAAAAACTCCTATAAGACTAATTGTTGGTTTATACAATTATCAAAAAAGGAAAAATACCTGTTCAGATTTACATCTATTCATTCTACTAAAAATGTAGTATGCTAAGCAATAATTTGGACAGATAATTTGGTAAATGTAACTGTGAGTTGTGAATTCCAATATTATTATAAGAGTGTTAACTTTTACTTTCAGAGTGAAGTACTACTGTTGCATTAGTACCGTCTTCCATTTTTAAGGAAAAGTGCATGTATCAAAATTTCTTGGAGAATATTTCTTACAAGCACAGTGACAAAGAACTGAGTTAATTAAGTACCATATATGCATAGCAAAACCAAACAAAAAACCCACTTCACTTAAGCAGCAGTGCCATGATTTACAAGAACTTTACCAGTACCTTCCTGATCTGAAAAAAAAATTAAACCATGAATGATAAGCCTACAATCTATGTCATACTTAATGGGAAAATTTGGATATATATTGTCTGCTCTGGAATTCCTGGGAAAATGAGAAGCAGCAGAAAGGGAAATGCAGATCAGTGTTACAAACAAGAGCACTCCACAGCAGGGGAGGAGTGAGGATTCTTTTTCACATTTTCTGTTTAAAGTTTTACAGACACATTTGGTTGGTTCACCAGTTCGCTCTGAAAGCCAGGAAGGCTCAAGCAAGTCCAAGAAGTTAAGAGTTAGGGAAGCTACCACAGTAAAAAGATTCAAGGTTCCTTGCAAGTGCTGCATGACACTAACACTGAAAATTTTCACACTTTGATGACACCAATCTGAAGGACTCATCTGAAAACCTGAGGACAACGCCAAGGGACGGATGTCCACAGTTTAAAGTCACTAAAGATTGTTTTTTCTATTTAAGTAAACACAGTCCTGTTAAAAAACACAAAAATCAACTCTCAAGTTTTTATGTAGACTGATTAATAAGAGTATGTGCAAGAAAGCACAAAAGTAGTACTCAGAAAAAAGTTCTTTCTTTTAAATGACACCTAATTCAAACACATAGAAGGACTGTGTGTGAGCATTTCCAAAGAATTTTCTTGAAAAGCAACAAGCTTGTGAAAATAAAAAGGTTTTCTAAAAGATATTCAAAGCAATATAATAATGCATCTCAATCACCTCTACGTAATTTTTCAAAAGCTGCTGAAAGCGTATGTACAGCAGTTCTGACTCAGCACACTCTGTCCCAGGCACTGGAAGAACTAGTCAAAAATTATACATAAACTGTGAAAGAGTTCTTGCTAAAGCATTTAAAGACAATCATGACACTACCAGTTGACAACAGTAATATTTTTGCATCCTCTGTAAAGCCTAAATGATTAATTGAAAACTTTGATACTTACAAATGTATTTAAATCAGACAGACCAAACAAGAAGTGTGGCAATATCAAAATTCTTTCAACAATACCAGCCTAAATCTTTTAGTTCTGATTTTGTACCAGGCAGTATAGCTTCTGCTTCCTTAATAAGGCAGAAAACTACACCAAACAGTCTAGGAGAAATACGCCAACTAGGAAGACATTTCTTTCGAGGAAAAACAATACTATTAGCGTTAACAAGTTTTATCTAAAAGCAAACATTATTATAAAATAACATTCTTAAATTCTAACGAAGTGGGCTGAGGTAAGAATATACTCACCATCCGTGCTGGAAAGCTCTTTCTGTGTGCAGGTCATAAGTTTGGCCACACAGTGGAAGACAAGTTCTTTCTTTTCTTCCTCAATTAAAAAAGGTGATAGACACTGAAGTGTATGCAATCTGCCCTCTGTTAACGGTAGAAACCTATTCATACAAGCAAAACATCAAGAATGAAACAAACCCAAAATTTTAACTAGTAAACAAAATGTCAATTGGTTCACAATGACCTCATATCCTATGATGTAGCTAATCCCACACACTAAACTGAGTCTCACTTTCACATACCATACATATATGTTACCAAATTTTCAGTCTTCAGTTGCCATTCATCAGAATCAGTATCATTTAACATTATCAACAACATTTGCAACAAGCTAAAAGTTTATAGGCAGCAGCATTAAGATACCCTTCTGTTGTCTTAAAAAGTTGTTTCTTCTCACAGGATACAGGGTTTTCCACACAAATTACTTTAGCCATGGTTAAGGACCACAGTCTTCCATGTTCCTCTGATCTTCAAAGAAGAAGACAGACCCTGGTTAATATGTATGGATGCACAGTTCACAACAAAAGCATGTGGATGAAGTTTGAATCAATACACATAAGGAAACATGGTGGCACTTACTACTCTATACAATGCAAAATACGAAGACAGAGTTAAGGGTTGTTTTACTTGTTCTTACCTGTCAAATATTGTTTCCTGAAGGCTAGCTGTATTACTAAGGGTACTGAACTTCTCATATGTGATGTGCATTTCTTCTAACATGTGAAGATATTCCAGAAGCAGATAAGGAGGATTCTCCAATTCTTCAATCCATTGTAATGAATACAACAGTTCTGCAACTAATTAAACAACAAAAGTTGTTGTTTACAAACAATTGTTGACCATATTCAGTGCATAAGCAAGAAGTTTCAAGTCAAGATTTTGTTGGGTTCTGTTGTTTTTTTAAAATGTTTTTAATGCATTAAAAAGATTGTATTTACATGCAATCTCAGGTGCTTCAGAGCATGAACTGGATATTTGCCATTGCATCATAAAATATAAGAGAAGAAAAAGCTACAGTAATCAATCCTAGATGTTCAGGAACATTTAAAGCAAATCAAGCATGACAAGAACCCTAACTCCTCTCTAGTCTCTCTTTTCTTTTCCTTTTTTTTTTTTTAATATGTATATTTCTTGCAGACAAGACAATCAAGATCTAAGCCCAGAAAAACAAACAAACAAACAAACAAACAAACAAACTTGATGCTAATAGCTAGCATATGGTTTCTTCATTAGCTTACAAAGACCTACGGTGAACAATTACACTTCTCATCACAGTGAGACTTTTGGAGATAGAATTGTTAATTTGTTAATGCTGGCTCTAATTTGAGCATTGTATAAATAAAATAAACAAGATTCCACCTGGTGGAATTAAGAAAAATTGCTGCCTCAAAATATCTTTACATTATGTCTAAACACTGAAGGCATTTATCTGATGGCATGGACATCATTCCTATTACCCACTCATGCCAATGCACCACGTATTTTGGCAATGAACAACTTTGATCGTCAATTCAAACTTCCCCAAATTCAAAGTTCTGCTGAAATAGCACGTATATAATCACAAAAGGTCCTAGAAATATAAACAGTATACTTGTGCATACTTTTAAAGGAAAACTGAACTGAAAAAAAAAAAAAAAACAAAAACCCAACCCAAAAGGTAAAAGGATGATTTCTCATACCTATGTGCCAAACTTTAACTATTCATTTCTAATTATCAATTCAAGTTAATTTACAAGTACTATAAAATTAAAATCCTTTAAATTTCACCATTGTATCTTACTGATATTGTCAATTTTCTTTCTTTCAGCATCATCATTTCCATGGACTATATCATTTTCCAATACAAGTAGCACCATTTTACTCAACAAGGCTGAAGTACACAGATGGCCCGGGAGTTTAGTTGTGCCACGCAGCTTAACACATGATCCCAAGGGTTCACAATTCATACTAAGCCTTCCTTCCAAAAGAGGTTTATGCATCCACTGTAAAATATGCACAAGAACAGTATGAAAAATAATGGACATTTTAATGATGCGTAGAAAAGCTATGATTGTTTAACCTTGAAAATTCAGAATTACTAAAAAATACCCAAGAAAGATAAAAATTAACACCAAAAGCACAATGGTGTGAGGATGAACCACTACAGCATATTAAAAAAAAACCCAATGTAAATGCACAGCAGTAACTTGAAACTGCACTGCTGCCTCAGAAATAAAAATGTATCTTTAGAACTCTATGCATTTTAAATGAAATACAGGAAATTTATGTCCTTCCCCATTCTCCATTCTATGTATGTCAGCATTTTGTTGATAGGCAGTATATCACGTTCCTCTGCAGATATCGGTGTCTTTCACAAAATGAATTTTATAGAAGAATTAACTTAAAGATAAGAACACCTTCATGATGTATATTCTGTTCAGACAAAATTCCTGAATTGTAAAGTGAGTTGGTGGTGTTCCATGCAGAAAAGGGTAATTTCATAGATCTTTATTTTCTCCAATAGTACTGGATGGGGCCATAAATATGTATTTTGTCCTCCATCATGGACAGAGGCTGAAAAGAACCTTTGTACAGACGTATGTGTATTCATAACTGCAGTGCCACATCAAAATAAGGAATGCTTATCACCCTAAAGGGCAGAGACTTGAGGTAAGATTGACTACCGCATGCAAGTCCATTATCATTTCCATACCTCAGTGGATAGAGACTCGTGCAATTTCCCCCACTCAGTTTCGTTTGGCGTGACATGCTCAACATAAGCTCCCACAAGACATCCAGACTGTTCGTCAGCTTCCATAAGCTTAGACAACAAATCACTAACTGCAGAGATCAAAATCTGAAGGCTGAGAAAAGGAGAAAACACTGCAAACAAGCCTGGCACTATCCAGTAAAAGCAAGATGCTTTATTTTACACTGATACAATGCTATACAAATGCTATACCAATGATGTTTTAAGTTACGCTCCACCCACAGTTCTCACCACTGACAGGCTGAAAAACCTCTCAGTAATACAGATGCCAAATAAATAAAGAATAGTATATCACTGATCTTAGTTTGTTTTGGAGAACAACATATCATGAAATGGACATGTACATCACAATTACCTTTTAACATCCAAAGAGGAAGACTGAATTTGATTCTTGACCCACAGTGCAGATTTATGCAAAAAAGTACTCTGTTTCTGCTTACTCCGAAGTTGACGCACAAGTGAATTTACACCAGACATCCAAGTGTGTTTTAATTTACATACAAGTAAATCTATTGTAGGGGGAAAAAAAAAAAAACAACAACAAAAACCAGACAAGCAAAACCACCACAAACAGGTAAACTCAAATTACAACCTAAAGCATACAGCAATGATCACGTATTAAAGGTCCTACAGCAGGAAAAGAATTCTCTTTTCTATGTGGTTACATGCAATAACTATCAAGGGCAAAAATAGTTTCATTATTGTACAGCAACTTTAAATTAACTCTGACACAGAGGTAATATTTATTTGAGAGTAGGAGTGATGTTCCTGTTGTCTACATATGTCCATATGGTCTTCAAAACCACTGATCTTCTTAAAATACTGAAATACTGACCATTCACAACGTCAATAGTCATTTGCAAAGCAGCAGTGGTTTTCCAGCTAGCGTTGTCCTACTTCACTTCTATGACAACACCGCAACTTTTCCTCCTTTGTATCTATGTCAGTAAATGCATATACCCATTTATCACTCTCTAATTCTGCATTCAAAGAATATAAATCAGGATCTCAGTCTGCAAACAAGACACTGGTGGGGAGAGGAACGGGTCACAATTTGTCAGAGCAACTTGACCAATAAATGGTTTCAGAATAATATGTGTATCTTTAATGAAGACATTTTTTCACACTATGCCCACACTGCAGAAAGAAAAAAAAAAACAAACCGCTCATTCTTTGTTCTTCATAAACCTTAAACAATTGATGTAACACTCCAGGAAGTGTGGAATATCACAGCCTCAAAGATAGCTGAAGCACAGGGATACTGACATTAAAAAAGTTTAAAAACCTTGTAAAGACGTACAGGACTTGATGTTTAGTAGTAACTACTGGCACTGTAAATTAAAAGCATGAATTTTCATGGCAGTTACAGCTGCAAGTGCTCAACATCTGTGAACTCAATATTCTATTATATAATCTGTTTAATGAAAGAGAAGACTTTAGATGTAATCATAAACTACAAACAGGTTTGGTTGAAGTTCTTTTTCCAAATTACCTGTTAAGTGTGTAGCATCCTGCCTTTGAGCACACAATTGGAATATGGTAAGCAGCAAGTCTTCTGAGGATGGCATCAGTAAACACTCTTTAACTGAGCTGAAAAAGCTTGAGGCTACATCGCAAATGAAAGATACTGATGGTTCACTATTTCCAGCTTCGGAAAGATCCTTAGCTTTAGACAGAGCTGCTTGAAGTTTATCAATAATCCTCTCAACAAAAGTTTCACCAATCAAAGATTCTATTGGGGAGAGGAAAAAGACAGCATGCTTTGATTACTTGATAAACATGATCATTCAAAGACATCACATTAGTATGTACTGATTTGGTTTTTATTTACTAATTTTGAATGCAAAATAAAGTGCAATGTAGTTTCAGTCTAATGTCTAAATGCTTTCTTTTCATTCTAAACACTCTTATTCCACAGTCATCTAGGATCACCCAGACAAAGTTTCACTTTGCCAAACATCCTTTCTCTAAAGCAGCTTAGACAAAAGTACATAAAACAGAGCAAGTGCAGAGTGATGCCTTCCTAGCTTCTGGCAATCAATTGTGAGCCAGAGCTTACACCTGGACCATTGCATATAATTAACCCAATCAGACCGATCTTCCATGAATATGCTTAGTCCCTTTCTCACTGGATTTAAGTAGGGTAATACCATTTACTCTCAAACTCCACAGCATCCAGTGGCAGTAAGTTCCATTATTTAATTATGAACTGTATGAAGAAGTATACTTTTCTCTTTCCTCAAGCCTGCTATCTAAACATCTGTAAGCAACCTCTGGCTCTTCCGTTTAAAGAAACAACAAACAATTTCTTCCTATTTTTTTCCATACAAATTATGATTTTATGGCTCTTTACCACAACCCCATCCCCAATCACTTTCATTGCAAGCTGAAAAATTCTAGTCTGTTTTATTGCCTCTACAAGCAGAAGTCACTGCATTTGCCTAACCATCCCCGTGATCCTTCTTTGGGCATATTCTAATTCTATCACACATTTTTTCAAAAGCATATAGGTGAACAAGAATATTGTAGTGACCAAAACTACAGGCAGTATTCAAGATATTGACACACCAACGTTATAATAATTTTCATTTGTCCTCTGTTCCTTTCACAGCAGCTCCTAATAACCTGTATCCCTTTTTCATTGCTGAGCACCAACCTGCCACTTACAGGGAGCCATCACAATGACTGAAGATCTCTTTTCTGAGTTTTAACAGCTCAGAGCCCATCAGTTACAACTGTATTCTGCTCCTGTATACTTTTGATATTTATTGGTTTGAATTTTGTTTGTAATTATATCAGTTAATCATTCAGTACCACAAGACACTGCTATGGCTCTGTGAAGTTTCAGTCTTGATTACTCTGAATAATTTATCAGAAACAATTATCATCCTTTCAGTACTGAAAAGAGTAAAACCAAACAACCTTAACCTTTGAAACTTGAAAGCACCACAAATGTGCCCAGCATTCAGATAAACTGAAGTATGTTACCTCAGGGATTAAAGCAAATGCCAAGCTTAACAAAACACAAATGACAAGGTTACATGGAAAACATCAAGAAAATTGAGCTCCGCTGGAAGTCTAGATCACAGATACCACAAAATACAAGGAAGAACTGAAATAGGATGTTATTAATAAAAAACAGAATACATATACAGCAAAAGTACACACACATAGTTTTTAAAATACACGAATCTAACTGAAAATGGCTGAAAGCAATTCACAGGTCTTGTAACAAGGCATTACCAACGCACACATGGGTTCATAATAATTGATTTTTTATATTCCAGTTTTGAAGGTAAATTTCAGATGGTATGGTTAAAATTAATAATATTTTACAGAACACCAGCTAATAAATCAAACTTAAATTTTCCTCAAGTTTGCCAGACTCGCAAATCTGATTCTGTTCTTTAAACACTGACTTTTGTTTAGTAATGCAGACCAAAAAAATTGCAATTTTGCTGCTGCAAGTTACTGTTTACAAAATTAAACTGGACACCGTTAAATGCCTGGGGTAACAAAACCAAACGAACAAAAGAAAAAACCAAAAACACCTCACCAAACAACAACAAAACTCAAAAAAACCCCAGAAGAAAGCCTAGATGTTACAAATTAAGTATTCTGGAAGATCTCAAATTCCTTTCAACCTTCTACAAAGCATAAGAGCAGTATTCACACTTCACAAACTCCAAGGAATAAATATGCTTACCATTTTTAATGTGTTGCGACAACACTAAGCTCAGGAGAGTCCACCTTTCTGAAGAGGATGATTCTGCTGAGGCTGCTGTAGGTTTTAAACCCAGGTGACACAGATCATCTGCCAGCATTACAAGTCTTTCTCCAAGTGTATCTCCTTTCAGCCAGTCAGAGACTAAGGAAAGTTTTGTTGTGCTCGAGCATGCCTGAATCAGAAGAAAATAATTCTCATAATCTTTTAAGGGTATTAACTTTCATTACTAACTAAGCATAAGATTAGTATGTCAAACCTGCACACACAAAGTGGAAATCATATCATCTGTCACAAACAGTAAGTCTCTAGGTGTTTACATCTCAACAATCCCCCCAACTTTCTTTTTGGTCAGAGACAGCAACTTATGGCTAGGTCAGTCCTCTAGAGTGAAACAAGTCACCTTCTGAAAGCTCCTCTTTTTCCTTTTCTCCAACTATAGAGCCCAGGGAATGCCTACACTGGAGTTAGAAAGATAACTTTTGGATGACCAGGTTGGCTGAAATAAAATCTATTTACAGCATCTGAACTTCTCTAAAAAGAAATGGAAGGTCACAAATCAGAAAAATATTATTTTGGTGATAAGCCATTATAAGTTACAAAGTCATAAAAACTGAGGATTCCTAAAATACACAGTATCTGTGAGGAAAGATATTATGGTCAATGCACTGGATTGTAAATCAAGTGCTATGAGTTCTTGTCCAAAAATTTGTAATACGCTTCGTATTTCATCCCAGGCAATCACTTAAATGTCAGTCTCTCAGAATCCTGTGTGGAAAAAAAGGGTATACTATGTTTTTCTTGTAAGCGTGATGTAAGGGTGACGATATAAACAATCATTTAAATTATTGGTCTAATACCCAACTCCACTCTCTCTAGGTTAGAAGGGATGACCAGAAACAAATCAGGAATCCCCCTGGCTCATAGAGCAAACTAATAAAAAATAGAAGGGACAAAAATGCTTTTGTTTTAGTATCATCATTTCATTTCTAAGACTGTCCTCATATTTAAATGCAGTTAAAACAAACACCGTTCTGAAACTGTTGCTAAAAGATTTTCAAACTACAGAAATTATCACTACTTAAATAAATAATAATAATAAAAACAGTCATTCAAACTATGTAACTCTCAAAGCTAACACCAGGGCAATATTCAAAACCGCAAAATAAGAACAAAAAAATCTTAAGAGGTACCTTTTGAATTATCTGGAGAAAAATAACCCATTTCAGATCCATCTGAAAAGAAAAACAAAATTCCACAATATTTAACAAATTCTTTTCTGAATAGGAAGCATTTAATACCATTTCAACTGCTTGTTCTACAACCTTATTTTCTGCAGGAATAAGCAGAAATTGTGAAGTTTCTGTAACAAAGTTATTGATCGTATTATTTTTGGCTTCCAAGTCTTTCTCTACCACACAGATCAATAAGGGACTGTGTTTATAAGAAAGGCCACCGATGACTAGTATAAAAGCACACTGTATAAAGAAGCATGAACAGAGACATTCTCATGTTACTTTTTTTTTTAATGATTTATACTATATAGAAAGGGACACACGTCATAACCTTTCACGCCAATACTGTCATGTCAACCTTCTCTAAATCTCCCTTCCTTATGCTGAACTTATCCAAGTTCATGTAGAATATGTTCCATTCCACAGCCCTAAAATAAAATGATTAGCCAACTACAGCCCACAAAGAATGGTCACTTTTATAAAAACTAATAAGAAAATGTACAAGAGTCATACCTTCGTTAAATCATCAAGAATGATTTTCCTTTCATCATTACTGTTGCAACAATTAAGCACACTGTACAAAATATCAACCAGAAAATGGGTGTCTTTCCTCCAGTCTTCTTTCAGCCAAGTTATTAAATTCATATACAGAAATTGTACAGATGGACTTTCATGATGTGCTTTAATTTCGTTTTGGGATTCAGCTTGAGCAGAGCTTGCATCATTTCCCTGCTCTAGAAGTACTTGAAAAACTCTGTTTGAAGAAAAAGAGTTGAGCAGGGCAGAGAGAAATTTCAAATGCTGTTCCGACTTCTGTTCACTGACATACACAATACTCAGTTCAGCAAGGTTGCAGACTAAATTCTCTAAAGGTTCTTTCCTTAGAAGTGATCTGTGCTGCAAGTCAGCCTGTATTTCAGAGTCACTATTTCTCACTTCCGTGAGCTTTCCATTCTCTGTGTTTCTTTCAGATTCATCCTCATCTGTAAATCTGATTTTTAGAGATTTTATGGTTTTTGGGTTTGTAGCAGTCTTTGGATTCTGAAGAATTTCTAGCATACCAGATATGGCAAACAATGATTTCTCATCAGCATCCAACGTATCAACATGAAGTACACACATTTTTAAAAGATGGTCCCAAAAATTTGACAACAGTTTCTGGAAAACTTCATCTGTGCCATCATCATTGGAGAGTTCTGCTTTAGCTTCCCAGGAGCTCAGCGTTTCTGCTATTTGGTAAAATAACGGTCCATTTTGCAACCTGGGCTCCTGAAGTACAGCATCAGTAAGAGGAATTAGCTAGAAAGACCAAAAAAAAATTATTAAAGAACAGTGATCCAACTAGATGATCATTTTATGCTTTATAATATCAGGAAATTCTATAATTTTGAAAAACATTCCGGAAGCAATTCTGAAAACATCATAATTACTCCTGCTTGAACACTTAATAAAAATATACAGGGTAAGATGCTTTTTTTTTTCTTTTAATATTATTTAAACTGCACAGTAAAAGGGATGACTTTATAAGAAGGAAAAAATTGACTAAATTCAGTAAGATTGGTTTTTCCATAAAATCTAGTGAACCTTTAAACAGAGAAGTAAATCCTCACAGAAATTTATGTTTTTCTTTAACTTTACACATAACAATATTAAGTATTTCTAATAAATACCTGGTCATATATAAGCATCTGATGAATTTGTCTTCGGTCATCATCTTTGTCTATTTTCTGTAGTATGGCAAAGCGCAGACATTCCATAAATGCAGTTATAATTGCAGAACTTTCTGAAGGGCTGGCTATTGCTCGCTCACTTGACAACCTATTGAAAGGCAACACCGGAGGGAAGGCACGCTCAGTCATCTATGCTTCTGAGAAACCCAGTATGGATGTAACGAGTCTAAGTGTGGTTATGTTGTTCTTATCCAGACAACACCAACATGAGAATATAGAATTGTAGAATCATTGATAGGAGTCAGATCAAAACAAATTCAACAGGACATATTTAAAGAGTCAAAACAATAAATCCAGGCACTTAATATAACTTATATTAAAAGACTTTTTTCATCTAGTTTTAGCATTCATTTAAAAAATATCTACATAAATAGAGGAAACATATCCAGTCAAGCATACTGACTACTGTTTCAATTGTTTGTCAAAACTCATTTGGAACTTTCTACACCATGGAGGTTTAGAAGGTGTCGCTTTCTGTCATTACAGTAGAAAGAAAAAAAAAAAAAACCACTAAAAAAAAGCGCCACCATAGCCAGTTTGAGTCTGAACAACTGTGATTTGTTTTTCTTGAAAATTAGACCATAGAAATTACCATACAAATATTGCAACCATTTTACTACTCATAATAAAATTCTATTCACTTTTCAAAATCAACCCATATATAACTCTCTTCTCCAAGAGCTCTGCTAACAGCTGTGCCAACATTAGTTGAGAATCAATTTTTGTTTAAATAAGTTACGTTTTAGTCTCATCAAATAATTTACGTATGCATTTGAGTACATAATGCACACACATCTATTTAGATTTGATAGAAAGTTGGTTTTGATGTATTTTAAAGGCAAAAGACGATAGCAGTTTCAAACCTTTAAAAATCGGTATCATGAGAATTCAAGTTTCAGCATACAGGAAATTTCACAACCACAATGCTCATCCCCAACAAGCTCTGTAATAATTACACACTGGTGAGAAGAGCCTGATATCTTCAAAGCCACGCTTAACTTTAAATTCATTTCTCACTTTAAAACTTATCACGGAATAAACATGAAGATTTGACAAGGAAAGATAAGAATGCTTTTGGCAAGGAAGACATAATAAAAACAAAAAAGAAGGTTGAAGGTTTAAGAAGACAGGGACAGCTGCAAAGGACTGAATCTAGTTTTGGATAGTTAAAGTGTTTTAAAAAGACGATTTTTCAAATATCATTTTCTCACATAAACAATTAATGCATATTTAAATACTCTCAACCAAGTGAGATGTTACTTATCTTTAAATGCTTAAAGAAGATTAATCATCCTGTTTCCAAATGTAAAAGAGATTTATTTCAAATAAATACATAAAGAAATAAATTTGTGGTTCATACCCTTTAATTATAGAGCTGAAAAAAGTTCTGAAATATTCCAGCTTTGGTTCTGCAATGCCAGGAGGTACCTTGCTAATGAACGGCAAGAGATTTGGGTATATAACAGTAGCTAGTCCTCGTCCACCCTCTCGAAGCACTGTCCATAGCTTTGGCAGAACTCCCTTTTTGGCATTTACATGACTCCAACAGTCCTGCAGAAAGAAATGCACCTACTGTAAATTAAATGAGAATATGTTGCCTTGGAAGAACTCCCAAGATAGACATTTAATTTACCTCCCTATGTTGTGGCTGAAGCAAGTTATTGTAAAATTTAAATTCACTTGCCAGTATTTTTAAAAATCACTTTCTCCCTCTTTTGGCTTGTGAATTTAAGAAGTTAACGTGATAAAACTGTTTCTGTATTGTTTAAAATCAATGGATCTTCCTTATTAGCAAACTGCAATTAAAGGCTTCTCTTTAATAATGCTTTAAGGATGCTTCATAAAGATCATTATTGTAACTGGTCCTGTATTTAATTCTGAGTTCTTATTAGCAAGAATAAGCAACAATTTCAAAATCCTAACTTTAGAAGGATCACTAACTGCAAAACTCCCCTGAAAAATCTTCTGATGGTTCCAAAATGCCTCAGCAATTTCCCTACACAACCCAAAGATTTTTGTCATCTGATCTGATTTATCATAGTTCCAGATACCTGTATTTATAGCAAACTGAACAAAGATTTTTTTTTTTCCCCTATAAATTGTTATAGTTTATACCAGCAGTTACAAAAGAGATCTGCAACATTAAAGCCTCAAAACATCCCAGTCCATGGACACACCACTTGTTCCGCAAATAAACTCATCAAAGCTGGTAATTCACTTAAAATTTAAAATAGACAAAAAAAAAGTTATAGAACCAAGCATTAAATTAGAAGGGGAAACAAACAAACCAAAAATGCACTGCAGGTCATTTTTCTAACTGTCTTTAACCAAAAAAAAGGCTTGAAGTATTATTTTACTTATTAGTAACTATTTTTAATCAAAAGAATTCAGGTTAATTTAATTAAACTTATAAAACAATCCTGATTTTCAGACATGCTGGGCACAATGTCATGTTACACTGAAACCCTAAGGAGGAGGAAGTAGTGCGTAGCATTGATAAGTTCATGATATTAATCATACAGAAAACCCAGTCAAGCTGTTCTTCCTACTTCTACGCAGAGAACAATGGCACTTGATAGAAAGTTAAATTCAAGTAAAATATCAGCCGCTTAGGCTTCCCACATTACCTCAATAGTGGCGACAGTATAAAGCACAGCTTCCCAAAGAGCGGGACACACCACTGCATCGCTGTCATCAATGCTGAGAAGAACAGCAGGACAAATTCTTGCTGCTTCAGCTTTCACCAGCTCAGGCAAGTGCTGGCAAAAAGCAGAAGCCAGCTCAAAGAAAGCTAAGCGAACCTAACATAGGCCACAGAAAAAACAAAATTTTAGTCACATGACAACACTTTGTCACTACATGTAGTTTATAACATTCCTTTTAAAGTCACCGTAACTTACAACACGATCCCTGTATTTTATCACATCAGCAAAGGTTTAAATACTATTAAAACTAAAGAAAAATAAAGACATTATTTGATAAGCCTGTTTAATATTTTAAAGTAATTTTTTCAGTGATAAAATGCTTATGAAAAATTTTATTTTAATATACTTCTCGAAAAGCAGGTTTTCCCAAAAGCATCTTAAAACTTTTTAACAAACTACTGCTAGAATCAATTCATCATTCTATGCACTATTGGTCTTAGCAGACCAAAGACCAATAAAATGGTTTAAAAAAATGAAAATCCAAAAGCACCAAGAACACATGCAGTAAGCTGACACAGTTTGTATCTTTTACATGAATTTGAAATGATGGCAGATTGCCAAGAAGTAGACGATGGTGACATGGAAATAACAAATTAGCCTACTGGGCAAATTTTACAGCAATATTGTCTATTTAAAGCCTAGAAATCTGAAGGCTGTTTCAAACATAATTCAGCAAAGTACAAAGTATATTCTTGCAGAATACAAGTAATTAACACTTGCTTCGGTTCAGTGTATTATCTTTAACAAAAAACAACTAAAATAAAGAAGAAACAAAAACTCACCTGTGGTATGCTGTGTTTGCCGTATTTCCAGAATTTGTTTTGGGACAGAAGCGACATTAACTTTTCCTCCAGTGACTGCATTTCTTTCTTTGGCAACATGCTAAGCAACTTTTTTAAAGCTAATAATGAACAGGTCAGAATCCGGAAAAATTTGGCTTCCCTTTCTTCCTCTGGTACAGTTCTCAGAAAGCAAAACAAAACAAAATTGAAGTGAACCAGAAATAAATCAGTAGGCTTCTCAAGCTCTTCTAAACCGTCTCAACTAAACTGTCTTCAGCTTTTCTGTGTTCTTCTTTTGATTTCAGATGCCAGCAATATAAACATGTAAACTTTCCATAGGTTCTAATGCTACCAAATTACATTATAAAGTGTTAGAAAAAGAGAGAGTTTCAAGTCATCTGATCTTCCAGCTAATCATAAATGCTACTTCTAACAGAGCAGAAACAAGAATTAGACAACTGATAACATTTTCAAAAGCATTTATACTTTAGTCCTGAAGAAAGCTGACAAGTTCTGGACTCAAACTTTGTCAAAATTCTGTCTCTTGAAACAAAGCTAACTCCACTACCTCCAGGTACAGAGAACCCAGTACAGACCAAAACTTAAACCATATACATTAAAGCAGGCTAACATACTGGGGGTCACTGAGTGTATTAGGTGTTTCTTTCAGAAGGTGATCTTGAAGTACCTAGGGGAAAAAAATACATGTATATGCATGAGAATCTAACATTTATATGTGAATAATATAGTTTATATATTCAGAAACAGCTCTACAGTAAAACTTCACAACCTTTGAGTCAAGTCTCTTCAACACATTTTAGACATGCTAGTGAACAAGAATGTAATTTAATTGACTCCTGCTGTGGTACTGTTTAAATCAAGACTTCATAATACTTTGTAAGTCCTACCCCAACATGCTTCTGGCAGAAAGAAGCTAAACTGTGACAAAACAAAACGGTTCAGTTCGCATATGCTAGGCCAGCAATGCCAACTTTCATCTTTTTTAATTCAGTCAATTCAGTTTTACATATGACTGGCAGAAAAGGATTAACCTGGGTCAGAACTAAACTTGCAGAGGCTCTCTGAAACGCTGCTCAGCATTCTTCAGTCCTCCACTACTGCAGTTAAACTACTCTGGCATCATTATTCTATCTGTCAGCAACATTACACGGAAATGCATACAAGAAAATTCACTTCATATTCATTCCTCTGGTTCCAGTCATTCTAACTGCAAGTCAAAAAAATAGAGGATGTATCTTTGTTTCAGTCTTCTCTTCACATTAGCACCAGCAAAGTTTCAGGTGAGAAAGAAATTTAAGCATGAAGATTAGATGGGGGCAGGATGAGTTTTAAACTTGTAATAGAAGTTGACATATACTCAACACAAAGACTTAAAGAAATACAAAACTACAAACTCACATTAAGAATTTCATCTTTACAGAATGCTAAGGCTTCAGGTTGTTTGCTTGAAGGAAAAGCTTTTTCAAAAGCTACTTTTGCAGCAGAAGCAGCAGGGGAGTAAGTGTCACACTGAGCAATCAGCCAGTATCCCATGATACTTTTTAAGTAAGGAGCCAAATGTTTCTTTACTTTAAGAATCAGTTGCTCAAAAGATTGTTGAGTTGCTTCTCGAACACGGCGATCATGATCCTGTTAAAGAAAAAAAAGGATTTATCGGTTTTAGAAATGTATTTTTGATCCAGGTACTTCAAAGCAGAAGTGATGATAAAAAAGCTGTGTCTCTGTTCAGCCATTTTAGCAATGAATTGGGCTATAGAGATTTGAAAATATGCAACAAAACAACAACAAAGTCTTGCTATCCCTAGATAAGGGGAGAGTCTTAACTTAGCAGCATCATATTCCCGATGTGTTGTACATTCAAAATTGTAACCTTTCCCTGATATCACAAACTACAGTTTCTATTTACATTTTACACAAACATTTAACAGAAAGACAAGAGGCAAGAGAAACAGGAAGTCCTGAAGACACTTTTTGGATTAAAATGACCATAGGTCTACACAAACTGAGCATCATTATCCATTATTTGTGTATGAATTTACAGCATCATGACTTTCTATGTTCTTGACTGCTGAAAAGAATACTAGGAATTGCTCTAATGAATCAGAATAGTGATTCATTTTGTCCAATATCACATTTCCAACAGTAGCCAGTCCAGGTAGTTTGGACATGTATTCAATATATCAGAAAATTATGGATTAGCTGGCTATGTATGGTCTTTTCATGTCTGGGGGTTCTTTTGTTGGGCTTTTGTAGTGGTTTGGGTATTTTTTTTTTTGGGGGGGGGGGGGGAAGGAGGATTTTTTTTTTTAATATTGTCTAGTCAGATATTAGTCCTAGATCAGAAAGATTTATAATTTTGTTAACTGAAGAGTACATTCTCTTTACTCATTCTGGAATCTACATAAAAGAATTTTTCATGAGAAGGAGTATCTTTTTTAACATAAAGGTCTAACAAACAGCTATCTCCATCCAGCAAGTACAGCCCTGGCATCAACAGTTCAAGATTCCACGTACTGCCAATACTGAAACATCTCCACAATAAAGAACACTACTTTTCTTCAGCTTCATGTTTTTCCTAGAAAAAGTCAGCAATTCCAACAAAGTTAGACATATCAATAAAGACTGCCTTAGAGGTTTTCACAGGAAGTATCCAGAGAAGTTTTTAATTTAGATACTTTAATACTTACTAGTGAGATTTTACAATAAATTCTTGGCCAGTAAGGAAGAACACCTTTAACAACTTCCGCTTCTCTTTCCTTGCACATTGTCCCAAACTCTTGCATAGCCTAAAATCAAGATATCAAGAGCATGATTTAAGAAGTCAGATAGATATGTTCTGTAATTTACCAGCTTCTACCAGAGACTGCAACTCTTTTTCAAAAATCAATTAATTTCTTGCAATTGAGCATCTATAGAGTTAATTTCACAAATGCTCCATCAGCACTGCGTGAGGGACCTTTTTCTAAGTCCTCCAAGACACCTTCTGGATTGCAATTCTAGCAAATTTACCAATATGAACATAGTACTACCTTGATACATTCCTCTCTCATCCTTAAGAACAATGTATTGTTTTCCAATAAAAAAATGTAATGAGGGACAGAAGATACACCTACTTTTAATTTTGTTGTGATATCCCTTTTAGAAAGTTTTCGCAACACCATTCGAAAATCAGCATCCACAAGGCTGTCTATTTCCTCTGCTCCTTGAACTGCAGGAACATATCCTAGATCACTCTCAGATGTTCCAAAGCCAATAAACCCAGGCACTGTTCCACGTTCTTTGGCGAGGAGCTCTGCAGCTCGGCCACTGCTAGAAGGCTGACAAAAAACAGGGACAGAAATCAGTCATCTATTTCACTCATTTTTATTTTATTTTGCACGCATCATGCATTTGAAATAATGTTCCTATTCACATTGCATAATTAACCTTCTATTTAAAACCAAGTTTCACCAAAAAAAGGCCACCTATGCTTTAAACATAGAAATTTGACCTAGAAAATTATTCTTCTCTTTAGAATCAGTGTTCCCTTCTCTCATACTCCATGAATACTTATAGAAAATGTTATTGTTTTTATACTCATACAAAAAAGTATAACATAAAAGTCCTTCTGTAAGTGAACAACTTATTAAGAAACCATTTACCCTTCTTCACTACTTCTGTTTTTACTAGTTCTTCTCATGTTATTGCATATAGACCAATACAGCTCCCAAGGAATACTCTTGATGCCATTGGGAGAACACACATGAATCAAAAGATGCTACTAGCAACAAAGTAAAAGGCCAAGGATTTTGAAGAATGGAGCAAAAGAGTACATATGTAACACAATATAATACTATCCCTTTAATATTACAGTGAGTGTTTTGGAGTTCAGGATCTCTTCTAGTTTGTCCCAGTTAAGTCAACACCTTGCTCACCATTTCAGTGGCCGTGTTTATTTCAAGCACACTCTTTTGAAAAAAACTGTCCCAAAACTGACTAATGCTTTAAGGTTGTCTCTAATACCTTATAGTCAAAACACCTTTTACCTCCTAATGACAGTTGCAGTTTTGTGTTTGTTGTTTGGGGTTTTTTTTAAGTAATGACAATTGACTGAAGTTCATAGTTCATTGTACTTTTCTGATTTTCTTGAGGTACGTAAGCCACATTTTACCTGGCTACAATAGCTGCAGATTAAGTGATTTTTTCTGTACATGAAACCTCAACTATATGGACATGCTTTTTTGCGTTCCCTAGTCCTCTCTCAATACACAAGACAGAGAAGATTTTAGGAGTCACATAACCTGAACGCAACGCTTCACCCATAATTCTCCCATCCTGAGCGAGTGCCACATATGACGGATGTCACACCACTTCAGGCCCAGTGACAAGATGAAGACACCATGACAGGTGTAGTCTAAGACTCTCCACAGAAAAACACACTAACTGTATCCACCAGTACCTTGCTGAACTTACACCCATAGTGATTTTGCAGTTACACTCTCCTGTCCTTGCCCCTCTCTGGAAAACATGTACAAACACCACGGGAAGTTGCAGTCACTCTCCCGTAAAGCACGGGCCCAGGCCAAGAATCACCCCTGAAGACCAGTGTATTAGTTTTGCATGGCAAGGTTCTGGTAGCAGGGGGGCTACAGGGGGCTTCTGTGAGAAGCTGCTAGAAGCTTTCCCTGTGTCTGATAGAGCCAATGCCAGCCGGCTCCAAGACGGACCCGCCGCTGGCCAAGGCCGAGCCCATCAGCAACAGCACCTCTGGAATAACATAGTTAAGAAGGGAAAATAAAAAACAAAAACCAACCAACCAACCAAAACACCAAGAACAACTGCAGCCGGAGAGAGGAGTGAGAAGATGTGAGAGGAACAACTCTGCAGACACCAAGGTCAGTGCAGAAGGAGGGGGAGGAGGTGCTCCAGGCGCCAGAGCAGAGATCCCCCTGCAGCCCCTGGAGAAGACCATGGTGAGGCAGGCTGATGGTGCAGCAGATATCCACCTGAAGCCCATGGAGGTGAAGTGTTTTTAAGACTTGGTCTTATTTCTCATTACTCTGATTTGTTGGCAATAAATTAATTTTTCCAAGTCGAGTCTGTTTTGCCCATGATGGTAATTGGTGAATGATCTCTCCCTGCCCTTATCTCGACCCACGAGCCTTTGGTTATATTTCCTCTCCCCTGTCCAGCTGAGGAGGGCAGTGACAGAGAGGCTTTGGGGGGTCGCCTGGCCTCCAGCCAGGGTCAACCCACCACACGCGGCATCCGCAGCCGCAGCCCCAGCCCCCGCAACCGGGCCCGAAGGCGGCACCGCCTCCCATGGGAGGACGGGCTTCGGTGGCCTACAGCCCCCTTCCCAAGGCACCGAGAGGGGAAGGGCGGCCTTAACCCGCCCGCCGGTGCCGGAAGCCCCCGCCCCGAGGCCCAGGCCCGGGTCTGCGCCCCGCCGCGCAGGCAGCCTGCCGGAGCCACCGGCGGAAGCCCCGCGGGACCCGGGGCCCACAGGCGCGGCGCGGCAGTCCCCCGCCTCGCGGGACGCGCTCACCCGCAGGTTGCCCTTGGTTCGCTGCTTGTTCTTGCCCCCCATGGCGGCAGCGGCGGCGCTGGGCACCGGCCGGGAGAGAAGAGTCGCGCGGACGGGGCGGAGGAGCGCGGCACTTCCGGGGGGCGGGGCCAGGCGCGCGGCGCCCACTTCAACCCACGGAGCTCCGTGGGGTCCTTCCTCCGGCGTTGCCCGGCCGGCGGGTAGTGCCGGGACCCGGGGCGCCGCGGAGAACCGGCCCCTCTTCCTCGGAAGGCGTCCGTGAAAGATGACCCGGTGCTGACAGGAAAATCGTCAACAGTTTCAATAATCGCCAGCGCGTTGTTATGAAATAGAACGTTGAGGTAATCCGGTTAAAATAGCCTTAAACTTCGTACCCGTCAATAGATCTTAAAAGTGCGGAGACCTCAAACATATCGTGGGTCCTTTATTAAGCTGCGGTATTCTTGTGCGCTTACAAGGAGTTGCTAAGATTTGGCAAAGTTTCAAGCAGAGGCAAATCGGCACTTGGCAGATGAAATCACTGCGAAGGATCACTACAAAAGGTGCCCAAGTACACACCCGAGGGCTGAATGTTAGGAATTTTACCGGATCTATGCAGAAATAATTAAATATTAACATCAGAAGCAATCAATGTCTGCTTTTTATCACATATATGCTATTTAGATACATAATCCATAAGCAAAGAAACAAACTAGCATTCATTGATACAACTTTGTTGAAAATAGACTCAAAAGTGTACGCAGTGTTAATGCACTTTAAATTAGTGGACTGCAAACTGGTGACCTCAGCAGAGTAAGGATGGCTTTACTGGAGCTGCAAGGAGCTCAATCCTTGGTAAACAACTGCTTTTACGTGAGTAAACAGACTAGTCTCAGCTACAGATGTGGTGGAACCACCACAGCATCTCTCTCACCTGCACACACGCTTTTACCTACAGAAAATTTGCATGCCTTAGAGTAGGCATCCTACCTCATCCTCTTTGCATGAAAAAGACTTTTGTGAACTTGCTTGCTTGGTTTTTTTTTAAAAAAAACACATTAATCTCACGGCTTAATATACTTTCAGGTAGAAAGTAGAAGAAAAGAGTGTTACAAAAAAGTCTTCCTGTAGTGTATGTAAACAGTAACAAATATTGTAAACATTACGTTTCCTCTCCTGAGATATCCACAGTTCATTTTCATCTCTTCTTATTCATATATTCATTCACCGTAATTCCATCCATTCATCTGTCATTCTGTAACTGCCCAGTAGGTTATCAAATATATTTTCTTTCATTGTAATTAGGTATGTACCCTAAACGTCCTTAAAACCAGAAAATGTAATAAAACATTCATTTAGCCATTTTCATTATTCAGGATTTCACTGGATATTTGTTTTCATTGAAAACTGGATTCATCATATAAACCAGGAATTATGAATTCCCTCTCTGATCATCTGTTGCAGAACAGCTAAGGAATCTGTTACGAGGATTAACTTACACATGTAGATGCTTGGGCCTGTGGTGACCCCTTCAATGCCCTTCAACCCCAAAGTACATTTGAAAAATGTCAGCGCATCCTTTTTCTTCTAAAAAACGATACAGCTGCCCCAAATCCATATGATTTCCTCTGGCACCATGTGCATCAAAACATTTTTCTTCCAAAGTGGAGAACTTTCTTTGTTTCTCAATCTCAGCGTGTCCTCCACCTTCCAAAGAAACATCTTCTCTGTGCCGAATGAGAATTCTTTTCCACGTTAATCTTCTTACTCTGAAAGCAATTGGAGAAATATGAATCTACCTATAAAATAAAGACTGTTTTAGAAAATACTATGAAATAGCTCTTATCACAGAAGTCAATAAATTCCATTTGTATGTATATCTTGATAGAGATAATGGTTCCCTAGCTGGCCATAGAAATACTACTCACATGCAAACACTCCTATAAGAAGGAGCTTGTTTCTTTATATCTCCTCAGGATTCAAAAACCTTAATGTTATGCCTCACAAAATAATTGATGAAGATGTGGTTTCAATTTCAGTGCTCACTTCTGCCTTGCCTGTGCTAAGAATTCTCATATTCTTATACTCTCTTAGCTGTTATAATCAAATGACAACGTTCATTCAGTCTGTACCACCCACAAGTATAAATGATGGGAGCAGAATAAAACATCAATGCAAAGCGATATAACAGCATACATATAAAAGTCCACTATAAAAGTGAAATACAGAGGAAGATAAAATAGAAATAAATGTGCACTGTGTGGTACCAGTAGCTTTGATTGCTGCAACCAACTATACAGTGGATATTCAGAGTTGTAAATACATGATGATAAACCCAAACACTTTGTAGACCTTTACAGGTTGAAAGGTGGTTGGATTTCCCACCTTCTGGCCATGTATACAACATGAAAAATGTAGTATTCTAACTAGTAATGGCATTTAAGTACAAATTAAAACTAACCTTGACCAGAACTCTTCACAATTACTTTGTAGACCTTCTACACAAACAACACCGGGTTTCCCTGGCATGCAAAACCCTGACAGAGAGAGCTCCTTGGCCCAGTCAATAATATTCTTTCTTTTTTGCTTGTTGTAAATGTGATGACTATAGATCCACAATCGAGTGAACGTAATGACTTCTGAGTGCATGGCACTAGATGTTGTCAGAGAGGAAGATGAAAGCTCTTTGTCAACATAAGCAGCTGCATGGTCTTTAACCCATTCCCTTGCACTCAACATGCAGGGCTCTCCACTGCAGTTTTGCATCAAATACGTTTTTAGATCAGAGTTCAGGCAAATCTGCTGAGAGCGGCTTAGCAATGATGACCTAAAGAAAAATATAAATGCAGTTGTAATACACTTACAATTTAGCATGTTTTTCAAACAGTTTTACTTTAAGCTGCCAAAAAAATCAGGCCATATTTAGATGGTATGCACTTGCTATTAATACTTAAGTCATATTAGCTATGAAAAGGTCTTAATTAGTATTTAATTGGTGTGCTAAATCTTGAGTTCACATATAGTACTACCAATCTGTAAATCAAAATCAAGGAAAAGGTACTTGAAAATAAGTATGGTGGCTGAACTAATTTCCTGTAACATGCAAGGCTACTTCTTTAAACAGAAAAGTTCCAATAAAAAATAATAGAAGCCTGGGAGTAACAGCCTTTTGACAAGGGAAGATTAAGATCATTGACTAACTTTTCACTCCTTTACTGAGTGTTAAGCCTTGTCAAAATGGACAACAGTCTCTCTTCTCGAGCATCAGACATATGAGCAGTATCTACATGTAACCTCTCTGTACAGAAGATGGCACTCCTCCACGCTTTTCCCATTTTTCTCACTTAGTTGCTGAGGACACCTGAGAAATCATAACCTCATAAATTTGTTTTTCTTCAACATTGTTGTCCATCTGGCTTAATTTGACAGTAAACTATCAAAAAAGGACTGCTTTTTCCTATTATAACTGTATTTATGTAGTACAGCATAGCTTCTAAATGTTTTTATTGGCCGTACTTTTAATGCCATACCTCACAGTAATTTCTGGTAGAACAGTTGGATATTTAAATGGTAAAGCACAGGCCATAGAGAATTCCACCTAAAAACAAATGAGCAAATGTTCAGTTCCAGTAAGCCCTAAAATCCCACAACATAAAAATTTAAAAAAAAAAAAAAGAAGAAAGGTCTTTACGATACCATAGAGGCATTAGAGATCTCTGGCTTTACGTTCAGTATAAACTGAACTTTTGAAGATGGCATCTCTGCAGACTCATTTTCAACATAGTGTTTCAGTTCTGCTACAGCCAGCTGGTCAGTCACAGTGAACTCTTCCTCATAAGGAAACATGCTAGAGAGTAAATCTAATTCTGAAATTTGTATCTCGGCTTCTTCTCGGTTAGTCATTTCTGTTGTTTCCTAAGCAAATAAGAAATTAGGGAAGAAAAACATGGCTTGAACATGGGACAAAGTTGATTACCCCCCACGTAAAGCATATTAATCCTGATAACCATGCCCATCAAAACGAGCTCATTATGTCGGGCAGTTAGGAGCATGAAGGTACTCTGTGACAGTCCAGGAGGCTTCCATTGCTCTAAGATGGAACAGGGTGTGGTGGCGAGTCACCAAATAACCTTCTCTCTCACAGGGCCGCACACCTAGAGCGCGGCCGCAAAGATGGACGTTATCGCGCCTGCGGAGCCTCCACTCCCCCGCCGAGAATGCCGGGCCTTGCCCGGGCCCGCCCGCAGGCAGCTCCCCGCACCGGGCGCCCACCGGGGCAGGCGCGAGGTGCCCGCGCATGCGCTGACACGTCCCCATCCCCGCTCCCTTCAGCGCCCCCCACCCGCCGTGTACCTCACCGCCCCACAATGCAACGCGCCGGAAGCGCGCATGGCAGCCGGTGACTGTCGTCCGACCGTCGCCCAACAGCCCGGGGATGAGGTGAAGTTGCCGTGGTGCCCCGAGACGGAGCCATGCGCCGCCAAGCTGTTCGCCCTGCGGCACCGGCAGGTGAGGGACGGAAAGCCCCCGGTCCTGCCATCGCGCTCCCACCACCGCGGCCGCCCTCCGTCCCCCGCCCCGGGACTCACTCCTCCGACGCTCCTCAGCCTCCGCTCCGGTCGAGGCACTCGGCTTTCCCTGTTGGCTGCGGCGCCTGTCAGTGAAGGCGCGGGAGGCGTGCGCGGGCCAATCGGAAGCAGGCGGGGCGGTGCAGCGCGGCGGGTTGCGCGGCTGCGGGGCGAGTGTGCGCGGCGGGGTTGGGGAGCACGTGGGCGGCGCGGAGTGGCGCGGCTCGGCCTGGCCCGGCCCGGCCCGGGCCGCGGGACGGGGTGAGTGGGGCGGCCCGGGGGGGCGGCTGGGGGACGAGCCGAGCGCCCAGCCGGTCTGTGCCGAGTCCCGGGCAGCACCTGCTCCCCGCCGCGGAGGACCGTCCCTGCTACCCTCGGGACAGGGAGTGTCGGCTCCCCGCTGGCGGCAGGTGTCCGGCGGAGCCTCCGGGGCCCGGCCTGCTGCCTAGGGCAGGCCCCCGCCGCGCCCCGGTGGTTTCCCACGCGTGCCTCTGTGGGCGTTTTTCCCGGGTCTCCGCGCGACGCCGGTGCGCTTTTGGTCGTTTGCAGACTGCTCGGTCTTACTGAAAAATAAAAATAAAGCAAAGCGGTTTTGTATTGCTTTAGCTGTTGGGCTCCGCAAGCGCTTTTCCTCGCGTGGGCTGTTCCGTGGAAAAGGCTGGTGAAGAGCGTGTCAGACAAGTCTGTCCAGACACAGCGTGGGTTAAATTAGCAGCCGCGTGTGTTCATGCGGCCCTGCCTTCCTGGCAGGGGCAAAGTAAATTGGGAAAGGGTTTTAACGGCTTAGAGTTCTTCGTGTAAGTTCGAACGTAGCTGTTTTTAGCGAAAAATGTGCTGTAGAAGGAGTTCGTTGTGTGAAGTGACGTTTCTTTTTCTGATCAAACTGAATGCTGAGTTGCAAAAGGTGACAGATAATTCTGCCCTTGATGAAGCGGCTGCCTACCTGTCATTTAACAGCTGGGTAATCTGTCCTAAAAGCATGCTTTGAAAAGATTTTTCATACAAAAAATCCTCTGTGGGTATCATGCCTAAACTCTTCCCAGCTTAGTTAGCCCCAAGCAGGCAGCTCTTCTCTGTGTACTGCAGAGTACGAGCTAAGAAACGGTTTAGAAAGGACGGGTGTCACAAGTGAGATCTAGTGCCGTGCTGACGTGTGTACGTGAAGGGTGGACAGCAAGGCTAGGCCAGCCTGCAAAGACTGCATAAGACTGCAGAGACTTGATTTTGAACCTTCTTAGCTTATATGCTTTCATCGTAGAGCATATGTCGATTTTTAAGTTTACCCGATCTCTTTGAATGACCTTTTGTGAGAGAAGGCACAGGGGCCTTACAGGGGCTACGGACTACAAGTTAAAAATGTCCTACCGTGCGTGCAGTAGCCAACTTGACTTAGGACTCTGTAGCGGTAGATCACCCCTTGTCTAGAAGGGTTTACAGGCACCCCAAATAGCAGACCCCATCTGAATTATTTGCTTGCTATGATGGGAATGCGATGATAAATCTCACCCAGTTAAGAAATTGAATGGAACTCTCATTGTCTGTGCATTTTCAAATATGTTATTTGCGTGTATCAGACTTCATCAAAGATACAAGGAGTTTGCAGTAAAGAAAATTAAAAGGTTGTAATTGCAAAAAAACTTCAAGATTTAATTGGGACAAACCCAATTAATTTTTCCTAAAAATCCCTGTGTTATTAGTTAGTTAAAGGACAAGTCCTAAAGGTCTATAGGATTTTTGATACTTAGGTTTCCCATCTTGTTCTTCTGTGCAATGCTTTTGATTTAAGGTTTTAAATCATTTGGGGTTTATAATTCATACTGTGATCTTGCTTCTACAACAGTTACAATTTTCTCATGTTAGAGTATAATTATTTTCTTTTGAAAATGTCAAGTTAAAACAAGTTAATTCACCTCAAGGGACATCTTGGCCATACAAAGAATTTATTGTTTAGCAACGAACAAGTGAAACAAAAACCTGCTTTCTAATTTACTATTTTCTTTGCTAGGTAACTCTTCCATGTAAGAGAAATTACAGACTACAAATATGGGAAAGAAACGCATCAAAGGCAAAACTGCACAATCTGATGGGTCTCCAGATACACTGGGTATGTTTCCTCAGAGAAGTCTGTGGTCCTAACGTTTGTTTTAACCTTAAAGAGGGCTTGAAAACTCATTAATATTAGAAGGCCTTTATGCTAGTCGCTGGCTTTGAAGTCTCATTTACGAAGTGTGCGTTTGTATAATCGAAATGGAAGTCTACCAAGAAACCTTTGGGTTGCTACTTTTCTAAGTATGCTAGAGAATGATAATCCCGTCTTGAAAACTAGGATTATTTTCTGGTTTTCAAGAAACTCGGACAAACAATTCTTTACTGATACACAGATCATATTGAATCACATAAAATTCCTCAGAATGTGAAGTGTTTGTAGAGTCTGCTGCTACACTTGTCAAGATAGCATTTTCCTAATGAACATGGTGTTGCAGAACATTCTCACTTCAGCAGAAAAGATTGTGATTAAAATATTTCTGTGAAACCATTTGTCTTTACAGTAGCAACTAAGCACTGGCCCTCGACACCTTGGCTCTCTAGTCATAGTGCTTTTTGGTTAAAACTTCTTTCTTTTTCTCACCTTCTGTTCCTTTAGAGAAAATGCCAAATTGTTAAAGTTATCCTTCTAGCTGTACTGGATCTCACTCCTGTGTTGAAATTGTATTTGTTATCTTGTTTACCCTGGTTATTATAGCTCTTGTTTTTGTTTGTACTGGATAGCATTCTCGTCTACCAGGTCACAGATTGTGTTTTGCCCATCTTTTTTGTTGATCCCAACTGGGAAAATGAGTTGTCATGGTACTTTAACTGAGAGCACTTACAGTTTTAGCCAAGAGGCTCAGTGTGATGGCCTGTTTATTTTAAATTCAAGTTTACTCTGCTTTTGTTTTTTCCCCCCTCTCTGGAGTCAAGATCAATGTTTGCTATGACAGTTCCTCATTTTTCTCCAGGAAAAAAAATCAGTTACAGTGGAATTGCTGATAGCATCTTCTTTGGCTAAAAATCAACTAGCCAACCCCGACAAAGTCCTGAAGAGCCACAGATGTAAACTAAGACTGATCGTTGTGAATAATTCCACTGTATAGTAGCAGCCAATATACAAAAGGCTTGTTTAAAAAAGACAATTTTGAAGTTGTAGATGAAACTTGCCTTTTTTAAAAAGGCTTAAAGAATGCATCTAAATGTCTGCATTTGGCTCTTATTGGCTCTGGTAAAATGCTATAATCTTGGGACAGAAACAGAACTGTAGGTATAAAACTTGTCACCCGTTTCAGCTCATGCCAAGAAACATTTGCTATCTTGAGGCTGTAATCTTGCATATGGTCCTCAGCAAAGATAGATTCAGAGCTGTTACGCTGTCTGAGCAATAAAAATACCCCTGTAGCAAAGGCCTTAAGACAGTTGATTTACATAAACAGCTATGTAATTCTTCTCAATAATGGTTTCACAAAAATGGGGTTTTTTCAAACATATTAAGTACATACAGCATTTTTGCTTTAGCATGGGTTTGTTTGTGCTTTTTGACTTTTAACGTAACTATTTGTCCTGTCAGATATTGACCCTGTATTTGCACATGTAGACATTTGTAACTGCAAATAGTGAAGAATTGTAGGCTGATGATAATAAGTGTCTTAGAAATCTATGTGTAGAGGAAAAAAAAAATACATTCCTCATTTTTTTAATTTGAATCAGTTTGCATATGCATTGTCTGTCAATCACAGTTCCTCTGTACGTGACTTAAGCTTACAAGCAGCTTCTCTTTGCTCAAGTGACAGTGTAACCAACAACCTTAAAAATTAAATAAAAAAGAAATAAGATCATTAAAGTCCTGATAGTAGCTCTTAGCAGCAGATGCCTGCTCTCAGTGTAACCATTCTTAGCAGAGTTTGGTTAAACAGATGGAGTTCACACCAGGCCCAGAAGATGCAGCTGCAAGCAGGGTGTAGTATTGTAGTGTGAAGTGATGACGATGGAGGTAGGATGACTCTGCCGTTCTTTTTTTACCATAGTCTGCTGCATAATTTCAGTGATGCAGCTCAGCTGGAAGCGTAACCTCCATAATCTCCACTTTTATAGGCCAGCCAGGTGCTGCCTTGGTGACTGGGAACCGTGGCAGTGGGCTGTGGCTGCTCCCTGGGAGGTGAGGGCATCATAACGCCACAGTAATAGAAGCCCACAGCCTGGCACAGTAGGTAGGTTTTGTCAACTCCTCTGACTAGATGTAGATTTGAGTGATACTTTTTTATTCTACTTTATTTTTTTAGTAATGCAGTAGTTCAGGATGCAGCAACAATATCCTTGGATTGTGAACGGGGGTGACAAAGGGTTTCTTTCTGATACACCTGCTAAGTCATCAATGTTTCTTTGGCACCAGAAAGGCTATCCTAGCTTCTGGATTGCTGCCTGTGTCTTTGAAGCTTAGAGACATTTGCATTTGTTGTGATACCGACATCCTTCTTGTGCTTTTTATTTTGTAGAACCTGTGTGCAAGCATATTCGTAAAGGATTGGAACAAGGTCATCTGAAAAAGGCACTGCTGAACGTGGAGTGGCATGTTTGTCAGGACTGCAAGGCAGACAATAAGACACAAGAGAAATCTGAGGAGGAGACTGACGAAAGCCCTTCGATATGGTTATGTCTAAAATGTGGCCACAGGGTATCTCTTGTTTTGTTGTTAATTTGTCTTACTATCTTTCAGTGCCTCATAATATAGTGGAACAAGGGAGCTTGAAATTAAACTCTTACATTGTGACTTTTTTTATTTTAAAGGTGGTGCTACATAAATGGTTTGATATACTGTAGTGTGATAAAAAATGTCTGCTCTGAATTGCAAATGAAGCACTTAAAAGCTTGGCACAAAAGCATTTAGCAGACTTAAGGCTAAAACACCGTCTTGAGGACTTATTTTCCTAGAAGGTCCAAATTTTGCTAAGAAAATAAAAATTTCTGTTAGTGCTCCTAATTTTTGATTTTTACCATAACATCTTATGCTAACATTAGTTTATTAAACTTAGAACTCTGCATGCTGAGGAGGTTTTTGGTTTTATTCTGTTTTGTTCTTCAAACTGTTCAAACTGGAATTTGTAAATTAGATGTTCAGTCCCCAACTAACTTTATAGTTACTCTGCACCCAGTAAGTTCTCTCTCTGCAGAAGTAAGTATCTTGAAATAGAGACCCATCTGTTCATCCTAATTAGTTTAACGTAATCAGTTTTCATTTTAATACTTTGTTTATACTCTGCCTTTATGTATGTTTCATTGATAGTCAACTGGATTTTGTGACACTTCTGGTTATCAACATTATAGGGCTGTGGCAGAAATTCTCCAGAACAGCATGCTTTAAAGCATTATACAACGCCGAGATCAGATCCCCATTGTTTGGTTCTCAGTTTGGACAACTGGAGTGTGTGGTGAGTTTGTCAGGCAACAGTTATAAGACAGCTAGAGGGCAACAGAGGCTGGGATATAGTTTGTGTTCTCTTTTCTAGGACTTCTCTCTAGAAATTCATAAGGCATTTCCAGAAACAAAATTCACAGCAGTCTTTGCTGAGATTTGCTGAATAAATATTACTTGTAAAATTTATAATTAGAAAATTTTAATAATTGAAGTTAAATTGACCAACTACTAAATGCTGTTGAGTTCATATTTTACTGCTTTTGCTTGATCAGAATACCAGCATATAGAAACTTATGTTGTTGTGTAGTTCTAAATCTTAACTTTCAGCCTTGGGAGAAGCCACTTCTGATGCACAGTTAGTGACAAACTTAATTACTTTTATTTTCCCCATAAATATGACTTCTTAATACCATATGTATAGTTAAGAAGCACAACTGTAGAGTTACAAGATGCTATTGGATCTATCAATACAAATTCCATCTCCCTGGCACTATTTTCTTCTCTTAAAAAGAATTCTCCTGAAAGGAACATTCTTAAAAGGAATAGTATGTTACTATGTAAGGGGGAACTTTAATTTTCCAAACTGTGCTGTACAGAAATACTGTGCCTTACATAAAGGGTTTTCATTTTGCTTTGTAACCTTTTTTAAACTTCTTATTTGTCATTATGTTAGTTTTATATAACATTATCTCTTTACTTGATCATATTTAGCACTCTTAAATGCAATGATCAGTATTTTTATTGAACTCTAGAATGGAAATTGACATTAATAACATATTAGTAATGAACTAGTGAACTTATTTTTGTGAATTTAAATAAGCTTTTAAATTATGATTTTAAAGGGCTTTATATTCTCTGTTTTAAAAATTACATAGCTTTTAAATCAAAGTACTTGCAAATGAGAGGAATTTGTCTAAGCAAGAGATTTTGCTTTTTTCTAATTTTTTGCTGGTACAAACTTGCACAAGAAATTATTCAGAGATTTATATATTTGGTATAAATTATTTTTATAAATCAAACCTATAGTCAAGAACTGTATTTCATACTTGGCTTAGTACATAAAAGCAAAAGCCTTTTTGATCAGAATTTATTAATGCTATGAATGTATGAATAAATCTCTCTGTAGTGTGCATGCATATGTGGTTGAAATTGGACTTGAATAGTACCTGTAAATGGTTAAAAGATAAGGTTTTGAACATGGAGAGAAAGAGGAGAGTTCTGATGATTCATTAAGTTCTGCTCTTCTGGGGTTACAACAATTGCTATTGTACTTATTTTAAGTACTGGTATGACTTACCAGTTGGATCTACTTCATGTTTTTCCCCCACTGGTCAAACAGCCATCATTGAAAAAACTTGATTCCTTCAAGGCATCCTATAAAAATTTTTGGTGGAGGAAAGGTTATGATGTTAAAAATTGCCCATGGAAGTAACTATCATTTATTATTCCAGCAGTGAGAATGCCCATTTTTATAATTAACCAGACAGACAATAAATACTCAGGGATCCAAAGGTTGAGCCAGTTTTTTTCAATGAGACATGAAGAAATGTGAAAATTGCAGCTGATTCCAGGGATGCTAGAGATATAGGGAAGCACTTTGCTGCAGACTGCTGCTGCTTTTACTATCAGAAAATAGAGTCTGACTTATGGTAATCCTGAAATCTGCTAAATGCATTTGTGCCTAAGAACTGTAATTGGTATGTCTCAAAGTGCAGAAGTATTTGCATTCTCTTCAGTACCTTTTGTCACCTCTTCAGAGAGTTGATTGGGCAGAGCTACGAAGTCGGTACATACAACTCTCCAGAATTTTACTCTTACTTGAGCCTTTGTCACTGCAGCTTCCCTCACAATTTTGTTTAAAGCAAATTAGTGGCTGACAATGCACTTCTTTGCTCATAAAGAGACAAATAGGTTTATATCAGCAACAGAAGAGCAAATAAAAGCGTGCAGGATGAAACAATTTGTTTCTTGTCCAATTTAAATATAATGAAGTACTGGCTTGGCTAGAATTCTCAGATTATCTTTCCATGCCATAACATTTGTTAAGTCATTTCCTTCAGGGCTTGATATCTTAGTTTCTCGATTTTTGGCAAAATTTTCCCTGCGTTAATTTTTCTTGCAGACTAGGTTTCTAAGCACATCTTTTAAGGGTCTAATTTATATTTGTAAATTGCAACCTCCAGTCACTGAAATAATTTAGTAGTGATAATTTTTCAACTTTTTATTGATCAGAAATAGATTGAATTCCTCTCTTAGACTTCTAAATCGTAAAAGAAATCTCATAATTATTTAACTTTGTGTAATGAATTGCATCAAACAAGCACATAGTTTAGGATTTTTAAACAATAGAAAAAAGTAGGATTAATTGTTTTTCTTTTGGGGGGGGTGCGGAGACAGGTGCTACATATGTGATGATGAAGTCCCATATAATACTTCAACCCGATTGGGTCAGACTGTGGATTATGTTAGGAAACAAGTTTGTACTGACTCATCGCGTACAAGTAAGTAACTATAGTATACATACAGTAAATCAGCAAGTCCCTTAAACGTAGGAGGCAGTACTGAAAATCAAGAATGTACACTAAATTAGATGTAACTTTTGAAGCACCTTATGGTAAATTAGAAAGCTAATTTCTTACTTTTTCTTTTTTTTTTTCCCTTTGTCAGTATTCTGGCATAAGTAACATTGTTGCCCATGGACCTAAAATGATCAGGATTTTGCTCAGTGTCCCCTAAACTTTTACAAACCAGAAATATAGGAATAGAAAGGAAAAAATGCCATTTTACTCTGACTTTTTATTTTAAATGTTGTTCTGTGAGTAAGGAATTGACTTTCAGTACTTACAAGTGCTGTGCTTATTCATCAGTATTGCTCAGTCTGTCTTGAGATCTGAAGTAAAATTGTCATCACTTAAGGATAAATTGATTTGATTCTTTTTTTTTTTTAAGTATTTTATGTAGGTATTTGTGAACGTATCAGCTGGAATGACCAAGTCTCCATCTGGTGCAGCACATTTCTTAATGGAAGGAGTACAAAAGAGGATTTGTCTGCTGGGCCTGTACCTTTAGTATAGGTAGCTGCAGTGCATTCAGAACTCTAAAACAGCATTTTCAGCCTGAAGTCTATCTGCAAATGTGATTATTTAAAAGGAAACAAACCCAGCAAAAAACCCCGATTTCCACAATGGCAAAACTGGTTTTGTGCAAGGCATTTCCACTAGAAAACTTGGAGGAATTTGCCTATCAAAATAAATGCTATAACTCCTGGCTATCAAAAAATTCCAACACCATCCTACCCTCGGGTGAAATCATACCCCCCTTGGGAAATAGATCACAGCCATCCAGCAGTGCCAGCTGGCTGTCCTCTGAGTATTTGTTCAGGAAGCAGCTGAGGTTTTCCCACAAGGACCAGAATCTTTGAGCGGTTTTGGTCAGTCTTTCCCGGATATGTAGTTTCTCTACATCTAATATTTGAAATTCATATTGGTTGCTAGAATTCTCTTCTTGGGTTTGAACTGGAAAACGGATGAATACCTGCATGCCATTGTTATCTGTTTCTTGTCCATCTGCAAATATTGCATTGTCTCATTTCCTTGCTTTCTTTGAGCTGACATTATTTTAAAGTTAATCTTGGCTCACAGCTCTATTTATCAGAAACCTTACCAATAGTAGACTGCCAAACTGGCAGAACCAGTGTGGGTGTTATTCTGAAAATTACCTGGAATTCCCTTATGGTTTTATTAAACAGGTCATTGAAATATTGAGCTATACACCCAAGTAATTTTGGGAAAAATAATCTTTAACATGTTTTTAAGAATATAAACCTTCTGGTTTCATCTGTTTCGGTTCATGAAATGAACATGAGAATGCTTTGACAGTAGGAGGCCTGTGCATTTCATTTCAGACAATAGTGCCATGTCAAAAGGGATATTGTCTCACATGCCATCTTGTTGGATGCTGTATAAAGCCCTAACATAAGTGATTTTACAAGAGGAATGAAATTTCAGATGACACATACAGAGTTTCAGAGATTGTTGCCATGAATGGCTTGTGGGCCAAGCGGCATGTTTAAAATGTATGCTGATCTGAAATGGTATTTCGGGGGTTTCTTGATTATTTTTTGTTTGTTGGTTTGTTTCTAACTATTGTTACCTAGACAGTTTAAGAACTTAAACCAGTAGTGTTACATTTATACAATTACAGAATTAATTATCAGATGTTTTAAACATTATAGATTGCTGCTGCCTATAACTTTTTCCTAGCCTATTCCCTGTTACTGGGTTAATATATGGTATGGGGGTTTTTTATTATTTCAGTAGAAAGAAAACAAGAGAACAAAGAATTTGAAAATAAAAAAGTAGAAAAAGACAGCAAAAATGAGCAAGAAAAAGAAGTCTCACTTAAAGAAGAGAGTTCTCATTCAAGTACTAACTCGGAAGTGACTGTGAAAGGACTTAGTAACTTGGGGAATACATGTTTCTTTAATGCAGTGATGCAGGTACGGTACTTACTGTTACTCTTAAAAAAATTTTGAATAGCAAAAAAACCCAACAACCCACAACAGCCCCACCCCCAGTATTGTACAATGACACAATTGGAATGTGATTTTTTTATCTGCCAAGAATGATGGGTTCATTCTAAAGATAGTGTGTTGGCCCAGAGGAATACGAAGAAATGTAGCTGCAGGTTCAGACTTGCTCTAAGGGAAGATATAACAAACTGCCCTGTCTTTGAGGGACAGCATCTTTCACTGATACAGATTAAGCATGCCAACTTCCTAGTTTAGTGTAAAAAAAAAAAAAAGTAAGAGTCTGGCTCATCACCCTTGCTGACCTCTTAGAATATAAGAGATTAATACCCAAAGACCGTGGGTGTTTACTGAAACAAAAATGTCTTTCTCAGCAACAGGAAATCAAATAAATATTAACAAGATGAGCATATTGCATTGTCATCTTGTGTGTCTTGCTCAGCTAAGAAGTGTTTGGATAGAATCAAATTACTCTTTCATGTATATTATAACTTGCATGTAATCTTGTGTTCTTTGGCTCTTGATTCTGAAGCTTTACTCAGGCAAAATTCCCACTGTACTTGCAGGTTTTAGTAAAGTGTTTTGTTTGTTTGTTTATTTAAAACATGTTTTAAACCAAGCAGATAGGCATGCTGCATTTTGATTTTAGAAACAGACAGTAAATAGACTGTCAAAAGATCATTCTGTAGAAGGATAGTATATTTAGGGTTTCTGCAATCTAAACTAATGTATAAAGAGGACACTTGGAAGTCCCCTTAGCTGTATGGAATGTACCTTTAAGTGTTCAACACTGTTAGAATTTGCAGAGTGGTGGTTACCATTCTAGTTCTGTGTTTGGGAAACATAAATTGCTGCTAATCTGGTTGATACAAATTTCACAACCAGTGGAACTCCTCTGCCCTTCCTCTTGTTTTCCAGTTACCAATCTTTCTCTTTCTTTTATGTTCTACAGAATTTATCACAAACTCCAGTCCTGAGGGAGCTGCTTAAAGAAGCTAAAATGCCTGGCACAACAGTTAAAATTGAGTCACCTGAGTTATCCATGGTATATATGCTTCGACCTCCATAGTGTTTCTCCCCACACTTCCAATCAGTTAAAGAAATAAGCAATACTCATCTCTGGATTTTAAAGCTGTTTCAGCTAAATACTAACAAGATTAAGATGTAAAAATCAGTGGAACTTCACCACTGACTTTCATAAAGGTGCTTCTGAAGTCAGTGGAGGTCTTCCATTCAAAGTGAAAGAGCAGTGATTCAATACTCTATAAGTATTAATTGTCATCAAAGGAGTATTTAGGTTGTTACTAAGTTATTTAAAGGATGAAAATGTGTAACTGTTGCTATAGTGTCATTTGTTTAAATGCAAAATAGGAAACTAGAGGATGTTTGCAGCGCTACCTTAAATAATGCACCTGTTATTACAGTTAGGGATTTGGATGAGAAAGAAGGGTTGTGCATTTTAAGAAATTGTACTCTTTTCCTAATAAAAGCAAGAAATCCAGAGTTGGAAGTAAGCAATAAATAATTAATGATTCTTAGCCCAGGTTTTTTTGGTATAATCTCATGACAAAACATGTGTTGATTGTTTTTGTCAGGTTAACTTATTGCCATTTTTTAATTTCGTATATTCTATTTTATAATGATTTTTTCAAGAACTCAAGTGTTTAGATAAGGAAAAACTTACTCCAGAAGGATCTGTTACCAAATTAAGGCAAAACAACTTTGTTGCTTTTGTTTAAAACAGGAACCTCAGCTGATAAAACTAGATCAGCCAGGTCCTTTGACATTAGCCCTGTATCAGTTCCTGACAGAAATGCAAGAGACAAAAAAAGGGGTAGTCACTCCTAAGGAACTTTTTGCTCAGGTTTGTAAAAAGTGAGTATCTGTACAATTGCATGTCATAGTGAGTATGGAAAAAGTTTGTTAGTTGTTTAAAAATAAGGTCAGTTTTCACCCTTTTTTTTTCTTGAGCTCACATCACAGCATATAAAATTTGCATAATACTTAAGTTTTGAAAGAGGAGGATAAAGAGCAAAATATAAATGAATAGAAGTAAAATGAAAGATACTCAGTGACTTACTCTGATTATCTACCTTCATATTCTTAGAAAATACCATGTATAGACACTTGTTGCTTTTATATACATTCATGCTTGAAATTTTGTCCTTTTGTGTCTAGTATGAATTGTTTTTACTTTGTCTATCTCTAAGTTCAGTTATACTTTACAATTATTGTTTCATTTAACAGAGCAATACGATTTAAAGGTTATCAGCAGCAAGACAGTCATGAATTGCTTCGTTACTTACTTGATGGAATGAGAGCAGAAGAAATCCAAGTGAGTGCTACTTTCATAGTTGTGCATACTTTTCTTCTTCATAGCCCAGGCCAAGGTTTTCTCCTCTGCTGACAGGAGAAAGAACGTTCTTTCTGAGATAAGTCAACCTCTGCGGAGTGGTTTGTGCTGCCCGTAGCACGCACTTGAAGCAGATTAGCAACAGAACCGTAGAACCAGGCAGGCTCTGAGCAGTGGGGTTGTGAAGGAGCAGCCATGGGTATTACTATTTTTATTTAACAAAACTATTCAAAGAAAGAAGTTTGTTTGTGGACTATATCTTTTACTTATGTTGCACACATTGTTTAGGTTTCCAAGGTAAGGATATTTTTCTGCCTTTTTGGAAAGCAGCGTACTGGTTATTCTCTATTCTTTTTCTAATAAAATCAGGTAGAAAGGTTCACTTTTGCTTGCTCTAAAGGTCTTTGATTAATGCAGTACTTCTAATATAAATGTTTCTTGTCCTTCAGAAATAGATTGACTTGTCCAAAACTTCCACAGAAAAAGTGGGTTTGGAGTATTTGTAGTCACCCTAAAGAATGTTCTTTTGTCTTAATTTCTGAAAGTTCACTTGTGGAAATTCCATGGGTTGTTTTTTAGTTTGATTTGGGTTTTTTCCAGTTTTAATTTGGGAAAGTATTTAATCCTTAGACTGATTTTCTTACATACTAATTGCAATATTGTGGTTGTAAGCTTGTTTCTCAGTTGGTTGGTTTTTTGTAATATCCACAGAAACTATTTTGTGTCTCTACAGGCATTTGTGTTGTTCGTATTGATTTTCTTAATTGGTAAAGATTAAACTTTTTCCTCCATCTGAAACATTTTGTAAAATGAACTAGTTAACTTGCATTAATTTAGGAAATTTAACAGCGTGGGTTTTTTCTTTTTTCTTTTTCTTTTTTTTTTTAAATTTCAGCAAATAAGTGTTGGAATACTGAAGGCGCTGACTGACTCTAACAAACAAAATGAAGAAGAACTTAAAAAGAAAATTAAAGGTGAAATACACGTTACTGATGTTGTGATAACTTAAAATCTTCTGTTTCATTGAAGTACACAAAGTAACACTAATAGTGTCAACTAAAAGATACATGTTTAATTGTACAACTTCATACCATCTCTTGAATATGTGTGTATCTAGAATTTAAGGCTCAATAGTGTTAGTCAATTTATTTAAATGTCTTGCTGAACTTGGTGGCATTTCCTTCTTAACAGTGTAAGAGAGTTGATTCTGTAGACATCGTACATTAAAATGTATTTGGGTAGTGTTTAATCATTCAAATATTCTGTAAGAAGTTTAAAATATTAGCACATTAATGTAATGATTTATTCAATCCTAATAGTCCATTGTTACTTAACAGATGAATAGGAAAAAAGCCAAACTAGTGAGCAGAAGAATTTTTAAAATTTGACATGACTTAGTTCAGAAGATGAAGAGCAAGTTTAAATTCAGACTATGTGCTACACTGAAAATGTAACTTGATGAAATTGGTTTTGTCTGTAGGGCACCTATACAGACAAAAGTTTGTGCTTGTTTTTTTAGGTTCAGTCAGTTGTTTGAGTTAGGTCCGGAGAGAAAACAGGAACTCTTACTGGGATGCAGTACTTGTGAGAAAATAGGGAAATGTGTTTGAGTTGCAAAAGTGGTAAAAGTGTTGGTTCAGTTAAACTGTCTTCTGCAAAGGTGTGTTTGCCCCCATTCCTTTCATACGTGAAAGAATCTTAAATTAAGAATCTTACTGTAATTCTTGAGGAAGCTAGAACAGGCCAACACATTCCATCATACATCTTGCATACTGTATTCTCTTTTATTTGGTATGCCGTAACTAAATTGGTTGCCAGCGTATTATATGTAGTATTAACTTTACTATATACTTTGTCAATTCTCAGAATATGAGAAGAAAAAGGGAATACAAAGTTTTGTAGATCGAATCTTTGGTGGAGAATTAACCAGTACAGTTATGTGTGAGGAATGCAGAACCGTAAGTAAACTGCCTGCTTTGAATAGCCTAGAGTATAATTTTATGTAATCTGCAGGAGAACCCCAGAGTAACTATCTATAGAAATAAATGAAATTGGAGAGGTTTGATTCAGTTAATACACTTCCAAGAGTTGACTAGCTGCATGCTTTTCAAAGAGGGGCACAGTTTGGCTGGAATATTTCTTCCCTTATGTTACAAAGCTAATCTTTCAGTCCCTTTCAAAAAGACTTCCAGAAAAAGAGGTCAGCAACAGCAAGCTACCTCTGCCAGAAGAATTCATTTCTGGATTCCTGGTAAACACCTTCAGTTGTACAAACTGCGGAGTGGATGAATTGTTCTGCTACCAGCAGTACGCTGCAAGGGGCCCTTTCCTTTTTTCATCAGATGATTAGGTCTCTCCCTTTCCCACATGGGAATGACCCTGGGATTGCCAGAAGAGCAGTTAAACAACGGCACTATTGGGATAACGCATCCTGAGAATGAAGTAATTAAGGGTATTAGTGAGTGGGCCACACGAATGTCATGACAGATTGCATATATCGATGTCATAGGTCCTAAGTTGGGTTCTCACATTCTAGGCCACTAGAGCACTGAAATTTGTAAAAGTATTTCTTGCTTATTTCTGTGGTAATAGGACTGCTAGATTTTGGTCGTGGGTATCTGTTTGTGAAGGTAGATTAGCTGTGTTTTACGTTTGTATGCACAAGTGACAGCATGCATTGAATACAAACAAGGCTACGTACAAATAAGCTTATTGACAGCAAGCCAGCCACTTCCAAACAAAATTAAATTGGACTCTTAAATATTCATTTAAAGGTATCCTTGGTCCATGAGTCTTTCCTTGATTTGTCGCTTCCTGTGCTAGATGATCAGGTAGGAAATTGTACGTGCTTGCTTTTTGGCTTAGTTTTTGTTTGCTTATATGAAAACACCTTTATTATATAATCATTAGGGAATTAATTTATGCATCTTTCTAAATGTCTTCTTTGAAAGTTAAAGTTACAAAATTGCTTGGAAAGATAGAGAATAAGATTTTCATGAGAGTCATTCCTGTAAGTTGTGGCTCGTGAATTGTCTCTGGAAAATCACTGATAGTCTGTTGGTGATCTTGCTGCTTTGTCAGTTAATGTTTCTAATGTAGAGATTGGCTTAAGGAATAATCTAGTATGTTCCAATGTTGTGTCACTGTTGTAGAAGACTGACTTACAAAGAACAATATTTCCCAATTCCTCTTCGCTATTGTAAAACTGGATTAAATTGCATGACAGCAATGGGTGCCTAGTGGTTGCTTAATGCTTTATGGTTTTTTTTATTTTTTTCATCCATTTTTCTCTACTGAGTGCAAGAATACTTCTCATGAATATTCAGGTTATTGAATAACGTTAAGAAACATTGGTTGGATAATATGTGAACACTTATTTGATTGACATTGATTTATTTGATTGATCTCTAGATGCTCAAAATACTTTATTTGCTTTGTGTTTCATATTGATAATCTGTATATGTAATATTTCACATTTGTTATGTAGCACTGCTCACACAAAAGCTAATGAGTAAATATTGAAATGAAACCCTCTTAGCCAAAGGGATAATATGTCTTATGCAATGAACAAATTTCATTTTAGCAGAAGCAAACAAATTCTGTGGCAGGCAGTTCAACTGAAAATGTCTCTGCTTGTGTAAAATGTAAATCTCATTAAGTGCACTGAAGAGTAACATCTGTTAGAGCCAAAGGTAATATTGCCCCTTTACAGGTTCAGAATTTGGCTCTCGATAGCCTTATTTTCTCAGTGTTTCATTCTGCAAGTCACTGTTTCACATGGACTCCCTCTGGAGAGAGAGAGCTCTTGTAAACATTACAGTGGCATCAATGAATTGTATGTTGTAGTCACTAAAATGTTGTATCTTGAGCTGAATATTCAGATAACATCTCATCCCTACAGTTTTCTTTGGAATACTATTCTGTTATTTAGGACAGTAACATCTCTACTTCTGTGGTTGTTTTGTGGCTTTTTGGTTTTTTGTAGAAAGTAAAAACTACAAATGAGAGAAACATTAAAAAAAACAAAGAAAAGGAATCTGAAGATGAAGAGGATAAAAACAATGACCGTTATCTTAAGCAGAGAGACGAGCCCCCTGGTACGAGTAAGCACCTTCAGAAAAAGGCTAAGAAGCAGGCCAAAAAACAAGCCAAGGTTGGTTTGATAAGTATTTCACTTTTATTAAGTGCTTGCAACTTCTGATGAATTCTTTTTGCTTCCTCATTTAAATGGAGGAGAAGTAGACAGCTTAGAATTTCTCCTCACTCAAATGTGCAACTGAAAAGACCAATTGTATCTGTGTACATCTTTGCTATTAAGAAGTTGGTCTGTTAAGAGTTGCTATGCTAGGAATAAGCTAATATCCAGAGGCATGTGGAATTTATGTTGCCTGTCTGAAGTAGCATTAGTTTGTGTCAGACAGCTGTTCTCCAGTCATTGCTTACAAGAATATTCACAAAACTTTAGAATACAGATAGAAGAAAGGACTGGGAAGATAATAAAGGGGGAATCATTAGTTGTATCTTGAGGATACTGTGAAACAAGGAGCAGTGGGATCTATATCTGAGTTGGGATAAACTCAGTATTGGTTGAATTGATCACCTCTCATCATTAAATCATAGATTATTCTCCAGCCCTTTGCAGCTATGGCATGCTACAAAAATTTTAATAAAGAAATGGTAAGAAATGCTAAATATCACTTACGCTTGCTCTGTTTTTTGTATTGTTTTATATTATGTATTCCAATTTGCAGAGCCAGCGCCGCCAGCAAAAACTTCAAGGAAAGGTGCTTCACTTGACAAATATCTGTGCAACTGGACGGTCAGAAAAAGATGTTGAGTATAACCAAGAATCAGAGACAGAAATTAACTCTGAAACTCCTGATATGAAGCAAGAAGAGGAATCATCAAATGATTGCAAAGATCACTGCTTAGCTCAAAAAGACTTGAGTGTACAGGGAAATAGTACAGAAGTTCAGAGCATGCATGAAAATATAGGAGAGCCAGAACAAGAATGTGTAGAAAATGAATCTCTCATGGATCTCCCTATGGAAGGCTTAGATTCTCCTACAAAGTTTGTCAATGGCCTTGACAACTTATCTTTGAAAGATGAGGATGATGAAAATGAAGATGAAGAAGAGCTTGCTATCAGCTTTTCAAAACTACATGTGGGTGCCAATGCTGAATCTGATACCAGTACCTTAGGTGACCTTCAAACTGTTCCCATCAAGACGTGTGAAGTATCGACTGAGGATCCAGAAACAGCATTTTGTACTCTTGCAAACAGGGAAGATCTGAACCCAGAAGAAGGTTCAATCCATCACTGTTTGTATCAATTTACCCATAATGAAAAACTTACCGAGACCAATAAACTACTCTGTGATGTATGTACACAAAGACATAATGGACCAAAGAAGGACATAAAAAGTATGACAAATTACCTTTTAAAAGAAAACTTTAAATATGTCCCTGTCTGCTGCTTGGGTGGGTAAGGGGGAGAATGTTCCTAAAGTGGTATTTGTATGACTTTAACTTGGATCAGTTGAACTAGTGTTCAGTGGGTAGGTTGTGAGAATGTCTTTCTCACAGGTTAATGCAAGTAAGGTCTTGAGTGGAATAGTAGGCTCGCAAGCTTGGGTACAGAATGCTGCAGGGCTGAAAAAGAAGAGTGGGCAGAGAGGAGTGGCTTTGGGTTTAGGGGGAGAGAAAGGGCAGTTCAGTCTAAAAATTCATGATGTGGAGGAATGTAGGGAGTAGCTGTTTAGCAGGAGACTTTTCTGTTCTTTCCTCAAATATGAAAATGCTGCTGTAACAGTCATAGGGAAATAATGTTGCTCAGAAGGCCAATAAAAGCCACATGCAATTTCTGATTATGAGAGTTGTAGAGAATAAGAATTCATCCTGCTTGTGCTGACACTGCTCAGACATGGTCTGAGTGGTTAACTTCTGTGATATGGGGTCTGCATGATGGCAGCTGCCATGCAGTTCATCATGTTAAAGGGGAATGTGCAGCTTCTCTGTTGTTGTAGTAGATGACATTATAACAGTCTAAATATTGAAAATAAATTCTTGCTGTAACACTTGTTTAGATGTTAATCATTGGTTTTTCTTTTCTGCAGGTGAAAAGAACTATGTTTATACTAATGCCAAAAAGCAGATGCTAATCTCTCTTGCTCCTCCAATTTTAACTCTTCACTTAAAGAGGTTTCAACAGGTAAGTAGCAGGCTGATACTGCAAAAATGTGTATGTATGTAGTATCAATTTATATATGCACATAGTAGTAGCTTAACTTAGAACTAATGTTAGCATATTTTCATTTCCTATAAGCCTGTTTTGGATTTTGTTTGCACTTTTTTTTTCCCCCCCAAGGTTTGGAGGCATTGGCATGCAGGGTTGGTTCTTGTGGTCTTTGAGGAGTTGGAGTGTGTTTTCCTGAAAGAATATTCCATTAGTTATCTGGAAAACACTGTTTTGTGAGCTTATTTGCAATATATTCCTTCGCTATTCGTTACTGTATTAAGCAGTATCTTGGCATTAATTGTTTCTGCTACTACAGCAGTTCATGGACTCTTAAATTGCAGTACAGATAGAATAAAATCCCGTACTAAATGAATGTAACAAATAGGTCAGTAGAATTGGAAAAGAGAGGATTCCAAGCCTTACTGAGAGAAGGGAAGGAAAAAAAAAAAAAAGGAGGAATGGAAAGCCATGTAACTTAAGTGTTATTTATAGACACCGAAGTAAAGCAGCTTACCTTTTTTCCAAGTTGTAAGAAAATTTTTAATTTGGGGCTTTAGCTTTTCAAGAAGGAAAGCGGAAAAGAATGGGGATGGGAAACCCAAGTCTTGTCTCTCTTAAATTTAAAGCTGTTCAGTATTTTGGTCAAAATACTTGAAAAATAAGGGAGGTGACTTTAAGTAGATGAAAAGCAATTCCACAGAGAAAATAGGAATGTGAAGCCTAGTCCAAGAGACTACACAAGTAGGGAAATAATATCTGTCGTCTTCTCCTTTTGTTTATCCAGTTTGATACTGGAAGATTATTTGAATAAGGTGGGAGTAGAAGTTACATCAGTTTTGACGATATAAAATTAGATCCTCAGGCATACTACAGTATTTGAGAAGCAAGAGATGTCCTCATAGTTACATAGATACATGGAGCTGATTCTTTTTGTACTTTGCTACCATTAAGTTACCATATGAGTCAGTGGAAGAGCCGTCTTAACTTGTGCTCCAGTACAGCACATGGGGGCAAGGACATAATGTTGGAAAACCTTGGGCATTGGAGGAAAAAAAAAAAAAAAACAAACAACAAAAAACAAAACCCAGTGTTGCTTTTTTCCCCAATTTTGTGCAATGTAAAACTGATTTTGTATTGTGGAAACTTTAACCTGAAACATTTGGTAACTAGCATATTAAAACCATGCTTACATTTTAACATTATGGGGTTTTCCTCTACTCTGTGTTTAAGGCTGGATTTAATCTACGGAAGGTTAACAGGCATATCAAATTTCCAGAAGTGATAGACTTGGCTCCTTTCTGTACAGCTAAATGTAAAGTAAGTCAGAAAACAATCAGATTCTTCTTTCCTGTGTTCTAATGTGCTTTCACAATTAAGCTGCTTAGCAGAATCTCTGTAGAGTGCTTGTCAAACTTCAGTTATTTTGTGTGCTAATACAGGATAACTTACAGGTGCAACTTGTACTTGAGTCAGTGTATTTCCACTGATCATAGTTGTAGTGCTTGTGAGAATCTGTAATGACCAGCTTCCCTTTCATCAGCAAACAAATCACAGCAAAGCAAAGAGTTTACATTCTAGCCTTGTTTAAAACCCAGTAGCTGAGTGACATACCTAAACGTTTGCTTTTGTAGAACGTGGCTGAAGGGAATACAAAAGTACTCTACTCTCTCTACGGTGTTGTTGAACATAGTGGAACAATGAGGTCTGGGCACTACACTGCTTATGCTAAAATGAGAAGTATGAACAACCGTCTCTCTGATCTTGTCCTTCGAGGACAATCTCCTCAAGGTGACTAATTAGAAATATTTTTGTAAGTTATTTCTTACTGCAGAACAGTAACAGGCTTGATCGCTTCAATTCTTTGTAATAACTTTTACTCCTAAATTCTTCCTTTCACAGCTTTAGAAACTGAACCGGTAAAAGGACAGTGGTTCCACATCAGCGATACCCATGTACAAGCTGTGTCTGCAGCAAAAGTGCTGAGCTCGCAAGCCTATCTCCTCTTCTATGAGCGACTGCTTTAGTGCCTCTGAGAAGCCTTCTTGTGTGTGCAGCCATCTTCAGGTGGTCTGAAAGAAGGCAGAGACCTGCAAATCATGTTAACATGCTGGAACTACTGTATACAACTGTAGGAATATACTTTATGCTTCTTAGGCACACTGACAAGTGGTTAACTTATACTTTTTCCAGTGTTTTCACTACTTTTAAATAAAAGTATTTTCAAAATTACAGCTTTGATCCTTTTTTGAGTAATCTGTGTGTTGGCACAGATAAGTGACTGTTACTTTTAGTTTCTGGCAAGTGCTATACCTCTTAGTCAGCAACTCTTTGACTTTAAAGGGGCCAGCTATAGTTTTGAACTATAGTTATCATCTCATGTATCATCTGTTCCATGTGTATTTTAGAACTGGCTTCCAAGCATAAGAAGCTGTTTCTTCCTACACATCTTAGAGCTGAGACAAATTCAGCATCAGCTCCTTTTCCACTATTGGTTTATGTCCAATAGAGGAGCCTTCAGTTTGCAAACTCTAGGAATTCTTCCACATGGGAACCTTACTCTGGTGTTTTGGCAAGGTTGAGAGCTCAGATCTCTCTCCCTTTCCCTTCAGGCACCTCAGCTTAGCTTTTCAGCACTGCAGGGGCAAGAAAACTGGTCCCACAATGACTTGTAACTTTAAAGTCCTCCACAGGCTTCACATGGGGTTTCACATAAATAACATCTTGGCTCCTCCATGCTAGAGCAGCAGCTGCTTACATTCAATGCATTTTTCACAACAAACAACCTTACTAAGAAAATGGGCAGTCTTACCTATTCCTGTTACCCTTTATGGTCAGCAGTGGTAGCACTTGTGCAGCTGACGATATCAGTATGCCAGTCCTTCCGAAAACTTGCTGAGTTTATTTTTCAGCCACACCAGCAACCAACTATAAAGCAAGCATTGGTGTAGCTGTTGTACGGCAGCCTTATTTAGGCATAAGATAGTTCCAGACTTGATTTAGCCTTCCACTCCCTTCTGGCTGTGAAATGGAGTAGCACTGGCAAGAGTAATAAAAGGATTAATTATTGAAGTAGCTTGGATTTCAAGTGCAGTTCTCCTTTCCAGCTACTCTGAGACACACAAGCCATTTACTTTCCAAGAACAATCTTAACAGGGGGCTTCAGCTGAAAAATTCCAGCGCTCTGCATGATGCAAGCTCTTGCTGCTCAGTGTTTATTTTTAAGGCCAGTAGAAGGAAAGGCAGTTCACCACTGTCAGGCTGCCATTTTGAGTGTGGAGATTCTTACAAGCGTAGGAATGAAGTAGATGTATGTAACAAAATTGAAGGTGGACATGAACCGCACACTTGCTGCCATAATTATTTCAATGCTCATTTGACTTTTTACGCTCAAATGTTGGGTAAGGAGCGCTGCAGGGCACAGCCAAGATGGCAGCACCGTGAGGAAAGCCTGTGTAAGAAAGGGCAAAGTACTGCTCAGGAGTGAGGGGAAGAGCCTGAGAAACAGCCCCACCAGTGTCCAGGTGAGGGGAGGAGGAGCTCCAGGCAGCCCCTGGAGAGACCACGCTGGAGCAGGTTGTCTCCCTGTGGCTCATGGAGAGGACAATGCTGGGCCTCCGTGCTGCAGCCTTGGAGGCCCCCAGGCCAGAGCAGATGGGAATTGCCTTGAAGGAAGCTGCAGCTCACAGAGAGGAGCCCAGACTGGAGCAGGTTTCCCTGCAGAAACCACAGCCCTCGGAGGGCCATGCAGGGGCAGATGTTTCCAGAGGAGCTGTATGCTACAGAGGGGAGCATGGGAAAAGTGTGTACAGGAAGGAGCAGCAGAGGAGCTGTTACAGACAGACCACAACCCCTGCAGCACATGGAAGGAAAAGGTAGAGTAGGGAATGAGCCTAGGAGGAAGGGGAGGTGAAGAGGAGAGTTGTTTTAGTTTTTGTTCTTGTTTCTCACCCTCCAACTCTTATTTTTAATTGGCAATAAATTAATTTTCCACATATTGAGTGTGTTTTGCCTGTGACAGTAACTGGTAAGTGATCTCCCCCAACCCATGAGCTTTTTCAACTTGTGTTCTGCCCCTGTCCTGGTGGGGAAGGGGTACCAAGGCCAGCTCACCACCCCCACACATGCCTGCATCTTCACACTGGGAACAACCACGTTATGCCAAGTCCAAACAAAATGACAGTTAATGTTTTAGCAGTGAGTACATTTATTGAAGTGTTTCAAGTTCTGCACTCCACTGGACACTGTTCATAACTTAAAGGCAACAGAGCAAAACATTGTGACAGGCTCCAACTGGAATATTAAAAAACTCACATCATCACGTCATTTAAGAAGTACAGTTAAATTGTTCAATCATTTTGGTCTTCATCCCAGTCTTTCTTTCCTGATGGAGGTTTAGGGCCACCAGCTGGTTTTGCCATAATGATCTTGAAGATAGAAGGGAAGTAGAAAAGGGTAAGGTTAGAATCAGGCCCTTCGCCCACCTTTTACTTATAGCCATATGATGCCAACTATCAACATTCACTAAATTCATGCAGTTTCCCCACTCTGAACATAAGCCAGTGAATATTATTATCCTCTGAGATATTCACAAATTACATTATTTTTTTCCTTGAAAATGGCAGAAGCTGAGCCCTGATATACAAAAAAGGGCTTTTACCTCATTTTTGCATGCAAATTAAGACTTCAGTTAGTCTACAGAAAGTGAATGCTTAAATAGGCTAACGAGTGACTGGTTTACAGGATGCACGCTACAGAAAGCAGAAGAATTATCAGAGCTATTGCTCTGAATTAACAAGTCTAAATATCCTATCTTAAAAGCATAAAGTCCACTAGTGCTACCATGTTAAAGGCTCATTTTCTGCACTTGCGACGGTGACGAGTAAGGTAAAACTACAACCGTACTTGTCGTCCCTTCAATGAAAATTTGGTTTTAGGAGTAAAATTCATTTGCAAAGGCACAAATACAAAATGTAGCAGTCAGCACACACAAGACAGCAGTGTTATGTGTCCGTGAGAAAGATTTCATCTGCTGTGTGCTTGTCAAGATACTCATGCATGCACTCACACACAGATACCTCTCTGCTAGAGAAACAGAGCTTACTGCATACTATTTTTCAGGCTCATCTTTCCAGTCATCCTTATCCCAATGTCCTTGTTGCTTAGGGGCTTTTGGACCGCCTGCTGTTTTTGCCATAATAATCTACAGAAATTTTACATGCAAATACATTTTTGGAACAGTTCCACAAAGTATATAAAGTTAAGATTTTTGTCATTAAGATTATAACCTCCATTTTTCCTAAAAGCTGAATTTTCACATAAAAACAATATACGACAGAAAGCTTCTTGTGTTAAATCTTGTTCCTACAAAAGTTAGGATAACTTTCTGGATAAGAGTAGCAACTGTCAAATCTTTAAAAAAAGAAATATTAATAGTGCTCCTATGGAAGCAGCAACACTGCAACATCCCAACTCTGCAAGTTGAACAAACTGCTTCCTGGCTTTCAGAAATAAACAAACCACATTTTCAAGTATCCTATTTTTATGCCTTGCATTCCCAAAAGATTCACATATTTTGCATTAAGCGTTCAGCATGCCGAGTTAAAGGTTTCAGTTCAGCGCCCAAGTAACTTGTAAGCTTACCTGATCTACCCTTAGCACAGTTACTGCTGCGTTTGTAGCTAGCTTGATACCCCAGGACTTTCCAAGGTACGTGTCTAACACACCAGCTTCCAACATATCCTTCACAGCAGCAGCTTCGGCCTGTCAGGGGATAAAACATGATTCAAACTGTCTCAGGCTCCTACCTAGCAAGTTAGTGGGTTTTCAAGGTTACAGGTTCAGAACAAATTAACACTTTTCTGATCTCATCTTCTCTCTTCAGAAAACCATTCCTAATCCATTAACAGGAAGACTTAAGTAATTACTTTGTAATTCACCATCACATTAGTCCAGTATCTCACTTTACCTCCTACGTAAGGCCACTATACTACACTGAATTTAACTGCTTGCTGATGAAAAAAACCACACCACACTTCAATTCTAAGAAGTTATTCTAGACTGTGCAACACAGAGCTTCAATGATTTAAATTAATCTATAAATGCTTCATATTGATAGAAGTACATTTAAATATAACCCTGTATTGCAGAGCACCAAGTAATGTGAGAGACTATTTACCTCAATATCAAATCCAACATTTTTGTTCCCTTCCTGATGAACAGCATAAAGTTTGGAGATGACCTCATTAGCCTTTACTCCGGAGTTTTCTGCCAGTGCTCGAGGAATGGCTTCAAATGCCTCAGCAAACTTCTTGATGGCATACTGGTCGAGCCCAGGACATGTCTGAAGTGAATTTGAAAACCACGTCAGCATTTCAAAAACCATAAAATAGGGAAGTATTTTCCCCCCCATTTTTTTATTGATTTATATGCATTAAAACACACATATTTTGGTACAAAATAATATGTATATATTTTTATAAGTCACATACATATTTAAGTACATATATGTGTGCATATATGTATAAAAATAAAGAGTCAAAAAGCTTATTTGCCGTACCTCTCCGTAAGATGTGATCTGCTTGGCTAATTCAATCTCTGTTGCACCACCTCCAGGAACAAGACGTTTATCCTGTGAACATACCATCCCAAAATGAAGAGTTTTGCTTAAAGCATTATATTAATTTTTACTTTTTAGAATTTATATACTCTATCAAGAAGAACACAATAGAACTTTATCTCACACAGACTTACTAAGAATCCACTTCAGAGCAAACATGCATTATAATAGAAATTTACCAGAATTCACTCATTCAAGCCAAATGTCTTTGAAGAATAATAGCTTATTTTGTAAAAAGAAAAATAATAATGCAGTGGGGTTTGTGTCTGAAGTTTTTGGTGGGTTTTTTGTTTGTACAGGTATCACAAGGTGTTGGGTGGTAGTGTTTTGTTTGCTGCCTTTTTTTTTTTAATTAATTATTTTGTATATCCTTTGGCAAACCAGCATCCACTTAAGAACTCCCAGTCTTTTAAACAGAAGAGTAATCATCATAAATCAGAAGCCAGGACAACTCCTGGAGACAATCATAAACATACAGTCTGTGGCTGTTTCTGTACTCTAAAATCAACGTGCATGACACATAAAGTGTCAAACAAAAGTTTAACATTCTTTGCATGCCATCATCCAAGGAAATACAGAATTCCTTTTGCACTAAAAAAAAAAATAAAAAAAATTCAAGTCCACAAAAGCTGCTCAGAAAAAAAACTCTGAAGAACGGAGTTCTTCCATCTACAAAGCCTATCTGTAGTATGTGGAAGAAGTGCGTCTTGTCACCAACGAACTAGAAATTTAGTTTACAACCAGTCACTTTGTCCTGATCCCCAGTGACAAACAAAGCTATCTAGCTTTTCTTCTGTGCCTGGTTTCCAAGGAACATTACAAAACGTTCAGGGAAACGGTCAAAGAGCTAACTACCGTTAGAAAGTGGTAAAACCAATCCATCTTCAATGTACATGGTATTCACAAGGATGTCAGCAGCAATCTTTTTTACACAGCTAACTCGTCAATACTGTACAACCTTCTCTACACCTCAAGAAGGCTCCTAAGCTGATAATCTAAGTATCTGGTACAGCCTTTGTAGCAAACGAGCACAAAGCAAGCATAAGTCTTGCCTGAAACTGATCCAACAGCTCAGTTTTATTGGGTGTTCTGGTTACTTACCCTTGTGAGTACTTTGAAAGTATTTACACCATCATCCACTGCTCTCTCTATATCATCCATCAGATTATCTGTAGAGCCACGAATGAGTATAGTAGAAATGGCAGCATCCTCCTTTTCTGTTTAGACAGACATGCACATTTCTGAATTAAGTTTGTTTTTTCCATCTAACATCATACTTTTAGAACAGTAGCATTAGGAGCTCCACAGAACATACATACCATGCTTAAACACAACCACCTGCGTATCCCCAACCTCTGATAAATAGACACTATCGCAGTGACCCATTTCTTCTAGAGTAGGGGGAGTCTAGAAAGACAAAACAAAGAGTTAAGAGGTGAACCTACCTATCAGTTCTCTCCCTTCTGCTCCTCATTTGAAAAGTCCTTACCAGTCTGGGTAGGGCTGTTGCACCAACAGTTTTGCACAATCTTCTCAGATCCCACTTTGAGTTCAACCTTTAAAAACAAGTTTCCAAAACAAATGTTAAGACATACAAGTAAGCATTCTTTTAACTTGGCAGCATTTTGTAAACTAATGACATATATCAAAATATCAAGTTATAAAAATAAATATCAAGTTCTAAAATACACTCATCTATCTTTTCAAGTTATAACAATCTATTTTCAGGGATGCCATCCAAAGACTATTTTCCAAGAATTTAAAAACAAGTAAATAGGTCAAATACATGGAAAATATCAAACTTCATCTTCTAGTGCATAAGACTTGAATTGCTCTTTAAAACATCTCTGTAATAATCATTCAAGAGATTGCAGTGTCATGCTCCATTTCCAGAAGTTCAAGTTTTTTGGTCACCACCAATACAGTTACGGCTCTCAACACAGGACCACTTATTTGTGTGAGAACTGAGAGCTGCTGCTAGTAATTTGACTTTATGTTGTGCAGAATATATTTCAAGGACATATGAACATGCTTTATTTATAGATAAGAAGATATCTAAGGCCCACAAAAATGACAGAACAGCACTAAGAATTAGTTCTTCCATCCATCAAGACATTAGTGATGCACGGAGACGTATCTCATCATTCCTAAAGCATCACATGAGGACTGTGACCAGGAGGAACCATTACAGTATAGTCTTATATGCCTTTGAGGCCACACCCCTCTTTACCAGATCCACAATTTTTTTTATTTTTGATTCCAGATATGCTATAAAGGCACTTAAACCAGAATAACAGTACCATATACACAAGTTACTCTCCAATTAGCTGTCGAAGAGGTGAAATACTATCAAGAAACATAAGCTACGAAACAAACAAATTGCAGCTCAGATTTTCATCTACTAGAGAACCAGTCTGCAATATTTTGTTTCTAATTTGTTTGAGAGGCAAGAGACAATATGGCAAGTACATTTCATAAACCTGGTAAATAAATTGAATGTTTTTATGCTGTTCCAGCACTTACCTGACTAACATAAGATTGTATTTGTTGGCATAATGAAGTGCCATGTCTGCCACTTTGCCACCCGTTACTACTACGTTTGCACCACTATCAGCAATAGCTTTGACTTGCAAATCCATTAGGTTTTCTTCTCCCTTACTGAAATTCATCAGTTCTTCAGCATTCTTTATAAGTACGGTGCCCTAGTAAAACACATACGCTGTTATCAATTCAGCATTAACTACATGCCTAAAAGTTTTTGGCAAACGATTTTGTCTCCCAACCTATCCATATACCTCAAGTCATCCTATTTTATAATACTGCCACCCTTCCCAGGCAATGGGGTAAAACAAGCCAAAAAAAGGGCAATTCTAGCATTTCTAGACAGCCTTGAAGTTCAGACATTCCATCGCATAGTTTGGCTCAAATAACCAACAAAACCAACAACTCCCCAATCTCAAAAACCCTGTAAAGCAAAATTAGGTTCAGACTTTTTTAAACTAGTGAACTCAATATTATCAAAAATATCTCAATCACCAAGTGTCAAGAATATTTATAGTTAAGTCTAAAAATAACAGCACATAAGCATAAATAGGTATATAACTTATTTTGAGCTTTTACATACCTTAGTTTCAGTTATCATACCATCAAAAGGGCAGGAATACACAGCTATTTTTGCGTCTTTGACAGAAGTGACATCTCCTTCAGTTTCTTTTTTAAAAACCATGCCGTGAAGTACTGAGGAAGCAGAGATACCAGCACCCTGAAAGGAAAGAAATGGAATGAAAGTCATATTATTGATCATTTATTGTCAGAAAGCTGCACTACCCTCTATGAAAAGCAGTCCTTACATTCATTTGAATGTAGCAACTTAAGTTTTCATTGCAGCATGAAGAAATAAAACTTGAGTTGATTTAGCAACATCAAACATTCTCTTACAGGCTCCCATTTTAAGATTTGTTGGTGACATTCTTTTTCTGTGCTCAACTTGTTTTGTATTTATTAGCAGGGAAAAAACACAAGGGGAAATTCATACTAGATATAAACTTGTTTCAATGCTACATATCATAATGAGGCCTAACGAAAAGAACACAAGATTAGACCACTGCATTTCCACCAGCCTCCATCTTAGCCTGATCTTGTGACTGCTTCTACAACAAAGATGCAATCAACATCCCTGTGTATAATTAAGTTAATGTATCTGATTTAGTGTAAACTTTCAATATTAATGATTTTTGTTTCTGAAAGGTGCTGCTGGGCACTAAACAAGGAACGTGAAGACCCATTTCCAAAACTTATTATGCGTGCCACAACACAACAGAGATTAAAATAGAAAAAGCTCTTTTCAAAGTTCAAAGATCTGAATAGTAACTTTAATTAAACTGTCTACTTTAATAATACAGTAAAGCTAGCTACTTCCAACTTACCACAATTTTGCAGACTCTGATATTATCAACATTGAAATGGCCAGAATCAGGAAGAATAGAAACTGTTAGGCAGAGGGAAAAAAAAGGAAAAAAAAAATGAATTTGTGCTGCTTAATGATTTAAGTAGAACAATGACACCATAAATAAATAATACCTGGAGTTTTTCTGAAGTACTAAAATTCAATGGTTTGAGATGCTCGCCTAAATTTAAGGCAATTATAATCTGCTAATAACTTGCATCAAGAGAAACAGAAATTCTGTTTTTACAATGTAGTAATCAGAAAGCAACATCTATTCAGAGCGCTCAGTTAATTAAGTCTGAATATCCATTCACACATGTACACACAAAAGTGAAGTCTGACCCAGAACATTTTGAGAAAACACTTAAACATGTGGTTTTTTTTCCTGGAAATCTAAAGGGAGAAAACAACACAACTACAGTCTCACTTCCACTGTTCTGTGGCAATACACCTGAAGTGTAATACATCTTCCTAATGATAAAAGAAGAGGAAGGAAGATGGGTTTCTACTGTAAAAAGACTAGAAAGCTATTTTTATAAACATGTAGTAGGAAACACAGACCTTTTCTGAGCCACAATGGCAATGAAGAGTTCAACACAAGAAAGATTATACTCATTTCAGAGGCCAAAGCATTCCATCCAATTCAACCTGATAAACTAACCGTACCTTTTATATTGCATGAAGACATTGGTAATGATCATAAGCAAACCTACTCAAGTTTTTTAGAAGCACGCACACATCTGTTCTTGAACACTTACCACAGGCCTGAGCAATAAGCTTTGCCAAAAAATGTTCATTGCCATATTGTTTGCTCATCACTGAAGTGTGCAACAAAGATGCCACTTCTTCAACATCTCGAAGGTTCTTTGCAGAACAGCACACCAAGTCTGGAAGAATTTCTAGGGCTTTCTTACAAGCTTTTTCATATCCTTCAATGACCTGTGCAGAAAATGATAAATATTCACTACACTACTTCACTATGCATTCATACTGTTTGTGTCTCCTGTTCAAAGAGCCATAAAACATTAAAAAATGCAAAAGCTTACAAGGGAAGTAAGCAATCATAAACAACAAAACATACAGGGTTGTTGTTCATTCATCTCTATCTAAAAAATTAGTTCAGAAGGAAGCAGATATTCACAATATTATGACCCAAGAATACTGACCAACAGCAATCTGAATTCAAGCTATGTGAATTGTAATAACAATATAACTTGCCTCTGAGACTGATAACCCCATCCTCAAAAGGTCTTCTGCTAACTCCAGAAGAACTCCAGCAAAAACAAGGACAAAGTTTGTTCCATCTCCAACTTCTTGCTCTTGCATGTGGGAAGCCATCACAAGCATTTTTGCAGCAGGATGCTGGACCTTTAAAAGAAGTTACACATCGTAGTTTACAAGAAGTAAGCAAAAGTACAAACATATACAGAAAAAAATCAGATAACTAAACACTCCCCCCACAACATGAATTAGACATCTTTGATATTGGTTCTGGGCCTTTTTTTTTTTTTTTTTAAACAAGATGCAGTGGCTTCACAATCAAGCTCTGCAACAGGAGCAGCCTGAAGTTTGGATCTTCAAGCTGAATTCACATGTGTAACATGCAAAGTAGACATCTAAATTACAGTTCAGTTCTAGTGTTTTTCTGCTTAAAGACTGCAGTACTTTCCCTTTCTTTCAAAGAAATGCAATAAAAATGCTGTAGTCTTGAATATTATTAGAGCAGCTGTCATTTTATCCCAGAAAGTAACATGCAAGATTCATTAGATTAAGTAACTAGCCTGCAGATTATTTTTTAAAAACGGAACTGAGACTTCCACAGTTATTCTACTTATACCAAACACTAACGCAATGCATTAAGGAAATACTTAATACTTACGCTATTTTTATCAGTTAAGTATAGAATTCAGTAAAATATTATTTGTGTTGAGATACACATAGGAATTTGATAGTAAGAGGAAAAAGTTAGGACAGGTCAGTCTTCTCACACTTTACTGTATTCACGGGAAGATGCTGCTATATCCTCAGTTTCTTAAATCCAATTAACATATTCTAAGCAGAGAGAAGAACATGGCAACCACCAACACTGGGAGAATAACACAACAGCTATTACATTCAGAGTTTTCCAAACACTGTATTGTCTAGACATATCCTCTTCTAAATCTATGCTGATTTGGGGGGAACAAAGTAGACAGCTATTAAGTATCTCCTGCAACTACTTAATGCTGCTTTACAAAAGGGTTCTAATTTTCACTGTGAAAAATGTAGATGATTTACAAAATGACATCCACAAATCATGTGGCAGGGTGACATATATTTCCTTATTAACACTCAGAACCAGAGCAGCCCATGAACAGAAACGCTACTTCATGACTGACATCTTCTGAAGCAAGAAAACTTACCTCCAGCTCTCTCAAGATAGTAGCAGCATCATTTGTAACAAAAAGCTTCTCCAGATGATTGATAACCATTTTGTTCATTCCTAACGGGGCAAAAGAAATTAAAAAAATCATTCATTAGGCAAACACCATTTTGTACACAAATACTGCTTCATAACTTTCAGGTATATCTTACACATTAAAACATTAGCCCTATTTATAATTTAAAAACTTAAAGCATTTTTGCGAAATAACACTTCAGATGTGTTACATTAAGGAGAAATCAGTAATTTCTGAATAAGCAGTTTCATCTTCAAAATCTTAATGCATCACTTAATTAATCAATACTGGAGAACACCTTTTGTTTTGGTATACCTGACTGGACACGGTATGGTTATGCTCATTATGACTATCTACCGAGTTACTGTCTTTCCTTTAATTTTTTAGGTCTTCCATAGAGCAGTAAGATAGCAAAGATGACACAGTAACTGGCAGTAAAACCTAGCAAAGGCAGGTATATTGTGCCTAACTCAAGAGCTAACTAAATGAAGTCTGATCTCTATATCAAGAGTTCTAGAGCAAGCCCAATGTGTTTCCTCAAGGAACAAACAGTTGCTTCTCTGTCAAGGTAGGCTTAGTCTTCAAACATAACATTTTGCTCAGAAACACTAGAATAATTTTAGGATTTATTTACCATTTGGTCCGTAAGCTGTACGGGTGGTTTGAGCAAGTTCTTTGCATGCTTGGATGTTCCTATAGACAGCTTCTTCTAGTCCTGAATAATGCTAAAAAGAAAAATGTTCTGCTCAGAATTAGGCTAAGAAAAAGAAGAAAAGGATGAACAAGTCATTTCTCATCAAAGCAGCAATAATCTACTGAGTCCATGAAAGTTTTTGATTAATTTAATTTGGTATTTCACTTAAAGTTTAAACAGAAACTAAACCTTATCCAAAGTCAGTGATAAAAGAACTACTATTAACTCCTCAACTAGGCAGCTCAGCAGGCACAATAAGTTTCTGCACAGATAATCTGAACAGTGACTCAATTTTCAATACAGTTTGCATCTCAAGTCTTCAAAAAAAGTTAGTGGCATGCCACAGGGAAATAGAAAATAAGCAATACCAATTTGAGAGGGGCAAGGTTTTTTTAAGGATATGTTTCTGTACATGCTTCTTTACTGACAACTCTCTATTCCACAAAAGTCATTTAACTCAGTTCTACATTCAAACACATGCAGTTTGAAAATTCAGAAGCAGAACGATTCATAAAATCTTTGTGTTTGAGAAGCCAATCAGCCTAGCTTCAGCTTGGAAGCCTTAAGAAAAGGAAGGGTCCCCAGAAAGGGCCTGAAGAAAGAACAGGGCAAAACCTACAGCGTGGCCCATAAGAGAAGGGAGAATGGTACTTTCTAATAATATTTACTCTCTAAATACAAAACGCTGCAGAATGCCAGCTGCCTCCTTGTTTTATAAAAGGCAGCTCTTGCTATTGAATTCTGTATTAGAGAACCAGCATCTAAGCCACTTTGTTTCCCTGCTCTCCCCCTGCCCTTGGCATATGCCATTCTTTATCTCCAAGGAAGATTCTGAAAAGAAAAACATAGAGCTTTCTGAGTTGCTAACTTCACTATCCTTTCTGTTAGGTAGCAGCAACCAGAAACTTTCTTATTTTATTTTCCCCTGCAATAAAAAAAACCAAAACCCTTGCTTGTTTTCAATCCACTTTCTCAAACAAAGCTTCTCCTTTATCAGGCACAGTCCTCAACTACTATAAAATCTACATTTGTTAACCTTAAATACAATGAAAACGGATTTATGGAAAAGGAATATACGGAAATATTCTGTCACTCTACTGGCAAAAGTACTTTTCTTACGGGCACCGCAACAGAAAAAGAATACAGGAACGTACATAACAAGCGGGACACTGCTGAACAGCTAAATCTATAGCTGCCGGTGTGATTTTGCTGACCGCTACCTACAAACCCTCCCCGAACAAAACGCCTTCCTGGCGCCGTTTTCACAGCGCAGCACGAGTCAGGCGCGCGGCTCGGCGGAGAGCACCGCCGCCCGGGGTGCTGCCTGCCCGCCCGCCGCCCCGCCACGCCATGGGGACCCACGGAGCACCCCCGAGGCGGCGAGAAGCGGAGGCAGCGCCGGCAGGGGAGGGGAAGGGAAGGGGGCGCCGGCCCCGGCAGAGCTTTCTCGAAGGCCGCGTGCGCCAGGCACCGCCCTCCTCCCTTCACCGCCCCATGCTCGCGCGCCGAGCGGCGGCGCGGGGCAGATCCCCACCCCCGCCCCGCAATGGCCGCTGAGGGGACCAAACCCGGGGGGGGGGGGCGGGGGAGGAAGCGCGAAGCCCCCACAGAACCCCGCCCTGCGGGACGCATGGAGCCGCTGGGCCCCACCGGCCTTCCCGAGCCTTCCCCGCGCCGCCACGCTGAGAGTCCAGTCTCCACCCCCGCCCCCCATCCTCCTGAGGGAACAGCGCCTGCCCGGCGCCGCTCTCACCTTCGCCCCCTCCTTGAGCATCTGGGCAAAGCCCGGGGCCTTGGGGACATGCAGCGCCATCTCTGCTCCGCTCCGCTCCTGCCAGACACAGCGGCGCGCCGGGAACGACGGGAGAGACGGGACGCGCAGGCGCGATGGGGCAAGCGGGCCGCCCGCAGGCAGGAGGAGTTGCGCCCAGGGAAGGTCGATGGCGGGGCGGGGCGCAGGGGGCCGTTAGGCGGCCTGAGGCGCTGTGGTGGCCGGGGTGTGTTTTCCGCTTCTCCTCAGAATGGGCGGCAGGTGGCGCTCAGGCTTCGGCTTTCAGCTCCGGCGGAGCCCCTTGCTCCTCGGTCGGAAGAGTTTCCTGGAAGCCGGGTCCTTGAAAACACCCTCTCGCCTGACAGCTTTCTCTCTTCGCGGTCCCGGCTGAGCTCGCCAGAAGCCTGCCTAGCCGACAGCCCAATAAAGGCCCCTGAATTTCTAAAAGAGAATGAAGATTGGTAGAGCGGTTAGCGTTTAGAGACTGCTAACTTGAGGGATGACTGGCTCGTCCAGTGCATTTTGCTTTAGGTAAAATGAAACCAACCAAAATCGATGGTTCATCTCACTTTTACAGTATTTATGTAACATTTATGTCATTTATTTAAAAGGAAAAGAGCCTAGTTTATCTTTTCATGAAATAGGTAAGATAGTGTTGCTTGATGCATTGTACTTCATGCAAATCTCTACCTCTTTTTATCAGGGGTGTGAAGCATTGTCCAGGGAGTAAAGTGATGCACAGTATTGTGGCAGTGGCTGATGTTGGCTCCTTCGGAGTCTGTCCTTCACTGTCAGGTTCAGCATACTGTCTCGCAGGCATTTCTCTGCATTTAGTGATACATGTCCCAGAAACAGTTAAGAGCCTTCATTGCCATGGATGGCAAAAAGTGGTCATAAAACTTTGTGGAGTCCAGTGAAGTATTTGACTTACTGCATACCTGACTTGTTCAAATGGAATCAAAATGTACTGATAGGAAGACTAAGTACAGTCAAGTCCTCATTATCCAGGGTAATCCCAAGTAATATGCATGCTACAGGACACGCTGAAGAGTATTTTGGAGGCTCACCTTGACATCTTTACAAGTAGCTGAGGTCCAGCCAGGAGACAGTGCAGCTGCTTCTGTATGGAGCTGCTTTAGGTTTGATAAGTTTTATTAACTTTGCATCTGTGACACACAAAACCAAACACTGTTTCAAGACAAGAACTTCAAGGCCTTAGAAATTACACTGCTGCATTTAGGCCACACAGTACCTGACCCTATAACCCAATGGAGACTGAGTTGTTCCACCTCTGCAGCACAGACAGACTGCCTGCAAGGTTAATTAAATCACTTGATATGTGTTGCTTAAGCAACCTCATGAGGACACACCTGGGTTAGTTTTACTGTCCTGTAATTCTTAAAATTCAATCAGTTTTAACCTGTAACATATCACGGCAGTGTAAAAAAGAGTGGTAATAGAAAGCAAAAGTACATAAAGCATCCCATGAATGAACTTCAAAAAATCTATATGCAGTTTTGCTAGAAGTACTTAGAGGCAGATGCCACTTGAAGCAGAAGAGGGAACCTATTCAGCCCTGACTATTGTGACCAAGGAGTGTGGGCACTTCCAAAAGGAAGCACTAGGGTTTGTCATAGGAGGCATAAGCTCATTTATCCCTCTCTTCTCTCTTCCAATGTATCTGCACCACAGTGTAGCTAGGAGAGAAGGAAATGTCCATCCTGTTTTACTGCCAAGATACCAGAAACTGTATTTTATAACACAACCTCTGTCATCTGTTGTTAGCCACGGAGATGAGAGGAGGTACTTATTCCTAAGTCAATGCAGAAGACTTCATGGTCATGAGCATGAAGTCACAGGCATTATATCAATAGCTGAATGCAATCTAGTCAGAGACATTCATTTCAGGGTAGAGAGGGAAGATGGTTCAAGTGGTTAGACTGCTGATCAGTAACTGCAGGATGTGTTTTGGTTCTGCAGGCAAGTCTCTAGTGTTTCATCAACACTTAAAAGTTCTGTCATTTTTTAACCATATATTTTGTATTTTCAACGCCATCATCTAGGTGTGGGGCTACCCGATTGTTGCAGGATTTAACATGAGTACATGGTTTTCCAGATAGGAAATAGAATGGTTAAATGATAAAATGGCTTCCTGGAAATCTTGCAGTTTTCAGCCAGGAAGTCCATGGCTGTTTTCCTGTAGGATCCTATCACTTGCCTAGGTGGATTGCTAGGGCATAAATTATGATGCCCCAAACAGTATTGTTTTGTATTAAAAATGTTTCTCAGCTCATCGGTATACATTGGTATTATTCTCCTTCCTTGATTCTCCTTCCTTGATTTTCACGAAGACAAGTTACAGAGGAATTAAGGCAATAGTATATAGGATCCTAAAGAAATGGGATTTTACTATTAAAAATGCTTCTCAAGTTTACATTCATTATAACCGTTCCGTAACAAGAAAGGCTGAATACTTATCTTTTCATAACTTCTGAACTCTGTTCTCTGATTTTTCAGGGATGGCCTCTCCAAAGTACTCACTTCATCAGAACCTTAGTAAATATTAGCTGAGAAATTAAATCAAGGGTTGTTGTTGCCTGGCAATGTGGTGTGTTAACCTTGTGAGCATTCATCCTACTAGGAAGGTGACATTCCCTTTCTGAGTCTTCAATAATTAAAATGCTGTTATTTAATTAGTCTCTCAAGTGATTAAATACAGGAAACATAGCTTGCATAATGTTGGAACTACAGCAAAAAGCAAAGTCAGCTCATGCAGGCCAACAGTAACCATCGCAGCACTGCATAGCACTGCTTCTTAGGTCAACTCTGCTTGAGTAAAATAAGCAACTTGGGGGTGAAAGACTCAACACTTATTCAGCACTTCAGCTGTCCACTCCAGTTTAGGCTTCTTCCTAAGTGTTGCTTTTGCTTGGAGAAGTAAATTCACCCATGTTTGCTTCTACTCATAATATTGCAGTCATAAAGTCAGTGTTGCTCAATGATTCCACATTCCAGGTCCCATATTTTAAGCAAGGACAATGATCACAAAGGCAGTCCCATCTCTGGTTGCTTGTTTCACCTCTGCATTCTCCTTCCCCTTCTCTCAAATCTTCTCTTGCCAAAAGTTTGCGCACCTATGCAATAAACCAGATTAGGGAACTGATCTCCGTTAAGACTAACTCAAAAGAAGCCTGGGCAGTTTTCAGCTTTCCTGCTCTCTACAAGGCTGTGCAAAGCTTTGGGCTGGCAAAAGGAGAGGTGAGGAGAGACAGGGCAGCAGTTTCTTTGCAGCAGTGCTGCCTTATGCTATCTTCAAATATTTCTGGAAATGCCCTGATGGTACAGTGCCTTTATTGAAGCTTATGCTAGCTATGTTTTTTAAAGCCAGAATACCACTGAAGCTAAAATATATATGTATGTTTGTGATTATGAATATATACATATATATTAATCTGTATTAAACTATCACTAAAACCTCTCTTGCTGTTATAATCAGGAGTTATTTGGGACTTGCTGTCTAATCACGACTTTGATTTGGCCTTGATCTTTTTTTAGCTACTCATCTACACCATTTATATTCTGCACAGACATTGCCATGCTAAAAGACCATCCAAAGGTCAGAGGGTTGGCTATTGGCAGTTGGCTGCCCTTTCACCAGCCAAAATCTATTACTGTACACATGGAAATCCCCAGCTTATCTGTAGGAACATGTTTGTCAAATTCTAGGATGGTAAAATTTTAACAAGATCTTGGGAAGTTGATAAGAAGGACAGAATGTTAATTTCTATTTGCTTATTCAGCAGTGGGAACCTGAGCTATTGGAAAACAAGGGAGGAAAAGTGTCTGCTGAAATCCTGAGCATAACATCTGACTGTGTTTGTCCAACAACACTGACATCTGGCCAATGAAAAAATGTGAGTGGCATGTTGTGGGAAGCCTGAGGACCCTACCTAGTTTGCAGAGAATCATGCTTATATCTGAAACAGAGAATTGTGAACCATATAGTGCTGAACATTCAGGGTGAACATAATTCTCTTAGTAACAGCAGCAGCAGTTACATCAGCTTTTCCCAGATTGTGCTTATCTCACTTGTGACATAATGAGAAGGAGCACTCTAATCAGCTAGAGTACTTCTAATCAACTAAGTACTTCTTAGGTCACTGGTCCACAGCTCCTGGGTTAAATGGTACCCTCATCCTGGGCTTATCTCGCTTGCTGGTGCAGAGGATTGCGAGCTAGACAGGAAAGCAAGATTTCCTTACCATTTGTGTATTCTTACCTCAGTGTATGTGCTTTCTGTTATAGCTAATTCAGTTAGCTTGAGTCACTGGAAAGCACTTCTGGGGATTTTAGAGGAGTATTGCCTTTGCTTGGGATCAGTAGATTAAATGATTTAAAAACGTTGACAGGTTAAAATAGTGATGACAGTCCCCAGCTGAGTTACGGATCCAGTATGTTTGATTCTACCTGCACAAGGGGTAAGAATACAGAGGTTCCTTTAAACAAACAAGATTGGAAAGGATGATAGTCTCAGAAAGGAATTGATGCTGTTTGTATTGATTTTATATTGCAGGTACAATCAAGGTATAAAATCATGCTGTGACACAGGTACAGTGCACACACAATTCAAGAGCATCTGCTTCATGAGACAGCAAAATTATTGAGGTCTTTCTGGTTTTGATGTCATAAGAAAGCAAGCATAATTGGGCAAAAATTCATGTCTTCAAGACAGTGAGTTTTGTTTTGCATGAAGAGGTCAAATCCAGGGTCAGATAAGGGCTAAAGAAACATCTCTCTTCAGTTTTCAAAGTGGTCATATGGAAATTTTTTTCCAGTGGAGTACACAGGAGCCTGGAAATACCTGGAAACACAAGACAACTGCTATTGAAAGTTCGGCTATTCTTGTTGGAGTGGGAAGAATTTATCAGTACCTATGGGATGTGGAAACTTGGAGAACATCAAACTGAGGAGTGAGGGAAATAGTAATTTTAGACTGCAATTAGAAAAGATAGGAAATAGTGGAAGAGGGTGGCAGGCTTGGCATTGGATAGCTGAAGACTTCTGCAAAAATAGCACCCAAATGAAGTCATGAAGAGTGAAATAAATAACAACTGCCTACAGACTCCTGGAAACAAGCTACTACCACACCCGATTTGCATTTCTTTCAGCTCTGCAGACACTTAGCAGTAAAACACATAGCTAAAAGGTAGGATTCTGAGATCAGGACCACAATTTAAGTTGGTTGGCACCTGGACCACTGAGATCTGTCATCTTCATCTTCATTGTGTCATGCCTTGACTTGGATGCCCAATCTGGAATTTTCCCAGGATGGTCTAAAACAGCACTAGATCTTCAGGACAAAGACAGAGGTTTTCCCAACTTTTAATACTTTGTTTCTCTACCCAAATAATTTTAAACACCTTGTCCAAGTAACTACAAATTTTGTTTCTCATATTGTCCCCATTCTTATTTGGGGATTAATTTTAGGGTTCTTAATAATTTGTCATCTGAATATACCTGTTGAGAAATCCATTAATTCTCCAGAACTCAGGTCAGTGGGAGTCTCATGGCCCACCTGTCCCTGAGTTGGGCCCGGGGTCTGCAGAGCACTTTCCTCGCTGCCAGCATAGAGCGTGACCCACCAGCATGACCTGGGGAACTTCCGTGTGTCCCATTATTTCTCTGCTCTGTCAGCACCATATATCTGCCAGCCGCTAGGAAATTGGCCTGAATCCGTGCTTGGTTGTGAATCAAAAGAATTCCGAAGACACCTTTTCAGCCCTCATTTCTGCACTGCATAATCTTCCTAGCTGTAACTAAGAACCATAGCTCACACCGTAATGCATAGCCTTTCCTACATGATTCTTGAAGTGTTTAAAGAAATATTAATGAAAATACTGCGCACTTCTGCAAAGCAGGAGATACTAAACTATGTTGTACAAATAAGGGAACTGTGCCATAGTGTAGTAAGGGCCAGAGGCCACGGAACGGATTCATGCCAAAAGTTGGGACTATCATACAGGACTTGTTCCCAGTATTGCATGCTAAATCCCAAAAGTGTGATCTCATGTCTGAACAGTAGACAGATCGCCTACTGCCTAGAAAACCTGTTAAGTTGAAGACCATACTATTGCTATTTACATTCCACAGCAGAGAAAAATAAAGTAACATATACATATCTGTGAATAAAATAATTATGGGCAGTTGCCAAAGTACCATTTAAGTAGTGCAACACAGTTTACATATAAAGACTAAGCAGAGAACATTTTCTAATAAACACCTTCAAAACAGATAATTGTGAGTGTACTGATGGTGTAATGTGTACAACAAAAGAAAAGTTAATGTTCTGGAGGTTTAATAAGAAAATCACCCTAATGTGCATCTAATCAGCAGGAAGTAATGTTTGTACTATGCTATGACGATATGTAAAGCTACTGAAATACTGCATTACTTTGTTCACTCAGATTTGCGTGTATTTGCTAAGTATTTGATCTCTGGACACTTTGCATGCTACACAACGCATGGGTGAAATGAGAATGAGAGAACTAGGCTGAGGGAAAGCAAAAGGATGTTACCAGACATCAAAGTTCCAAGGTGAAGGTGGCAACACCACATCCCTGACTCAGCAGTATCAGTAGTTTTCCTTGTTGGCTATCAGCCAGATTTAATTCTGAACCCTGTATTGGGGTTAAGATTCATGAAACAGTAACTGAGTGGTAAAGAAATCTCTGCCTTTTTTGCTTTTGAAGGATAATTGTCCCAACTGTTTTTTATCATCAGTATTGCTTATCTTACCAACTCTGCAGGCTAGGTGTTTATTGCTTAGCAAAGAATAGATTTTATCTGTGATGCATTTGAGCTTCTTCATTTCTATTATTTTAATTTTTTTAACATAGTACAGTGAAGTGAATGTCTAAATGTTTGTTGTGCATCTTTATGGTCCAGGTTCTGAGTTCTATTGACAAAAATAATGGGCATCAGTAAGCTGTGTGTGAGATTCACAACAGACTCTCTGCTAATCATTCTCTTGCATGAAAATGTCCCAAAACACATACTACAGCATCACATCAGTTATTCTGATCCACTAACAGATGTCCTTGTTGTCAGCCAGCTGGCAAAGAGACAGCAGAAGACATTAAACCAGTGCTTGAAGTAGGACAATATGTGGCAGCACGCCATATCACCACTCTCTTACTTTGAACATCAGCATGTTTAGGAGGGAGTCGTCTATGTTCCCAACACTTGCAGAAACTCTGAGAGAGCAATTGTCCTGTTTGATCACTTACAGAGGCTTTGGAGAGATTGGCCCAGAAGACACCACCTTCGCAGAAAGGAGTGATGGAAGGCAGAGTGTACAGGATTCCAAACTATGGCCATGTTTTGAACTTAATTTGCTTTATTAATAAAAGAAGACATTTGACAATTAGACTTGCTTTGTGCATGACCTCAGAAAAATACTGTGGAGTAGGGTTCAGAAAGATATCTTTGGGAAACACAGGAAACTCAAAGCAGGCATTCAGCAGTGTGTGATTCCAATTACAATGCTTTTGAAAACACAAGTGTAACTCCCTTTGCTCTCATCAGCAGTTTGATGCCAGCTTTTCAAGCCTTCGGAGGCCTTGAAATTTGAACTCTCACACCTAGTGGGGTACTTCATTGTGCCTCCATGCCTCCAATCCTCTATGATATAGTCTAACCATCAATTTGTCTTCAATCTTGAATTTCTGTTACCACTGGCACGTACAGGAGAACTACAAAAGAAAATACTCTTTTCTGATGAGACTTATAAAGGGTTATGAATTTGAGAGGTAATAATTGATTTCACATAGTAGAATCACAGTCCAAGCTGAAACAGTGAGAAACAGAGTGTATTTTTTTAAGGGTGCCATGTGCAGTATTTTTACTGTAAAAAAAAAAAAAAAATTGTATGATTTTACCCACTGATGATGTAGGTTAAGTTACTAGTTATGGTGTAGCTTATTCTGTTAATCTATGGCCAGACTTAGTACTTATAATAAATTATCCCAGGTCCGTCAACAAGGTGAAAATAAGGGAACTCTTAGAACAAGTGGGATGACAGGTTTTTTCCTGTCATCTGATATGTGGTTCCGAAAGTTTCCAAGTGCTCCAGGAGCCCTCCTGCAGACTTCTCAGCAGTTCCAAAGTAAAGGTTGTTTTCAGTTATGCATCTATCTCTAGCTGCCTGTGTTAAAGGATACCAGATATGTGCTTTCAATGTTTCCCCCTGAAATCTTGGAGGAAAGAATGAATCCTCTGCATAACATCTTACAGTCTCATAGGAACCTACTGCTTCAACTTTTTGTGTCTATTTCTTGGGTTTCGGAGGCTTAAGTGAGGTTATGGTGAAATCTGTGACTGGTAGTGTGAGGAAAAATAGCAAAAACCTTGTAATATTTGGATATTGAGAACTTTAAAAAAAGGGGGGGGGTTCATCAGGAAGTGAAATTAGACAATATTTCTTAATTTTCACTAGTTTGTAATCATTATGGCAAATTATGGCTTGTAAAAAAAGTTAAGAGAACAAATATTTGAAATAGCCTTCTTTTTAATTTTTGCACTTTTTAAATTCAAAAGCAGTTTGTCATGTCTATATGCCATGTTTTTTGTAACTTTTGAAAGCAATGCTTTAAAATTGAAATCTCGTTATCCTGTAAGCTTTGGTAATACAACCTACCAGTTCTAGTAAACAGCACTGTATTACTGGATTTAACATTTCAAGAATCATGGGCTTTATTAATAGCTAGTTTTATTCATTTTACACCACTGTCATTTTATTTATGGCTATAAAACTGTAGGAACTAAGTGAATGGAATGGGAGTAATTTTCATTTTAGGTATTTCAATAGTAATTTTCTAATTTTGCACCATCTTTGAAGACTTGTAATACTTGAGTGGCAGACAAACTGATGGTCTAAACTGTAACCTGGAATGTACAATTTTCCCCCAAAAAATGTATGTGCTACCCCACATATCTTACAGCTTTTCTTATGATGCCATTGAAGGCTACATGAGATTGCAGTCCTGTGTTTCATAACGTTTCATCTGAAATGGACAGTTAACCAGACATTAAGATCTAACTGCTCATCTAAAGGAAAGTCATTCAAGGTATGATGGATTTACACATAGATAGAAATGTTGTATTTTGCAAGATTAGAATCTTAAACATTTTTATCAAAAGCCTGTAATTCAGATAATTTAAAGATCAGTACTCCCTGCTACCTCCCTATGAAGGTGGCGTTCCTGTCACTTTCACATGAGAATCAGGATTTAGAGAGCTCAAGCAGGAGCTACTGCAGTCTGCATATAGTTCATGGTGTTAAAACAATGAGCTGGTATTGCCAACAGAGCTTAAAAAAAAATGAAAAAAAGATTCAGTAGAGGTTTGGAGATTTCATTTTTTTCTTGGATTATTGTGGCTAACCACATAAAGAAAATCATAAAATCGAAACCAGGATGTCATTAGGGACTTGCATGAACATGTTATGGGGAATCAAGGTTGTTTTTTGACAAAAAATTCTGTAGCAAAGGCAATTTCTTAAAGTGATTAAGCAATTTTACATCAATATGCCATACTGCTGAACAGTCAGTATTAAAATAGTCAATAGGTTTGAAATGGTACAACATTACGCTGTCCTGATCCAGTTCTTGTATTGTCTTCAAAGGCTCTTTGACATGAGATGGATGAATTTCTCAAATATGTCCTCTAAGGGGCAGCATGGAAGAGCAGGTCTCTCTGTACACAGCTGCTTCTATTCATAATATGGAGTATTATGTGTAAGTGACTAACAAATTTGTGTTTATTTTCTGTTGTCTGGAAGTAGGGGTTTTCAAAGGTAACCAATAAGTTTGGGAGTCATTACTGCCAATCTGTGAAAAATCCTGTAGCATACATGTTTCAGTTTAAGTGATAAACCGATTGGAATTCTCCCCTGTGGAGTACTCAAAATCATACCAAAAAATTGGGTATTTTGTTAACTTTTTTTTTTTTTTTTGGTGAGAAACTGACAGCAGAGCCTACTTGCATTTCTTTCTTGTGAGAAATATCAATATTATGTCATTTCTAGAAGCAATATGTCATCTTGACTAATGCTAATTAGGTAATGTCAAGTCTTTCCTGTCAGTATCACACTCAAACAGTATTGTGTGGGTGACTTAATATGGGAATATTCTGGAGTACTAATATCACTGGCTTAGTCCTGTACATTAGATCACAAGAATATCTGCTTCTTCCTCATTAAAGTCCTGTGATAAGAGGAACGGTGTAACATTAATAATGACAAAACGGTAGTGCTTGGTCCTTCACTTGCAGTCAGCCTCAGGGGCATGGCTAATCATTTAGGAAGAACAAAGTTCAAGTGCTCTTTTCCCCCTCTGAAAAGAAGTAGTTTCCTGTTCTTACCCTACTTTGTCTTGTCAGTGTCCCAGTAGAAAATTGGTAGAGTCTTGTTTTCTGGGCAGGAGCTGTCCCTGGGTAAGATGGCCTTTGAAATTGTCTTGTATAATTTATCTGACAGAGCAAAGTCTTTTTCTTTTTTTTTTTTCTTCCCTAGTGTGCCTTTATGAAAAGATAATATCTTTGGGTTTATAAAAATACCATGTCTTTCATCAGAACAAGCAATTTTGGCTGAATTTTGGTTCATGGGGAAAGTGGCATGAGCATCCATCATTAAAGACCGTATCAGAGATACACAAGGATTCCAAACAACTGTAAATAGGGAGGCAGGTCATAATTCTGACAGTGTTTGACTTTGTAACCATAATGATTTCTTGTTTAATGTAGTTCATTCTACAGAGCATGATAAATTCATGTACACACATCCTGTCATTGCGTGATAACCATGTGCCTGATACATCTACCACACTGCTGAACTGTCTGCTCTGCTCTTGCTCGTTATATTATCATATGTTTTCTCTTCAGGGAGGGAGGGAAGATAAATATCTAGAGGAGGTGTGAGGACTTCCTGGAATATTATAAGCTGCATTTACTAATGATTTTTTTTTTTGTTGTTAATAAGTATTTTAGCATTTATTGTTTCTGAACTTCTCCTCTATGTTTGCAGCTGGCACTGTTAACTAAGGAAGTTTTGGTGCTGAATCAGCAGTGATGTTTCAAAGATGGGCAGAATACCAGCTGCTGCTGGGGATTTTGCCTCATTCTTCTGGATGCTGATTTCTTCCTTAGAGTAGCAAAACTTCATGAAAGAGTGTGTTGACTTAAAAGTCTTGTGCATGTATCCATGAGAGCATGATGACCTCAGCCATCATCAAGTGAGGCTGTAATGTCTGGTAGTATCCTCTTCAGGTAAGTTCTTAAGGTAAGCTAAGCATTCCCTTAAGGAACAGCAAGTCCAGTTGAAATGGAGTCATTACTCCACTTTTACACAGATATGAGAGACTTATCTTTCTATCCTAGGACAGTTGGATGCAGTTTAGTGGCACAATTGCTAAGCAAAATTGATGCATTTATGTTTAAGTGCTTGTGAGAAAGTGCTGGTGTTTCCAATTAGCCAGTCCTAGTCAATGCTAGCTTTGAACATTCAGCTGCTGGTCTCCCAGTGAATTGCTGCACGCTGTCTATCCATATCCTCCTTCATCATTCCCTGTTGAGATGACCCACCATCATTCTTCCCGTAATTAGTTTCTAAAGGTTATTTCCATCTTTATGCTGATGTGAGTGAAGAGTGTAAGTTTGCACCTGTTGATTTCTGACAATAGTGAGGCTTTTCCAGCAATATATCTTAACTTCAGCTTTTCCATGCAAAAGATATGCAAGGATCTTTGGCAGCATCATATCTCAAAGGCTTCAGTTTTATTCCTCTCAGGGGAATTAGCTTCCCATTTCTGTCTAGAATTTGCTGTGGAAGTAATAGAGTTTTTCACCAGTCAGGTTTTCAAATTATTCAAGATGCAGTTATTTCCAGATGGTCTTAAGGCAGGTGTAAAAATTGTTGATTCAACACCTGTAATTCCACATTACCTTGACTAAGCCATTTTTTTAATTTCTCTGCAGCAATCTCCTTCATTAGATCTGTTGATCCTATATAAGTGAATTGAGCTATTGCATATCAATTTGCCATTAATTATAAAGTTTCTCATGTGCTGTTTTTTAAGTCAGTGCTCAATGTATGTTTCATGCTGGTTTTAATGACTTAATTTCATCTGATAGGGTTCAGCCATTTATGAGTGCAGAGGTTGGGGGAAAGACCCTTATTTTACCAGTGTTAAAATACTACCTAGGCAAGGGGACTGGAGGTAGTATCTAAGAACTGTAATGAAGTGCTCTGTTGGCTGTTCCAGTTGTCAGGACTTGGAATGTTAGGTTGTGAGTGAGATGCAACAAGACTAAACAATGTATACTTGATCTATACCTTTCCTTTGTCTGAAAGACAAGAAAGAAGTATTCTTCTATGGTTCTGGAGTTCTGGGAATATTGTGAGTTGATTACATCATATTGGATGTTCTGATCTCACCTAAGATAACTGCTGCTGTAGAAAAAACACTTCTCTACCTTGTTCCATGCAAACTTGAAATGGTTATCCTTATGGACTGCAAGAAGAGATCAGGTCAACAAAAAAATTCTATTTTTATGGCTGGTGTGAGGGCACTTATTCAATCACCATGGCAGACAAATAGACTATACCATCTAGCTTTTAATATTTGGCAAATTCTGAGCCATGCAATCCAAGTGGTATTGGAAAATCCATAGGTAATGTGGAGTTAAGGACATGACTCACCAGTGTTTATGCTTTCAAAATCGATTCTCTATAGTATGGAGCAGCTTCACCCTGATCAGCCCCAATGTGAGTAAAGGGGACCAAATGCCTTCCACAGTGGGATTTTTAATAAATTTTGCTGCACAAATAAGTTAATCAGGAATTTTCAAAAATGAGATTCTGTTTCTACTCAGAGGAATCTATAAAATTAAGATTTTGCTCTGTGTGTGGTTTTAGGCAAAGCTTTTTTTTCTTTTTTTAATTTCTCCTTGGAACATCTTCTATATGCTAGAATATTTAAAGTGTATTTTTAAATAGTGAGTGGCAATTTGTGAAACACCATTTTAGCATGAATGAGGTCATATGCTACTAAATTACTACTTATACCAGGAAACTGAGATGAATTGAAAGTAGCACAGCTAAAAAAAGGGAAGGCAACAGGTGTTTTATTAGATAGCAGATATTGGCTTTTTTTATATCTGTAGAATAACTGATACTTCATCGTAAAAATTGTTAGAAATTTGCATGTTTCTACTACTGAATGTCAGTAAGTCCCAGTGTTCCTAATTTAGAATGTTTCTTTAAGGTGTTTTTGATGAATAAACCATGATATCCTCCTCTAGCATATCACCAGTTTCATAACTGAAAGAATTTTGCTTGGGTACCAAGCATCTGATGACTAAGAGTATGCTGGAAATAAAATAGGGCAGGCTGTTACACCAAAAAACCTGGAGTTATCAGCATTCTGTAATTTTCACAGAGATAACTGTGAGGTGTATGTGCAGCTGCTATAAAGAAGTATTTTTTGTATTGCAGTAAATGGGAGTGTAATTTTCTTAGATGCCCAGATTTTAGTCACCTACTAAATAAGAGATGTGGGATTTAGCTCTACCCAAAATTCACAACGCCTTTGTCTATTAATTTGAGCAAGTCACAGAAGTGAAGCACCCTGAACTTCGATTTCCCCATCTTTTAAAATTGAGATCTTCCCTAGTTTATTGTTGTAAAGTAATTTAGATAACCTTTTAAAATGTGCTATTTAAATCCATATTGTTGGGGGTTTTAGCACCATAGCCTCAATAATAAATAGATGATTAAAAGGTTGCAGTCAAATCATTCATCCTGATGCTTCAAATTTAATGTTCTATATACAGAATGCTATCAATATTCTCACATTTTGAAAATACGCTACCTTCCATAAAGTAGTAGTTTCAGGTGACTAATCATTGCATCAAGCATGGAACCAATATTTAAATACAAATCAGAGGCCTTGTGATTTGTGCAGTTTTGGTATCTTAGTGCATGATTCATAGCTTTTGGGAGCTGCGCACCCCTTAGAAGAGGAGTGTGCATATTAAGTGAAATACAGGTGATTCCACCTTCTTTTGTAAAGTGTGTGTAATAAAACAGATTTAACTAGAAACACTGACATTTAAAAAACATGTATACGATGGATACAAAACATAAAATGATTATGAACTCAATTTGCAAATGCACATAGTAATTCAACTGAGTACAACTGAAGTGTCAGTTTGGAAATGTGGAGTGTCAGAGCCATCGGAAAAACCACCCCTGGGCTATTCAGCCATCATTTCTGTCCAAGACCCTTGGCTAGTGAATATTTTGCATGTCAAGATTTTATGTAGAGAGCCTTTCCTAGGCTTTACTGCAATGGCATGTACTGAAGGCACTCATGCCATCTAAATACCATCTGTCCATACAGAGCAGAAGAGACTCTTACAATTTGGGGGAAACCCTGGCTCCATGGAAACTGAAGCAGAATATTTTTAGTGACTTCACTGGAGCCAGGATTTTCTTTATCTTCAAACAACTACTTTCACAGTAACTAGACCTGGAGCCGGAGATCAGTATCAACTGCTGATGGTATTGAGCTGTAGAATGTTATTTGCAATAATGGTTGTGATCAGAGACAAATCTCTCTCCCTCCCCTTCCAAAGGAGACATTGAAGGGAGGAACCCTCAGTCTTTTCAAAAACACATCAAGAGAAGAGAGAATGGTCAGTGTAGTCAGAGGCGCAGTCCCGCTTTTCACTAACTCTTTGGGCCAGAGCCCATAGTCTGCTCTGAAATCACACTGCAGTTAAAGAGGCAGCCTCACCAGATACCTAACTAATGGTGTAGCTGTCTGATACCCTCCCGGGTCATTGCTGGAGGAAAGGCAGTGTGGGTAGAATATCTTTGCAGTTTAGTCATTTCGAAGTATGAAAAAGGTCTTTTGAGGCCACAAGGGCAACTGCTGGCTTCCTGAGATTTGCACTGATTACATCAATCCTGGGCTAGGGCCAGAAGGTGAGAGGGTGAGGAAGGATGAAAATTTGACTTCAGACCTTCACGTCTCTGTTTGTCCTGCAGCCTCTCTGTATCTCAGCTGAGCCAAGAGAATCTAGCAATGTGCCTGTACAGGAGATCTGCATTAGATAAACCTTTTCTATTTGCAATTTAAAAATACAAAATATACCTTCAAAATACATTTTGAAACATAAAAGGAGAACCCCCTTTTCAAGCACAGAACTATAAAGATATCCTGTATAATCATTCTGTAAGTTTTATCCATTTTTTCTGTTGTTTTAATGACTGATGTAGGCAGCACATGTGTGACACAGCTACAGAAAATAAGTTTAAGCTGAAGAAATTCTTCTCTCTTGCGATACTTAGATTTATCTATGAATTGCTTGACTGTTGTTTCAAAACTGACAAACGCTATCTGAAATCACACTAGGAAATACTCTGAGTTCAGTCAAACCTCTGATTTAGTCAGCTTCAGCTATCACTGCCATCACCAGCTCATCTATAAATACATCTGCTTTCATAGCGTACACATTCTGAAATTTGCCCATTGCCTCCTCAGAAGTGCAGGGCTATCGTCTGCTATTAGACAAGCCTGGCTTGACCAAAGCCAACACGAACCTAGCCTAACACACCAAGCCCATCCCTCGTTGTTAGCTTTGATAGTCGCTGCTATCATTTGATAGTTCACTTGTAGCCAGTCCAAGTTGGCAGTGTCAGCCCAAGCTGATTGGAGCCGCAGACATTTTTGCTGACTGGAGTCATGCTATCTTTGCCAGTTTGCTGGAATAGACACAGACACTGATTGGGTCATGCTGAAAACATTCCTGTCCTATGAAGCAAGTCTGTTTGTATTTTAGGTTTGCCAGGACTAATGAATTAAAAATCTTGGGCTCGCCACAGTTTGCTGCTTAATAATGCCTGTGACAGAAGGATTTTTTCCTCCCTGAAGCATGACAGCATCATAATCCCTCGTCACTGGCAAGGAGAGAAAGGCAAAGCGAAATTGTGGAGAAAAGCGGAAAAGGGTGATCTTTTGGGACAGCAAAGCCTATGGGAAGTGCAGGTAGCAGCATGTTGCCCTGACAGCTGTCTCAGCTTCTCAGACCTTGTCAGTTTGTTGCTATGCAGCAGGTGCAGCCTTTTCTTTTATTGAAGCTTTACTCCATAAAGGCAACGACAAGCCAAGGCAGTGGCTGGCCCTGGATTATACAAGTGCAGACACTCCGCTAAGTGAGGTAAGGCAACAGGTGTGAAAACTGAACTAAATTGATAGAGCTGTAACAGCACTTTATCTGAGTTCTGCTGCAGATTTTTTATGGAGAAACAGCAGGCAGTTCTATAGGCAATTGTCATCAAGAAAGGAGCTGCTCATTAAATCGCATTGAATTCCAGGTTGCCCACTCACCCTCATCTCTGTCTGCAGAGATACTGTTCATGCATGGAGAAAGCAGGTGGGGAATTGGGGGCAGTCAGTCCGCGTGTTTCCTGTATCACCTCGTTTGCACACAGGCTGCTTCCATCCCTTTCTGTTCCCTTTGATTGCTTCTTGTGATGAAGAGCTTGAGGATTCGCACAAAAAGGAGTGAAGGGATAAATGCAATATAAAAAAAAATGGATAGCAGGGTGATTGCTACATATAAAGATGAGATTTCTTTTTGTGGATTGGAATAAAATGAAAACACTCTTTTGTGTTATGAGAGAATTCACCATTGCTTATTGAAGGGGTATTGATTTTTGCCCTCACATAGTAGGTGGTTAAAAGAAGTAATTTAAAGACATCACAGAGCACCGAGTATGTGACTGGGATAAGACAACAGATTTATTCCTAGCAATATCGTTATGGCAACTTTAAAACCTCCAGCAGAATGCATCATTTTAATTTCTTAGGCTATGATATGAAACATTAACTATACTCTTATGTGGAAGACCATTTGAGATAGTAAGCAGATGTCAGGGGAATGGGGGAATGTGTACCACCAACACAGAATGATGATGAACAGCCTTGTTTCAAGGATGTGCTTATCATTTAAAATATCTTTTTTTTTTTTTTTTTGCTTTACTTTGTATTGGGAGGTATGGAAGAGAAATATGTTAAAGAATTTTGGATTAGTAGTTCCATTGTTTTTTAAAAACAAAGCGATGTCTTAGATGTTTCCTATAAAGTGAGGGTCTGGGGCAAAAAAGAGATCAATACTGCTCAGAAGGTAAAAGTTATTTAGTTTAATGCCACGCACTTCAAAATGGAACATTTCAGTTGACTCCAGGGATCTTTTCCTGAGTCCAAAAACATACACTGTGGCAGTTTATTTGACTTTTCTTTGTCTCTGCCCAATAAATATCAGTTCAATTTTTGTGTGTCTTGGTTATTAGTAATGGGAAATAAAGAACAATCCCTGATACCCTTCATGTATTAGTAGAAAGAGACACTTTCAGCTCCAAGTAAGAGTTATTCAAAGTAATGATTTTAGAATATTTGTTGTTATTTTAAGAAAAGATTATGCACTTCAAATAACAATTTCTTGTGTAGCATTGCTACAGAGTAACTGTATCACTCTGCTAGCTAAATATTAAGACAGAAAAAGCAAATAAAAAAGAAATGCTGAAATTAATGGGCCAAATGCAAATTTGATACTCTTCCACTGATTGAAAGGCAGTGATGCCAGGGAAGAGTTTCACGTGTGCATCACCAAGGAGGATTATAATCCTGAAATACTGTTCTGTTCTATTGACTTTCTGATACTGCCAAATAATTCAGTGTAAATTACAATGAGTTGTTGGGATCTCCATGCAGTACAATAGCTACTTTACTGAAAAACAGCAAGATTATTGGCTTAGGAAACTGGCTTTTGTTTTCACTAGCTAAATGCCATGTTGTCTACTGACATGTGGTACAACTTTTAGTAATTCATTGTATTTTCCTGAAGAATTTGGTTTCTAATTGACTGAGGAGTTTTTATTGTAATTTAAAAGCTACTCTCATCATTGTCCGCATAGTTGGTATGGTTACAATGCACTCTGGATAGCATAGTCTTCAGTCCTAAAATAATTTCTTTATGGGCAGATCTTTTGCATGCATGAAGTCCCGCTGACTTCATGTTCTCCACACATGGAGCTAATCAGAAGATTAATATCTGTGAATTTTAGCAGCTTTGTGCTAGGTATACAAGGAGATTAAGTTTGCATTCAGCTGTTTAATAGAGTTTACCAAATCTGTTCATTCAAAAGGTTAAATATACACAGTAGAACTCTGAATACAACTTCTGAGTGTTCAGAGGTGTTTTAATTATACTATTACAGATCAGTAGTAGCTAATTCTTGTGTTGCTCAACAATTCTGTAGTGCCCTGCTTGAAATGAATTAGCAGTTTTCTTAATGGACAGGGTTTCATCTCAGTAAAACCACTTTTTGGAGTTGGTGGTCTCAGAAGAAAGACCGAGGACTGAGTAAGGTCCCGATCCCGGAGTCAAACCTATGCAGACAGACCCCTACACCTGCACAGAGTTCCACTGAAGAATCACCACCAAGGTTTGGAGACCCAGTAACTTTCTGACCATTAAGTGCGTGGCTAGCAGGCACAGTTTGACTGGGGGAGTATGGGTGGAAGGTAGGAGGATGGGTGCCTCCTCATTGACACCATGTGGAGTGGTGTGCACGTTTCCAATCACATGGCAGGATGGGGGTCATGTTACTCTCAACTCCCCACCCCTTCTTCCTTCTTCACCTTCAGAACCAGGCAGCATTGCCACGAGTCAAGGCTTGCTGAAGGGGCAATGGCGGGGAGCAAGCAGGTGAGGAGAGGGGAAGCTTCCTTTGCCATCGTTCTTTCTAATCTGTAAATAGCAAAAGAAAGGCAGTCTCTGCACTGAATTTCACTTGAATCCTTTTTAAATGGAAAAGTGAAATGGCGCTCCCTTGACCTTGATTCTAAACGTTGCTTAGCTAGAATGAGAGGTAGCTGTGAATGCATGAAAAGCATTAAAACTCATTTGTTGAATGGTGTCACATGCTCTGTAACAAATATATTCTTTGTATTATTGCAGCTGGAACAAACAAGTAAAAGCATTGACTCAAGTGCCCACATGATCACCACCACCAGGGTACCTGCTGATAAGCCAGTACGCATCGCCTTCAGCCTGAATGACTCCCCAGGTACAGCCTAATTTATGGAGTAAACCGCAGTGAAATAATTGCTTTTAAAGTTTACATGTGCTTACCAGTGTTAACAATATCGAATGAAGTCCAGTGTTATGGGTGGATTTTTTTCCTGAGTGATAGCATGTGATCGGTTTTCCTGTCTGATAACTTTTAATGTTTCCATTAACGATTTCATTAGACTAAAACCACTAGACTGACAGTTTAGATCTTAGCTTTCTTTCAGTGGTTTGTGGAATATACTTAGGATTGTAATTAACTATGAAATGTACTTGGATATGCAGTATGTCTGATTTTAAGGAATTTTAAAACAAGAAAAGTAAAAGGACATTTTGTACTGAGGATGAGGCTAGAGTAGGAAGAGACTTTCCCTTCAGCGGGAAGGTTGGAAAGTGAGGCACATGCCCAGTTTGGTGAAAGGTTTCAGGAAACGGATGCCCCACATGGCATGTTCCCTGAGAAAGCAGCAGAAATTTCATTGACATTTATCCTGTCAGCTAGTGCTGATTGAGCATTAATTTCCCCAAACATACCCTGTACATACATGGACCCTTTGGCCTTTGGAACAGATGAATGTTATTAATTTGCACCTTAAATATTATTAAGGTCTAGAGAGCTGTTGCCAAACAGTAAAAGTCAGAATGAAATAAAGTGAATCGGAAGCTGGGAAGCATCCCAAAAAACGTTGGCTGTGCTGTTGCTAAAGGTGAGTCCCTGGAGTCAGGGTTGAGATGTGTTTATGGCATGAAATATAAGGATCTCTGATAATGAGAACAAACCCACTGCTGATGAGTGCTTTATGGGATGGTATGCATTGTAGGGTTATGTGTGAGGCTGATTCCTGAGCTTTGTGTGAATAAAGCCTCAGCTTGAATACAATTTTCTCATTTAAAAAATATTTTAGAATATGCATTATCTTTCCTAGTTAATTGTTGTATAATATTAGTTTGCAGCTACAAGCCTGAAATAGAATCTCATCCCCTATGCGAGGGAATTTAAAAACAAACATCTTCATATATTATCACACATAACTTTCAGCTCATAAAGATGAGTGACACAGAAAGATGGGGATAAGGAATATAAAGCAGCAAATGTGGCTATCTATGTGCCCTTTTTCATAAATTAAAATAATCCGGTAATTACATTTTTATTACAGAAAGTAATAATCATTCTTATCTCTCAAGATATAGTAACATGGTGTATTTCTTATAGAAATTATGGCAAAGATAGGTTTTGAAGAGATATGCAAAAGAAAGGGGAATGCTCTTGTAAGTTATGGAAAAAGAATGCTTGTGTGAGACACTGAAAACAAGTCAGGGAAAGCTGAGACCATGAGAAAATCAAAGAGGGTAGAGTGGTTTGTGACAAGAGACGGCAGTAGGAAATGACAAGGTTGTGAATAGTTTGGAAGAAGACGACATGAAAGGCAGGAAGCCTAGCTTCCTTAACATTGCATCATGTTTTATTTTTCACTATTCTCTCCTGCTAATAATTCCAGCCTCTCTCTTAACATTTAGAGAAAGAAACTCAATTACAGAAAGGTAATCTGCCTCATTTCGTTAAACTTTTTCATAATTTTGAGTCCTTTATTGTATATATACAAGTGTTCCTGCAGTATGCAATCCAGAATCTCTGTGAGCACTGATAAAATTAAATAGCAACCAGTAAAGTGAGCGCCACGTTCTCTTCTGCATCACATCCCCTGGGGTGCTAAACCAGCATACTGTTTTACCATGTCACAAGAATTCTGCTCTTGCTCTTAGTGGTAAGCCTGAACATGGTTGTTATATTTGATGCATTTAAAGAAGGCAAAGGAAATAAACTTTTGGGTTTGAAAATTTCCAGCAAATCATAGCTGAATCAAGGGAGCACAAGTAAGTATTTAACACTTTTTTTTTTTTTTAAGATGAGCTGCAAAAGCATTTAACAGATAGACCTTAGGTAGTCCACGCTTGGCTTTTTTTTTTTTTTTACTTTTTTTTGGTATTTATTTAATCTTTTTTTTCTCTATGACAATGATATTTGTTTTCAGTTCAAACAGGAGTTACCTGCTCTAAGTGTGACAGTAAAGCATCAGGTGGAGGCTTGTGTACTGCTAGGGAGTGTATACAAAAAGTCCTTCACCAGGGCTAAATGCTGAGTGAATCGGCTGGACTTAAGCTTTTCCTTAAATTTTACCTCACTTGAAAGGCACAGTGACAGGTTTCACCAAGTAAGGCTGTATTCTCCTTCCGGGGGCTGTACAACTGCTTACTAGGAGGAACTGGCAGCACAACTAGATATAAAAAGGGGAAAAGGAATGTTTCTTCTGGGTGGTGATTATCTCACTGGCTAGGATTGTAACCAAGCAGTGGGTGTGAGGACCAGCAAAAGGAGAAACTGCTCTCAACTCATGAGAAGAGATAACTTTGTGTTAACTGACCTGCAAGAGCGGAGCTGGCTTATCCTGAGTGTATAAGAAATAATTTAATTGCTTTGTATTATATGTCAGTCAACACCTGATGACTAAAATCTTGGCCAGCTTTAGGCAGTATTTTTAATGTGAAAGTAGGCTAACCAGTTCCTTAAAAGTCTCAGGAGCAGCCCAGTAGTGGGTGCTATATAAGATGACAGTTTTATTGTGTATCTCTTATTCCTGTATATATAGATATCTATGTTTGGCTCTTTTACTCAAGTTCACTAAGCTGGTATCAAACATAGGTTTCCCAGGGTGTGTCTACACACCATATTGCACCAGTTTGACTTAAGGTACCATTTTGAATTAATGAATTTGAAACATATTATTTCAGCCGATTATCTTATATCACTCGGAAACTAATGGAAGTTAAACTGAATATGGTGTTCCAAAATTTAAATAAGTATTCCCAACTAGAAAGTTTGTTGTAGTTTATCAACATCAATGTAATTAAACCAATGAAATTCAATATATCCTAATTTATATCACTAACTCCTATTTACTGAACATATTAAGATAGAATGATTATAACAGGAACTTTATTAAATTTAGACAAGTGGATTTGTTTTGTCTAATAGTTCTAAGGGAACATTTGTAGGTAAACATGTCTTCATCTTCCCTCCTAGAATAAAAGCTGGAATCTAGCTGAAAAGTTCTGCTGGTGACATGTGGTGATAAATGACTGGTTTTGAAATTATTAGTAATTTCTTTTGTTTGAGATGAGTCTACCTCTGATAGCACTCTCCAGAAAAATCACTGATAACAAAAGGAAAACATACATCTTCTAATGAAACTGATAGACAGTGGAACTGTGTAATATTTTCACAAGCATAACAAATGACTGACTTTACTCCTCTTTATGCCTTTGATATCCTAGTGACCATAAAGAATGTTTTGCTTTTATAGTTGATCGTGCAAGACTGTTTTGCAATGGTTGCTTCTTCAATAGCAACCTTCAAATCCCTACTCCATCCTGATTTTGGTTGTAACAGCAACAGAGGCTTTCCAGCAGACTATGTATTGGTTGAAAACCAGTGGGGATTGCTAAAATCTATGGCTAGAATTTATAAAGCTGGTTTCCTGAAACTACACCCTACCTACGAGTAAGTGGCTTGATCTTTGGGAAATTAGACAGGAACTTACGTGAGATACCCTCAAAGGGACAGTGGCTGTGCATTCATCAGAGGCTGCTTTAGGGTTAGGTGAAGATATACGGAGTAGGTGGGTTTTGCTCTTATCTCTTCTGTTATGGACTGTTTCTATTTTTGGGAGGTCCACAACTCTTATTATTGAGCAAGCCTTCACAGCCTATTCCTGGGTCAGGCAGTGACCATTCCCCACTATTTTATGAGTGAGGTAACTGCGAGGTTGTGTAAGGTCATGTCAGGCAGGGCTGTGAATAGAAGCCCGAGAGCTTCACCAGCAGTGCCAAGTTGCAGTCACTTAGCCACACAGCCTTCCAGGATGAATTCGATGAGTCTATGCTTGTCTGTCAGTAACCAGGGCTGGAGCTGCTGGATCTCACCACTCTCCGAGGGCCAAGACTGGACCCCGATATGCAGTTTGCCAGTGTTGTCCCGCTGTGAGTTGTAGTGCTTGCAGTTGAGTTTGAGCACTTTTCCCGTGTAAGGGCTGATCCACTTACAGGATAACAGCCTACTTATGTTACCAATTTAATTCTTTAATTTAGGAGGAAGAGATCTGAATACACTTGCCCACACATGTAGGAGAAAAAAATAGTACCTGATCGTATAATTAAAGACTGGATCATAACTCAGTTACTCAAGGAAGCAGAGCTGTGATTGGCATTTCCTAAATTTCAAGTGCTTGATTTAGCAACCTTAATGTGCTTTCAACACATTTAAATTTTTATGTTCTATTTCTGTCTATCTTTGTGAAGATTCTAGAGAAACTGTAATTTGTGAGTTTATACTGCAAGGAAATCAGATGTGGTTCTTAAAGTATTTATTCATTAACCATTGCCCGTAGCCCACAGATCAGCTACATGGAGCAGCCATATAGGAAGAGACTGGAGTGTTACCAGACATTGTGTCAGTCAAACAGCAAAGTGTGAGTGCTTTTGCTCATTCATCTACATGATGAAGGTCTGGGCTATTGGAATCTCCAGAAGGCCAAACTGTGATTAAATAAGTGAAGCTTTCCAGAAAGCATGATTCATTCTCAAATCTGCAACATTAACATTTATCAGGGGACTGAATGCATCAAGACATCACTGATAAGTAGTAAGCCTTTTGTTTGAAGACAATCAGTCTTAATACAGTTCAGCCTTCTAAATCAGATGGCTTGTGTGGATCTCAGCACCAGATATTAGAAGCCTATCTCACATTTGTATTAATAGGTGCTATCACCAGAGAAGCAAGAGCTCACCTGGACAGCAGAGGTTGAGCAGCTTAGCCTTGCTGTCCTCACACAAAGCTGCCCATCACGCCATTTCAGCATAAAGGTGCGTTGGCTGGGCGGCATTCTTAGGGAGCTTCTTCTTTTGTTATGTTGTTAGTTTTGCTCTAGGAATGGTCAGAGGGCTGGCTCTGACATAGAAGGGTACTTTGTCTCAGCCCAACTGATGGCAAGCAAATAGAGGAAGAGATTTCCCCGGAGACCCTCCCTCACGTGCCCTCTGGTATAATGACAGTTTTCAGCAACAAGCAAAGCAAATGGATGAACCTGATGAAACAAACATGAGAGTAAAACTATTTCATACACACGAACCAAGTCTTTGAGAAATAAACAAAACACATAAACTGTATGTGCAGAGAGTTCATCTTGTAATCAGGATACAGGTCTTGACCTTTTCCTTTTAAATATAGACATTCAAAATTAGTTTTGAGATCTATGGGAAATCAGGAAGTGCTACTCATTTAGAAATTGAGCAACAGATACTTTAACTTAAGTGGCTGTGATGAAGTCCCTGATCTGACTCTTTCACATCACAGGTTAGTACTGTTGAGTTTGCTGGGATGGCCATAACATTCACATATATGTTTTTCCTCCTTTCTTTTTTTTATTTGACCAGAATCTTGACTCATTTTCAGGTACAGTAAGTTGACTTTGACTTCAAAAAGTCTCTGATTTTTTTTTTAATTTTTTTTAAACAACATATGTTTTCAACAATCAGCTTGAATTATAAATCCTTTTTCTTTACGAGTGACAGGGAAGGGAGCAATAAAATACTGACCACAGATGCTCTTTGTATCTGGTGAAGAATCAGCCTAGTTATTTTCAGGGTTTTGTGGTACAGAAAAGCCACTAACTTTATTGTAAAGAGGCTCTTTGATTATATCAATGATTCCTTATAACAAACTAGGCATTCATTAAATATTGATAATAAATTGAGAAAAGGAGAAAAAGAGATAGTTCTAAATTCTATTGTCTAGTTAAGGAGACATGGAATAGGAAAGAGCAAATACAGACAGATAAGGAAATAGTTATGAGAATGTTTTGATCTTCAGAATATTTTCTTTGACATTTCAGACATTTTTAATGTTTCTGATTTTCAAAGTCAGATTTTTAAGGCTAGAAGCCAATGTGACTTTGTCTGATCTTCTGCATAACACGCAGTATTCAAGCTTGTAAGGACAATAGTGATTCTTTTGGAAGAAAATACAAGAGTTTATATCTTTCCCCTTGACTTTCTGAAAACATGCTCAAAAAAGTTTTAGGAGGCAAGTGACGGCTGTCATTTGCTTTCCCCTTGTGTGAAATATACACGTTTCATTTTTACCAAGTGATTTTTGGTCTTATTGTTGTGGTTGTTACTTTGACAACAGTGAAATACAGACTGACCTGATGCAGGAAGTTATTTCACTGGAAGCTATGGGGAAAGTTTTTTGTTGTTCTTTTTTGTGGAAAGGGAAACAAGATTGCAGGATTTCTGTGAGGATTTCCGTTAATTTTCGTAAACTAAATACTGCAGCTGAAAATTTCAGAGGAGCCTAAGAGAAGTAGGAACTCTGAAAAATTTCAAACCACTAAGTTCCCAACTTTTCTTGATGATGTTCTGCACATCAGATGATGATTTAAACAAGTTTTAAACTAGCATAACTAAAAAAAACCCTAGCAGCTGTTCAATAGATGCTGGGGCAGGCCCATTATAAAATGTACTATGGTATGCCATAATGGTTAGGATACCAATATGTTCTATTTTTAGTACCATTGACTCAGTCACTTGAGTTCAAAAAATAAGCAAGGAACATCTGTTTATTGAAAGGATTTCCTCTATAGTAATTTCTCTCTCTATTCCATCCTTTTGAAAGTATTTCCAAACTTTTTTTTACTGGTCCTTTTCTGAAGATAATCCAATATATTTTCTAATATTCTGACACTGCATTAATTTTGTTTTCTTATTAATATCCAATGCAGTGAAAAAGTAATTATTGGCTGATGTTTCTTTAAAAGTCTTGGGGTTGCTTTTGTTTTGTTTTTCTTAAGTTAAAAATGTTTGAGGTCCTTCCTTAAAGCTAACCTGCTGAAGATTGTACTGCTGGAATTGTCAAAACAAATAGCAGCTTAACTGCGGTCCACGACTCCGGTCCAGTATCTCTGTCAGAATATTTAACAGCTATTCAGCCAAATATTTGTAGAGCAGCTGTACCCCTAGTCGGACTGAGTCCTATTTCGTCCTTCCTTTTAGCCTTGCCATATGATTCATCTTTCTTCTTTTAGAATATTAGTCTATTTTTAAATATTGTACAAGAAAGCAACAGCAAATTAAAGGTAAACACTTGCATATCACCATGATACAATTCTATACAATTAAAGCAATTAAAGTATTTTCCAGAATGGACATGTTTGAGACATGGTGTGAAACATGAAGTTGGGGGCGGGTGGGTATGACCTTTTGATAATACTAGCAAGACCTCTACCCCATGAAAATACAGAACTTCACTTTGTTTCCTGAGGAAGTTCAAAAGCTTTTGCTTTTGCTCTCTGTATCACTATATTTTTTTTTTTTTTCTTCTCTCGGCATCCCTTCCTAGAGGTGCCCAGCTCTAGCTAGGTTAGTTAAAGATAGGCTCTGACCATATGTTAGCCAGTATGTTTATTCTTCATAGGATAAGGTGACTTATTTTACTTTTTCCCCCAACCTACTTTGCAGTATGACCACTGAGGGCAGGATAAAGAGCTAACAAATATTTGACAAATAATTTAAATCCTAGTCTGTACTCTTTAAGAATATTCAGAATCCTGCTTTGATACATGGTCTTCTTAATCCTGTTGGGGTTTTGTGGTAGTGTACAAGTCCGCCAGCATAGGACAGGTTGTCGGATCTGACCTATGTTAGCAATTTTCTCGTATGAGAGCCATCGTTGTTTAATTTTGACACATTACAAATAAGTGACTCTAGCTAATAGTAACCTTCTCTTCACCTCCCGTAACCTGTAGTAAGATGCATAAACAGTCATCACAATCCAATGCAAAACTGATAGTGTGAAAGTCACTGAGAAAGAAATATTGCAGTGGCTAGCTGTGACGCTACCAAGTATGATTCATATTTCTGATCTCAGTCCAGCTACTAGTGGGCAGGTGTCCACATCACAACACTGATGTAACTGGCACAGTCTGTCCCACCTTTGCTGGAAGCCTGTACTAAAAATAAAGAAATAAATAAAAACACAGTTTGGCTTGTTGTCATGAATGAACTAACTCTAGCCCATGAGGATTGTAATCTACAGGTTCAGGACATTTCTTTGCAGTATGGAGAAATTTTGTGGTACCTTCCCCATTCTAAGCACGTCTGTGTAGGTAAGTCTTCTAGTTCCAGGGTTGCCAGGCTAGTTTGTGTGTTCTTGTGGTTGCCTTTGGGTGATGGGAGAAAAGGTCTCTACTGTTGTTAATTTAGCCCTGGTAAGTCATTGTATTGTGATGGGGAAGATAAGATATCTTTCCCTTCATTCAAGTAATAAACTCTTTGGTAGTAAGGATACTACCTGTTCTTGGAAGGCTCTTTACTTTGCAGTGTGCTGGAGAGCTCAGGACAAAAGATTGTTTAGATATATTGTTTTTATTAAATTATCACATGTTCTACTGTGCTAATTGTTTTGTTTCTTAATCACTGCAATACAACATAGACTTTCTGTCTTTCCAGCACCTAAACATTTTCTTATTGCCAACCCGTTATTATTTTCAAGGAGTCTATTAAGGTATCTCAAGTGTAGAAAGATAAGCAGATGCAGAGGTGTTTGCAGGATCCTGATATTGTGAATATATGCAATGTAGAACTACATTAATCAGATCATTTGAAATGCCCTTTTTGGTAGACATTGACTTTTAACATCATGTTTACCTTTTAGATGATGCTTCCTCCGAAAACTTCCCTTTGGCATTTCCAGAACTAGATCAGCAGCTGCAGGTAAACTTTTTTTTTTTGTTTTACTACAGTTCTACTGCACATTCACTATATTTGTTACGCTAAAAAAAACAAACTCTGGTTGCTACACTAAGGTGAAAATTTTCAGTGCTGCTTTTCTAACCTATTAACATTTAATGTGTGTATATTTCCATAGAAGAAAACATTGCCTTTTCAAGATCTGCAGAAAAAATGATTTGACATTTTTAATCCAATTGTAGGGAAATGACTATTTTAAAAATCTCACCTGCTTTTAAGGTTTTTTTTTACAATTTCTGTGCAAAACACAGCACGTACTGCTGCACTGCAATGAAGAGAGTTCTTGTGGTTTTGATGGGAGAAGGAATGAGCCAGGTATTATATTCTCATGTCTATGGACTAAGACCAGTATGATCAGCTTTCTCTGAAGCATTCCAAGAGAATGCAAAGGTGTATTTTGTAGCGCCATCTTATCTCTAATCTTGGGTAACTAAAGCCAGTCATCAGAATTGATGAGAGCCTCCTCAAAGTTACTCTAGTTCATGCTGCATAGCCAGCAACTCTAACGGTTGCCCTAGCAGGTGTCTGCAGACAGCATGGGATAAAAGTGGTGAATCTTTTTGTGACCGGTGCGATTTGTCGGCATAGCACAATGGAGCCTTGATATACTGGACAATCAGACAGCAGTTGATGGCAACTCCATGGTTCGCCAGGCACAGAGCCAGTTCTGTATCCAGGGATTATTTCCCTTTCCTCTGTGGCAGTTCTGGAGTGTTTGTTGGCTTTTGTAAACTACTTCAGATCATCTGTTTCCCAGGAGCATTTAGACTTCCTCTGATATTTCAATATGAAGGCAGTTGTTTCCTGAGTGTAAATTGAGAAAGGCATTAGCAGACGTGTTGTCCAATGATGTCATCCTCCCTGCCCCATCAACTAGCGAGACAACACTGAAGGACTGCTGACTTAAAGGACTGACTTTTCTCTCCTACTGCTCTCATCAAAAGGATGACTGAGGAAGGAATGGAGATGGCAGAGACTCTTCTTGCTGTATCCCTTTGATGCTGAAAACAGGGGCAGGTTCCTTAGGCAAAACTAGGAAAGATTAAAGGAACGAATAGCAACCTAAGATTTGGGCAGAAAGGAACAGGGTAGTATGTTGGCCTCTTTATTCCACTGACCTTCCAGTGCAGCAGAGATGATTGATATTTTTTTCCTGCAGAAGTCAATTTGAGAAAAACAATATTGTTTTGTGAGTGAAGCACTGAATTGAAAGTAAAGAACATGCATTCTGTTTCCGACTCTGTCAGCGACACATTGTGTGATCCTGGAGGAGTTGCTTCATCCCTCTGCTCATGTCTGAAATTAGGTTAATAATTTTTACCTTTTTTGTTAAAAAGCATTGAGATCAGTAGGTGAAGACTGCTTTAAAAGAGCAAAGTATGATTATCATTACTGCTGTTGGTACATAAAAACAAAATTACTAGTGTTAGATGTACTTTACAGGCCAAGTGATGATTTTTTTATTAGGACTTTTATGACCCATTTCTGGAACGTATAATGTCCTCTAAATGTGTAATTTCATGATAGACTAAAATTGCTTCTCTGGAAGCATTCAAGTCTGCTGGATAAATAATAGCCCTTCAGTAAAAATTTTTTAACTACACACTAGAGCAATGCCACTAAGTACACCCTCTTGGTCTGTTAAGTACCTGACATTTTTTTCAAGAGAGCTTTCCTTTACTCTCATGATCTCAGTATGATAACAAATTCAAAGAAACAATCAAAGGCTTTGAGTCAGATAATGTTCTTTTTATTATCCATCAGAAACTTTTTTTGGTAATATTGAGGTAGTTGAAAGGATAACTTATGAGAACTATCTGGCTGACTCAACCGCTTAAAAGTATAAAGTTAGTGGTAGTGCTTCATCCTTTAGCTTTTCAAGCTTATATGCATATTTATATTTAGATGCCTTTAAGTTCAGCCAGGGGCGGTTAAGTCAACACAGGGTTCTGAGCTGATGCAGAGGTAATAGTGCATTTAGCTTTAGCAATGAAAACTTGAATTTCCTTGCTTTTGTCAATCTGGATCACAGCTTTAAGTTATAACTATTTAATTACATTATGTTTACACTGCTTTAAAATTTCAAACAAGCAGTAACTGTAACAAAGTTATAATTTACCTAGTTACATTTTCTTATTAATTACTTTTAAAAATTGCTATAATCCAGACTGCTTAGGGTGTGTCAGCCCTGTAGACATGTGGTTGCAAATTATGTTAATGTAACCATACCAGCTTTGAAACGGGTAGCTCCTGTATTACAGAAGCAAACTACAACAGGGCTTCACCAGGACCCACAGAAGTACTGAATGGTGGTGTCCCTTGTCATTCCATCCATGCTTTTCTTTATCCCAAAGTTAGCTAGTATAAAGTAGCACACATGAAGTGTCATGTAAGCGAACCCTTTAATCAGCTAGGGTATAGCAGCCTGAAATGCCTGAATTTGTGAGAATGCTGGTACACATTTTCATAATAAAAATATCACATCCAGAGCCACAGGATTTTCATCACCATGCTGTAAATACAGTCAAAAGCATTTGTGTTTTATTTAAAGAAGCAAACTATAAATGCAGGGTAGGTGGCTATATAATAATAGGCACTTAGAAAAAAAGTAGTAACTTTCCAAGTTTCAAACATACAAAAGAAATTTTTGAAACCTGTTTTAAAAACAAAACAAACAGACAAAATTAGCTGATCTTCAGGTTGGATTTTGAAAGCAGTTTGAAAGCTATGTAAGTTCACCAAGTGACTTGGAAAATCAGAGCCTTAGAATTTTATGCATGCAGGCAGCAGACCACAGCCTGAGTACCAAGCAATTTGCACCTCTGTTTTAGGCTTCAAGCCCTTGCCCTTCTATGTTAGGCCCTGGCAGACAGCTTGGCTGTTTGAGCAGAATTACCTAGTGTTCCCACTTTTCCTACCACAATCCTACCATACCTACTCCCCAGGCACTGGTATCCAATGGCAGGGCAAAGTTCAGTGCAGCCTCCCCCTGACAGGGTAATAAACCCTGCTGTCCAAGCACCAGTGCCAACTTTACAGGGATAGAGGTAGGATTGGCTGGAGAAAAGGTATTTCTAAGAGACTAACTGCAAATACCTAATTCTCTATAAGGACTCTTACTACAGGAAAATCCTAGTTGAAAGTTACAGTTCTTCTTTCTGAAGAATAAAAATGATAAGTCTAGTGTTCTGATCTACTGGTTAGGGTCAGACCATAAATGTTATCTTTTCCAACTACCTTTTTGAATGTTACATTTTTCTACTACTCTGAGAGGAATAAATTCCAAGAAGCAATTTATAAGAAAATAATATCAATTCTCTAACTCAAAATTTCTTGCTTTTGTGTGTTTTTGGGGTTTTTTTACTTAAAAAGAAAATTAATGTATGGTCAACCAGACACAAAAGCCCTACATATGAGAACTGAGCAGTTTAAGCTATATACAGGAAAAGCCTGGTCTCTATTGCAGCTTTATTATTAAAAAAAACTACGGAGGAGTTCCTGATATGCTACCAGTGAAACAAAGCTCATATAAATAAACTTACTGCTTTCAATTCCTTTTGTTTGCAGTATTGGAAATTATTCTCTTCCCACTGACGAGCAACACTTTGAATGAAGATAAAGCACTTGCCTATTCGGGCTTGAGTGTCATTTCCCCCCTGCCCTTGTGTGAGCAATGTGGTGGGTAGCACAGCGAGGGTAGGCTTGCTGCATTTGTCAGTTTGTTATTGGGAAACGTTAACCTTTGCCTTGCGTAAAAGTTGGACTGGGCCTTGGAAGGCACTTCCTTGATTAGCTGCATAGTGGGTGGTGGCCCCTCTGACGGACACTCTACTACGGGTTATCTGCTATATTTAGACACCTGCATCAGCATCTAAGGCCTTGTTGTTTAGGTCACTGAATATAGAGGAAGGTATCTAGTGTTAAATCCTCGCATTACTATGCTCTGTGTGCTATCTGTCCCGTTCCAGCATTTCCTGTGACTTGCTCAGTTCATCTTCCTCTTCTCCATCAAAGTCTTTATTCCAGCTGGGAGTTTGATCTTGAAGAGGGAAGAACACACGTCTTCATACAGATGCACCGGGCGTTCTATAATTCTTTATCATCTCTTCTCATGAAATCGTGAGCTTGAGAGAGGCGTTTGTGTCATATTCTGTATTACGAATCTGTTGAGATCAATGGAGTTAGATGACCGTAAAATTGCTGCAACAGAGAAAAGGCTCCAACCATTTATAATATCAGTTTGTTAAGTCAAGGAGCAGTTTTTCATGCTTTAGTGGGAAATGTCTATACAAAAGAAACAACAAAAATATTATGAAAGGGACAGTTGTGTGTGATGCAAACATTTAGCAGAAACCTTGTTTACTCTGGAACTTTAATAATGGAACTATTGCTTCTACTGACTGCCAAGACTCGTTAGACACATAACAAATTATATTAGAACATTTAAAAATATATTGTACTTTTAAAGGCTATGCTGTATTTTTTTAGTACGCTGTATTTTTTAATATGTATTAAATTCCAAGAGAATTCCTAGAGTACCATGATACTCTATAATTAGATTTGATTGCCTATGAACTTGATAAGTCTCCTATAAATGCTGCTGTGATAATTATGATCTTATACTTGATTATGTAAGACATGGATGTTTACAAAAAGCATCATACTAAGGTTAGAAAAGAATGGAAAATCTCTCAGAGAAGGAGAGCAAAACCCTCAATTGCTCCCATCCAGTCTACTTGAATTGTTTGGAGGAAAGAGAACTGCTTACTTTCCTAGTAAAACTAGACTAGGCTAGATATATCCTAGACTAGATACCTGAAACTGGTTGAAGAGTTCCAGTTGCACAACAGAACGTAGCTGCAATGTGCTGCTGCCACTTTTGCTTGGAATAATGTGGTTTCTTCCATCACAGAAGGGTACACAAGGCCATATAATGATCATGGGCCACGTGCACAATATTGGCACTGAACTTTCTGGTTTTCCAGAATAGTTTAGCTGAAAATTACCAAATTTACAAAAAGTGAGACACCACTCTTTAATTATATCAGCACTAAAGACTGCCTTCTAGATGAGTCCACGTGCTCAGCTGGCAAAACTGCACGATACAGTCTTTTCTTTAAACTTCAACCTTTTCAGGAGAAAGTTTTGATTTTTTTCTCACAGTAGAACCAAAGAGTAAATGCAAACAAATGAAGGTGAATTTAAAAAAAAACTATTTTAAAGTTTTTGAACACTTGGGTGACACTATGAACTAAACAACTTTTGTGGACACGGAATGCTGATATTTATATGGCAAGGCAAAACACACTTTGTCATGTGAGTGAAGCAAAACAATTACTGAAAACTGTTGTTTTGTGTCCCCCAGCAAAGATTTTAGTTAGAACAGCTCCTTTAACCTGTCTTAAAAAACAGGCAGAACCTTTCAGGCTCTTTCTATTTCTTCATGAACTGCCTTTGCATATCATCTTCCAACATCTGTCATATCTGTATTACAAACAGAAGTCTAAATAAACAGTGCATATGTCTTGTAAATGTGTACATACATATGTGCAGCTACAGGATAGCCTATAACAGGATCCTTTAGTGTCTGCTTGCTGGATTCTGTAGAAAGTTTGTCAGTGTCACAGTGAGTTATTCAACAAAGTACAAGGAAAAATCAGACCTTGTTGAAAATCAGCCATAGTAGGATAGACCACTAGTATGACTGAAATCTGTAGCTTTTGTACTGGCTTTGTGAACAAAATCAGAGATGCTGTGTGTGCCTATTTTGCCAGCACAGGAAAATGAGAGTGGATGACACTGAAGCCTGAAATAAGGAGGATTAAAAGTAGCAACTGTTGCCATTAATTATAACTTTCTTTGGCAGGAGTGTTTTTTGCTTATGTAGCAGGTATGCTTTTATATATATTAATTTATAGACAGGCAAGATACTTCATGAAGTAACAAGCTTGGGCTGTCTTAAGGAGAAATTAAAGTATGGCTGTTGGCTTCTGAGTGAAAAAATATATACTGCAAATTGAATTTTATTAAGGCATGTTTTAATTAGTCACCTGGGTAAACTACCAAACTCTTACCAAAAAATAGTATACAGACTTCATGGATGAAAAGTGCTTTCTACTGGGAGTTCCAGTTCTTTTTCGCTGTCGTGGGAATGCCACCAGGGAAGCATCTGCAACATTTCCTATGGCCTGGCCACAGGCATTCAAAAAAGGCATTCTGGGTGGAATGGGGAGCAGAGAAGGACAGCTTGGATAAGCTAGGGAAAATGGAAATTTCAGCTAGGATGGATTAGAGGAATGCAGCTTTACTGAGACATAGGTCTTGGAAAGTTTATGAGAGCCCTCTATACGTCCATCTCAGGGGTAAAACAGGTAGGACAAAGAACCACCATTTGAATGAAAGATAGTGCTGGCACAATAAAAGACTATACAAACCTGTCTTCACAGAAACCAAATTGGCAATGACAAAAATGTTTCTAATCCTTGGGGAGGCTCTGGGCCAGTGTTGCAACTGAGGCAGGGGACTTCAGTTTTTCTAAGATGGAACTGGGCAAGCCTGTGACTTGCAGGATTTGCTTCTGGTAACAGGGGACTGGACTCGCTGATTTTGCAGGTGCTTCCCATTCCCATTTAGATGAGTATGGGCTAGTCTGGTAACTGTTACTATTCTGTTATTGTATTCTTTTCTGTGGAAATATGTTAATATTATAAATGTCTGCTGGCTGGTTGGAGTTACCCCTTTGGAACAAGAAAGTTTTGCCTCTGTTTCTACATTTGTTTTTCAGGAGTTTGCCCTGCCGTCTTCTGAAAACACTTCTCTTGATGGGAGCAGGTGTATCATTAATTCTTTGCACTCTTGTTTATGTAAAAAAGTAGGCGGTTAGACATGGCTAAAATAATTTCTTTGTCCTTTCGTGTTGGCTTGCATTTTCTGGTGGGCAGCAAAGAACTGACCAGACTCATAGCTCTGCATTTTTTCTTCTGATTGCAGTAGAGGTGTTTGTTAAATAATGAATGCATAAGCCTGTTTCATGTCCTACTGGCCAGAAATTACTCATGGACACTGTAGGTACTATCTCCAAAACCTTTCTTAGAAATTTCAAAATTACAAAAGAGCAAAGCAAATTGTCCAGTCATCTAGTCATATAAAAGCATAACCAAATTTACATTTTGAGGTAAAAATACACTCAAAATTTTTTAAAAAATTGCTTAATAGCATCAGACAAGATTGAAAAGAATTGTATGAACAGAATATTAGTAAACTGATTGTATCTTTTGTTGTCAGTTTATTTTGAGTCATAAAATATCAATGTAAGAAAAAATGACACTGAAGAGGAAACAATGATAGGAAGGGTTTTGAAAGTCAGCAACTGGTTCTAAGTGGGAATTAGATACTAAGTCTCAGCATGACTAGATAATTTTTAGCTCTCTATATATATCTTTTGAGTGGGAAGCTGGAATATAGAAAGTGAATGCTGCTTTAATTTTTAAACTGGTTTAACCAGCTAGATTGGCGGAAACTAAGTTGGAAGCAAAAGCAAGGGTTTTTTTCTTTTGAAGTATCACTGTTTGGGGACTTTCCCCCTGGGTACTGTTCAAAATTGTTTTATTGTGACGCATTTGTTATTTGCTGATCTCTGGTAGATACCAGAGATGCTACTTTGGCTCACCCTTGCATTCTTGGATTAGAGCACTGAGACTTCTATATTCTGTCTTGTTAAATTTATGCTTATTATTTGGGTGGCTATGTGAATGGTGCTATTGCTCATCCACATAGAAATGTAATTAAAAGCCCTTTCCTAGGGACCAGATTCATCAAGTAATGAACTGCCCTTTCCCTGGGGTCTCAAATTCTCCGAGCTCAGAGAGAGTAATACAATGTGCTGTGAAGCAATTCTGCCACAGCATTTTTACATTTTGAACATGGAAAATGAGTGTCTGTTTTAAAACTGCAGTGAGGAACCACGTACCATCTACCACTACTTGCAAGGTCCATACATTAGTTACATCTCTGCATTGGGGTACATCTGAAGCCAACTTACCCTGCCTCCTGGATAAAATATTCTTAATCTTTGTCTCTGAATATGTTTAGTAAAGTTTAAATTTCCAGTTTAGCTAAAATAAAGGTTTACAAGATCATAAATAGGAAAAGTCTGAAGACTTGTGCTTTTCTTTTTCTTAACAATGTAACTGAAAGAATATTATACTACACAGAAGAGTCAAAGTAGGACAACAAGAAATAAAAAGTAATCTACTTATATTGTGAAATGCATTGGATGTTCTTTAACTGGCCAGTAAAGGAACTATTTTAAGTGCTTCCTTTTGCTTCAAACAGGTGGCTCAAGCATGCTATTTGGAGTTCATTTATAGTCAATTGATTCATGGCTAATAACTTAAAAATACTACACTTCCTGAAAGTATTATAGCCAAAATGTGACAGTGAAGTCTGAAGCCTGAATTCAGTTGCATTCTTTTTAAGGAACAAAAAGCACTGACATTTAACCAAACTGTATTTTCAAGATCTTGGTTGAAATTCATATGAGGAGTCGCAGGACAGAGTGGTTTTATTTGCCATATTTATTTCCTCCAGCGTGCATTGAAAAAAAAAATATTAAAATCTTACTGCAATAATGTTGGTATTTAGGTTAGGAGGTGCAGTGCTTTTGCCTTCACTGTGTCTTTTTTATCTGATTTTTTTTTAAATTGCTGTCATCCTTCTACTCTCAATCTCACCTGCACATCTCATATTAATTACTTTGCAAATATAGCTGATTTAACTCTTAGAACATTTCTGCTAACTAAGTGTATTCCCTTCTTCTACAGGAAATAGAGATGCAGAGAAACTGAGTATGATCTTGAGCAAACTACTTTCAGCTTGAGGCATTGCTGGGATAGAACCCATCATGAAATCTTGGCTGCACTGGAGTCAGCAGTAAAACTCCTGTTGAGTCCAGCAGAATCAGCCCCAGTGTCCCAGTTCACGGTCCTGTCCTATTTAGCGATAAGCTGGAAGAAGCACTGCATCTATGAAAAACCAGACTGTTTAGTCAATAGCTTTTCGTGCCTTCTCATCTTGCAGAATTGGAGAATGAGAGCTTGTTTGCACTCAAATTACCCTTCTGCTCAGTGATGCAGTTTCTGCAGTGAAGACACACTCATGTGTTTTATGCGTCTGACCAATGCATCAGCTTTAGCATGCTTATATCACTGTAGCTGAAAAAGAGGGAGGGAAGGGAGAAGTCTTTCTTTGAACAATCTTTAGAGATACTTTGCAAAGTTGACACAGAAAGTTCCGAAAATCCTTACAAGGTTTGAAAGTTGATGCATATTCTTATGCAGGGAAGTGTTTTTTTTTCCTTCCATGAAAGGCCATCACTAGGAATATTTGGCCGTATCCTGCAGTTAGGGTGAAAAAAAAATTCTTTAAGTATTCTCACAGAAATTAAGATAAATATTGTATCTTTCAAAATACATAGTTTTTCCTAATATTTCATTTAAAAGCAGCATATATTTTTTTCTTCTTTTCTTAAAGCCACTGCCTCCTTGTTCTGACTCTAAGGAATCTATGCAGGTGTACAAACAGCACTGCAAAATAGCAGAAGAATACCATGAAGTCAAGAAAGAAATTGCTCTGCTGGAAGAAAGAAAGTGAGTAACTTTCCCAAAGTCTTTACTGCTGTATAGTCTCTTTGTAAAATCCTGTTTTAAACATGAGACTTCCACATGATATTTTGTGACCTTATACCTCTGCCTGACGGTCACAGTACAGCACAACAGTTAGGCCATTGGTCCATAGGATCAACTGGGACCACTAGGCAAACAGAGTTGTCATAGCTCTGTGCCCTGAGCTATGCAGATGTCCCTTAAAACCTTCATTGACAGCCTCCAGGTCACATAACAATCTAGTTCAGCTGCTGCAATTCCCTTTTTCAGTTTTAAGGATTTTTTTTTTTCCAATTTAACTTTCCACGTTTTAATGAAGAGCATGGATCCTCAGTTTGGTTTAGAGTACTTGACAATATTAGTAAACATTTTTCTGTGAGGTGTGAGGTGCATTGTCTCATATGCATTGACATTTTAGGTGTTCATATCCAAAGTGTATAAGCTGGAGACTCTTTTTCTTGTCTATAACCTATACTGAATCCCGTCATCTTCGCATGACTATTAGATGGCAAAGTGCACTCTGGGACTCTCGGTCCCTTTCCACCAGAAACCTGAAAAAGAAATTCAGAGAGAGGGAAGAGGGTGAGTAGTGAAAGTTTTTAACCGACAATCAACCCCAAGGAATAACAGTTACTGCTAAGTAAACTTTCTCTTCCAAATGCTGTTTTATTTTTACATTCACACTGAAGGTGACTTCAAGCAGCGTTGCCTTCCTCAGGGAGAGTTACTTCAGTGTGGATCTCGGAGACTTCTTGTGACAGTGAAGACCACACCAGCATTCTTCCAAATGCTGCTTGAACAGAAACATTTGTTAATACAGCAACAGGGGTCGAAAGAGCTCTGTTGCAGAGTGGGCTTTGAGTAGAAGGTGGACCACTGTGTCTGCTTCATAGCAGTCTTTGCACAGCTGACTATGCAGTTCAGCCAAGTTTGCCTCCATGGGAGTCTTCAGCTGCAGAAGCAAGCTGATGGGAGGGGAACCGGTGAAATTCTGTAGTCTGACCAGTAAGATAGCCAAAGATCTCCTTGAATCCAGACTATGCAGGGTAAGAAAGTGAGACTTGTCTTTGTCAGAGTTGACAGCTACAGGTTACTTTTTGCCTACAGTGCTGGAACTAGTTGAGGTTTCCCACTACAAATCCCTTTCCACTGTAGGGCCTGCATGCCACTCGGCTGCTGACAGATTGTCACAAAAGTTAGAAAAGAAGAAAAACATAATCAGAAGAGATTAACACTAGATTGTCCCAGTGTTTGCGTTTGATACATCATTAATTAAACTTGGCCAATCAAAAGCAATTTGTGTTTTTAAAAAGATGTAGAGAAGATAATTAAATGGAATAATTTTGCAATGATTTGTCAAATTTGATTGTCTAATATAAGCTACTTACATCTGTATTTAGCAACCAAGTGAATTCAGTGAAAACCATGTGTTTGTCTTCTCTGAAAGTCCAAACTGAATATAAAATAGTAAATGCTTGTTTAAGTGCTTAACTTTAGACATATAAACTCAAAAAGTAGCCTTAGATCACTTGGTTTTTATAGTCTAATAATATAAATGCATTAGTATTACTGACACATTCCTGAATCAGGTATGCATATTTATGAAGTAAGCTTGGAGCCCTTGAAAACTAGACTCATGTACGTATTTGTGCATTTACTAGAACGAAAAAAAAAATGCTGTAATGCTGTTTGAATGCATTTTCATTTATCTATGGAGTCTGTGGTACTAGCTGAATTAGAAATATCTTGCTTCTTGGGAATGGCAGATACATGCACAAAATTGTTTACCTGAGCCCAAAACTATCCTACTCAACCTCTGAGCCCAGAAGTCAGCCTCTCAGCGGTGCTTATCCTGGATGAATTAAGGGGCTTCAGGCTGGCATTTTCCTTCATTCCACCAGTGGATGTCAACAGTGGAACAATGTGAGGAAGCTTTCACCACTATCTTTGCTGAACCTGTTCCATGGATAGAAGATTTCGTGCCCCGGTAAACATATGTTAAAACAAAAGTGGCTGAATAAGGCAGCAAATAGAATTATATTATTGTGATTCTTATGTGCCTGCTAATGACATATTTGTGGCCTAGATATTCACATGCTATGTAGCTGTGAAATGCCTAAACATGACAAATATCAGTGCAGCACCTTTCATGACCTTCCAAACCTCTTAATCTGAAGAAGTGGTCCTACAAGCACTACAATTGAAGATGCTTAATTTCCTACACGTTGGTGTACTGTGGTTACTTAATTTTGAAGTTTAAAAAGCTGCACGTGCCAACTGAAGCTTTTTTCCTCCAGATGGGAACTATTTATAACCCCTCCCTCCAGGTAGATTCTCCATTTTGTAGTATTTTGGAGGAGATCTCATGATACTGCCTTTCCCCTCTGGGGCATCTTTCCTTTCTGTAGCAGTCTGTTTTTATAAAACCTTCCAGAAACTAACTGGGACCTGAAATTGGAAGGTGGATTAAAAAGTTATTAGGACACATACACCTTTATACACATGTAAGCATACACAACATGAACACATTGACCTTAATTGGTATATAAAACTAGATAGAAGAGGAGTATAAGTGTGGAGGTGAAGGAGTAAGCAAGAAGTAAAAGAGAGTTTTGGTCTAGTGATTGCTGATTTATATCTAAAACCATTCTCAACAGTTACAGTTTGAAAGTTAAAGGAAGCGTATGGGGTAGCATATGCTGAATGAAGAGGAGAAGAGTGGATTACAGTGGCTGGGGTGGCATGTGTATTGAACATTCCATTCACAGAAGGGAAGGATGCTTTGACTTTTCTAAAATGTCTGATGAGATGCACAGCTTTTAGCCTCAAAAGCAGTTAAAACCAATTTGAAAAGATGGAGTTGTTCGCAGCTTTCTGAAATTTGCCCCTGTTGCAGGTGTCTTTACCATCTTCTACATTTAAATTTGAATATATGGAGATACAGATTCAGAATTCCCTATACACCTGCTATCTATTGTCTATTTCTTTTAGATATTATTTTGGTAAAATGGAAAAAGATAGAGTTTCGTCCCTTGTAATGGGAACAAGCAATTTGTGTAGTGTTCTTCAGAGTACATTTTTACCAAAGGCGACCAAAAGTGCTGTTGGATGGATGTGCCCCTGTCAGTGCCCAGACTCAACTGTGGAATTAAAATGTCAAGTCCCACCTGGCAGTGCCTGCACCTGTGGTACCTACTGGTAGTACACTGTGGACACAGAACACTCAAGACAATGCTGGTCAGGAAAAGAGCAGAAAATGGATTGAGCAAATTTTTTTGATTTGTTGGCTAGGAGGAAGAAATAATGTTAAGTTAACCTGACATAAATGTCTGTACAGGTATTGGAGCTTTTTAGTAAAACAAAAAATGGAGTAGTAATCATTCTACTTTAAACAATTTTTGTTCCAAGCTTCAAAGTTCAATGTAACTTTTTATATATGAAATAATACATGCAGGTATATTTCTAAAGGAGGCATCTTTAAGAAATGGAAAGTTGAATAACATTGGCTTAAAATAGTAAAAAACATTTACTCTTTTGCAACTTTGCAAAGGCTTTTAATTCTGCTTAGCTTGACTTGTCTCTCACTGTAGTGTGAGGATCAAGTATGGCTGAAGTATAGGAAGGCAGTGGTGTGAAATGACAAGGGTTGCTTTTCATCAGGGCAGGAATAGAGCTTATTTGCCCCTTTCTCTTGTATGCAATGTAGATGGCAAGAGAATATGCTAGGCTAGGAGTGGGAGAGAAGACAATTATTTCACAGGAAAATGGGAAATGAGAGAGAAAGGGAGGTTGCAGGTTCAAAAAAGGAAAAAATGAAAGGAGAAAGCAAATAGGAAAGGGAAAAGAAGCTACTCAGGAAAAAGACAAACAAAAGGAAGCAAGAAATTGCAAGAATTTAAAAGAACATTGGGTAGAGGATTTGCTAATATAAATCATCATAGCTTTGTTTGCTGTCTTCACTCAAACTCTTCCCATTTATGCTGGCAATATGTAGTACAAGGGACAAAATCACTCTGGAATGGGAGACATGATCGAAAAGAAAGAAAAGGGCGTGGAAGCGAGAACACACCACATTTAGGTCACAGAATGTAATTTAATTTATGTTCCAGAAACACACGTGTATTTCCATAACAGATGTTTTTGGGTATCTAAGTTTGGGTGAAAGGGATGGGATGGCTGGTTATTTTGAGAACTTGTTATATTGCTATTACTAGATAATGACCCTGGATTATGTAGTTAAATATTAGAGTTGCCATGGTTGCTAGCTATATCTTATATTCTTAGCACTGGCTGGTTTTCTCTTTTTCCTCCCCCAGACGATTCTAATATAACTCTCCAGAAAATGTCATTTGACCACCACTTGGTTTAGGATCACTCCTTTTCTTTGCCATGGCTATGGTTTGTTTTCCTTCTTTTACACATATTACTGTAGACATGCAGTGGAGATGTCTGCTTAATTTTGTGGGATCCTTCCTTATGCTTTAGCATGCTCTCATGACTATAAGACTGTTTCTAAGGTCTCAAGGCCAGATGATTTCTCCGGGTACACTATTTCTGGAGTGTCTTTCCCAACACTGTTGAGACAAGTAGTCTTCAGACTTTTGGGTACTGCAGAAAAAGACTGGTGTAAACCATAAAGGCAACCTTTTATTTTAATAACTTTCCCATTCTAGACCTGATTTTTTATCATGTCACATGTATCCAAAATGCATGTTTCTTGCCAAGTAATGGAAATTACAGCTTTTTTAATACAAAGAGAAGCCTCAACTTGCCCTATTGCATTGACCTTGCATGGACCTTGTGTGTGCTAGCATCCAAGAAATATTTTCATTTACATTAAAACAGGCTGTCTCATTATTTTAAAAATTAATTAGTAGACTTTGAACACACAAGGGCAGTCTCCTCAAACAGGAACTACCTTACAGAGTCTCATAATTCTTCCTGATGTGAAAGTCATGTCAAATATGGGAAGAGTAGATGACCTTATGGCCACTAGCACACCCAGACACGTTAGCTGGGAAGAAATGTGAAGTACCACAGATGCATGATCCTGAATATGTTGTTCTCAACAGGGTAAAGACAAGTCTGCCTCTTTGCACTGTGGAAGCTGTTTTCCTTGAGTCCAGTCCATCTCCAAATATACTTATCTCCAGATAGATTTATCTGCTTCATCTGTCACTTTTTGGTATTTATTCATTGTGAATATTACTGTAAAGGAACTCTGTTCTCTGCATGGTCAGTCATTAAGGTGAGGACAAGAGAAATAATTTCCCCAAGACCATGCTGGGTTTTTCTCCTGCTCTGGTATGGCTTGTGGTTTGTTGATTTATGATGCAAATCACACTTGTCTTCCCTTCCCTTCCCTTTCCACCCCAACCCCTCCCCGAAAAAGTACACTTAAAGTACACAGATTGTCTCAAAGCTTCAAGTACCTCAGCACCATTTTAGAAAATACCTTATCAATGCTGTTAATATTTAACCTCAGGGTAACCATTAACAGAAAACACAGATTACACAGTGCCAGATCTATTTATTAAGCATCCATAACAAAGGCTAGATGTTGCAAGAGCTTAGTATGGTGTTCTTTAACCTCTGGAAGCTAAGTTCAAATCGTGGATTAGATCAGAAGCAAATGTTAGTTACTGTCCTCATCCTTTTGTGAGCTTCGTAAACCACACCATTCATAACATTTAGCAATTCCCTGGTAGTCTAATTTTAGAACTCTCTAGCAGGCTGGCAGTATTTGGCTGAAACACCACCCTACCCTGTAAACAGGTGTTGATCCTGATGGGAAGGGAATAAGTAGGTTCTGCTGACTCAGAAGTGGGCAATGTTACTACCTCAGTGCAAGGAAACTGCTTTCTGCGAGGGAGGTCCTAGAGTGTGGACTACAGCAATGAGTACATTTGGATCTTAATGCATTTATATTTTGTTTAATAGCAAAGCTAAATCCCAGGGAAACATAAAAGTTATCTGTGCTGCTTGAGTATTACTGGAGAGCAGCACGAAAGCCATGCCTGCACGTAGCCTCATCTTATCAAATCAGGGCTGACATTCATTAATAGAGCTGTCTGAGTTTGCACACTGTCCATCTGTGCCACTGCTGGCTCGAGTCCAAATAGAGTAGTTTGTACCTTTCTGTTACACATACTAGAGGTCTCCATGGAAAAGGTTTACCTGCTTTTAAGATGCCGATTACTTATTAGTGTGTTCACTCCATCTCCCTTTATGAACCTTGTAAGTATAAGAAAAATAAGGAAGAATGATTCTGAATTAATTTGAGACACCTTTGAGTCAACAGTCTATAATTTGGAAGAGCTTAATTTAATCCTTCAGTCCAGCATTGCACCAGTAGAATAATCGCAAAGAAATACTGCTGAAGCTGTCTTTTGGTCCCAAGAGACAAAAGTCTTCTAGAGGAATCCCTAAGAGACTGAAGTTATTAAAGCTGTTGGACTTGTAAAATCTCATTTTCCCTAAGTGCATTTCTTATTCTCTAAAGCATACACGCAATTACTCCTTTGTGGCCTATAGTCCCATTAATAGGAGCTGGAATATCAAACTGTCTAGCAAGAGCAGTTCATCTTGGCCAGTTTGAAAGTTGGTTGATCTAGTGTGGCCCATGCAAAGAGATATCAATCTGTTAATTGCTTGCTGCTTTTAAAATTTTTACAACTATATTGTGCCAAATAGAATAATAGAATTCTGCTGAACAAAAATACGCTCTTGATATTTTCTCTTGAAGACCTGATTGAATATACCTTTCACCTGGTGAAAGAGAAGAGGCTTTACTGTGCTATACCTGCTATGCATTACCTCCGTGGTATAAAACAAAGCTAACATATTTAGCTACAGAGGGGTTTCTATGTACTGCAACTTTTGGGTGATTTAAAATTGCAGTACCTGCTAACTGCTATTGCTACTAACTCTTCCCTTTTTTTTTTTTTACGGGAAACACAGCTGGGAGAAACGAGTGTGCCTGGGGTCTCTTCTAACTTCTGACTCCCTGAACTGCAGTAGCTGTGACAGTAAACAGCTAAACCGTGGGCAAACTGTGCTATCACTGAAAGCTGTAGTAAAGACAGAGGAAGATCAAACTCATCCTAAAAGAAGGCCAGATAGAAGTGTTTTTCAAAACCCAGGTGCTTACAGTTTTGCTGCTGTAAGTGGTAGTTTTGCAGCTGTAAGTAATGTTAGTGATCAGCAAATACTGAAATGTTATCATTTCATGAATACTCTGATCTGTGGCAATAGAATTACTGATCTGTAGGAATTTCCTGTCTGAAAGCACTGATCTAGCTTGACAAGGGGGCTCCTTTAAAGACTGCAGCAAAAACTATCCACTTGGAAGGCAGTACATCTTCCCACTGATGATCTACAAGCATTGTTTTGACATGACTGAGAAATAAAGTCACAGGGCTATGACCAGTTAAAGATTAACTAATCCCTGAGATAAAATGATCAAAAGAACTGAGAACCTTTTAGAAGAGACTTCCTGTAGCAGGGGTGAATAAATGATTTGACTGAAAGGGGAAAAAAAGCAGAGGCCAGGCTAGCCTGCTGGGTAACTAAGTGGAAAGCAATTAGATACCCTGTGAGTTATTCATGCCTTTAGTGTGTTTTGTTTTAAAACCTCTTTTATCTTAACTTGTGTTGAGGTAATTTCAGTTGATACTATACAGGAGACTCCAGCTCCGGGCCAGCTCTGGGAATACAGGGCACTGTGTGACTGCATCCAGAAAGAAGCAACAGTTTGAATCCTCCTGTGTCTGCTCTTAAAAAGACCAGGAGGGGTCAGGTTTGCAGCTCTATCACTCTTCCTCAGCAGTAGGGCTAAGGTCTGAGCATAAACACATTATAGATACAATATATGTAGTTCAGCTTCATGTGCCTAGTATTTACTAGAATCATTTTTCTTTGTAGCAGAGAAAAGGAAACCAGCCATACTTCACAGAATTTACTGATAAATCTAACCAACTGAAGGAAAAAAACCCCTCCCTCTCTTTCAAATATGTTTGGTATTGAGAGAAAAATAAATTGTTATTCTTCAGGCAAAATATTAGCATGTGGTCTCCAGGAACTTGATTTTCCCCGCGAACTGCATGTTCAGCTCTTACTGAATCCTCAGCATTCTGCAGGTTTGGTGGCTGAACAGCAAGAGATTTTGGCAGCCTCATCTTTTAAAGGGAAAAGGAGGACTCTGACAAATTAATTTTCCAGGTCTTTGTTTCACAAGAGCTCAAGTAATATCATGCTAACAACATATAGTCCAGCTTTAATCTAACACACAATGACAAATTTTTGCATACTGCCATTTTTAATCTCTGGGTTTTTTTCATAATCGTCAGAAAGGAGCTGATTGCCAGGCTGGAACAAGTGGAAAAAGAAAGCATGGATGCTGCTCAGCTGGCTAAGGAGTATGCAGAACTGACAGAGGAGAACCGAACACTGAAGCTGGCCCAGACGCAGTGTATAGAGCAACTGGAAAAGCTCAGAATACAGTACCAAAAAAGACAGGGATCCTCATAACTCTCAACTAGCTTATGTGAGGAAGTTAATACAGGATTGGGCCTGTGCTGGAAAGAGATTTTAAAATAAAGGTCTGTTTAATATGTTATAATACTTTACTACAGATTCAGAGTATGTAGAAGTCTATATTTGATTTAATGCTTGCCAGCCAGTAGCTTAATATAATGGATATTTCATCCATTATATAATGGATATTTTATTTCAAGTAACATAATTGAAGTTAATCTATCCCCATTATATGTTGTAGTAGATCAGGTTTCTTTTCTAAACATATTTCTTCCAATTTAAGAAGATACGGACACACTAGAAAATGATATAAATAGTCTCTGTGTTGGGAATTTGGACCATACTAAGGCATACAGCAGGGACAATGTTAATATATGGAATACATGTATGTTAATTTTAGTTTGGTGAAGATTTTTTAAATTATTTTCCTCATGCCTGAAGTGTTTGGAAGTTATCTTAAAACGGATCTCCTCACAGATAAAAACTATACTTTATTATCCCATGTCAACTTTACATTGATGTATCAAATCTGGGAAATAGCACATTAGAAATTGCAGTAACATAATTATTTTTTGTCAAATGAGCATACTGCCAGTAATAATTCGCAAGTTATAAAATTAAAAGGAAACAGATGAGATCAAACTTTCCTTCCTCAAGAGTAAAGATAGCTTGAGAGTCCTCTTATTGTACTTTTTGGCATGCAAGAAATGAAAAATTAATATATGAATACTACCATCATAGTTTAAACTGGGAATATGTCAGTAAAAGTACTGTGAGGATATTTTGTTCTTATTTTCCAGTCTGTTTTGAAACATATGTGGCTGTAAGTTGGGGTGGGAGTTCCGTGATACATAGGTAACCTGGAAGTAAAATGTTAGTTTTACTTGCTCTATTTATCCCTGTATTTTCCTAGATCAACTGAAAATTCTTTGTTATACTTCCATTTCTATTCATACAGTATTTTTTTCATTAAAAGCGGATATAGAAAAGCCATTTTATGTTCTGAATGTTCTTAAATCACCCTGTATTTTTAGCTCAGCTTGACAGATGCAGCTTGTTACATCTTCATGAGGCTGGAATTCAACTTGATGTGTCATTAGTACTAAAATGTGTCTTAGTAATTGAAAACTATGAACTTAAGACTTCCGCCAGAACTTCAGCTTTGATTATCGCTAATCTATTATAAAAATGGGATTTTATGTGAACCAGAGCAATTCCTGGGGAAATCTTTTGGCACCAAAATGTTCCCCAGCAATTCCAGCAGCAAAGGGGACAGAAAAAATACAAGCTGTCCTTTATTTCTCTGTGCTAACGACCTACAGTATTCCCTGCAACACAGGCATGAAAACAGGCTCTGCATCACTGCAAGCACCCGACATGTCAGTAGGAGCGTATGAGGCGGCAGCGGGAGAGGACAGCCTTGTCTCCACTGCTTCCTACCTTACCCTGGCCAGTGCAGAGGCACAAGGGGAAATCACCGCTCTGAGGCATGTGCTCTTCTGCTGGGATGCTCCGCGGGCAGAATGACGCTGTATTTATTCCTCTTTCGTTGTTATCTGAGGGTCCAGTTTTCACTGTATCTTGTGAAAGTTGAAGAGAAAAAAAAAAAGAATAAAAACCACTTGGGATGTCAAGCCTGCGAATGCTGGAGAAGCCTCGTCTGAGTTTTGCACTGAGGGGAAACACCCTGTACAGACTTCAGGGCTTTGCTTTGAGCAGAGGACACTGCAGAATCTACACTGGGGTGTAGTATTTTTCCTGTATTTATGTGTTTTGAACAAGAGGATTCTTATTTTCAAAATTAATTTGTCATTTTAGTCAGAGATTTTTCCATCTAGCTTTGAAAACGTCAGCCAGTCTGGTGACATCCGTGAATTCATTGAAAACTGCACAAAGTACATAACATTATTTCATAAACAGACTGGCTTTGGATGCAGATGGATCAGACAGCAGAACTTTACTTACAGATAACTTTGTTCACCTTGAAATTTTCTATTTAAGTGCAGCCATTATGTTTTAGATGTCAGAATAATATCAGATCACACTCTTTGAGAAAAACCTGAGGGAGAAGCAAAGTCATGTAAAGAAGGGAAGGTGGGCATCATTTGCTTAAAAACACAGCAATTTGAGAGCAGCCAGGGAATGTGACTTTACTAACCTATAGACACTGACCAGTATGGAAGACTTCAGGAAACATTTTTACAGGTATACAGATACCAAATTTGTGGTGCGGTCCAGCTACCAGCCTGGCTAAATGTGGAACATAAAACATCCCAAACTAATTGAAGTCAGAGATCTGTATTTAATCTGGACTGTGGCTATTTGCAATCAACTTTTCCCTCCTATTTTTAGTTACGGTGAAAGTAAAAAAATAAGTGCTTTGTATCAATGTATTTGCCTGCCAACATGGATGCTCATGTGCCTGAGAATAGTGACTCAGAGAAGTTGCATCACAGTCCAAATGAGTAAAACTGAAATAGAAGTACCAAGGAAGACAAAAGTATCTCATGAAAACAAAATTTTAAAGAAAAAATAGCAGGGAAATGGGATTCAAAGACAGGAGGGCAGATTTTAAAAAAATATTAAGAGGCAAGTGAAATTAAAATGCAGAAAAGTCAACATAACCCAGAAAACCATTCAAATGTTCCAAAGAGTAAAAATGACCAGAACAGCCTTCTGAGAGGTAACTGCTGTATCTGTCATTCACCTCTTGATTTTTTTTATAATTATAAACATTTTCATATTCAATAAATCTCCAATTTTGACATGCTGAACTTTTCTCTAGATATTAATTACTTTGAACTGTGTTGCTCTGCTGACTCAATAGCTGAAATTAAGTTTTTAAAGAAAACACTTGTTTGTCATATTTATGCTGTGCTTTCCAAAGAGAGAATATGATTTGTGCCCTTCTCTTGTTTAAGGAGAGACCTTAAATTGTTTTGCTAGCTAGGTCCACTCTAAGTGTAGCACCGTAAAAAAGCTTTTTATACAATTATTTCAAAGATGTTTTTACATCATATTTCACCCAAGAACTTAGAAGCCAATTTCAGCTTTCAAGTTCAGCTGCCAGTGAAATGTTCAATCCTGTAACTCCTGGCTCCAGCCTGCGATGGCTGCAGCGTGGTCAGCAAAACAGCAGCACGCTCTGAGGCTCCTACTCGCACTTTGCCAGTGGTCAGAAAGCAAGGAAAGGGGTGTGGAAGGCTCAGATGGCAACAGAAGCTGCTAAATGTATACAGCTACGTAGGGATGGTCTGTTACACAGATCGGGTGTATTTCTTGCTACTACCCAGGTTATTCAGGTTAGCAGAAGTAAGCATGCCACTATGATGACAAATGTGTTTGCTTTAGACCACTTAAGAAAACAGTGAAGTACACGGGTTTAAAAAAACAAGACCTGTGCTTTCCATTTCCTATTATTACTAACTAACTTCCTTCCATCGTAACAAATGCTGAACAAGCTCAATTTAGGCATTCCAGTTAGCAAGGATATGACTCACGCAGTCTTGAAACAGCCAGAGGCCAGGGCGCCTTTACACTTGAGTAGTCTGGAAGGACCTGCAGGTCTTTTTTTCCTAATGTCTCCCTTTCCAGGATTATCTTTATTCTGGCTGGTTTTGTGAATTAATGATCTTTGGAAGTGTGTCACTTCCCCCCAGAGACTTTATTGCCACCTTGGCCTTTGTGAGCGCTATGCGTCGTTCGCAGCGGGCACGGGAGGTGTTTTCAGCCTTCTTTCAGCCTGCGTGGCTGGGGAGCTCTGGCACGTGTGCAGTTGCTGCTCGAACTCCAGTCACAGACCACCTTGCAGAAACGAGCTGGTCGCAGTCTTACTCATGGAGTCAGCTGGTGGTTTTCCCTACGTAAAATTTTTTGCTCGTTCAACGCACAAGACGGAAGTGTCTAGAGGAGCGGGGGAGACGGGTGTCTGGGGGAGCGTTGCCTCTCTTCTCATGGAGAGTGTGAAATGTGCAGTGAGCCAAGAAGAGGATGGCAGGGAAAGGAAGTTTGGTTGAGGCAGTGACATAGCAGGAGGAGCGCTGGCCCTGGCCAGCAAGACTGTGAGAGTTGACAAAGCCTGGGTGCTGGCATGACTTTTCTCGACCATGGATCTACTTCCGCAGACATACCTGCACACCCACAACCCTGAGGTCTCCTCCCTCCTGTCAGAGCGTCCTGGCATGTACATACACGGATACCGTGGTGATGAACATCCTTGGAAAACCCATGATGGAACTATTAACTGTCTTCACAACAGGCCTGGAAGGTGTGCAGCAATGAAGGCCCAGGGCTATTACTGAACGAGTACCGAAAAGCTGGCCTCATTGTCCGTCCTTCTGGGCTTCTCTGGGGCAAGACCAGACGCTGTGAGTGCACGATGGTGCCACAATGCGCGCTCGGGGGGAGGGAAGCAAGGCGGGGTGGGACGGGCAGCCTCGATCTTACCCTTTCCTCCACTGAGTCCCTGGGTTTTGCAGTGTTCAACTTGGAGTTATTGAGGTGGTCCTTCAGACGGACACCAAAACTGTGCAGCTGACATTTTAAATTTGAGGAAGTTGCCTATTTTATAAGAATGAAAAAAAATCTACCTTGCCTGGGACTGTGCCAGTCACCTCTAGGTTCTGCAGTGCTCCTGACAAGGAATGCCATGTGTTACTCGTACCCGTGTGAATGAAAGAGGACAATCATTCACAAATTACTGCTAACCTCGACCCAGGCTTTCTAAACTGCACAGACCGGTGGTTTGAACTGTAGAAAGCACAAGATTTAGCGTATGAGTCACTCAGGTTTTCTACACGCCAATCATCAGTTCCCCCTTCTAAACCTCAGTTCCTTTAATCCCCCCTGCCTCGCCCACAACCCATGCATCTGTACCCCCTACTTGAGCAAGCAGCATCACTCTAGAGCTCAGATCCAGTTGACTAGTGATCTCATGATGTGGTCCGATGATCGCCGTGTGCTTGAGATGGTTTCCGACCATTACAATCGTATGACGTTTTGTGATTCGGTGCTGGTATACGGCAGCAGGTGCTGATTGTGAGACATGCTTCCTTTCTTTGAACTGTTTAGGAAAATATGAGAGCAGGTCGTCTGTGGATTTAGTTATTTGTCCAAATTTTATATTCAATTTTAATACAGAAATTAGGGAAATGAAATGAGGATGTGTGTGCTGATGTAACAAATGTGCGGCCAGATGCCAGACTGTGCCTTGGGTGCTCAGAATGAGTAAAGTGATATGAGAACTGTGACGGAAAGGAAGTAGTTACAGTGAGGAAGAGGAACTGGTGAGTGAGCTGTGTGCCTTAACTGCTTGCTTTCTTGCTTTTTATGGCTTGCACCAGTGGGATGTATCGGCTGTTGTCCTTAGCTCAACATCGAGAAGCTTTTGCGTGGATGTTTCCCAGGGCTTTTCCAAGCCTAGTCTACACAAACATTTTATACTGGAATATTTCATTAAGGTTATGTTTTTGTCTAATATGTCTGGTATCAATGGAGCTATACTGCGATAAAGATGCTTGCAGCATTGCAGATGGTTCGTCTATAGAAAGAGGAATAACCAGTATCAGTATATGACTCTATTTTGCTAATGATAGAATCATAGAATATCTTGAGTTGGAAAGGACCCATGAAGATCATCAAGCCCAATACCATGCCAACTGCTATACTTGCATTAAAGCTAAATAAATTACAGCCTTGATAAATAGCCTAGGTATAGAAAAAATTACACTGAAGCTAGAGCACTTTAGTACTGAAATAAATGCATCCCCACTAATGTGCTTTTGCTGCTTTCATTGCACGAGTTTGGTGCTTTTATTAACTAGATCTTCGGTTACTCACATGAAGGGACAGCAATGTAATGTTCTGTGATCGAAAAACTTCCACCAACATCTTGTGACTTTCCTACAAGCATATGACACATCTCAGCACACAGCCCAGACTGCCCCATGCCCACAGACTTTCTCCACAGCCATTTCATTGCAGAGCTCTCCCCAGATCGTTCCTGTGACTCTTGCTTGTCACATTCCTCTGCTGTGCATAGATAGCTGAAATAAGTCAACCGCTCCAAATTTTTAAGAGCAGTCAAAGCAAATGCATCATTTAAAAAATTACCTGCTAAACACCTTGACTGTCTCGTGGTCAGACCCTTTTGTATTCATGTTCTGCAAGTACGTGAGTATATAGGTGTACTGATTGAATGTCAGTACAAAAAAAATACGAGGCAAGTGTTAATATTCATGGAAGACAGAGGCACGTTCAAATATACTCATATAAACACCCTTCTAAATGTTAGAGCTCACTGTCTGGCTGTGTGTCTAATCAGGAAAAAAAGCCCACTACTGACATAGGAAGTAGTACCTCCTTAGGAAGTTATCTGCACCAAGAAGAATGATTTTTGAAAGAATTTCAAGAGAGGAGTATTCTTTCAAGGAAAAAAAGCAACCAGGTAACAGTTCCCAGCTAATATAAATTACATCTAGCTATGCACTAACTGCTAAAAATGCACTTAAATCTATTTATAACCTTTTAAATAGCTCTCATTAGTTTACATCTATGTAAGATATCCTCACGTTTGACTGTATGAGCTCCCTCTGGTGGGTAATGTGACATCTACCACTAGCATTACCAAGCGAATAGAGATACCTCAGCAAATGTTTTGGGTATACAGTTATGTTTATCCAAGTGGACTTTTGTTTATTTAAGTGTTATAGCTACTAATTCTTTATATTATCTAGGTATAAGACAGTATACTAATTTCTCACCATCTGATCACATCTGAAACTACCAAAAGAGTGATATCCAATATTTTTCAGATACTAGAGATACTTGCACAAAGGTGTAGTTTGCAACAACACATTGGACATCAGCTAACATGAGCATCCAAGTTAAATGAGTTCTGGCATCCTAGAGAAGCTGAAAGAGTTCATAATACTTACCAATTACATCGTAATGTCTTTATTTGTCCGAAGTACTTCTGTTGAGTTCGGTCGGATTTATGTGCCTGGAAATCCGGGCCTATATGGCTTGACTTTTTCAAAATACTAGCCAGTACTATCTGATTGCAGACGCTTTATGTAAAAACCTATTTATTTAATGGTACAACAACTAAGAATCAAATATACTTTAAATAACACAGTACAGAACAGCTGACTAATGTATCTCTTTTTTGCTGGCAAATTTTAATATCTCTTAAATCTCATGCAGCCTGGTATTCATGAGTTACATTTTCATAAAAGAAAACACAAGTGTTATCTTCCTATTTTTCTCTTTGTATTTCGGTTAAGTAATCTGAGCACGGGAAGTGTTAGACTTCGGAAGAGTGCCCTAACGCACAGGCAACAGTCCAGCCACAGTTTGAGTTTCAATGACCCAAAGTGGTTGTGCTGGAATATTGGGATTGTTTTACTGGCAATGAATTTGGCGGCTCTTGCACACCCTACAGTTTATTTGAACAGCCATGATTTTGGAAAATTTGGGTTCCTAGAACATTTTGGAAGAAAAAAGAGCAGAAAAAGCATGCTCATAAGTTTGCTTTTCTACTTTAGCTGTTTCAGAATTCCCTTTTAATTAATAAAAAAGAGCTTTATGTTTTGTCACTTGGCTGAAACCTGACAAGAGACAAAATTCTAGTTATACTCTATTTAAAGGTGAGGCATGAAGACGAAAGAAAACACAAGCAGGATTTTACCAAAGGCAGTGGGCAACATTTTTACTAGCAGTTTTTGATAGCCGTGTATCTCCTGAGTATGACTGTATGTGCAGTGTTTTCAGATGTTTATGATATTCTCCTAATCCTGTAATTTCTATCCAAGAGACTTTTAATTCACAGTTTGACTGTGAGAGTACTCTGATGGAAATCTACCACTGTATTACTGTCCAAAAGGGCATCATCACTGAATTTTTATCATGAGAAAGCAGCATTTAGAAGTGCTTAACATGGCTTCCGAAATGAAGGCGTCCACATCTAAGTGAGAAGGGCTGCCTGGTAGGTAATCAGCAACGCCAAGAAGGCACCACAAGGTAAACTGTATTTAGGCCCTGGTTCAACACAGCACTTACCGTGGGGCACTGTGGCCACATCAAACAAATCTCTTGAATGCATACCTAACTTTAAGCCACAAGTAGTTCCCACTGATTTGCCAGGAGGACTATTCACAGTAGCAAAGTTTTATTCATGGGCTGAAGTGTTTTGCTGGATTGAGGCCAGAGAGACCAGCACCTCAGCTTGAAACGTGACTGTTAAAAGTTCATTTGAATTTAATTAGGGGCTTGGAGTGTTTAAACACCACGCTGCAACGTCAGGGCCTTTCTGTTGAGCTGTCAATGAGCTAAACGGGTCCTCGCGGCATCTAACAGCGAGGAGGACCTTCATGCTGTGAGCTGCGTACAAAACTCAGGCATCTTGCTCCAGCGCCTTGAGCTGGGTCTAGGTCCAGTTGCAGCTGCCAAACAAGCCAGACGCTGGCATAAAATGTCAAAAGTGATGAAGAAAAAATTCTCATTTGTCATTCCTTGTAAGTGTATTTGTTCCCACATGCACCACTGCAGCCATGCCAACCCTTATGAAGTGGCTCTGTAGGGTCATTATATGGAACTATATGTTTTTAAAAAAAAAGCAAGCAAACACAGAAGAAATGTCAAATATTTACAAAGCACTATAAAACACATCTAGAAATGGCTCTTAACTAGAAGAGTAACAGCATAATACCATCAAAGAATTCTAGAAATATTCCTCTTGCTTTTCTTTTCTTTAGAAAAATTTAGCAGAAATACTGGTCTAGGATGAAAATGCCATGGGTGTCTCCATCAGATAGGTCCCATTCCTCCTTTCCTCTCCTTTCACACACTCCTTCCTGTTCTTCCAGTAAGAGGAGATCTCAAAGATGAGATAGAGAAATAAAATGTTTCTCAGAGTCGTGGTTGCGGCACCCTTTTCTCGGAGAAACTCTCTTCTGCTTTTGATGTAGGAACTGGGCAGAGGAGGAGTGCTTGGGTTAAAGGTGGGCTCTCTGCCCTCCACGTGAATGCCTGCTCAAATTTGGATGGGTAATAAGCATATGAAAGTTTCAATTTGCATGTGGTAAGTAGAGACGTAGAGCTAAAATATTTCCTAGCTGAACTTACTCCATGACACAAGAGCATCGATTGAGTTGTGACTATTGAGCATACAGATTGCTCTTCCCCACAAATGCATACTTCAGACAGGCATATATGACCACAGACAATTTTGCTCGTGATTTCATCCCGCAATTTGATTCTCCCATGCTGTCAATACCCTTCTTTTGGTCATTGTAAATTGTGAAGGAGGAAGATGTCATGTTCAAATACAAAATGATCAAACACCTGGACCCAGGAAGAAGACCCTGCTTTTAAATTTGGCTAGAACCCATTGCTACTTTTCTGATTTGTGTTACCATCACTAATCACTACTAATCAAAACCAAAGCTTTTCCTTCTTTTTCTCTCTCCCTTCCCTTCTTTTTCCTTTTTTCCTTTTCTTTTTCCTCTTTTCCTCTTCCTTTTCTCCTTTTCCTTTTTTCCTTTTCCCTTTTTCCTTCTACCATTTTCCTTTTCCTTTCTTTTTGCTTTTCCCTTTCTTTTCTCCTTTCTTTTTTTCTTTTCTTCTTTTTTATCTAGTCAGGAGTATTAAAGCACATGCTTACAAAAGATAAGGAACTTAGAGTCCCTTTGTAAGACAGATAGGCGGTGAGCTCAGACCTATCATGATATGTACAGCTGAACAAACAAAATTACTATTTCAGTATGATCTTAAGCATTTGGAGCTTTTTGTCTGATGATGCACTTTCCTATTTAAAGAGTAGGAATTACTTAATATCTGTCTGAAGCAAGCAGAGGATTTATGAAACACATCATCTTCAGCTAGCCTCAGCTTTACTGGAGCCTTATTGAGGACTTTTATTTAAAAATAAAGAAAATCTTCCAGCCCCATTTAATTATTTATTAAATACATTTCAAAATACCCTTTTAGTTACAAGAGTCAATGCCAGCTAAAGGATGATGAGGTTAGAAGAAGAGGAGTAGTCCACAGTGGGCTTAGATTGCTCACTTAAGTTATCAAAACTAAGTAGTGTTTGGGTAAGCAGCATGCAGGAGTCTTTCAGGGCTTCATTCTCAGGGACTGGGAAATACGGCTTTCTGAATATCTTATTTTTGAAATAAATCAAAATTGACACATCACAGCAAGCCAGACTTCACCTTTGAAAATCTAGACTGTATGAAGATCTCCTCTGACATCTGACAAGGACTTGGACAATGCAGAAAGTGCTCCGGTTCAAAAAAGAAGCGAGCAATTCAGATTGCCTGTTATCTGGGGGCGATGCTATTCTGAGAAATGAGTCAAGAGCAGGGAGCAGGCGTTTGTTCAGACTGTAAGTGCCTCCTATAGACGTCTTTTACTTTTCCACTGATTGTGTAGGGAACTTAAGGTCCAGACACCCACCAGCTGCGTCTCCATGGGCCTCTTCCTTACTGCATCTTGCGCCTTTTATACAATAAAAGAGCCCTTCATTCACTTAAAACTTGGCTCTCTGCACTTAATATTACCCTTCTGGGAATGCTGTTAAGACGCTGAATAAGACTCCTGGTACACTGAGTCATGCTACATGGACATAAAAAGTACCTAAAAATGGGATTCTGAGCAGCACCAGCACCAAATTTTTCTGTCTTCACTTGAAAATCCCCTCATAGCAACCAAATGCATATCAACGACCTATTCTGCCAGCCACACAGAGGTGGGTATGGTGTGGGTGCAACCTGAGCACACGTGAAAGGGAACCTGAAATCCTCATGGTGTGTCTGCGCAGCTACAGTCATTGCTGTCTTGAATTTAGGGGTGTGATGTGTAGCCCCACTGCGTGCCACATAGAGTACGGCAGGTTTGCGTGACTTCCCTTCCTCATGGAGCCACCTCAGACTTTTGCAGGGGAAGGTGGAGCAAAAGGGTCTGCTCCACACCTTGCCCATCTGACCCTGCCTGTTGCTCTTCATGTAACTGGTAGAAGGCAGAGAGGTCTTCAGAGGACGGAAAACATGGCCACTTGTCACCAGGGCTCCAGAGGCACCATCGGGTGTCAAAGAAGAAGCCAAAAAGACTTCAAACCTGCAGAGCAAATGCTCCCACAGCTCCACAGAGGCTCTGGAGCACTCGACAGTAAGAGGAGATACAATGGAAAATTAGGTGGAAAATACAATGGAGATATTCCTGTTAAAAAACAGTTCTAAAAATATTACTGTGGTGCTGCAATGAAGATGTATGAGATCTCATTGGACAAATGGACAGTTGTCTGTACTGTATGGACAACTATATTCAAGAAGAACTTGAGCTTTTTCAGGCTTCAGCCTGAAGCTTCTTCAAAGTGGAACAAGATCATTTGGTACTTACGTAATCTGTGAAAGAAAACCATAACAAAAACCCCCAAAGAAATGCTGTCTCTCTACTGCTTCTGGTCTGAAGCCCAATAAATGGAAATCTGGAAACAGACAGCTGACCGGTGGTAGGAGACTGCTTTTTTAATAGGCTGAAAGAAGAAATTACTTGGCGATTTGAGCTAAGAAATACAGGAAATACATCCTGCAAACAAGTGTGCTCATCTGCACTCTTTGACCTTCAGAGGGTTTTGATGATGTCTCAGCTTAAGAGTAGACTTTTTATTTTATCTTAGCAGAGCAATAAAGATCTGGGAAGAAGATCAATATACACCGTAAACCTTCTGACAGTGTACACGGGTCTTTTGGGGCTTCCTTGGAAAACCATTTTGTACTGTTTCCTTCATGTCCAGAGGACAGGGAGAGGAAAACACGCCGTGATTTCTTACCACCCTCTTCCCCAGAGTCATTCTGTAGGACCTAAAAACCCACAACGCATCTGCTGACTCACCTCCGCTGCTGCAGGAACTCCTGGGGACCCCAAGCAGGACCACACCCGCTGGGGAGGGGAGAGGGATGCATCCCCCCGGCGCTCCCCAGCATCCTTTGCCGTGCCCCCATCTGCAGCCCATTACGTACATTCACTCTGAACAGCTGACAAGCTGCTCTGAGTTGCTATTTTTTTCAGTTGCTATTCCAGGTGATTCCTTCCTGGATCTTGTTACTAATTTTCTTTAAAGCTGGGCTACGCACTCTGTGAAGTCAGCTCCGATTTCATCCTTCCTTCTGCCTAATTATTTCTGGAAATTCCATGTGCAGTTTATTCATGCATTGTTGGTATAAACCAACAGTCCATTTTGATAAAGCTGAAATGTTTAATTTTACTGCTGTTTATAAACAGTCTCAGGACTGAACTTTTCTGTTATCTGTTCTTTCTGCTAGAACGTTTGTTCCTCATTTTCTTTTGTGAATCGAACCATTTCATTGTGGTTCTCATCAGAACTGCTCCAACCTGCTGTCAGATGGCTGTTTCTATAGAAATTTTAATTTAATATCCACACCAAAACTTTATTTAAAAAGTGGAATTTATTGGTAGCAACATAATCACTGTCTATATTAACTTTCAATTCACTTTCTTGATGGGCACTTTCCCCTGAGGAGTCTCTAGCAATAAACTACTTGTTTCATAATTATTCTGCTTTCTAATCTCTTACTGACCAGTTGATTTATTTTTCCTCAATGCTCTTTTCAGCCCCTTCTTTACTTCTTTTTTCATTTTTTTTCCTTTTTTTTCTTTCTTTTTTTTCCCTCTCTTAACCAACAGGAACAACTTTTCTCCCCAGAATAAGCTTATTTCTCCCTCACCACCTGTAGGGTAGGGAGAGGAGTCTATCTCTAGTATGTCTGCTTTGGCACTGATAGTCTGGAGGCACCTTTCCTGCCTGGAACCCATTTTCCTAGAAATTTGTTTCCTGCCTTTATCTGGTAACATAAACATATTTTGTACTTTAACATTTCTATAAGCAGGATGAGTTTAAATTCAACAGGCAACAATACAACTTTTCTCAGCACTTCTAATTTGTTTTCCAGAGGAGTTTTTTGTTAACTACTTCATGCCTTCAGCAGTTACATTTTATGCTTTCACTGTAAGGATTTTCCAGGGCATTATCAACCTAAATACCATTTTTTTCCTCTGGATGAAGCTTCATTTTTTTATATATATATATATATATATATCTCCCATAATATTTGCTCAACTATGGTGGCCATCTAGCCAATGAATCGAGTACATATTGGACCTGGAAGTTAGCTAGCATAGTTGGCAGTATGTTGTATTTTGCTGTTTGAAACCTTGACAGCATCTGAAACAGCTCAGTTTAATCCGTGCTAATTTTCACATTTTTAATGGCCTGCTACCTATTCTTATAACCTGTCAATTACAAGCGTAAAATAATGCACATGGATTAAAATAAAATCCTTGTGATGTGTTCAGGAGAATAATTGATCAACAGAAACAGGCTAATGTCTGGAGAACTAATGAATAGAAGGAGATGAGAAGAACTAATGAAAACTGGTGATGGCAGTTTTGTTATCCGTGACTTTTTAGTAATTTCTACAAAAATCAATCAAAAAATGCTCAGAGGAAGGAAATGGAAAGCCTTGTCAGCTTTGAAGACAGTGTCCCCATCAACTGGAGGCACTGAGAGGGTGCTCAGGTCAAAGAGGGAAGCATGGAGTAAACCGAGCCATGTTCAGAAGGAGAAGCAAGGAACATATTGCTTGGTTTAACATTTTGGATGTAAGTGGACCTTGGTTTTAGATAACCAGGTATATTTTTTACACCTAGATATACCTAGATATATTTCCAAACTCATCCCACAGTCCAGTATTTGCAGTTATACTATTTCACCAGCTCACAGCTGCTGTTTTAACTGCTATACAAAATGCAGTACGTTTAAAACACTAGCTATTTGATTTGAGAAGTTGCCTCCTTTTCCTTTTTCTCCGGTCAATATTTTACATCTTCTAGCTCCTCACAAGAATCACTGAAGAGCAATGCTTGCAAATAAAATGTTGTTCTTTAATTTTCCAACGCAAGCTTTTGTTAATGTCTTTGCTAATTATTTAGGCATAAGCTGAATGTCCTACCTAAATGTAGGGTAGAAGTGCAGATGGGTGCATAGACCCCAGGTAATATGGTGACCCTTCCGAGGACAGACACGGAGCCCGGCGGATCCCCTCGAGGCTGGGCTGTGCGAACCACTGGAAAGTTCCCGGGGTGTGAGTCTGCTCGGCTCTCCAGGGTGGGTGGGGGGCACTTGCTTTCAGATTATGCCTAAGGGCACTGTAGGATCGTGCTTTGCTTGTCAGAGCGCCCCATCCCAGGCCTCATCTGGTGAAAATGCTGTCGTTCTTGATTGAGAGACTCACCATCTTTATTATTGTTCATGGGGGTATGCCGATTTATAGTACCGGTGGAGTTGTGTCACCTTGCTCCAGCGCACGTTAATTCACGTCCTTCTGGTTGTTCCCCTGTTCTGGTAAATCATGGCTGCCTGCAGCAGTGGATGGCTCCTCTACAATACACAATATTATTCTTTACATAACCGTTAAGATACAATGCCATTGAAGGAATGTCATGACAAAGAAGATAAATGAGACATTTAATTGAAACATCATTTTATAGCCAATATTGAAAATAACAAGATATGACTAAAGAAGTCGTTTCTAAGGTAGATTTCTCTATTCTTACCAGCGTCAGCAGTGTAAAAAGTTGGCAGAAGTTGAATTCAAACAACTGCACCACTTGTGATAATCTATAGTGTTATTTCAAAACCAGAAAGTACCTAGAAAATACAACTGACTCTTCAGTCAGCAGTTTTTTGTGCTGCATCATTTCCACTGCGATTGGCAAATAATGAAAAAACAAGCAAGCTGTTCATGCCCTGACAGAAATGAGGCTTCCTTGGCACTGAACCACTGAGAACTATTAAAACCAAATCTATACTGCAGTGTGTATTTGAGAAGTTCCTACCCATTTTTAAGTGGTTATCGAAAGTATTTCTCACTTTATGCAACAGCAAGTATTGATATCAATGACAGCCAACTTTGTATTAATAGAAACATGTGAAGCTTAGTCATCACACCCTTACAAATACAATTGCCAACAACATAAAAGCAGTTACAATTTCTTGTTGGTAGAAGAACAGCCACTAATCCAAATAAACATGACTCTGCTGACACATGACCTCTCTCGGTCAAAGTGACAAGATTTGCACAATGACAGACAGAACTGGTAGAACCTCAAAATGTGTTTTATTCATATATCAGTTCGCATTTCGGCTGATCTGAATGAACTTCGACAAATGGGTTTAGAAGCCTCATAATAAGGACCAGCTGGGGAAAAAACTAATTTTCCAAAGACAGTAACATTGGTTATTATTGATTATTACACAACAGCATTTTCCCAAAACTTATACAAAATATCTGCTCTTTCTTGTTTTGTACAGTCGGTGTTCCGACCCGTTCCGCTACATCATTTCAGTCTTCTAAATCATACCGTGCCACCAATGAAACTGCCAAGCAGTATTAAAATAACACAAATAAAATGATGGAGGAAAAAAAATATATCTCTGATATTCCTGATATGCAACAGAACAGGGTATGTTTTGAATAGATTTTTAAAGCCTTGCTCATTCAGATCTTAGTGGGACTACTCCTCTGCTTATTGAGATGTACTCTGTTACATGGCTTAGCAGATGAGGGACTCAGTGTATACTATATTCCATTTTACTCTCTCTTTGGAGTATATTTAGCACACAACCCTAGAGTTGTGTAATTTTGCATAAACATTACTTACGTAGGCTATAAATGCCCACGCCAAAGCCTACGTTCCCAGCTGGAGTGACAGCTCATTCGTGTTCCTGAATGCTTCTGTTTCATTTATTGCTTTGTTCCAGAAACATTGTTAAAAAAGCCCCTGGATTGTTCATTCTTACCTACGCCTTACAATCTGTTAATAAGGCAATAGTCACTCCTGCGTATCTACATGCAATTTCTGCATGTATTTAATTAAGTTCATAGAGAAAGACATCTAAATTTTCTACTCTCTGCATGCAAAAAGAAAAAAAGCGCATGCTTTTGTTACTTAAACTATCATTTTGAGATTTTTTTCTCCTAGCACTGTGTCAGCTGTGCACCTTCTGCTACATTTCTCTGCCTGAAAGGAATGTGCAGCATCTCGTGGTGTCATAAAATAACCGCTGCAGCACGCAGCCACTAGCTGCCTCAGTTCAGTACGTTCTCCCCATTTTCTGAGCCCATACGTGAAATGTGACAGGTGGTGTCATTTTTTACCGGGTAGTGATTCATAAGCATTTAACTAGAACATCGGTATTTTGTTCTTTCTTGGGACTTCATGTGAGATAATTACCACAATTTCTGATTTACGGCATTTGTCATAAAGTAGAAGGTATTTGCATTTTCTTAGGCAGTAACTTGGCAGGAAGGCATGCAAACGAGCACTCACGGCTGAAGGTTTATATCTTATCAGGACCAAACATGACTCTGCTCTGCAGTTGCTGCATATAGAGATGTAAACAGGTTGACCGTGACTTGCAAAACTCCACCTGAATCCCAGAATCCCAAATTTTCCAACCTGCTCTCAGGTGGAGGGACACGAGGAGAAGTAGATAATATGCACAGGTACAACACACCCTGGAGGACGTTGCTCCTGTGAGCAACTCACGAACCCTAAACTGACCCTCGGTGTTGTGAGAGGTAAGTCAACGGGAGACCGCTCTGCCGAGGGCTCCCTCTTGAAGCCCCAATAGTAGCAGCGTGCGTGGCAGAAGCAGGTAGAGAAGATACTGCTCTGGAGATCCTATAAATGGTCACATCCCTTAGAAAGGCTGCAGGGTCTTGACCTCCTATGGAGGAGACAACGGCCTTGCACAAAGTTCTAGAACAATCTGCTATGTACTCTGATAGTTCTAGAACAATCTGCTAGGTACTCTGATAGTCTTTGAGGCAATACAGCCAGAGTTTGCTAGACAGACAAAAAGACGAGGATTTTGTACAGGAGAAAAGAAATCATCGTGGCGTACGAAATAATATGAGAAAATTAACCTCCTAAGCTAAACAACAGTCGGAAAACACCTTACAGGGAATTCAAGGTCATGTTTGCGATTCTCCTTATCAGGAAATAAGCCTGTGTGCAAAGAAGTACCCACAGGAATTTGATTCTCTCCCACCCTTCTGGTAGAGCGGCAGCCCCTCCCTCCCTCCGCCTTCCCTCCTCTTCCTCACCCCTCCGAATGCTTGTTAAGAGGTAAAGCAGCCAACATGTAACCCAACTGGACTCTTTTGGGGAGTGAAGACCCTATGTGAGCTCTGCAAACGAGATAGGGGCTCATTTCAGGAAAGATACAGAATATGCAATAGGAACTGTCACCAACATACTCACAGGCTGCTTTTCATGACTACACTCAAGCCTCAGATACATTTGTCCAGTTTGGATATTGAACCTGGCACAAGGTATAAACTAACAGTAGGCTGCTGAGTGGCCCAGAATATCTAAAGAAGTCTTCACTGACTTTTTCAGGTGTTTTTCAGAGTGTTTGAAAAGCTCCCGGGCCAGGTAAGCTCTGGCTGGAACAGCATCCAGGCTCCAACAAACACCCAAGACCTGCACTGTCATTAAGTGCAACATTTACACGTTTGCCTGAGAAAATGCAAGTCTCACAAAGTGTTGTAATCATTCGACAGTAGCAAGAACAGCACCAGAGGTTTTTGCTGAGTAGGTATGTCAGCTTAGTCCCTGACTAGGCAGCTTGGCCTATTTCAGCCCTCCTTTAGTACTTCATCCCCATCAAGGGAAGGCTGAGGGGGCATCTCATCAATGAGGACAAATATCTGAAGGGAGGGTGTAAAGATGATGGAGACAGGCTCTTTTCAGTGGTATTCAGTGACAGGCAACGGGCACAAACTGGAACACAGGAGGCTCCATCTGAACATCAGGAAACACCTTCTCACGGTGTCGGTGACCAAGCACTGGCACAGGTTGCCCAGGGAGGTTGTGGAGTCTCCTTCTCTGGAGATACTCAACAGCCATCTGGACATGGTCCTGGGCAACCTGCTTGAGAAGGAGGGTTGGCCCAGATGGCCTCCAGAGGTGCCTTCCAACCTCAACCACTCTGTGATTCTGTGAAGGGAAAGGGGAAGAGAAAGAGTGTGCTCCTGAGATAAACTTTGAAAGTGGTTTCAAGAAGCTCCTATCTAGCACTGTGAGAAACCCAGCTCCCAAAGGTTTCTAAAAAAAGGTTGTGAGTCTCCTCCAGTGCTAGTAGAAGCAGTCTCCACAGGTGTGGATTGTCAGCTGTCCAAAGAAGGGAGAGGAAATCAGGAACAGTAGGAAACTGTCCGACTATCGTGTCCCAGGAAATATCTCGTAAGACAAAAAATTAACAAAGAACCAAATTATCAGGCAATAACGCTATATAATCAGTTCCATCATTTCTATAACAAGTTCCAGATTTGCAAGTACACTTCCCAATTGTCAACTTGCTGTTTTCAGCAACTTTCATGCTCTGACAAGTGATGACCACTAGTTTGTGCATCATCGAATGCTCTGGTTCTGAGAAGAGACTCCATCACAGTCAGACCCGGTACAGAGAATTGCAGGTATATTTCTCTCTTTTTTTTTTTTGCATGGTGATGGTAATACCACCTTCAGAGTCTTATTTGCACTGGGTTACCTTTTGCTGTGTGTAGCAGTTTTGGGCTCTTTGTGACTTTCACAGAACTAAGCTGGGGATAAAAACAAAAGTAGAGTTAAAATTGGCCTCATTTTCCTTTCGGTATGAGTTGTGCACTTAAACCGTGACTCATCACGGCTTGCAGTCACACCCAAAAGCACGATGAGCTGACTGGCCAGTCGCTTGAGAACAGGAGGAAATCCAGATAGACGCAGCAGGTGGGTGAAGATTGGCTCCCTCCTCTTGCAGGATCACCGCAGTGACAAACAAACCAGTAATCACTCCGGTTTCTCAATTGAGACTCCAACTTGGTAATGAGTCCCAGAAACTGAACAGCTTCTGTTGTGGGGCATTTAACGCGCAGCTCTAAACAGAAGCAGGCACTGAATCAATTTTTCCTCTGTTATGACAAACGGGAAAATTTACAACCTCAGAAAAATAAATCCCCTTTTCAGAAAGCTGTAACGGTAGAGTTAATATGTCGAATATTCAAACCGTCTTCCTGGCAAGTCATTGCGTGATCAATACAGAGGCAGTAGGTTACAATAAAAACCTTATGCTGTGAAATTAAAACCTAGCCAAGTATTTGAGTGTATGGTATTCTTTCCTAATGTTGGTATGCTTTCCAGTTTTAGTCAGATCTTCACACACATCATTCACTTTTGCAATCATCCTGTGTAGCAATAGCAAGCTGGGTGATCATAAAGAACTTATTTAAGCTAAAGAGTAGCTTAATTAGGTACTTAAAAAAAAAAGTTATACCATGCTGTAAGAAATCATGTTCTCTCTTCTTTCTGCCACTGTCAGACATCTCCAAAAGCAAATGCAATTTCATTGTTCACTGTTCTGATCCTGGTATATTTACAATAGCCTTAAGACTATAGCCTAAGTGTAAGTTCTTCAGAAGCTTTCTACCAAAACATTTTAAAATTAATCCTTCTTCAGGCATTAGACTCAAAAGACAAATATGCTTGGATATACTGGAATAACAACTCATTTCCATCTTTTCTTTCAGAGTGCTTGAAACATTTCTGTCTAATGCCAGAAAACCTAACCGTTTGAATCACTTAACCAGTGTTTTTGTTGTTCATCTGTCTGTCTTGGTTGCGTCCGACCTCTGTGATGATTGTAATAGAAAAAACATTCAGCTTTTCTTTCCCTTCTTCACTATGACTCAACATCCTTCTCCTCTCAGGGGTATGACTACAGTTCTTAGGGAATAGGTCCAAAGTTTCAACATTTCAAGTATTGCAGAGATTTATGAATCTGCATGTCTGTGAAAGAAAAGCCACTTCTTTCCTGCTTTCAAGGGGCTCACCCACAAATACTTTTGTCAATTAAGAACACTCAGGGTACCTCCTTCCATGGATATAATGAACGTTCCCTGGGTTTTCATCTGGGGGACGGAGGGTGTTGTATTTTATGAGCAGAACAACAAACCAGTACTCCAGATAGCCCCGATAACGTAGCACCAACGAGCAGACTGCTCAGAGCAGTTTAGAGCGAAAGCAAGAGCAGAGCCCCGAACCAGGCAAACGTGGGAATAACACACTACCAGCTCTTAGTCCTCCTCAACTAAGGGTGTGCAGAGGGGCCATCCCAACTTGCTAATTCAGGAGACTATATTATACATTAAAGAAAACAGATGGGCTCTTCTTTCCCTAGCACCGCAAAGGCCGTTTTCTAAAGAGATGACTTTCTTCCCCAGCATGACCCTTTCACAGGAGAAGGGCACACGGAAACGGCGGGGGCTGCTACGCGTTTAGTTTGCGGTCCTGTGAATGCGCATCTTCAGCCCCCCAAGCATGAGGTGTTTCACCAGGTCTCCCTCCATCTTCTCAGAACCTCGGTGCTTCCATGAATCTGCTTGTAGATCTGCGTCTGACTGAAAGCTTCTGCTGGTTTCAGGTTTAGTGGTTTTCTGCTGCAGGGAGCTAATTCATCTAAAGCCCACACAGCTGCGATCCCACAGCGTGACTTGAGACTGCAAACACTCATCGAGCCCCGGATGACACCGGTTTTCCCACGTACACCGAGGTTTTCTCCCAGGCTTCAAAAGAGCCACTGTACAATAATGCCTGGTCTGGACAGTCTGGCTGCAGTAATTTCACCTCACCTCCTGAACATTTTTGGTCTTTTCCCAGATCCCTCAGATCAGGCATTGCTGTCTGACAAAATTACAGCCATTACCAATTTTACTCCAAGTTTCCAGGAAAGCAAATCCATCTTTCATGAATACATCAATTGTATTCCTCTTTCAAGCTAAGTACCCAGATGGGGCTTTTTTAGCTGTCCTGATGCAATTCTCATTCTTCGGTCTTCCTGTACACCTCCCTCAGCCTATCCAAGCAGATCTTTTCCACAGCTAGACACCTCTAATTCTGTTTCCCACCTTTTTGCCATTGTTTACACACTGTTTATAACCCTTCTTGCAGAAGAAAAAAAATATTCTCATTCTTTTCAAGAAAAAAAAAAAATCCCGTTTTTTCCCCCATTGAAATATTACTGTTTAGTTTAAGGTTGCTGTTTTTAAAAATAGTATCTGAAAACAAATCAGTTTTAACTGAGAGGCCAGTTTTCCTTTTAAGAAGCTTTGATACGAATTTGGACCAAATTAGCTTTAGATTTAAGATAATCACTTTTATAATTGCACTTTGAAAGACAGTTTACTAGAATAGGACTAACTTTTAGATGAAAAGCATTTTTTCTCTTTTTTTATGAACAGGGAACTTTTAAAAATATTTTCCTGTGATTAACAGTATGCTTTTCCAAAATGAACAAAAGACTTTTGTAAGCAAGAAACCATGAAAAATAAGCATGTGTGTTTCTAAGAATTAGAACAGTACCACACACGTACAGCAAAAGACAGTATGGAAATAAATTCCAAAAGAACGTATTTAAAGACTTCAAAAACCATTTTAAAATAAGAGTCAGATTTTCAGCTTGTACATATTGACACAGCCATGAGGTTTCAGCCACTTAAATACATCACATACCATAGCAGCTCCTTGACAGCTCGATTTACAGTAACAAAATGGTATTTAAGCATAGATTAAAGAAAAACAGCGTTTGTGTTTGCAAGTTCACAGGAGGGAGTGGTTGGGTTTTCATTTACCGGAGCGTAAATGGACTAGTCTTCTATATGATGCCTACAGAAGTCATATTTGCCATGGACGTGTGTACAAGGGGGCCTTCAGCCTCTGCCTGGTGAGGCCAGGGTGGCACTCTCCACCAGGTGACTCCGCTCACGGCTCGTGGTGCCGACGAGTGCAGGAGCACACCAGAAGCGGGCCACAAGCTCAATTAATTGCTCCAGCAAGAACAGACCAGTCCCAGCTGGGATCTTTTCCCGCTCCACCTGCCATCACCGCGTGCATGGCTTGCAGACGTGCAACACAGCTGCTGTACGTACGCATGGAAAATCTGCTGCTCCGGGGAAATAGTGGAATTGCTGCACATGCGTGAACATAATTTACTGCTTGCAACGCTACGGCCAGTGCTTCCAGGAAAGCACCTGACCTGCTCCATACGTGTGGTGCATTCCATCTATGCGTGTGAACCTGGTGCACCTAGGACAAAAACATGTCTTTTACTGTGGTGATCTGTACACTAATTTGGCTTACAACCAGAAATGCTGGACTCATTATATATGCCTAATCGGTCCATTGCAGTTTAGGTAGGGGGCCTCAGACAAAAACCCTCTTCTCACTCTGAGATAAGCGTCCTGCTCAGCCAGAAAAAAATGGACATTTCATGATGAAAGGAAGATGGGCCTTTAGCACCTATTTTTCTCAATGACTCCACGATGCTTTTCCTCTAGAGGATTCTGATCCCAGCATCTTGCAGCAGTACACAGGCACAGGTTCAATTAACGCGTGGTCCTCCGAGAGTTATGCCTCCAGCCTAACCCAGTTATCCACCTTCCCGCCACAGACAAAGGCATGACACAGGCATCTCCAAAAGGAGTTTCATCACACCTGTCTCATACACCTACCATAGGAAGGCAAAAATTACCCCATGGAGATGCCTATCTAGTTCCATTGACTGCATGGGAGCCTAGGTAAGTAGCTTAGACTAGACAGCTAAATTTTAGATTGATGAAGATAGGTGAGATGAATCTCACCTTTAGCGTTGGGCTATGTTGCAATTTACCTCTGGAGAATTTATAAGCTAAGGTTCCATGGTATGAAACCAGCTTCAGCATAGGAAGAGAGGGCAAGGGCAGAAAAGATTCACAGAATCACAGAACGGTAGGGGTTGGAAGGGACCTCTGGAGATCATCTAGTCCAACCCCCCTGCTACAGCAGGATCACCTAGAGCAGGTTGCACAGGACACACACAATATATTAACAAGATCACACACAATATTAAAGATGGCCTAAATATTCCTTATTTTAGGCTGTGCCCTGTAGTCGACACAACTAACCTCCAGAGATGAAGACCACTTTCATCTCTCTGGGCCATTGCCCACACATAGACTAGTCAGAGCTCAGTGAAATCAAGCCACAAACTACCGCTAGCTGAGTTTGGTGCATCTAGTGTGCCAGATGCAGTAAACAACACTAGCAAAGAGATAGCTATAGCCAGGCTTTGTAGGGAAATAACAGCTTTTGATATAATGGGACTTATAATTCTATTGTCGTCAATGTAGGAGAAAAAAATCTATGGCAAAAAAGGGGGCATTTTTCTTTGCTTTCTTCTAATTGTATTTGTTATCATGCTAACTAATTCTGTGAGCACTTACCATATCAGTTTTTATATTGTTTTATCTTTAAAACATTCATTGTTTATCTGCAGGAAGACATACTTCCTTGTTTTTCAGCTTAGCTCCCAGATCTCCTTTTTGCTGGTTTTACTTCTCCTTTTCAGGAAAAAAAAAAATGGACTTACTTTTTTATTTTTCCTCTCTCCAGTTGTGTCTAATTTCAATGAGGAAAGTACTTACTCAGTTCTTCAGACTGACTATGAGTGAGAAGCAAGCTATTATGCCATAATTTCATTCCCTATTGTGTGGGAAGTCAGCATTGCATCATCCCTAGGAAAGAGAACAAGAAATGAAGATCCCTTCTTGGTGGGTGCGGTCCAAGATTTGGTAGCCAATCTTCAAGCCAAAGTAAGAGCTCCTTTTGTTTTATTTCTTTTTGTTTTGGTTTATTTCTTCTCTCTTCAGTTCCCCTCTCTTCCCCACAAAAATCTTAATTGTAAAACCAGAAAAAAAAAAACAACAACAAACAACCTTTTGGTCTAGTGGTAGGTATTTTAAGTTTTCTGCTTATGCTTAAACATTGAGAACATCCTGTATTTCTGCAACTCAATTTTTACCATCTAAACAGTTGTCTTAAAGCTGCTTTCTTCACATCTGAGTACTAGGGGATTGGGAATTACAAACATGGAAGAGCATGAGAACTACAAGTCATAGAAAACATAAAGAGCAACTGTAGAAACTTAGATTCAGAATACATTAAGAATTGGCAGTACCGAAATCCTAAGCAAGAAGGTACCATTTAGATATCATTATCAAATAGCTATCCTTAAATTTATTTGCCAACAAATTGCTTATGTTATTTCGTAATGAAACTCTGATTGTACTGGGGAATATATTGACCAACTAATAACTAAAAATAATTAAATGCTGCCTTCTTAATGAGACGAAGGCAGTTATCAAACAGTGAGAGCGGGAAAATCTGTATTAGCCTCTATCAAAACTGAAAACCTCAGAATTTTGCTCAATACTCTCTTCATATGAATGGCAGAGACAACCATACCCTCTCTCCACAATGTGTGATTTTGCCAAATCCTGTGTGAGACTAAAAACATCTCAGGTGCTCATATTATAATATAGTTGTATTAAGTAAACTGGGGCCACCAATGATTTCTTGCTTAATCAAAATACAGGAGTTTATGTATAAAGACAGGAATAGCGGTTGTGTTACATCTGAAGAGAACTGTCAGAGGGGTTATTTCAATTTGCAAAGTACTTGTTCCTCTAGCAGAAATACACGTGAAGAGATTCATCGAAGAATTCCCAAGGAAAGGAGGGGGTGGAGAGGCAATTTTTCCTCCTAACAAGGGATTCTTCTCACCTCAAAGGCATCATACCTCCTTCAGAGAACGTTCACAAGATCAGTGTGTAAAATGAACAAGCAAAGACCACAAATGTATGCATTTTTAAATTAGTAACTGAATATCCAGATTTGCTCTTAATTTAGCAAATTTTTTTTGCACCTTCCACTCCTTGACCGGTCCCATCCTTTACACTGCTGCTGTTCTTCGTACTCTTTCAGCACCTCTTTTGATTTGTCACCCTCTTTGCTTCATTAGCTCCAGCACGGCACAGGCACAACATTTTTGTCCTGGCTGTATATAATCCTGTTTGCTGCAGGCCTTTCAGAGAAAGTATTGCTTGACTAATCTCATGTAGGGCCAACACAGTAGATTGTTTACTTTATTGATGTTGCCTTTATTTGTTTTGCATGATTGTCAGTTACAAAAGACAACTGTTACTCAGCTGTATTAGCCCACAATAAAGAGCCTAAGGATCCAGGCACATGTCAAAGTAAAATGAAAGGTGTGTCACTTTAGAATACGGCTCCAATTTATGCGCCAGCCCTGCAGCAGGTGTAGTGAACAGACTGACAGACTGCAAATCTATACAAGGTGTTCACATCTCTCTTGAATGTCGTCGATGGAGGAACAGACAGCTTTTATTTCTCAGACTTTTCCATCAGCATGCACAATTTTCAGAGGAAGTACTATGAATTCGCAGAGCCCCGTGCAACTGGGAACCCTTGAGTAAGTGATCTGGAACTGCTACTTGGGGTATAGTTGCACATCTGCTTTTACAGTGCTTCGGATTCTCGCTTTTATTTTTGGGTGCTAATGAAGACGTCTGATTAAAGAAACACTAACAAACTGCACCTTACAAAACTGAGACTAAAGGACTTAAAAAACCTGAAGACTGCCTGTGAAATGCAGCCACTCCCCACTTAAAAAAAATAATCCCATTCAGAACTCTCTTTTCAGCTAACAAACAAATTATTAAAGCAGCAGGCATATCCTGTCTGTTATCAGTTTTAGTCTGGTATAATGACTTTTGAAGAAAGCTATTAAAAAGTTCCTTTCTAGTTTGCCGTGAAAATGAAACTGTTTGGTTCACTGGGTGGGGGTGGAATCAGTTCTAGATCCCTCAGACCTCCTACTTGTGTAATTCCTAACTGGCTTGCCACTGAAAGTAAATAAAAGAAGAATTTCATTAGGATTACCATTGTAATGGTAGTAACTCTGTAGAAAAGGCTATTAATACATGTAGAGGTAAAGTAATATATGAAAGTATGTTTTCAAGAATGACACCCCATGCTTTTCAAACATAAGCGTCTTTCCCCATGGTTTCATCTGTTTCTGAATTATGCAAGGTCAGTCATTACATGCAAACATGAGAGCAACTCCCTCCCCTTTTATTCATGCCTATCACTACTAAATATTACTAGTAAGATCTTTGCTCATACATTCCCCACAAATTCTCAGGAAGGCTAAAATGTAAAAACAGCTTAGGAAAGTTACATGGCACTTAAATACAGTGCAAGACAGATTGTATTTTCTTATCTGCTTGAATTTATGAGGCATAAATGCAATAATTCAAATGTAAACAAAACTGTTAAAACTTTGCTAAAATTTCATAACAATGAAATTCCCATTAGTATTCTTGGCAGTGCATCTTTTGCCATTATTTATGCTTTATTCAAGATATGCAGCTTCTAGAAGGTTGCCTTCAATGGTGTCCTTGAATAAACAGATATATGGAGTTTACCCCCCCTCTGATCTGGCCAACAGAGAACTTTTTCCCTTTTAATATAAAAAGGGAGGAGTTTTTTTCCATCTTTCAATCAGTTTCCCTTTGCATTGCCTTCAAGATGATACTAGGAAGAACAAGCTGTCCTCTGGGTACTTTTAGCAGATGGAAAGATCTTACTGCTACTGTAAGTTGCTTTGGAGGAGACGAGTATCTACCAGAGCCTAGAAGTACTGAAAATTCTCTGGTCCTGGACAGGGTAACACACATCAGCAGTTTCTAAAACATCCTCTTAGCTATCTTAGACCGAATTTGTACATGTAAACGGCATCACACAAAAATACTTGTACAGGCCAGAAAACTACGTAAGCTACATATACACGGCACTGGACATCCTAGTCTGCCTTTCACTAGGGATACTAGCTCAAGGAGAACGCCACACCATGTGCGGTGCTAGCGCTGGTGTGTCCGTTGCTCGCTGAAGGCTATCTCCTCACCACAACTTGCTCCGCAGTATTTTTTTTGCCTTGACACTTATCTCCTCTTACTTAGCACAGCACAGAGGTCGAGAGCTGGCTGACAAATCGAAACCGGGAGGAGGACAAGGTCTGTCAGCGGGACACTTCCAGCAAATCATCTTCGCATCAACACTGCTTCAGCTTCCACAAAGCCATGTTAGACCACACGACATAAGCTCAGCAGGTCAGTAAGTTATCCCAGCAAAAACTCCCTCGGGATGGTACCTTTGCAAAATAAATGCTAGTTAGACATTTCCTGGCACAAAAATGTCACTAATCACATTACTGGTCAAGCCTATTAATTGGTGGCACTTCCCAGCACAGGCCTCGAGCCGCATTTCCAAAAGACGAAGAGTTTTACCCCAGTAAAACACACGAAGCCCGTACCCCCCATCACATCCCCGTCCCCACGACGACACACGACGGCTGCGGGGCCGAGGCCGGCGCTGCGACCAGCGCTTCCCACTCAGCAACAGCTGCCCCTTGGGGCATCTGGAGAGCCCCTTCCCGCCGGAGAGGCAGCGAACAGCTCGCCCAAGACCCAAGCCAGCCCCCTCGGCCACCACAGCTCCTCAGGCTGCTCCGGCGGTGCCAGAGGCGGGCGGCAGGGCCCGGCGCTGTCCCGGGGAGCCACTGCAGGCAGCGTGCCGGCGGCAGCGCGCATGCGCACTGCGCAGGGGTGTGGGCGGCTGCGCGTCGGCGGGGAGCGCCGCGTCCAATCAGCGGGCGGGGTGTGCGCGCGGCGGGGAGGGGGCAGAGGCGGCGGGCGGGTAATGTTGTTGGGGGTCACCTGACCGCTGGCGCCGCAGTCGGGCCGCAGCCTCTGTGACTGGAGCAGCCGAGCCCGGAGGAGCGGGAGGAGGAAAAGGGACGAGGCGGTGACGGCGCTGCCCCTCCGGCCGACTGGCTCGCGGGTGCGGAGGCTCGCGCGGAGGAGCGGCGGCAGGCGCTGAGGTGAGCCGAGCCGAACCGAGCCGGCCGCTGCGGGGAGCGGGCGCGCGCGCCCCCGTCCGTCCGGTGCCAGTTGGGGGGGGCGAGGGCAGCACCATTCGCGCTGGGAGGGTGGGGGTGCGTGGAGGAGGCTGAGGCCGTTCACGGGGGCCGTGTTAGTCAGCCGGCCCCCTCTGCGCCCCCCCCTCCCCCCCCCCCACACACACACACTCTGCGGTCGGCGAAGTGGCCTGTCCCGCCGCGGCGGGGGCGGGCGCTGCCGGACCCCGGGCCAGGGTTGCGAGGGCGGCGGGGTCCCGCGGGGGAGCCGCCGCGCTCGTGGGGGCGCCAGGCTGCCGCGGGGCGGCGGCGCTCTGTCAGCGCTGGGCACCGGGCGGCGGCCGGCTCCCCGTCCTCGGTGCCGTGCTTCAGGTGTTCCCCCTCTTCCCCCTGAGGCCTGTGCCCGGCGCCGCCGCGGGGCTGGGCAGTCGGTCGTTACTCAGCGTCTCGTTGCCGGTTTCCGCGGGTGCCCATGTGTCCGTGCGCGCCGGTGACACAGGCGTGACTCTCCCACGCCGCGGTCCCTGGCCCTGTGCGAAAGGGGCAGCTCAGCCGTGCTGGAAATGCGGCGGTAAGCCCGCTTTGCCTGGGTGAAACGTGCAACTGGTGTGTTTAGTGTTTGTTTACCCTCTGTGGGAGCTGGGGAAGATTTATTTTAGATCGTAAACAACGAGACCCAAAGCCTGTCTGTCTTGTTTTGTACTGTGAGATACTTGGCATGCTTTGGGGCATGCCGAAAATGCAGTAATTATAAAAGAATTGTTGCTTGCTTTTCTGTCAGATTATATTTACGTTCTCCGTTTTAGTATGCCAATATAACAGTGATCTCAAATTCATATACAACTGAGCCCTCTAAATGTTTGTTGAACCAAAAAAGGAAAAAGTAAACATTCTAGGAGTAAAGTGAAGATAACTGTATATACAATTTCATCATGCAGTAACTTTTGACAGACGTGTTAATTTGAGGTACTTCAGGAAGGCACTGTCAGCATGTGAAAAACATACTTGACTGCAGTAATGGAATAATTGCAATCTAGAAACACTGTAAATTAAGGTTACATAGCACTCTGAATACTCTAGTAATAGAGTCAGTCCTTTAATCTCAAATATTATGCCGCACTGAAAAGGAAAGCATATATTCATGTCAAACGTAGTAAGTCCAAATTAAAGCAACTAAGATAGTACAAATTTTATTTTGTAGTTTATGAGTTTAGCTTTAAAGGTGACTTAAATGGCATAATTACTGTTGGATGCCCTAAGACTCGTGAGTAAATCTGTGTACATGTTAGCAAGTAGTGAGGCCCCAAAGTGGCAGATTTGCAGAGAAACAGTTGTTGCTGAAAACAGAATATCCACATTGTATGCTTTTCAGAAGGGTTTCCTTCAAGCTAACTGCTGAATCCCTTAGCATTTGGACTTTAGATGTGCTTTCAAAAGCACATGTTCCAGTTAAATTTAGTCTAAAAAGAACCTGCTCTTATTGTCCAGGTCCATCTTGGGAAGTGAATGAAAGCACAGTAAGTGGGATGTTTGGGAAGTTTGCTTCACTAGCACACTCCTGATTTTAACCAAAATGCTCAAGTGGAGGTTTAACTTCCATCTACTGTATTTTTGAGCATTTTGGACTCAAAAATGTGGAAGATCTTGGTGCACTAAGTATTTATTTGCTTTTAATAGGTTCTAAAATCCTTATCCTACAGATATTTTGAGCAGTAATAATTTCCTGTTAATATAAGAATTATCAAGTATTAAAAACCCCCATATTCTCTATCATTAGGATCAGGTGACACTCTGAGCATAGAATAGAGATGTCTTTGTACCTGAGTTGTATGAGTCCCAGATTACTTTGTCCTGTGGTTTAGGGAGACATAGCTCAACAAGTCTCATTGTCATGTCATTCCCACCCACCCCCCTCGACCTTCCCCGTTTTATAAGATGAGGTGTTCCTATAGATTCTGCATAGATTTCCTTGTAATCATAGAGATGTCTTTCTCCCTGCACCAGGCATGCTGGTGTGAGGGGGAAGAGTGGTTGGTCAGTCAAAGGATTCATGTTTGTGTCTGAGTGCTGGCATTTTAGTTGTCCCTTAGAATTCAACCACTGAAAGTTTCATGGGGGAGGTTTTAGGGGTAGAAAAAAAACCTTTGTGGTATTTATAGAGTAAGCCCTGTTTATGTGCAATCCCTAGTTAAACCATAGGTAACATGTTAGTTGATGCAAATGTGGCTAGGAACAAAACCTTACGTGAGCAAAAAATAACTGCTGAAACAACCATTAAGTTGTATGAATTCAGCCTAGTATGACCACAGTGGGGGTAATGTGTGAGGACCCACCTGCAGCTTTCTTTGCCACCTACCTCCAGTTCAGAGGTTAGTGGTGTGGAGAGGGGAAAAAAAAAAAAGTAATAGAAAGGCTCACTTTGCTCTAGCAAATCATAGGCTGTATCACAAAAGTAACTCAATCTCCAGCAGTATGCTGTATTTTTTAATTAAGGCCTCTCTCAGGCTGGAGAGAAGTTTTGTTCTTGTTAAGTAACACAAAGGGAAACCTTAGTATTCTGTGTAAATGTGAGGTAGCAGGTCAAAGTAAGGCTCAACTGACCGGTCAGCTACTGAAGCTTTAGAAAGGAGGGGGAAGTGCACTATGAAGGGCAAATTGACTTTAGAAGCATTGGTGAAATACAAATAAATTGAGTTTAATCATTAGACATACATTAGAGAGGAAGAGGGAGCCTAGGGTATCAGTCAATCAAAATGCCTTTAAATAAGAGCCTGCATCTTAAAGAATATCCAGTTAGTCTTTAGAATCATGTTAAGATAATGTGTTTGTGAATGGCTTCATTTGAACTGTCAAGGTAATGTTTGTACAGGTTTGTTTGGATTTCAGTCTTGGCCCCTTGACTAATACTTTGATAAGTAAATAGGTAGCGTTTGCTATCCCTGTTTATGCTTATTTTAAGGTTGGTATTTTCTATTATACCATCTCAAGAATACTTATTTGCACCTTGGCTAGTAAGGCTATGTCTTTTAACATCATATGTCAGATAGGAAATGGTCTACAGTTTCCTCATGGGAAAACTGCAGCACAGCTTAATGTGATTTGGTGGAGGTCTTTACTAGCATTATCATTTGAAGTCTGATCTTCATCTTTTTTTCCTTATTATATAAATATAGCCAATTCTGATGAACCTATGCTTTTCTGTTTTCATAGGAATGTTTCTGAAGTTCTTTCTGATTTATGTCTAAAATATTCGTAGAATTTTCTTTGTTACACATACTGTGAAGAACAGTTGTGGGGGAAAAAAAATTGAGTTAAAAAGCTAACACCAGAAACAAGATTGTGAAGATAATTTCCAAAAAGTGTTTTTCTTTGACTTGCCCAGTATATTTGCCTCTCATCTCTTCCAGGTTCTTGTGTCCTTTGAAGTTGAGTAAGAAACATTAGAACCACAGATGGTTAATTTAATATTCATTATAAATATTTTGACATACATACTTGTGAATGGATTCTGACAGTCGTTAAAACAAACTAATTTGTGTGGTTTGTTTAACTGTGGCAAGGAGTAGAATATGTAGCTATAAATGCAAAGGTATTTGTCCTTTAATTAAAGGCAAGAGTTGACAGTAGATGTTCATCGTGCATGCTTTATGTGATGCCAGTTTACCCCTTATCGTAAGTGTGTATTTTATTCTCTAACCTAGTTCTTATTTAAAACCCCCCCCACAACTTCTACTAGTATTTTTCAGGCTGTTCTGTTTGTAGAGTTTTTTTGTTGTTGGGTGGGGAGTTTTTTGTTGGGTTGTTTAGGGGTTTTTTCTTTATTTTTAGATGAACCATGCCTTCAGGAAGTCTCTACATTGTTGTTATCTTTCCAGAGTAACTCTGTTTGAATATCAGTAGAATTGAAGGATTGCAAGTGGTGAGACAAGTGGTGCAAAGGAGTCTCTGAAATCCCTTCAGTCCTATTTAATTTTCTAGCACTGAAACAAAACAAATCCCACAATATGATTTTTATCCATATTCAAAAGTAAACAATTAGTGTTGTGTAAACTAATGTTAAACTGCAAAGAAGTAACACTTTTTTTTCTGGTTTTGATATGAACTGCTTTATATCATCTTCTGAGGGAAATTATTGAAACTTCTGTAGAAAATTTCTATGATTACGCAGTATCAGTCCTTCCCCCTCCCATGCCCCAAGTTCTCATATAGCTTGCAAATATTAAAAAAGTGAATATTCAGGCTTAAAACCTGGAAAACAAATTAAGACTCTCAGCGCAGACTTAAAACTTGCCAGACTTCCCGTGATTCTTTTTAATTCTCGCTTGTGACTTGACAAGAGTCCAAATGCTGTGGTAAGAATTTTGTTGCAGAAATGCAACCTAATAATTTTTTAAAAGCTCATTTATGTAATTAAGCTGTGAACAATATCATCCAGATGTTTAGACTAATAAACAATACAATTTAGAATTTTAATTATGAATGCGCTAGTCATTTGAAGATGAGACCTACTTTTTTTAGAGGAGAAAGCATTGTTCTTATGAAGCAAAGCTTAGTTTTTGCCTTTTAAAAATATTTTTTTCTTTTAAAATCTTTTTTAACTGAAGATGGAGAAGCAATAAACATGAACACTAAAATGCTTGTTCATTCCTTGTCAGAATAACATGAATCAGCAGCGATTAACCACTGTAGGCATTCATCTGTAACATAACTTTATTTCCTTAAAAGGAGAGGTAGCTGGGGGCAAGGACATAGATATAAAACTTCAGAAAAAAGCCTTTGCAGTGTATTTTGAATAAACTACCTCTTACCTAAACTGTCTTGTTTTAGCAGTAGTAAATGATAGTTGTCCCTTTGTATTTTACATCTGTGGATGGCAAGATATATTTTTTTTTAAGTAGGATAAAATCAATGTAAATGTCCACCCTAAAGGAACTGAGGGAGTTAAGTGACCTGCTGGAGTTTACTCAATAATACCAGCGTAGGAGTCAGGAATAGCACCCAGAGGTTTTTTCCAAGCTATTTTTTTAGGGTCTACAATGCCTTTTTTCCAACTGTTCAGGAATTTAAAGTGTTCTAAGAATATAGACATGTTACAAGCATGATGATAGCTGAGCAGACCTTTATTTTTCTGCTAGGTGATAAATTAATCTTGCTAGTTTTATCATGATGGTCATCACAACTGAAATTGCATCTGGATGTCCAAATTCAAACAGCTCAGATAGCAGTGACAGCAAAGGTGCCCTGCCTGGGTTCTGCGCCTACTGAAGGGGAGCTTCACTCCCCTTATTATTTCAAAAACTTTACCCGTGAACAAGTGAAAGTTATTGTGGTTACTACAGAGCATTAATATCCAGTATGGTATTAGCGGATGATTGTTCACTAAGTAAGTAAAGACTAAGTTTTAAAGACAGTTTTGTTTACTGGTTTTAGTAAATTGGGTAACTTTGGGGCTGGATCATTTACAGGAAATTTTTGGTAGCTGAAGGTCAGGAAAAAACCCCATACGTGTAGATTGAGTTGATTGTGATGGTAGAGCCACCTAATTGATATCTGAGTCTAGGAATAAAAGATTAGCTCTTCTTTTTGGGAACACCTGAAATGGATTTATTGACTGATGGAAAATAAGTAAGAGGCTGTTGCTCTTTAAAAGAAAGTGCTGACTTGGTAGGATGTCAATCTTGTAGCTGATGTATTTTTGCTTGGGTTTGCTAGTACCATTGCTATCTTACTAGAGCTTAAGGCAGAACCACAGGTCAGTTTGTGCTGGTTTGTTGTCCCTCTAAATAGCAAGTCTGTTACAGGTGTTGGTAACAAAGTACAGTCCTGTGTTTTATTTGACAGTGAGTCTTCCACAGACAATCATTAGGTTTGGATGCTAGACTCGCTTGAATCCAGATGCCTGTGGGTTCCCATTGTATCTTGGTGACCATTAGATACTGGATTTTCTTTTCCAGGTTCTTAGACTTACTGCCAAGAGTTTAGATTGTAAGTTTGGCAAATCAGCTATGTCGTTCCTGAAAGTGCAAGCCTTCTGAGTAGTAAAGCTGTCACCATTATTGATTTCCATGGATTTCTGTGCTCTGATATAGTATTTTTAAGGACACTTGAAACATTCAAACTGGGAATGTTCAAAAACTATTTGCGGTAAACATGTGCACAAATCACAGGTGTATCATAATGTAAATTGAAGCAGAAATGAGTGATGTGCACTTTGAAAGCTGTATCTCAGTTTTAAGGGCCATTTTAGTTTTCTTTGGCTGTCTGCCTTAAAGAGCCTCAGAGCCTATGGAGCTCACTTCTGTGACTCATTCATTCTTTCTCATTGTGAATTTTCTTCTAACGCCACCAAGCAGATCTTTCCAGTGTCAATGAGTCCAACATTCAAAACAGTCTCTTTAGCTGTAAAGCATACCCCTTTGTATGTTGAAATCTCACCCTTTTCAGTTTTTGTGGTGTTTGAGTATAAACTAAAGGACACTCAATTTATCTGTGTGTTAGCCATCTTACTGTTGTTCTAAGTTATTTTGTGGGAAAGTTCCTGGCAGCTGTTATAGGCAGGCAGAGACACCTCCATCTGTTATTTTTGTCATCTTTGTTCAGAAACAGTGATCAAATATATAATAAACCAGCTACAAGCGTACAGAATTGATGTCACCTGGTTTTCTAAGTTACTGAAAGGCTTAGTTGTAAACTATATGGCATTGGGGGGGATTTTCTTACATTGATGCAAAATGCAAGATACTTTCTTTAAATAGTGTAAAGTCTAAAGAAGTTCTTGCTAGTAATTCACTGATTTGACTAATAGTATGTTTTATTTAGTTAGTTTGGTTGATCGTTATGATCTTGTATGTTTGGCATTCATTATTAATAAAATATTTTGGACAGAGCATTAATGTTTTAGAAGTTCTCTACAGAAAAGCCAGAATTCTTTGGTAGTTGTCTGGTGGGTATCTGGATAAGTGGCAGTGATTTGGGATAATTGCTGCTGATTTTAATATTTGCAGTGAGCTGATGGGTGGTGTGTTTGCTTTATTGTTCTAAGCTTTTGAATGTTGTCTTAACATCTGCATCTTACTGCTATTGCTTCTGGTTAGCCTTATAACTTTCCCCTTTGAATGGGATTTCTGTTTGTTACCAGCTTTTTTTGCAAACACAAAGGACTTCAGCATTATGGCAAATTGTGAAGTTTGGGCTCAACAACAGAAAAAAAGGCAAATGCTCATACTGAGTGTTCTGTGACAGCACACATACACTGTGTGTTTTCCTGTCCTTGGCTTAATGGAGAAAATTACTCCTTAGCATTAAATGCTTGAGAAAGTGGTACTCTGTCATATCTTGACTTTAGGAGTGGTTTGCTAAGAAGATCTATTGTAAAAGGCATTTACTGGTTTTATTTTTATTATTTTAATATATATATTATACAAATAATACATAATTTTGTATAATACACTATTTCTATATTTAAATATTTTATTCAAAAGTATATATCTTTTTTGTGAAATGCAATACAAAACTCTTTCCGGGACTGTATAATTATCTGAATTGTCAGACTGAATTTTCACTTAAACATCAAGCAGGTTTTTTTACCCTAGTTTAAATGCATGGAGTTAAGCTGTTTTCTGTGCATACTTTTGTCAGCTTCAGTGACAACTTGATACTTCAAAGCTTCCTTCACTTCTCGCATAACACTTCTTGTTGTTGACCACAGGATATTGAGTACAGGTTTTTACAAGTTGCAGTGATGCTGCTGAGCATGAAAGTTAATTTACCTTGTGCCAGATTTATATGTGTGTGGATGAGAAATATATTACACTATTATGAGGTTTATTCTGGTAATGTGTTGCTACTTTTATGCTATCTATTCCAAGGTAATATTATCTATTTTCCTTCTGTAACTTAGCAACAACAGTTCCTTATAGCTTTATAATCATTATGACTGAGATCAAGTAATCTTTGGAATATACACAGTTTTAGGGAGTTTGTTTTATGGTTTACTTAAAGATCTGCACCAAGTGACTCTTTCACCTGCAGTCTCTGCTTTAAAGAAGTAGAGGATCATTTAACTTCTTTTATTCTGCAGTCAGCTAGAAGTTAAAGAGCAGTAATTGCTACCAATTGTAAGCAATCAGATGAGCAAACCTGCAGTCTAATTTTAAAGTACCTTATGCTTACTATACTTTGCTATTATGTTAATAATATAAGCTAATGAATAACTGCAAATGCATAAGAAAAATGAGTCTTGGATGAGATCTGTATTTGCCAATGAGTCTTGATAGGCATCTTGCTCTGATCTGTACACTGCATACTTAAATGTTGTTGCAGTGCTAACTTTCATTAAGATAATAAGTATTTTATATGGGGTTTTGATAATAAATATGTACATATCTAGTCAAAAGTAGAGATGTCTAAATTTACTGAAGATAGGATAATTTACAGGTATGTGTTAGGCATAGTTTTCCTATTGAATTGTATGCTAGTAGGGAGGAAAAAAAAAATTGGAGTTACTTCACTTTGATAAGGCAGAACATAGTTTTATAGCCAGTATTTAGGAGAAAATATTTTTGCCTTTAGGCAAAATGCTTTTTATCTCAAAATCACTCTCTGATAAAGAATGGAAATTTCATAGTAGCATGCTTGGTTGTGTTTTCAAAGCAGAACTAATTCATTCAGCTGCAAGTGTTCCTTTATGTAGTTTTTATACTAGCATGTGTGTTTACATACATGCTCTTTTTTTTTCTCTCAAGACTGCAAGGTTATTGGGTGCACAGAATTTCAGGTGAGAGGAATTTGAGGAATGCTCTTGTCCTGACAGTGCTAGTTTTTCACCCACTAACTGAGGATTTGTAGTTAGTGAGTTTTCATGTTTCTTCTTTAATCCTTTCAACCTGCATTGTAAGGACTGTTTTAAGTTTTGTAAGATCTTTCTGGACTATATTTTTGATAGTAACTACTGTATCAGATATCTTACAAGAATATTCTTGTATGTTTTTGTTTCTTTGTTTCAGTTACGTGGTTCATTGATTCTGACTTAGTGAACAGTGATTTAAATATACAGTCAGCTGCTGACTTCTGGAATGCTTTCACAAGTTATCTGTGCCTGCTTACTTAAGTGTTTTCCTTACTTAAGTGTTAATTTCAAAATAAGAATAGCATGGTAGTGTATGAGTTTTAGTCTGGTTTCCAAGGAAATAATTTGTGTTACCATTATTTGTAGTGTCCATTGTCCTTCTTTTTAGTAACTTGTTGCTGCTTTCATTTGAATTGTCTGAGAGGAGGGAAAAAAAATCTGATAGATAATATTTGTAGAAAATTATGTAGATTGGACACCTGCACCGGGAGGATGAAAGCCTAGAAGGATCTGTCTTTGTAGGACAGTTGCAGCATGAGCTTATAAGTTAAAGCTTCTTTAAAAAGCACCATTGAATTGTTTTCTCCACTGCACACCTTTTCCCCTTTTTGTCCATCCATAAATAAAACTAATTTTATGAATTTCTGAATGCTCCAGGAGAATAGTTAAAGTAGAAGAAAAACAGTTTACAGAAGAGATTTTTTTTTCTCTTGAGTACAACAGTAAGTCTTATTGTGGATATGTATATAATAAATTACTTACAAGTGTATTTTGTACTTATATGCTGCCATGGAAAATCTAGTTGGCTGTCTTGACAAACACTATCATAAATGTGGTACTATGCCTTTATTACACAACGGGAAAACAGAATTAAGACTTTCACAAGTTTGACCTCTCTTAGTACTTCTCTAAAATGTTACAGCTTTTTACAGTGGTTACATTTTCCTTTTCCTGTTTGATGCTTTTTGTTTTCACCAGCATTTTCACTCTTCTGATTCTTTTCCTTTTGATTTCTTTCTTTATCATGTATAACAGTAATTAGATTTTACAAAGGAGACTGAGAGAAATTTAGTGTTTGAGTGTGGTGTGTGTGGTGGGTTTTTTGTTTACTTGGGGTTTTTTTTATGGTTCTTTTAAATTTTGAAATGCATAATGAAATGCTGCATTTTATGTTTTGGACACCTCAAAAAAGCTTGTGTCCTGTTTAAAAATAGTGGGGGCATAATGTACAGACTTCATCAGTCAAGTTAGGAAGCACAACATTCTGTCAGAGTACACGACATTGTCGGAGTAAAGTGTTAAATTGAGTTACGCTCAAATTGAATATTTATTTTCACTTCTCAAGATACAGAAGGTAGTGTTTCAATGTTGAAACCTAAGTTGTTTTGGGGTTTTTTGGCAGCAACAATGTTGGAAGCTCACTATCAGTGCTTTCAAGTAGGCCGCGCACTGTTTTGAAAGCACGTTGTGTGCCTTGTGGCGATCAAGTGAAAAAGAGGGTTGTCAAGTCCTCAGATATATAGATATCTATCTTTATATATATAAAGATAGATAGATACACACATATATACATGCACTATTGTTCCTTTTAGCCTTCCATGCTATGAAAGTGTAATGAGCTGAATTGGAACTGATTATTTTGTAAGGGAAAACCCAAGAGGAGCATATATGATACATGGGTTGTGTATCTGACGGTTGGGAGAACATGGGACTTCAAAAGAAGAAAGAAAAAAGAACCTTTAAAGGCCTGTCTGTAACAGTAGTCTCCCTCATGAGTTTTGCCTCGGTGTTCACATATGTCTTTATCTTTAATACTTACCTATGCTCCCCATCACCCTGGATTTAGTCTTCTGTTTTGTCCTCCGTCCCTTTTTGATGCTTTTAAATTTTTTTTTTCTTTTTTAGAGCTTCTGGTAACAAACATGGAGTCATACTTTGTTAAACTGCATGTGCTGTAGTATTTGAGGAATATGGTAAGTTAAGGATATAGAGCAAACAAATTAGGAATACGTGATTTATACTGCACTGCTTACTTCTCATAAACTATTACAAGAAGAGAATTTCATGAATAACTTTCACAGGGAATTGTTTCATAATTCCCCTTTAAACCAATTGGAAATTAAATATTTCCTAAGTAAACAAATCTCTGTAGTCATGTCTTTAGGTATGTGAAAACGTTTAAAGCGGGGGTTTTTTTGCTTCCAAAAATAAGCCTTTTAGAGTTAACAGTGCATGGTATAGCTATTGCTTAGTAGGAAAACTCTGATTTGTATAACTTTTTTTTTCTCATAACTTTTACTTTCATAAAACGAAATTTTGCATATTTAAGCAAATGCCCCAAAGCAGACACCTTCTTTGTCTCTTCCAAGTTATAATCTGTACATTTTGTTGGTAAAGTTGACTGTGAAGTTGAGGGTACAGCGTTCCATGAGGGAGGAGTGGGAGGGGCAGATAATGCTGATGCTCAACACTTTACCGGGGTCCAGACTGGTACTGTGCTGCTACTGCCACAGGCAGTGTGGATCTTTTTCTTCTCTCTCTCTGTTCAACAGATCACTAAGAATGCCTGTATGCCATGAAAATCTTGAGTAGTGAGTAACCAGGAGTATAGCTGGCAGGATGGTTGGGGTTTTTTCCCCACTGTGTTTAAAAATGGCCATGCCCTACTCCCTCCTCACATTGTGAAAGTTTTTTTCCCATATTTGAAAACTGAAGATTTGCATTGGCTACAGTTTTGTTGTTGTTGGGAGCTGGCTTATCATAACAACTTCTGTTGAGCAATATAATGACTGGGTAGTCCTGTGTCAGCTGAAGTGAGTCTCAGCAACTGTGTTCAGTTACAGTAACTCTTGGATAGAATAGTCCAGGGAAATCTAAATGATCGGTTTGTTAAAGGTAACACTTTTCTTGTAGTACCATATTTTCCTTGCAGCTCCAAATCTGGTTACATGGTTTCTTCATTGAGCTGTAGATGCAAGGACACTTCTTATTAAGTGCTTTTTTTAAAAAAAAAAAAAGTTCAGGAAGAAAGGCTCAATCCAAAGAAGACAGGAATTTAGAAATACAGACTTGGAAGTGCTGTTAAACTTTGCACTCTCTAGGAGGGCTTACTGACTTCTTCCTAGCTTTTTATCTTTTTGCAAATACTAGGAGCTGAGGAATAGCTTCAGGAAAGTTATAGATAAGTTTATTTCAATGTTTTAATTATCATGTAATTTTTATGGTTGTTTATTATCCAATAAATACTGTTATTTCAGAACTTTGATGCTCTGTCACAAAAGGGATTCCATTGCCAGGTGATCTTAATCATAGTGATCTATTAGGAAAGCAAATTTTTAACAAGAATGGTAATTCAAATAGTCATGAACAGGAGAAGGGAAAAAAAGGCTGCATTAGAGAATTAAGGCCTGTGGAAAATAGAACTAATCTGCTTTAAAAAAAAACCACCAACCTACCTGAGAGAAAATGAGCATATTTTACCAGTGCCTGACTGATTTAACAGACAAACTACTTATGAAAGAACATAGAACACAAATATTTTAGTCTGTACTGGGTGAATCAGTAAACAGAAGTAGCTTACATGGTATTTTGGTGAATTTCGGCTTAATGCATCTGTGTTTTATTTCTCTTTACATTTTCATAGTGCTGGAGTCACAATATATTGATAACTAAAAATAAAGGCTTAAATAATTTTTAGGTGTTACCATAAAGTTATGAATCTTAATCACTTGCTGAGGAAAAATCTGTTCTTAATACTGAAGTCACATGAAAAATAGTTCCCTTTTTTGGTGTATGAACCTACTAAAGCAATATCTTAAGATGTATGTATTAATGTTTGGGTACTTCAAATGCTCGTAAGCATGTATTTAGGTATTAACATGTATGGAATCTTGAGCATTAATCTTAGTCTTAAGAAGAATTAGATGAGGCAATGCATGTTTAACAGTTTGCTTACTATGTTTTAGTATCAGTAGGTTCCTGTTGGATATGACTTTCACAAATTTGTTTTTTCTTGTTTTTTATTCCTCCAGATTTGGAGAATAGAAGCATGATTTCCACTGAGACTTACACTACCATTTGTGATACAGAATGTCTCTAAGTGAGAAGAATAGTGTGGTTTTTGCATATGAATCTTCAGTACACAGTAACAATGTACTACTTAGTCTTGATGATCAGAGAAAGCAAGATATTCTTTGTGATGTTACTATTTTAGTGGAAGATCAGCGATTTCGGGCTCACAAAGCTGTGCTTGCAGCTTGCAGCAGTTACTTCCTTTCAAGAATTGTGGGCCAGGTGGATGCTGATCTTATCATCACTTTACCGGAAGAGGTGAGTGTCACTCCCTTCTGTATTTTACCTGCCAGTGCTTCTAATCTGTTTTGTTCAATCCTGGTTTACAGTAGGCTGGTGCTTAACTGAGAAGTGAAGGTAAGAGAGTTAAGAACTGAGGGGAAGGAATTTCTAAGTTGTAAAGCTGCCATTGGTTGAGGGAAAGGTTAGACCAGAGTGTATATCACAGACTGAAGATAAGTGAATGCTGTTCTGGGGAATGGATAAGGGAGATCTTTTCAATTAAGTATATATTGCTTTTAAAATTGGGCACCTGATTCAAAGCATGTAAGTTTGTAAAAAAAGTCAGGCCTTAAATGGTAGAGGCATGAAAAGAGAGTACTTCTTGAGTAATAAACAAATAAAAGCTTAAAATGGTAATACCTTTAAATCAGTGTCAGTAAGATTTGGTTTCATATGTTTGAGTAGTACATCTGTGTTTATATTCCTTGCTTGCTGCTTACTGTTGTTAACAATTTTCTTCTGCTCAGTTCCTCATCCTTTTTCCACACTGATCATTAGCAGCTTGGGTTTTTTTTATACTATGTTTTATTACTCTTAAGACTGAAAAAATGTATTGCAATTACTTGCTTTCTTTTTTTTACCCATAAAATACATATTCTTAAATCAGAATGAATGTAAAGGCATTCAGTGGGAATGAACCAGAACCTGACATCCGTAGGAAAGGAAATTTATTATTACATATCCAGCGCCCAAAAGATTTCAAGATTCCAGTTGGTATTTAGTTAAGTTATAAGAGGCATGAGGCAAGCAAGTGACTGCATTTTTACATGAAATTCTGTGCTAGTAGATGAGAAGTGAAGAGCCTCCAAGTGCTCTGATTGTGCCCAGTGGTAGCAGTAATCTGAAGAGTTGGTTGTTAAATGATCAATGGCTTTCTGGGAGGTAGTGCATGATAATCAGCTTTGGGGGTCGGAAATAACATGTAAATTGTTGGCAACTCAACTATAATCATTAAAGTTGGAGGAAAGGTGTGCATCAGTGAATATTTATAGTGACATTGGAGATTACGTTAACACAAAGATGTATTCAGAAAGCCTGTACTTCAGTAAAGTAGCTGCTTCACTGGCAGTCTAACGTATTGAGGTAAGCACGAGGATTCTATTACCAGAATCTTTATGATTTTTCTAGAAAACAGAAAATGAAAAGGAATCAGGTGGTCTCTTTAAAGAGCGTAACTGGTCTTTGATCAATGAATTTGTTACAAAATTACATTACAGGGTAATGCCACTATGTCACTTTTACTCAACCTTCTTACTGTGTGTGTTCACGTTGTCTTATGCTTTTTTCCTAGTGGCTTTGTATGTTGATAGTCTGAACATGTCTCAGATTAAAAGTAATGCTGGGATCTTGATGCGGAAGAGACACAAAGCCATGATTTGGAGTACAAGAAGGAAATTAGTGGCATGTAAAACTTCTGATGTTGAAGAGAGAATTTTGCTTTGGGACAATGGAAAAAATAGGATATTGGAGGAATAAGAAATGTACATCAAAGTTGGAGGGGAAAAAACAGTCTCTGGTGCAAAGCAACAGTGTTGCAATGAACCCATGAAACAAATCTGAATTAGAATGGGTCACAGTTTCTAAAGAAAATGGAGGAACATAATAATCCTGATATATACTACATTGTAGACTTAAGAGGACTCTTACTGTAATTTAGCATTACTGATGTAAGAACTAGATCTGCTAAAGCAAAAAGCGAAAATACAGTGAATCTCATCTTTTAATCATTTGATCTGATCACTTGGTAAAAGCATTTTAAGACTCAGCAACTTGAGTTTCTCTTCTGGGAACTGCTAAATATTTTGAAATGAGTCAGTTTATGAAGCTGCATATTTAAGAGAGGCAAACACTGATCACATGGTTAGATGTGACTTTTTAAAAAAAATTTAGCCTTTTTAATCATCCAAAGTATTTGAAGTTTAAAATGAAAGATACCAGTCCACAATCTGAGATACCAAAATATTTTTGAAATTAAAGTACTTAATATATATTATATTGTAAAGACACTTGTACTGACATCTTGATGTTGGTTCTGTGTTGTTTTTCTACCAGTGTTTTTACTCCAAGTTAGACTTCCAGCTGAAATACTAATTAAATAAATGGCTACTGCAAGAGTTGCTTTTCTAGGTCAGTCAGACCACAAGTCTTTCTAGTGTTTTATCTTGTTTGAGGATAGTCAGCTAGAAATGTGTAAGAGAAAGTGAAAGGATTACAGTGTTTTCCCCTCCCAGATACTTCCAGTTTTTTGCAGTAAGTGTTTCTACCTTATATAGAAAGAATGTACAGTTTTGAAATAGCATTGTATGTGTTTTTTACTTGTTTGTAAAACCACTGCAATGATTTATTGACTAGACTAAGTTTGAAGGCTTCTTCCCAGCTTATGGAGAAACTGTCTTATCGAGAGCCTGTGGGTCAGGATTAAAGGGAGCACTGGGGTAGGGGACATCATAGCGGGGGTCTGCTACAGGCCATCTGACTAGGGAGACCGAGCAGATGAAGCCCTCTATAGGCAGATAGGAGCAGCCTCACACTCACAAGCCCTGGTCCTAATGGGGGACTTCAACCACCCTGACATCTGCTGGAGGGACAACGCAGCTGAGCACGAGCAATCCAGGAAGTTCCTGGAATGTGTCGATGACAACTTTCTCCTCCAAGTGATAGAGGAGCCCATGAGGAGAGGTGCCATGCTGGACCTTATTCTCTCCAATAAGGAGGGCCTGGTAGGGGACGTGAAGCTCAAGGGTAGCCTTGGCTGCAGTGACCATGAAATGGTGGAATTCAGGATCCTCAGGGCAGTGAGGAGGGTGCACAGCAAGCTCACTGCCCTGGACTTCAGGAGAGCAGACTTTGGCCTCTTCAGAGATCTGCTTGGTAGAATACCATGGGACAAGGCCCTGGAAGGAAGAGGGGCCCAAGACAGCTGGCTAATATTCAAGGGTCACCTCCTCCAAGTTCAGGAGTGATGCATCCCAACAAAGAGGAAGTCAAGCAAAACCCCCAAGAGGCCCCTGTGGATGAACAAGGAGCTCCTGGGCAAAGACAAACAAAAAAAAGGGAAGCCTACAGAGGGTGGAAGCAAGGGCAGGTAGGCTGGGAAGAATACAGAGAAACTGTCCGAGCAGCCAGGGATCAGGTTAGGAAAGCCAAAGCCCTGATAGAAATTAGTCTGGCCAGGGATGTCAAGGACAACAAGAAAAGCTTCTATAGGTATGTCAGTGATAAAAGGAGGATGAGGGAAAATGTGGGTCCCCTCCGGAATGAAACGGGTGACCTGGTTACCCAGGATATGGAGAAGGCTGAGGTGCTCAACGACTTGTTTGCCTCAGTCTTCACTGGCAAATGCTTGAGCCACACTGCCCAGGTCGCAGAAGGCAGGGACTGGGAGAATGCAGAACCGCGCACTGTAGGAGAAGATCAGGTTCGAGAATATCTAAGGAACCTGAAGGTGCACAAGTCCATGGGACCTGATGAGTTGCATCTGCGGGTCTTGAGGGAACTGGCGGATGAAGTGGCCAGGCCACTCTCCATCATATTTGAGAAGTCCTGGCAGTCCGGTGAAGTTCCCGCCGACTGGAAACGGGGAAACATAACCCCTATTTTTAAGAAGGGAAAAAAGGAAGACCCAGGGAACTACAGGCCGGTCAGTCTCACCTCCGTGCCTGGCAAGATTATGGAGCAGACCCTCCTGGAGACTATGCTCAGGCACATGGAAGATAAGGAGGTGATTGGTGACAGCCAACACGGCTTCACTAGGGGCAAATGGTGCCTGACAAATTTGGTGGCCTTCTATGATGGGGTTACAGCATCGGTGGATAAGGCAAGGGCAGCTGACGTCATCTACCTGGACTTGTGCAAGGCATTTGACACTGTCCGCGCACAACATCCTTGTCTCTAAATTGGAGACACATGGATTCGATGGATGGACCATTTGGTGGATAAGGAATTGGCTGGATGGTCGCACTCAAAGAGTTGTGGTCAATGGCTCGATGTCCAAGTGGAGACCAGTGACGAGTGGCGTTCCTCAGGGGTCGGTACTGGGACCGGCACTGTTTAACATCTTTGTCGGCGACATGGACAGTGGGATTGAGTGCACCCTCAGCAAGTTTGCTGACGACACCAAGCTGTGTGGTGTGGTCGACACGCTGGAGGGAAGGGATGCCATCCAGAGGGACCTTGACAGGCTGGAGAGGTGGGCCCGTGCGAACCGCAGGAAGTTCAACAAGGCCAAGTGCAAGGTCCTGCACGTGGGTCGGGGCAATCCCAAGCACAACTGTAGGCTGGGCGAGGAATGGATTGAGAGCAGCCCTGAGGAGAAGGACTTGGGGGTGTTGGGTGATGAGAAGCTCAACATGAGCTGGCAGTGTGCGCTTGCAGCCCAGAAAGCCAACCGTGTCCTGGGCTGCATCAAAAGCAGTGTGACCAGCAGGTCGAGGGAGGTGATCCTGCCCCTCTACTCTGCTCTTGTGAGACCCCACCTGGAGTACTGCGTCCAGCTCTGGGGGCCCCAGTAGAGGAGAGACATGGAGCTGTTGGAGCGAGTCCAGAGGAGGGCCATGAAGCTGATCAGAGGGCTGGAGCACCTCTCCTGTGAGGACAGGCTGAGAGAGTTGGGCTTGTTCAGCCTGGAGAAGAGAAGGCTCCGGGGAGATCTAATTGCGGCCTTCCAGTACCTGAAGGGGGCCTACAGGAAAGCTGGAGAGGGACTGGTTACAAGGGCATGGAGTGACAGGACAAGGGGTAATGGCCGTAAGCTGAAGGAGGGTCGATTTAGATTGGACATAAGGAAAAAATTCTTCACTGTGAGGGCGGTGAGGCACTGGAGCAGGTTGCCCAGAGAAGCTGTGGATGCCCCATCGCTGGCAGTGTTCAAGGCCAGGCTGGATGGGGCTTTGGGCAACCTGGTCTAGTGGAGGGTGTCCCTGCCCATGGCAGGGGGGTTGGAACTAGATGGTCTTTGAGGTCCCTTCCAACCCAAACCATTCTATGATTCTATGAACTCCTGAGTATATTTCAAAAGGTATTTTAGGAATTCTTTAGATAGGTCACAAGAGTTTTCAGACAGTTTTACTAAACTCTCTCTATGCAGAGCTCATCAACTTCCTTTCATGTGTTGTTTATGTGTTTTTTAAAAAAAAAAACATATAACACCAACCAACCACTAAAAAAATAAACCTTCAACTCATTCCTAAATTAAATTGCATGTATTGTTAGTTGTCTTACTGGCAGAAGAATTCAGTATAATTAGTGCATTAATATAGCACTTTATTCAGCGTAAAGCCCTGTTCCGTTCAAGAAAGGAGAGGAGCGGAATGTGGACTTCAGGTCAAGTAGTAATAATGGACATACTGCTTTATCCTTCACTTGCAGAGGAAGGCTAAAGGAAGTGTCATGTAATATGGTGATCTGTTTACAGCTTTCTGCCTGATTCCTTAGTAATTTTTTCATGTGTGGAAGATGATGGTGTTCCGTTCGTAGTGATACAGTTTTTGTTTATCTCTGGATTCCCTGTTAGGCAACTGTTGTGCAGTAAAAACTGAGATGATAGTGATGGAAATGTTCAAACAAAGCTACCTACTCCAAAGAGGCTCTAAACTTAGAATAATTGATTTTGGTGTACAGCTTTTGGGTACAATTCTTTTCATCTGTGGGAGGAAGAAAGGAGTAGGTGGCTGTAGTAATAATCATGTGTGGTGAAATTCCATTTTTTCAAACTTTTTTTATATCAATGATACATAAGACTGAGCAAATAACAGTAATTGCTCTTTAAAGGAACAATTAAATACCAGCAACACTTTATCTTATTCCGGAGTAATTAGTGTACAACTTGGGTTTGAAAGGTATCTTTATAGAATTGGAATTTAGGTGCTGGTTTTCAGTTACACAGCAATACTTTTCACTTGTTAGTACTGTATTGTCAGAACACTTTAAGAGATTGATCACAGTGAAGAAGTAATTGCCATAAAATGTTCAGGATAAAATTGTGTTAGAAGATTTGTTTCAGAATGAGTGTGGCCAGGTTTGTGGAACAAATCTGCTCTTTTTGTCTTGTACTCTGTCCTGCTGGCATGGTTTGCTCACAGGTAAATCTGAGTTCTGTGTGTTCTCAATTTAAAACCATTTTTGCCATACTAATAATTTTTTCTTTTTTTTTAATAGGTAACACTTAAAGGATTTAGTCCTTTGCTTCAGTTTGCATACACAGCTAAACTTATTTTAAATAAAGACAATGTGTCTGAAGTTTGCAAGTGTGCTGAATTTTTGGGTGTACACAACATTGAAGAGTCTTGCTTTCAGTTTCTCAAATTCAAATTTTTGGACTTTAAATCGGATCAGCAGGAATGTCCTAGGAAGAAATGTTGTACGCAACGTTGTCAGAAAACAAACCCTAAAATTGGCAATGTGGATGATGGAGACCTAGAAATAGATGATGAAGCAGAAGAACTTTTAGAAAAGGAGTGTATTCAGACTCCTGACACAAAGCTCTGTAGAGATGAGGAAAATGCTAAATCGTTGCCTGCTCTCCAAGATAATGCCGGTCAAACATGTGATCCTGTACATTTAGAAAGGAGTAGTGTTTCCAGCTTATCTTCCCAGTGCCCAAAGTATAGGAAATTCCAGAAAGCTTTTGGAAATGACAAAGTTCATACTTCAGAGTCCAATTCCAGTATTAAAGACATTCAGGTGCCACCAATTACAACTCTTCTGGAGAAGGAAATATCTGATAATGATGGCATACAGAAAGCTCAGGAGTGTGTACCTATGCAGCTGGTCTCAAAATGTGAAGAGACTCAGGTAAAAATGGAAGAAGGGGAGGAAGGCATTGAGAAAAAGGAAGAGTCGAAGAGAGAAGAGTTGAAGAGAGAATCTGTGACTCAGAATGTGTCATGTCCTGTGGAGAAAATGGATCTTTCTGCTTTCCCCCAAAACTCTGCTACACCTCATGGACTCAATTCTATGTCTTTTTTACATACTTGCGAGCAATATGGTAACTTGAATTTCAGTAGTATGCAAACCAACACAGTCTTAACTGAAAAAACTGTATCAGGTACTGGAGTTGGGAATGACAAAGCTGAAAGTCAAGATGACACACCTTCAAAGGTCGATTTGTGCACGAGGGAAGCCACTAACATTACGTCAGCTGGTGATCGAAGCAGTGTGGAGAGAGAGGTAGCAGAACATCTAGCAAAAGGGTTCTGGAGTGATATTTACAGCACAGAAGCTTGTCAAATACATTTACCGCCTGCAGTTCCAAAAGAGTGCTTTGAGCCAGTATATTCGGGGAAAAAATCCGAGTGTCCGTGGCTAGGTATCAGGATCAGTGAAAGCCCCGAACCTAGCTCTCAACGAACTTTTACAACATTGAATTCTGTGAACTGCCCCTTTATAAGCAACCTTAGTGCTGAAGGGTGCTCTAACAGCTCTGAAATAAGTGGTGGAGATTATCTTCAGGGACAGCAACAAGAACAGTGTCCCTATAATTATGTGATAAGTTTGGGAGAGGATTCGGAAACTGACACTGAGGGAGACAGTGAATCCTGTTCAGCAAGAGAACAAGAATGTGAGGTAAGAACAACCTGGTGTATCCTTTGCTCCGCTTTCTCTTAAGGCCCTATTCAGAAACCTAATTGTGAGTCTCTTGGGTGTTTGTTTGATTTTGGGGGGTATTTTTTGTGGTTGCTTGCTTAAAAATCTGGGAATTGAAACTTGAAATAACCGAAGGCTTATGTAGAAGATCACTGTTAATTCAGGGAGACTTATAAAGTATTTTTTGGTAGGATATTGAAGTGGTAGATGCTTAGGTATTAGATCTCTTCAGATATTTTTCTGGAACAACTTTATCAGAAAAGTTTGAGTATTAAACAAAGGCATGGGCGTTCTTTTTTAGAATTCTCTTTTTTTTGCCTGCTTCAGTTAAACTTCAGAAAACTCTAAACTTCTCGGAACCTTTGTTTAAAAGAAACTTAACAGTTTTCTTGGTTTTATTCTGAGTTGTGGGGTGAAGGTGGGAGATAAATGATACTTCAGATTTACTGTGAAATGAAAATTAAGTTTTCAAGCTGGCTTCAGTAGCTGTATATTTAAGACTGCTTTAATAATATTGCCTTCTCTAAAACTGAGGTTATACTTGTTCTTCCAACTGCAGAAATTATTTGGCACTTCTTTATGTTATTGCTTTGGTAGTTTTTTAGGCAGGTGCCATACATAAGTAGTCTAATCCCAGAAGATTTTACTATATACCTAGAATGATTTCTGTCATGGTTCTTACAACTGTAGAATTTCAGTGGGGTTCTGTATATGATGGATCACTTAGTGTCATGAAAATTCAGTTGTTTTTAAAGCAGTAGGTTTTTTCTTTTCAAGATGCAAGGCCTTGCTGTGACTTACAATAAGTGGAAGCTACCATCAATATAGAAAGTTGGCAGGCCAAAGGAAAGACCGGAATTGGTTAAATATATTCCTCATCATTACATTACAAAAGTAGATGACATCATTGCTGAGGGCAATACTCTGTCCTTTTGTTTGCCTGTTTGTCACCAGTGGTAGCCAAACACGGGAGTTTCTCTGTTTGCTTTTCAAACTAAATTCAGGTCTTTGACCACAGCAAGGTAATGTACTCTGCCACTTAATATACCCAAATGTAAGGATTAAAATAAAGTGTCTTTAGGTGGATACTTCATAAAATGTGGCAATTATTTTGTAAAGGTAAGGATGTTTTTCAGTATTAATCAGGGCTTCTTGATGTGCGTATGTATGAGAGGCTCCTGCTTCTGTAGCTCAGGTGTACTGACACTAGCAAAAGCCTGGTGTTCTCTCTTCTCCAGCATTAAGAATTACAAGACAAATGTTGTAACTTCTATATTTTAAGTAAATGCCTGTTTCAGGTGAATTTTTCTGCAGAAAACTATTAAGTATAAAAATGTATGCAGGATACAGTCTTAATAGCAGCTTAGGGGAAACTTTAGACTGTAGTAGTGATTGTTGACACCTGTTTTGTGCACCACCTAACAATAACTTATTTTCCTAGAGCGTATCACCTAATTATTTGCTGCACGCACGGATAGATTTCATCCTATCCTGAATATGCTTTTGAGGATCTAGTGTAAATGTGCAAAGTACTCAATTATTTTGCTCATGCTTGAACTCATCTAGTTGAACCCCCTGGGTTTTATCCACCTCATCTGATGGCTGCATTGGCTTGCTCTTGTCCCTAAGATTTAGGAAGAAAGATGGGCTGTGTAGTGAAGAATGCTTAAAATGAAAACTTGAATTGGCCTGTTGATGTTTGTGTATATCAGTTTCACCTTTGATTTACAACTGTATCTTACATTCTAGGTAAAACTGCCATTTAATGCACAAAGGATTATCTCACTTTCCAGAAATGACTTCCAGTCATTTCTGAAAATGCATAAATTAACTCCCGAACAATTGGACTGCATTCACGATATCCGAAGACGAAGTAAAAATAGAATTGCAGCACAACGATGTCGTAAGAGAAAACTCGACTGCATACAAAATCTTGAATCTGAAATTGAAAAACTGGTATGTATAACTATTCATTACTGTTGACTTGAGTCTTCCTCTAAACATGTTGACTGGACATCTGACAGTAGTTTGAGAGTGAGGTGAATTACTACTTTTTCCATTCAAGCTTAGAAAACTTTATCAGTCTTAGTTGACCTCTTGATAGCAAGATCTGTGTTTTACTCTAAAGTACGCACGCTTTTCCTTCTGTGGACTTGTTTCCATTCAAGTAAAAGTGCATCACAGCATAATTTTTGGTGAACAGTTTTTCTGAAGCCCATCAGCATTGAGCTTAATAGTACAGAATGATTCCCAAACCATCATCTGACTGCTTTGTTTTTTGCCTGTTTCCCTTTTCTTGCTTGGTGCTTTTGTTCTTCAGCTTGTGGTATTACTCATGATCAAGTTTACAGTTATGCAGTTGTTAGTTGTATAAGTACTGTTCTTGTAACATATCAACATGGGCTGGTGAACTCTTTCCTGAGTCTTGAATTTTAAAAACGAGACCCTTGCAGAAAGGCAGAACATATAGCAGAACTCAGGAAGCTGCTTGCCTTTTCAGTGGTTTTATCAAGATTGTAGCTGAGGAATTAATGCATCCAGATTTCTCTGCAACCGTCTGTTAATATAATTTCTCCTTCTTAAAAAACAATAAAAAGATAAATATGTAACTTAAGAGAAACGTGGATAATCTAAAGTTCTCCTGCCAAGAAAATAATTGTGAGTGGCTTTTTTCTGATCTTTGGTTTTTGACCTCCTCATCTCTGTTTCATAGTTGATCATACCATGTGCACTAAATCATTCAGTTGTTTAGAGTTACTGTACTCTTAATTCTTGTGTATTGAGTGTTTTAGGCTTCATGTACATGAATTTGGTGTGTGCATTAGCAGAGTGAAAATGAAAATAGAGCAAAGTGCCATGGGCTAGAAACTTATTTTCCTAAAGTGGTCCATCATCTTTCACTGCATACACTTCTGCAACAAAGGAGATAGATTTTTTTTTTTTTTTTTTTTGAAGGAAGGCCTGCAGTGCCATACAGCCCTGATGATTTGACAGTGTAAGTCATTTAGTATGCTGATTGAAGAAGATACTTTGGGAGGGAGGGAAATCAGGTGATCGTGTTAATAACAGTTATATTATTCTGACTAGAGAGAGAAGTCACATTTCTGACAGTTCAGAAATTTCTGCCTGTTTTTGTCGTCATACTGTCATTTCTGTTTGTTATGTAACTTTGCCAATATTCTACAACACTTGGGGGGGCAGAATTAGAAATTAATCTGCAAGATTAGACCTGTAGTTGACTAAGTGATTGATAATCATAATATAATATCCTTTCTTCGATGGACCTGTGCTAGACCAGGCTGAATGTTGCTGTTTGACAGATATCACTATGCAGGGTCTAGACAATGAGTGTTGAGAATTGTGAGGTGAGGTCCGAGTTATGAATCATGCTTTAGGCACAAAGGTGTTACTTCTAGTTGCTTATTTTTTTCAACTGAGCAGGTAAGTTTCTTCAGAACTTCCTGAAAAGACCTCGTTTGGAGCTGTCGAGCATGTCCAACAGTAACTGATGTTATGCACCATCAACCTTGTGTAAGTCGTGCACAAATACAGAAACTCTAAAATCTGTCTAGGCATAATTTCCATGTGGGTGGAAGAAGAGACATCTGTGAAAGGTGTTGTGTGGCACATGCCATCCAGGTTGCTTCATGCATGATGACTCCTGCCTCGTTCCTGCTTCTCTGGGTCAGTCATGTGTCTCAGACCCGTTAGTCTTTGATCTTCTTGTGGTATCCTCTGTAATGTGGTTTAGAGACAGGATAATATGGTGTAGCTATAGTCTGAAAACTCTTGACAGATGGGTAATACTGTCTACTGTAGCCTGATAAGAAATATTATTTGGTTAAATTCCTCATCCTGCCTTCCAGTATGTGCAGCATGTTGTCTTGTATTAATTTCTGTTTGTTGTTGCTTATCAGGTTTTTGTTCTGTCAGATTAAAAGATAGTATTTGCGGTGTGTTTCTTGGGAGGTTCCTATATCTGGAACAGACCTAACCCCCTGCCTGAGTAGAGGCTGCAGACTGACTAGCTGGGGAGTAGTTTTGCTGAAAATGACCTTGGGGGTCTGGGCAGACAGCAAACCAAGCATGGGTCAGCAGCATGTCCAGGCTGAAAAGAAGGCCATCGGTGTCCTGGGCTGTATTAACAGGAGCACAGCCGGTGATTTGAGGGCAGTGGTTGTACTCTTATGCTTAGCACATGTAAGACTGAATCTTTTGCCCAGTTTTGACCCCTCCTAGCGCTAGAAGTACATTGACAAGCTGCACCAAGGTCAGGAAAAGGCCACTGGGATGGTCAGGCCTGGAGTAACTCTCCTGTGCATAGGAAAACACGGCTTCTGCTTGGAGAAGAGATGGCTGTGGGGAGATCTAATAACCACCTGCCCTTATCTATGGGGAAGTCCTCAAGATCATGTAGCCATTGGGAGTGGAAGATCTTTGGCTTCCCGGGGGGTAGTACTTCACAGGAGGAAAACCAGAGGCATTGTCCTGAAGTAAAATGGGAGGTTTCAGCTGGATATAAGGAAACACTTATTTCCAGTGGGGACAGGCAGGAGGTGGAGCAGGTTACCCAGAGAGGTTGTGCATGCTCTATCCTTGGAGGTTTTCATGCTGTGACTGAACAAAGCCCTGAGCAGCCCGATCTTACCCAGAGCTGACTTTGTTGTGAGCAGGAGGTTGGACTACAGAACTGAGGTACCTCCCCACCCAAGTGATTCTGTAAAATTGAAAGTCTTACGTTAAGCACTCCTTATATTGAAGAAAAATGCTGTTCAGTACTTAATTCTACCAGATAACAGATGCAGTAAGTTTGGTCATTTCTCTTGATCTTCTGTACTGATAATGTCATTTTTGACCCTCATATAGTCTTTGCTTATTGATCTTTCAGGTGAACCTATGTGTTCTTCTTCACAAAAGTTCCATGTTTGAGAACACATGTGGGCCACTCAAGGAGGTGTTGGCTTGTTAGAAACAGCTCTTTCAGAGCTGTGTATGTTCACATTCCTTGTGCTTTCTAGCTTCAAACCTTTTAAAATGGGGGTACTTGTGAGGGGGAGCAGACTAAAGGACAACTGGCCTCAAGAAGCACTACTTCCCCTGAAGATCCTGTAGCTCAGGAGGAGGGAGGATGTGTCACTCAGTGACATGCTATAAGCTGTGATCCAAGAAGTGTAGTTGAGGTTTTGTATATACTATAGCAGGGAGAGGAAGTGTGTGAACTAAATAGATTATTCACCAGAAGAATTAAAAGCGCTTTTGGTTTGATGATTATTATGACCTCAAAACTAGCTGGCATTACTTTGCAATATTAGCATAATGCTACTAAAATAAAACAATAATATTTGAATGTATTAATCTGTCAACAACTTCAGATGAGGGTGGGGAGCTTACACTGAAATAACTATTTCTGACTGAAGTTTGTGTTAACTGTCCAGATAATTTTATCAGTCCATAATACGTACCAAAAATGTACATAACGTGATTTGAGATTAGGAGACCTGGCAACAGTTGCTCCCAGTGTGCTGACAAGTAGAAGTTTATTAGCAAAGCACTCTTTCTAATCATTTTAGGCAAAAAGGACTGGCAACAACTGCTTCTCTTGCAAAGTGCCACTTAAAGTTAGTCAGTTCTTTGAAAAAGAAGTTGTAGAGGTTGCAGTATGAGTTTCTCCTGCAAAAGGGGTTCTGAAGAGGACTGAAAATAAGTAAACTTTCTAAGAGTGAATTGACATAATCATAGGGGCTGTGTTATCACTGTTGCTAAAATTTATTTCTTAAAAACTATTTAAAGCTTTGTATGTCTTCAAAACTCTGCCTCTTCTTTTAATTAATTATTGAACTCAGAATGTGTGACACGTTTGGTTTTGGGGGTTTTTGTCCTTTTCTTTCAACCGCTTCATTATGGCTTGCTTCTTTCCTGTCCTTCTTTGCCATTTCCTCATTTCTCTCTATTCCAGATATTGCTTGTTTCCATCATTAGACCTCTCTGTTAGCAATGTCCTTTCATCTTCAGCCAGTTGTATCAGAAGTCTCAGAAAAATTCATGACATTGAAGTAAAAGCAAAAGAAAAAAGCTAACTGTTAATGAATGCCACTTTTTCTACTTGATATTCACTAGTGGATTGCCATCCTTTTTGCTGCCCTGTGTTGGGAAAATTCTTTTGAGTTATGTAGCTAGTTTGTAAGCTTTTTAGAGCAAGGACAGTCTTATTTCATGTCTGAGAGGTATCTGCCACTCCTAAGCATGTTAGCTATGTAAATAAAACTCAAGCATTCAGCCAGTGTTCTCCTGTTCCAATAGTAGGTTACCTACCTAGTGGCATCTCTGTTCTTGTCTCTTCAATTCACTAATCTGTCACTCAACTTTTAAATTCTTTAGCTTCCATTGTTCTAGTCAGTGCCTTGAAACAAACCAGATTACTGCATTTCCAGAGAAAATATTTTGTTTACAATTTTAGCATGCTTTGTTTCTTTAGCTTTTCCTATATTTTTCTATTTACTTTAGAAACTCTTCTTAACTCCATTGTTTGTTCTGCAGTGGACTTTGCACTTCTTGAGAATTGAATTTGTCATCTATCAGAGTAGTATCAATAGTGAAAATGTGTTGTCTGGTTTTCAACATTTAACTTTTAAAATTTAAATCTGTATGAAGACTGCTCTGTTTAATGCTTTGTTGACCCGGTGATTATGGTTTAAATGTGTTACCCTGTAGAAATAGTGTTTTAGGAATATTTATAGTAAGTCAAGCTAGCTTTCATTTATTTAATAGCTACAAATTACTCTTTTGGCTGCCAGCATGAGTTTTGAAAAAGTTGTATGTCTGAAGTGGAAGTTGTATGGAAGTGTTTAAGACCTGGCTGGATGGGGCTTTGGGCAACGTGGTCTAGTTAAGGGTGTCCCTGCCCACGGCAGGGGGGTTGGAACTAGATGGTCTTTAAGGTCCCTCCCAACCCAAACCATTCTGTGATTCTATGAAAAGTCACTTCACATAGCTGAATTGATGACACTTCAGGAGAGGTTAGGATTGTCCTTTTGATAGGCATTTGATTGTGTTGCTGTTTACCACCTTATTGCCAAATTACTTCTGTTTCAGCAGACCAGATTATTTACAGTCTTGCTTTAGCTTTGATAGGAACACAAACCATAGTTTTTTCTGTTAAAATGTAGACTAAAAGGCTTTTTTTTTTTTCTTATTTTGCAGCAAAATGAGAAGGAAAACTTGCTGAAGGAAAGAAACCACATTTTGTCAACTCTGGGTGAGACAAAGCAGAATCTGACTGGACTTTGCCAGCAGGTGTGTAAGGAAGCAGCCTTGAGTCATGAGCAAATACAAATACTTGCAAAATATTCTTCGTCAGATTGTCCACTTTCATTTTTATTCCCGGAGAGAGAACGAACAACTCCATCTGATAGTGAGCTTGTGATACCAACGTGCATAGAATTAGCAGATGGTCTTTCAGGTGTTACATCTACAAATGAGCAGAGTTCTTGTTATCAGTGTGTGAAAAGTGTGTGTGACGCAACATACGATCAAGTGCAAGAACTGCATCCAGTTTCTGTAAGAACATTGGAGAAAACTTCGCTTGTGGAACAGTGCGGACAGAGCGGTGGCATCACAGACTTCTGTCAGCAAATGACTGACAAATGCACTACAGATGAGTGAATTTGTTCTCTTCCTATTGCCAGCCTCTCAACATTGCAACTAAGAGCGAGATTGAGCATTATGGCAAAGTAACTTAGAAAGTGGAAGAAAAGATGAAACTTTTGCAACTACATTGACAATTACATGGTCATTATATTACTTGGCAAGCCTTGGGTTTGCTCTGTGTATTTCTAGAGTGTAATTTGTATGTGTCAGCCTTGGAGCTTTTTCTGTGTGGTAATGCTGAGGACAGTTCAGGAAAGTTGTTGGAAAGTATAAACAGATAAACAGACGTTTATTTGTGAGGAAGCTTTAATTCAGGTATAGAGCAGCCTTCACTCTGATTTTATGCCACAGTACCTAACACCACCCTGCATCTCAAGAAAAGCCTCCTAGCAGGTGTTGATGCACAATGACTTATAAACCTGGAATTCTTATCTCTCTAAGATTTCTTGTTTCCCGGTAGACAAACCTTAAGAAGCATATATAGCTCTGTAAATGTTTATTTTGTGGACGGGTTAGGATAACATGACAATATGAGGAGATTCAGGCAACTGCGTTCTGGAACAGCTCATTGCTTCCTGCTGTTCCCATCCCTGTACCAGACCCGGCTTTTATTGAACATAGGCCTCTGTCTTAGCTCTCTGGTACCTAGTTAAGACAACTGGAACAGCGGAGGTGCTACCGCATACTGCTCTCTTCTCTAAATTTTGTGGGAGGAATAACAATATACTGGGAAAGGCAGAAGTTTGAAACCGATGCAATTCTTTGATTAGTGTGCATTGGATCCTCAGGCATCTGAATCCCATATGATTGTTAAAATTCATCACTGTATTGTGACTTACTGTCCTAGCACCTTCAAGCTTGCTGCTGTTTGTGATGAGTTGGAATCAAAGTATTGTGAAAGTTTAAGGACAGTTTGTTGGTGGTTTTTTTTTTTTAAAGGTATTCAGGCACCAAATTCTTTGACTTCAGTGCCTAATTGCCTAAAGCAATTTACAAATGTATTTGTTCTCTGATCACTGGGACCAGTAAAAGATCTATTTTAGAATTTTAGTCTTCAGGATACTTTTATGGCTAAACCTGTAATATGTTTTCAATGGCTTGTGCTATAAGTATAAACATATAGAAAGTATAATAAGGAAATGAGCTGGAGGGATTTCCTTTATTTACTTTGTGAAGGAGAAATTCAGCCACTAAAAATAATCCCTGTTTTTTAGATTTTTACATGGCAGTGGATGCATATTGTATACCAATGATGCTTTGTTATTTAGCTGTTATTCTCATACCAGAACTAAGTATTGAACCTCACCACAGGAGACTTTGGTTTTGCTGGTTTACAAACCATGAAGAATCTTGTACAAGCCAGTGGAATTCTTCCATTTCCTACCTCAGAATGTATATTAACTTTTTTGTGTCTTTGTGTGCATGTACAGTAGGCAGCAGCTAAGCAAAGGACTATTGTAAATACTGCTTTGCAGTTTTATCTTGTAGTGAGACAAAACTTGCTAAAGAATGTTCTTGGCAAGGCTCTTTTTTTTTTTTCCCTCCTTCCCTCCACTCCCCCCCTTATGGGTAACATAGCATTAATAAATATATTAAGACTATTAAGCCACTTATTTAAAACAAAAATTAAAAAATTGACATATTTCAACAGTACTTCTCATAACCAGCACGTAATACAAGTGACTACACTACCTCACCTATGGGATTGAAAGTTGATTCAAATCTCTAGTGATATCCTTGGATTTTCATCATATATCATTACTTTTTTAAGGGGAAAAATTGTGTTAATGAAGCATAGCTTGTATAAATCACAATGCTTGCAGTAATTGAAATTCAGAAATAAATACTATATGGCAGAAATCATGAGAGTTCTACTGCTTTGGATATATTATGAGATAATTGAATTGAAATTCTTTTAAATAACTATCATTTATATATGTTGATTCTGTATATGTATTACTCATGAAGCTCTCTGGGTCTTTTCTCCAGCATCTGTATATGCCTGGTTAATTTAATCCTGCCTCCCTCCCGTGTTGCCACCCTGGGCAGTGTTTTGCTCCTAAGTTTCCATTTTATTTAAAAAGCCAACAAGAAACAATAAAATCAAAACAAAAAGAAAAAAGAAAGCCCCGAACCTCTCTACTGTCTGTGCATAATATCACTTTTAAAGCTGGCGATAGTCTGAAATGACGTGGATAATGACATTAAAGCATTGTCCTAATAGTACACATACTCTGAAATGGAATTCCTTGGGTTAAATGTTTTGTTATAAAGGGGTGGAGCAGCTATGTAGACAATGTCTGGCTGGAAACTTAAACATATCCAGTGGCCCGTACCCTCAACACACTTGGCTATGGACGTTGGAAAACAAGGTCGGTGATGACCGAGTTCAGAGGCCGGAGTATCCACCAAAGAGTCGTGCTCCACTCCTGCAGTCCAGTGATCAGCCGGGGGCTGAATTCCGCCCAGCAAACGGTGCAGGGCTTCCCGTGCAGAAATCATGGCCGTCACTGACATGTGATAAAATTCATGTCACAAACCTGTGATGAAATTGATGAAGTTGACGAAGTTTGAGGGTAGGTTGTTGCCTAACCAGCTGCATCTAAATAATTTTTAAAATACTTATTTAATACAGTAGACCTACAAGTTGCATGTTGACTTCTATAGCCTATATCATCAACTTGCAAACGTTAAGAATGAATGACAATTTTATGATACAGAATTCTCAGGTAAATGTTTTGGAGGTTTTTTGTTGGTTTTTTTTTTTTCCAGTAAAGAAATACTCAATTTTGAAATTGTAAAATACTTTGTTAAAGCATGTTTTAAAATACTTTGGACAGACTATCTTAAAGCCATAAGAGTATGATGGCATACAGATTGTAAAATAAACAGATAATTACAACAGTTGATTTTGTATCTTTCGTAATTCAATATTTTCTAAGACTACAATAAAAACCACTATCCTTTCTACAAAGGCTTTTCTTTTTTGTACAAATCTTTTGCAGTGAAAGTGTTTACTGGTGCATTTTTCACTTCTGTAGTACTACTAAAACATTTCTGAAAACAGTAGCAAAGTAGTCTATAAGTTCCCGAATAATACACACAGCAGCAAATATTACTGAGTTGGAATAAATTTCCTGTAAGTTTATGTGACTTTTTTTGTGTCCTGTTCTGTTTGAGTGGGTTTTCTTTTCTGGGGAACTTTGATATTCATTTATTTCCTAATTTATTTTTTATATTATTATTTTAAGGGAGAGAAGAGGTAAATGGCTGATTAATGGGATATTGTAGGTTTGGGTCTAGAAAAAGCTGGAGGTGATGGTTATGTGCATAGTATAGGTCAGTGCATGAGGCTGAGGTTTATGATGGGGGAAGTTGTGTGTTATTAAGCTTCTCAAGAAGTATCTTTGTAGATCTGTTAAATAATAGAAGGATAGCAGAAAAATTATCCTTTGAGAAACTGCATTTATCCTCCTCTCCCTCTGTACCTCCTAAAGAGTGAGCTGTAATTCTGGATCTGGCCTTTCAGTATTGTTTTACCTTGCTCAGCAAGCTTTTCGTTAGAAGTCTTACTTCATTTGATGTTTTTGTAGCCTGTGCGTTTGACACTTTCAAGTCTGAAATAACTTGATCCCACTAGCAGACCCTTCATTAAAAGTTAAAACAGTCATTTTGGGGGGGAAAATGCTGGGGGACAAAAAAAAAGGCTGGCTCTAATTGAAGAGGCAGTAAAAGCTGTATCCCTTTCTCCAGGACAGTTTTGTCCTTGGCGTTTGTAGTCACTTGGATTTAGTTACTGAGTTGACTTTAAGAGCCAAGACATTCACTTGCACAAGAATGTTAGTGTGGTTCCTCTTTGAGAAAACTTAAAATCTTGATGCAAGAGTCTGTGATATGTTTAAAACTGTTCTTAACATTCAGCAAGAAACAGCAGCAACAAAAGCTAGAAGGTAGCTATGCCGGAGATGGTTACCGTACAATTAGTTCTGCCTCTGGGTCATTTTTTTTAGGAAGTAAGAAATGAGGAACTGCTGATAATTTGTACCCTTTATGTGAGCTCTGGGGTTTCATCTGAGCATGACCAAGCTAAGTGAAATTCGTTTAAAGTAAAAGAGCAAAATTTCCCCAAAAGCTGAAAAGAAGGTACAAGCATCTGCTTTAACTGAAGCGGCTTTTGAACAAATTTCTTTAATACTCTTCTGACAATTGTTTCAATGTAAACAAAATAGTTGATCTTTACAGAGCAAAGTGAATGTTGTCCCTTTTGGGCACTGAAATAGAGGCTGGACAAGCTGGACTTTTATGCCTGTTTGATATTCTATTGCTTGCATATTGATTTCTTTGGTTTAGTTTTGTTCCTCAAAAGAATGAGCCTCAAAAGTGCACAGCTGCAGTTCACTAGCATGCATAAAGGAGAATTTTAATATTGGTACATTAAGACTTACTGCCAGCTGAATTTTTGTGGACAGAACTAAAGGTAAAAAAGAAGGGAAAATTAGCTGGTTTAGCAGAGGTTTGAATAAGAGAGACTTCATGAATAAGAATATTATAAAAGCCCATTTAAGCATGTGTTATGCTCTCCAGGCCTCTTAAATTTGTATACACCACACTTAAGCTTTTTTTATTATTACTACTTTTAATCTTTTTGAGTTGCAAATATTAATTTGACAGATTGCGGATGCTAGCAATCGTTTTTTTTCCCACCTTTAGATAACTGGGATCGGGCAGGGAAAGCAGTGTTCCCCTCAGAGACTGAAGCTTTAGAGACGAACAGGATGTTTAAACAAACTTTTCTGTTGAGAACAAGGTGGTGCAGGAAGGTCCAGGTAATGGCGTTTGCTGCTGGGAAATGTTTTGCCATGTTGTAGGTTTAACAAATAAAGAATGAAAAGTGCTTATTTTCCTGTTGAGCCAGGAAGGATTCGGGGTAGAACTTGTCAGGAGCACATGCTAGAACGCAATTTCTAGTTTAGAGAAAGTATTTTTTAAACACTTCTATCCCTTCTCCACTGTTTTGAAGAAAAGTGGAAGAAGTAATATGTGTAATAGTGCTCATTCAGAACACAGTGCAGCTTTTTAAGAATGCTATAGGGAGAAAAAAAAAAAAGCTTTCATATATGCTGGGTATTGTAGGCACACATACAAATAGTCCCTGTTCCAGAGAGATTTTGATTAAGGGAGATGAGATAGTAACAGGATTTGCACAGTACTAGATAAGCTATAATCTCATTTTAGTTTTTAGGACAACGTTTTAACTTGCTACCTACAAACACTTCACCCGATAAGCGTTCTGGGCTGTGAGCAGGGATAGCATGGCTGCGTGAGGGCGAAACCAGCTGTGGATTTGGACTAAACCTAAATCTGTTTGGTGGTGGATTATATTGTCTAAATATTAGGTTTACTTATTCTATAATATATTGCTTACATTGCTTCACACTTAAAGGTATTATTACCAACTAGTGTACTGAGTAGTTAATCTGTCTATATAAAGAAGAATAATAATTTCCCTGAACTCATTAGAAATGCCGGTATCTGCTAGTCAGCTGGTTTGACAGACATCACAGAGCACTTGGAATTCTTTAAGCTGTGCCATCCGTATAGGAGTTAACGGCTGTGTCACCGTTTTCCTGACTGCATTGGGATCTGTATTTGAGAGGAAACCAAGGAACGGGACAGCTCATACAGTACTTCATTCTGGCAACATCAAGCAGAGAAAACCACATTGCACGGTCAATATTCTCTAGGAAGCCTTGAGGTTATGTTATAAAGTTCTCTAGAAGCCAAATATTTGCTTGTGGATAGTCTTGAACTGCAGTTAGCAGATAGAAGCATCCTTTGTGTGCACGTAGCGGTTTCTTCCCCTCTTGGCTGGTGAGAAGCTTTTTCTGAGCGCGACAGCCAGTGAAAAGCTCCCAGCTTTCTCTTTCTCGATGTATTAAACAAACAAACAAAACAGTACAAATGAAGACTACCAACAAGTTTTTATAAGTTCTAGTAGTAATTTAAGATTTCTTGTAACTTGCACATTTTTTGCTAGTGAAAAACTGATTTATCTGCGATTTCATGATCTTCCAAAATTAGAAGGTCAAAATGAAAGTGTTTGTAATGCCTACAGAGGACATCAGTAAAAGTGTTATCTGCTTTGGGGCTTTCAGTCAGAACTAAATTAAACAAGGAACTTCTTTGTTCTCTTAGCTTTTAATTTAAAAAAAAAACAAAAACACAAAAAAGCCAAAAAACCCCAAAAAAACCAACAAAAAAACCCAAACCCCACTCCAAAACACCACCATAGAAAATAAAACCACGAAGTGACAGATTCTGGAAGACAAAAATTGGTAATTTACAGGATTTCCACATTTAAAAAAAAAAAAAAGACTTTTCCAATATTTTCTTAACAGGAAAACAGGTTTCCAATTTCATTTTCATGGAAATTTATCACAATTTTCACTTTCTAAAAACTCGGCTTTCTGCAAAAGTATGTAATTTTATGAAGACCCTCTGTGAGAAGAATCTTGATTCCTGAATAATTCGGGATGTGAAGATTTTATTTCTGTAACTTTTTTTTCTTCCAACCTGCTAGTACGTGTCATGAAAATAAGGGCTAGTGAGAATCTTATGCGTGTAATTTACATTCTCAAATCTCTAGTTCACACAGTTAAATAAAATCTGATTTTCCAAAGTGCTGAGGTACTGTTGCTTTTCCTTTTATTTGTGCCCGTGATGTGAACAGAGACTTTCATCAAAAAGGTCCGTTGATTTGGGATGGGGGTGGTGGGGAGAAGGGCAGCCAACTGGGATGTAATCCAGCCTGGGACTCCTTACCGAGGTCTGGCCGATGTTTTCAATAAGGCCATGAGTCTTGCTCACCGTGCTAGAATGGGAGCACGCAAATCACAGAATCATAGAATCTTTAAGGCTGGAAAAAAAACCTCTGAGATCATCAAGTCCAACCGTCAAATGTGTCTGTGCATCTCTCTCGATCACTCATCCTTTGAGAAGCCCGGATCACTCCTGTTCCACAAACGTACCTGTGTATCCAAGGGTTTCTTTTGCAGTTCGAACTGCGGTCTGTTCTCTGTAGACTACAGATGGCAGCATAATGCCGCCCGCTGCATCGCTGCGCTGCTGCTCCGGGCGAGAACGGCTGAATCGGGACTTGCCGGTTGGAAAAAAACCCCAAAACTAGTGGAAAAGTGAATTTAAATCATCTTTTGAAAAATAATTTAGAAGATATATGTCAATATCTAGTTTTTCAACCTGCAAATTATGGCTTTTAATACCTTACTAATTTCAACCAATTAGAGATGCAAATGCAGCGTTTTTGTTACTGATGATGTTATATTGAATTCAGGTCCGAATGCTGAAAGCATGCATTCTGCTTGTGACTTTTCATTCTTGAAGCGTATTGTATGTTACGGACTTGAATTCAAGACAGAAATGAGAGCGACAGTAAAAATAATTAACAAAGTATTTCCTGAGGCTTTCCACATTGTGAATATAGCTAAGTTGGTGAGGAGAGTGCAGTGAAGTTTGCCTTGGGGCCTGGCCTAACAGCACTTTAGCACCTTTTTAATATTAAATGTCCTATTTGTTCAAGGAGCTTATATTACTTATTTTCTAAGAGACGAAGTTTTTAAGTTCTGTGCCAGCATTCGGCCTTTTAAATATAGAGACAGAAATAGATTATGCTTTAAAAAAATCAAGCTACTATTTCCTAAATTATCTGGTTTTGCTCTAAGAGACTCGGTCTATTAGCATGCCTAGTTTATGGTCAAGAAATTATGATCTTGCCAGTTTGCGCATAGCAAGGCACGGCGAGGTAATTTCCACCAAGTTGGGGAGGATTCTGTTCCCTCCTTCCCCCTTCTTGGTGGACTCTCTTCCTCCTGCACGCTGCTCTGAAGAAGAAGAATGCTGTTCTCAAACAAGCCAGGTAGTACCAGGTGATACCAAGTGTTTGGTATCGGCAAAGAGAACAAACCAAGCTTTGGAAGAAGAGATTTGCTTTAACGCGTTTTACGTAGCATCGGCCGCAGCTCTCAGTTGATGCCATGTAACGCTGCCTACAAAGAAGAATTACTTAGCTGAGATAAAATAGATGCCTTTGTTTAATTCTTTTCCTGAGAAATGATGGTAGTATCATTCATGTTGATGTCTTCATGCCAGATTAAGCCAAATATTAAAGAATGAAGAAGTTACGAGCTGGCATTTCAGTTGTAGACTGAAGCTTTGTGTAGTTCTTAATTGTTTATATTGATAAAATACTTGAAAACTCAGTAACGCACAGATGCTAACACTAACTTCTCCCGTATTGCTTTTTCTCTCATCAGCTTAAAAGGAAACCCCAAAAGCATGTTAGTTCATGTGTACGTGGCAAAATATTCTGCCATAGTATTACCAAAAACGCAGTTGTCTTTTCATATAACTCTTCTTATAGACACAGCGGGGAATATAAATTTGCTTGAAAAATGACAAGCTGAACTGGAAAACAGCTTTTTATTTGAACGAAATATAGAAAAGTCTTTGTTCTCGATGTATTAAAATGCAAATGTTAAAAGCAAGAATGTACAGATGTCATAAAAAGAAAATCATTCTTTCAAAGCTGATATATTCCCCTAATACTTTACAATTATGAGAAATTTCCGAGTATTTCAAATGCTTTTTCTTAGTAATGGAGAATGACCTGTGTATAATTCCCACCTCAAAAATAGCTTTAAAATATCCTTTATTTGAGCCGTCAAAAATTATTTCTGCCCCATCTTAAAATCAGACGGTTATGCTTCAGCCCAGAGACTATATTTAACATTGGGCTATAAAAGGCTCAAAATACAGCCTGAAACATTAATGAAACCAAGCAATAAAATAAGGTGGCTCCTTAATCCTTCTTTACTCTTTTCTGATTATGTTGATCTGAAGATCTGGTATCTGATCCCAGAAATATTCTTCGTTGACTGGATTACCCTATGGAGCTCTTAACGGGGAAAAAATAAACGGGAAGGAGGAAGGTTCAATGCTGCAGCTGAGGCACTTGCCATGCAGTCCTTCCAATACTTTTGGAGATATTCTTATGGCTGAAATTTTGCCTGCAGGCTCACAAATTTAGGAAATCTATCAATCAAAAAGAAAAAAAAATTTTTATGCTGAGAACCCAGCTGCTCTGCATTGTTGAGAGTTTGGGTTTGTTTCCCAAAGGAGCTGTGATTTGAGGCTGAGGCTTAGAGATCCAACAGCTGCTGTTTGGGGTTGGCATTTTGGCGTTACAACTTTTTGATGTGCAAATTCTTCCAGGGAAAATACCTCAGGGAGAAACATGATCTCAAATACCGTTGCAGGAGGCATCGCATTGTCGAAATTGTTCATTCATAACCATCTTCTACAGGTGGCCTATTGCTTGCAAATAGTCGTGTTAGTGCTGAGCGCATTGTAGCTATCTATGCTAAATTCATATCTTAAAAAACAATTCTTGGATTTTGTTCTCCCATTGCAAAACAAATTGCAGCAGCTGGAGACATAGTCACTCCAGCTAATGCATTTATGAATGCTTGCAAAAATACTTTAAAAGTCAAATTATTCCTAAACAAAGGCGGTTTTTAATTTTCCCTTTAAATCTCAAGTCATACTGAGCAATGCTGATGGATGAGTTTGATGTCTCTCGGTACCACAACATCCTTTATGTTCAGAATCGCTGATGGGACACTGACAGAAGTCAGCTAGATCGCAGATCTTGCTGCAGTGTTGTTAGCTAACTAACGAAGGAGAAAAAAAAAACAGCCCCTTTGCACAGGCTTCCTGTTTTTATAATGTCCTTTTTTGCCTCTCTCTTGCTCCCAATTTGCAACTAGTCATACAACAGAAGAATCATAATCTTGTGTGTGCTGCAAGACCACCATCCCACAGCATCACCAGTCAAGTCTATGAATTAGGAGGACCCAAGAGTATACTTTCCTTGATGTTTAGTGGAATGAGATTTATGACTTTTTTTTTATAAATCAGAAAAATATTGTGCAAGACTTAAGAGAAGTCTTGTGTTTTGCTGATTTTCTTCTGCTATTTTTATCCCCTTTAAAAAACGATTCTGCGCTATTCAGATAGGAAGTAAAACACATGAAAAAGTGATGTAATATCAGTCATGACTCCTCCCACACAGTTTTTAAAATGATGGCTTAATCATTTCAGGTTTTTACAACTGTAACCCTAAACTGTAAATTAGATTAGGTATGGTACATCCTTATTTTTTACTAAATGGTGGTCATCAAAATGACCAAGTGCTTTTGTGTTATGTTCCATTATTCCCACTGTCTTCAATGTTAGCACTGAGCAGTCAGGGATCTAAATGGATGAATTACTGCGGCAGGGCAAATTGTACGTGTAGCTCAAGAGCTACAGCTTTGGTATCCCCAGCCTTCACCTCCTTCGCAGATAATCTGAAGCAGGGAAACCGGCAGCCGTCGCTGTGGCCAGAACTCACGGACTACTTTGCAGTCCCTCTGCATGTCGAGGCCAGATCTGCTCCGTGATGGCACGGAGCTGTTGTCACCTCTCGTCTGGTCCCCTGGTGCACGCGATGCCTGGGTTTCGGCTCTCTTCTGTAGAAGGATGCCAGCATGGAAATCATAAAGTCAGGTAGTTTTTTGAGCTCTGCTCTGGGGCTTGAACTCTCTTATGGCTAAGTAGTGTAAAGCAGCTGCAACGTTAGTGGATCTGACAGGAGGGCACAAAAATGTAGGTTATAGCAAGGCTTTGTAACAAAATTGCAAAACGAGTATTAAGACAAATTGAAGCATCTTGCTGACTGGCATTCCTGTTGTTGAGATATACTGAGTGAACTAAGGCTAGCTTGAAAAACTCAGTGCATGTGCCTTCAAATTCTGCATTCTTCCAGGGGTGAAGAAACTTCCAGAAGAATGGGGCTCACTGTGGGAACAGTAATTGCAGTAAGTGGTTTGATTGCTGCACAGAAATACCCTTATCTGACTAGATGCCTAGTAAACTCCAAGGTAAAGTACCTGTAATTGTGATTAATTTTTCTACTGCCGTCAGTGATGCTGGCAGAGAGATTCAGTTACCTAAAGACAGGTGTTCAGTACCACTTCAGGTACGTGGACCTCCCATATGTCGTATCTGTTCGGCTCAGGTGATGCCTTATATACCTGATGGTACTTACTATTATACTTGAAGTGGAGGCAGGATTAAAAGAAGGGTTGCTATAGCACTGGACATCAAAGCACCCTTTAGACGTTGCAATGGAAAGCCACTATAGTATAGTTTAAGGACTTCTCCTTCCAGGAATCAGATTAACTTGGGCAATGAGAACTTCAGATTAAAAGAAGATATTCTAAAGCACTGGACAACTCTATGTATTAAAAGAAAGCCAATAGCTAACCAAGCAAAATTGAGAATTTATCACACTGGTGAGACAAATAAGCAGGAAACCATACTGTAGTCAGTAAATAAATCAGAAGAATCAAAGCAAGTTTGTGAGGGGAAACAGGAATTCTTAATTCAGGAAAAATGAATCAGGAAATAAGGTTGAAATTAGGGGAACTTACAAATTGCTACATGGATGACTTTGGTGTTGCGTTTTAAGGGCTACTGTAAGGCTAGCTTTGAAACCAGACTTCTTGCCTGTCCAGATGGTGAGCTTGGAAGCTCAGTAGCTACTGGATGGTGCCTTCTGCAGGGCTTTCAACCAAGTGCACATCCACAGGTCTGATAAGTCAGTACATCCGTAGCTCAGCATCAGCCCAAGTGGAATTGATGGGCACATCCAGACAGCCCATAGACATTTGCGTTGGTTGGATGAGGTCGGTGGATCAGAAGTCTGCTGAGCTTCTACTCACCCTATGATTGTTCATCGAGAGCCTTCTTGGTATAGTTAGAAAGACTTGTTTAGTTAAAGCTTTATTCATTATAACAACTGTGGGCATCAAATATTTTGAGGGTGTTAGACAATGGGATAGAACCTAATATGAAGAGCAGGTTAAGTCTCCTGAGAGTTTATATTTCTCAGATATTCTTCAAATAAATCTACATTGAATTGAATGCTTAAAAGTAGAGTCTTGTTCCAGTTGGGGATTTTGGATAGCAGGTTAATGTTACTAGTTGTATGTGTTTCAAATGTTAGCAAATGGATTTTAACAACGGTGTTTTAGAATCACTAAATATTGTTTGTATGTATTAGTACCTAAACCTATAAACGGGCTGATTCGGTAGTTGAGGTTGCCCTAGTGTCCAGACAGTGCTCGTATATCCAATATACCTTAAAGATTGTCATCTGAGCCTAGAAGCTGTGTTGACGCCCTAAGTTTGACCATCACCATCCCTATCTACAAGGTTCTTGGCTGAATTTGAACATAGCAAGATCGTGGAGAACAATCCCATAGTTCAGTTCTTCTCTTCCTCCTTCTACTCTCTGTTGGCTGTGCACAGCATCACATCTAGAGGAAGAGGCAAAAACAAACAAACAAACAAACAAACAAACAAACAAACCAACAAACAATAATAGTTTGATCTATTTTATTTAGGCTTTCAGATAATAGGTGGAGAGAAGGAGAGTTCATGCAGTCATTTGAAATGGGCAAATCCAATCCTTTAATCTAAGTGTAACTATCACTGAAAGCCTAATTCAAACAGTTATTTGGTTTGAAGTTAAAAGGGAATGGAATGAAGATTTTTTTTCTTACTCATTCTTCCCTCCTCTTTGCAAAGAAACCTATGTAGTAAAACAAGATCCCAAAGAAAGAGAGATGGTGGTAATATGGAAGTGTAGATGACAGCCACAGTTGGGAAGAATCACTGAGTATTGAAAATGTTTCTCATAGTAGAACTCAAATTTAATAAAACATCTCGTTTCAGAAGTTGCAGGTGAAAGGCCCCTGCCAAATCTACCATAGAGAAAGGAAGGGGATGACTGGTATTAGGCTGGTTTCTTGGTGGGGCGGCACCTCCTTTTCTTTCTCCAACAAGTTACGGTTAACCAGTCGGTTTTGCTCAAGCACATTGTGGTAATTGCATGTGTTTGCATCAATTTGTGTATGTACAGCAACTGTTTTGTTTTGGGTTTTTTTTTTTTTTTTTAATATTGTATTTTGTATGAGGATAATGATGCTGAAAAAAGTACTAAAAATTTGGCATGACAAGCTAGAATTTTCATCTGAATTCAGAAAAAAAGCAGTAGAAAAATACAGTGTCCAAACAGCTAATAAATAATAGACTTTTAAGACCAGCTGTTGTTTGGTCCTATTTGTGATTGCCTGATCACATGGTGATCTACTGACTTCACTGATAATGCTTCCAGAAATCATAAGAAGGATGTGGGAACACTTCTGAATATTTACAGAACACTTCGACTTCTTCATTTCCCACATAGTCAAACAGTAATTGTAACTTCCAAAAAGCTGAACAACCAACTTCTGTTTTGCTAAATTCTTTTTCCATTCCAATATTAAACTTGAGGTTTAAAGATCTTCCTTGTTATTCACACAAGACCGAGAGCTGTGACAGGAGCCACTGCAAGAAAAAAACAATCTTAAAATTTTGGTGACAGTAATAGACTGCTTGCTAAATATGGAGATTATTAAGTGGAGCTGTATATGCTTTCATTAGGAAAGGTGGTGGAAAAAGATCTTACCTGTGTTTGTCAGGGTTGCTGTTAAAAAGTTTCATAATCCTGAAATATCTTCCTTAAGAGAGGGAGGAAGATCTCATCTTAATCCTTGGATTATGTGAATAACATTTATGCTTACAAATGCACTGCATAAAAATCATGATGTCAGAAGCCATACTGGAAACATTCTTTTTATTCACTGAGGAATTTTTTCCTGTGTTTATTTGCTGGTCTGTATAATAAAATGTCTTTTTCCTTTTGACCTTTCCCCCCTCCTCTAAATAAAACTCCAGATAATTTTTGCTATTCTATACAGCCATATGTGCTTTTAAGGAAACAATCCAGATTAAGAAAAGTTTAATTCTAGCTCACTGGCATCAAACTAAGTTGAAAATAGTTCGAAACTCTCACTGAACTTCAGGAAATGACTTTTCCATAGCCTTTTCCTCTCTTTAAGTAATTTGAATAAATCAGGAACAGATAAACCAGGATAACCATCACTAACAATGATGTAAAGTTAAGTGTTTCCAAGACTATGATGGAAAGTGCAATGAATTTAAAATGAATAGTGAAATCAAGATTGTTGTTCTCCTAATGCGACTGATTAAGATTTTCGTGACATTAAATGACTTCAGCTCAGCTACGTGCAGTGAAAATCAACAACTGTTTTGTCAGACAACTCAGATGCTTGGAGATTTCTGTACAAGACAGGGAACTTGACAAGGGGGAATAGCATCGGTGGATAAGGCAAGGGCAGCTGATGTCATCTACCTGGACTTGTGCAAGGCATTTGACACTGTCCCCGCACAACATCCTTGTCTCTAAATTGGAGACACATGGATTCGATGGATGGACCACTCGGTGGATAAGGGATTGGCTGGACGGTCGCACTCAAAGAGTTGTGGTCAACAGCTCAATGTCCAAGTGGAGACCAGTGACGAGTGGCGTTCCTCAGGGGTCAGTACTGGGACCGGCACTGTTCAACATCTTTGTCGGCGACATGGACAGTGGGATCGAGTGCACCCTCAGCAAGTTTGCCGATGACACCAAGCTGTGTGGTGTGGTTGACACGCTGGAGGGAAGGGATGCCATCCAGAGGGACCTTGACAGGCTGGAGAGGTGGGCCTATGCGAACTGCATGAAGTTCAACAAGGCCAAGTGCAAGGTCCTGCACGTGGGTCGGGGCAATCCCAAGCACGACTATAGGCTGGGTGGGGAATGGATTGAAAGCAGCCCCGAGGAGAAGGACTTGGGGGTGTTGGGTGATGAGAAGCTCAACATGAGCCGGCAGTGTGCGCTTGCAGCCCAGAAAGCCAACCATGTCCTGGGCTGCATCAAAAGAGGCGTGACCAGCAGGTCGAGGGAGGTGATCCTGCCCCTCTACTCTGCTCTCGTGAGACCCCACCTGGAGTACTGCGTCCAGCTCTGGGGGCCCCAACATAAGTAGGACATGGAGCTGTTGGAGAGAGTCCAGAGGAGGGCCACGAAGCTGATCAGAAGGCTGGAGCACCTCTCCTCTGAGGACAGGCTGAGAGAGTTGGGGTTGTTCAGCCTGGAGAAGAGAAGGCTCCAGGGAGATGTAATAGCAGCCTTCCAGTACCTGAAGGGGCCTACAGGAAAGCTGGAGAGGGACTGGTTACAAGGGCATGGAGTGACAGGACAAGGGGTAATGGCCGTAAGCTGAAGGAGGGTCGATTTAGATTAGATATTAGAAAGAAATTTTTTACTGTGAGGGTGGTGAGGCACTGGAACAGGTTGCCCAGAGAAGCTGTGGATGCCCCATCCCTGGAAGTGTTCAAGGCCAGGTTGGATGGGGCTTTGGGCAGCCTGGTCTAGTGGAGGGTGTCCCTGCCCATGGCAGGGGGGTTGGAACTAGATGGTCTTTGAGGTGCCTTCCAACCCAAAGCATTCTGTGATTCTATGAATAAATGAAGTTCACAAAAGAAGAGAGGTGACTTTCCTTTTTATCCCACATCTCTCTTACAATTAGCAATTCCTAGTATGCGCTTGCTTTTGAAGTAATGAAATCTCCCATAATGTAGTGATCCTTCTCCTCATGCCAAGTCTGAGACAAAACCCTGGCGTGGGGCCATCTTGCTGTGGCAAAGTGAGATGAATTATTGGATCGGTCACAGTGAAGAGCAGCCTGGTGGCCTGGGAAGCCTCTAGCCCAGTGCCCCTTGGGTCTGCTGGGTCCGGAGTCTTTACTCTGCCTCTTCGAATGCACTGACACTGGAGGTTTCAGGGATGCTACAGGTGACTAGAAGCACTCCAGGAGAGGAAAGGAGATGTTACAGCACCTTGTGATGCCTTGCATGCCTGTTGAAGTCTGGTTGAAAGTCCTCTGCTAGCTCCCGTAAGTGCCCACCATGAGGTCCCTGCAGCTGGGGTCATCTAAAGTGCCCTGACTTAATGCCACCATGATCGCCTTCAAATACTAAATAGGTTTAAAGGGGCTTCTTGGTATATAAGAGCACCTAGCCATCTTAAAGCATCTGCTGTATGCATTTCTCATTTAAAAAAACCTTTCCTTGCTCCAAAGACTTTACAATAAAACCAGATATATTTGGTAGAAGTATCCTCACAAATTTATTTTCTATCAGTAAAGACAATTCCTAGCTTTATGTTGTTGACTCACACATTATGTGTGATTAAACCTGAGCAGGCACTGAAGCCTGTAGATGTCTCAGGTGTTCTAAGGGCGAAGGAAATCTGAATATAGCTCTCCTTCTTCAGCGAAGAATCTGGTGAAAACCAAATTATTTTCCTGTCACATTAAGAATGTTTTAAAAGAAACACAAGCAGAAGCTCTGATGGATTTTAATTCTTTACTGAAGAGAGAGAAGGGTTCCAATTCTTCTCTGTCAGAGAATATTTATGTACTTTCCCTTTTCTCCTAAGACCTTCCTACAGGTTTGGAATGGCTCTCACTTGCTATTACTGTGAGAATGAGGAGGGAAAGGGGAAACAAACAGCTGTCTAGCAGAGGCAGGTCAAGGTCCTCTAATCTTCTATTTTATACATACAAGATTAAAGATCTGCTTTGAGTTTTGATTAAGAATGCAAAGTTAAAAGATTAAATACCAGCAAGCCAAATTAAAGAGGTTTAAGTCAATCTCAGAACTCATCAAAGTACCAAAATTTTAAGCTGTCATTACAACACAGGATTAGTGCAAAGCTTCCCTGAACCCTGATTTGATGTCCTTCAGTCAACAATGTTATTCTCCCTGCAGTTTTGTGCTCTCGGCATAAAACCAGCTATTGTCTTGTATTTAGAGCTCATCTCACCTAGATCCGTCTTTGACTTTTTCTTTTTTTATACCCATGTTCCAGTTAATCGAGGAACCCTACATTTTTTTGTGACCTGCAGTTTATACTCCAGCAGCAACGTACTGCTCCGTATTATGCACTGTCACGAAATGCATTAAAGCTTAGTAAATGTGGCTGGTTCAGAAAAAAAGGTCTTAGTGGCTCGGATAATTATAGACTATTCCTATGAGTCCCAAGAAGTAAATACATCCCACTTTCTTTGTACGTTTCAGCCGATTGATTCCAAAGATCCAGGAAGAAGGAAAATGTAATGTGTAACTAGAATGAGATGAGGCTAATACGGTTGTCACCACTGGGTATCTGGAAATGGGTTTTAAAAGTCCGTAACTGGTGTTCACATCTTTCTGGAACCATGAATCATTTCAGCTGAAATTAGTGAAAACCTGGGACAGGGAGGGCGGAAGTCTAGAGAGTGATTATATCCAGGAATCTGATAATGCAAATAACTACTTTGGTAATAAATTTTACAAACTGTCATAAATGTTATTTAAAGCTCATGCTGTAATGCATGAAAGTAAATGTTCCCCTGGTTTTCAGTATAATAAATTGAGTCCTTTCCATTTTTTATTTATAGAATTTGGGTTGTCTCAGTGACATTAAGATTATGCTTTCCAGGACTGCAACCACAAAAGATAACTTAATAACGTTACTAAATGCTGTACTAATTAAAGCTTTAGTTTGAAGTTATTCCCCCTTGTAAGATAGTGTGCCAAGTGATTTATTTCAAAATTTTCATCTTAAGACTTACAATTTTTTGTAAGACTTAAGAACAACAATGTAGCTTTTTGAACCTACATTTTAACTTTCCCATGTACCTGTGCAGAACGTCTTATCCAAAACATCAAACTTATATTTGCTAAATTACATCTTTTTTTAAAAAAGGCAGATTAAAATTTGTGTCCTTTATTGAAATAAAGTATCTTCATTTGTGTATTAATAAGGATCTTCCCTGTCTGCTCTGTATCTTGTGATCATTTCTGACACTGTTGCCTTTATTAAGGGACATTGTAAAATACTGCTATACAAGTTATGTGAACATACCATACTGTTGTCAGTACCTAGTATCTTTCAGAAATACTCTTCAGGATGGTGGAAGACAAGGGGTAAATTCCTGAGCTTTGAAAAAAAAGTTACTTTTTTTTGTTTTCCTTGTAATAGTTTTCCACCATCTTTTTGGAAACTGCCTACCGATTTCATTTGTTTTGGACATACTGCGTAGAACCTGGAAATACTTTCATTCGGCAGATAAAATTCAAATTAGCTAGGTTTTCTGAAAGAACTTAATATGTCCCTTTTGAGTATGGGGATGGGGATGGTGAAAAATGAATGCAGAAGAACAAGGAGAATCATGGAGGAGGGAAATCAGTTATTGCTTGTGAATTTCTTGGCATCCTGCTCCTGGCAGACTTGCAGTTATTTTATATCTGAATTTCCCTTTTTCATGGTTTCACTTACTGGTATTCAAGTTGTAGACAGAAATGGGAATCGGAGAACGTGATTTCCAACACACAACAATCATGGCAGGTAACGTATTCACAACAAACGCCATCTCCTGAAAACGGTATTGGCAAACTCACCCCAGGGGTAAGCAGATAAAGACTGGGCAGAGTTTGGGTAAATTTATTCATGCGTTGGTAAAGCTGGGATGCAGCTGACTCCTACCATTTTGTGTGAATTTGTTCCTACTATTTGGTGGACATTTTCTTTCTCAAAATGCAGAGTGTAGGAGCAGTGATACTGACTGTACATGGGCCCATCTGGCTGAGTGTGCATTTTCTGAGAGTGGCTAAATCGCTTTGGACAAATACAGTGTCATCCTTCCCCTGTTATTGCCTCCCAGTGATCTGCAGGCTATGGGCTTCCGGAGCCCAAGATTGCATTTGAGTTTTTCTCTTTAATGGTTTAGTGCTCCCTTTGGTTTTTAGACAAAGTGTACGCTTGACATGCTTGTGAGTGTCACTGTTTAAGTACCTTCCCCCCAAAAAATTATTCCTCTTATTTTACTTTTACTTCTTCTGCCTGACCAATTCTTCTAATATCCTTAAGTGTTCATATTATGAACAAGGAAGAATAGCAGGTTTCTTATTCACATTTTCCATTTTGTCTCTCTTCCCTTTGCCTCCTAAGTTCTGCTGTATATCCATTTTCAGATGTGGTGATCAGAGCCACATGCCTTGTTTAAGACATGTATTTATACACTGGTAAAGAACGCTGTCTGGTTTATTCCCTATTCCTAATCTTTTCTAACCTTCTGTTCATTGTTTTGACCACCACTGAGCACAGAGCTGTTTCCAAAAACATATTTACTATGGGTCTGGATTTTTTTTTTCTTAGTGATATACAGCTAGTTTAGAGCTCATTAGTGCGTATGGTTAATTAAGGTTGTTTTTCCCTATATGCATCACTGTGCTTTAACAGGATTGAATTTAATCTGCCTATTTTACCATCCAGCTGCTCAATCTCCTTCTGCAACTCTTCATATCCATTTTATCTTTTTACTGTGCTGAATTATTATCATCAGCAATCTTTATCCTATAGTTCACTTTCTTTTCCAGATAATTTATGAGCATGTTGAACACAGAAACCATTACTGGACCCATGTGGCAATTTCCTTTATGTTGAAGACTAATAATTTATTGCTGCCTTTTATTTCCTCTGTCTTAACCTGGTATTAATCTGTAAGAGGACCTATTTCTTATAAAGAGCTTTGTTCAGGTAATGTTACACAAACCCATTTTGGAAACCCAAATATGGCTCACTCACAGCCACATGCTTGGCGACCCCTTTAGGAGTTCTAACAGATATCTGACTCCCCTCCTCATGTCATACTGCCCCTTCTCATCATATCACTAAAGTTTCTTTTAACTCTTCCCCGGTTACAATCTCAGCCAATCTGATCTCTACAGGCAGCAGAATTACTAAACTGCAGCTTCCTACATCTTCCCGTAGCTTTTTTCAGAGGTTGTCATCACTTTCCTTTTCTCTGATGTTCATGTCGTAGGAGACACACCACACTTAAATACTTCAAGAATTAATATTTGAGATCCTTAAGACTTGAAGAAAAGCTGTCTTGTCCTCATGAATTGTTACTATTTGTTTTATCTATTTATTCTACAACTCTTACTGACACTTCTATTTAGCACCTTCTCAAGCTGACTGTATGTATGGCTAGAAGCCAAAGCAGACTACTCCACTTTTTCCTATAGTGAAAATAGATGTAAAGAACTGATCTAGCATTTCTGCTCTGGCTTTAACTTCCTCGTGTATTTTTCTTAAATCTATTTCATTTCCAGATTCTATAGGCTGGTTGATTTTCCACATATGAAAGGTCTGAAAAAATTTGTCCGCAGTGTTTTTCTTGTTACGGCTTTAGATTTAACTAGCTAAAGTTAATGCTCCTCTCTATTTCCCTTGTTTGGACATGGCTTCCACTTCTGGAAGTGCCCGTCCCCCTGTGCCGCTGCGGGGGGAGTAGGTAGAAATCGGGAGTGAAGTTCCAAACCACTGGGGATGAGGAGGTCTCTAGATACCTGCCCATACTCTCCCAGATGCCATGCCAGCCCCGGGGCAGATCTCTGGGTGATAGTCTTAAAACAATTTTTGTAACCTTGAACAAGACTTGAAACATACTCAGGAGACATAATAATAGGAACATGCTGGCTTGAACATCTCAAGGATATTCAAAATTCTCATAAGCTGCTGGGACTAGCCTGAAGGGGAAAAGGGGAGGTGAAAGAGTGGGAGAAAGTATCCCCCCTCCCCATCTTCCCCATAGATTGGGTGCGATTATTACTCAATTCAAAGAGATGTCATCTGAGGTACGGGCATGACAGCAAGGCCCCATACAAATACCAACTTAAGCTCATGACCATTGATGCTATCATATCATAAGCTGGTATCACACAGTACAGCAAAATGAGAATCCGGGCCCCTCTCCCAGAGGTGATAAACAGCATTGCAAGGAAAGCATACAGCAAGTGAGAGTTTACATACCACAGCCACATGACCAAATAAAACACCATTGTGACCAGCGGCTGTTTAAAATAATACAATAAATATTTATATAAACTTTGTTTTAACATGCCCAGCTAGCTCAGTCGGTAGAGCATGAGACTCTTAATCTCAGGGTCGTGGGTTCGAGCCCCACGTTGGGCACCAGAAAGGACTGTCGTGACTTTATCTCCTTCTACAGTGTGTGGAAGTTTTGATTGGACAGGGCCAGCTCGATTGGCAGATCCCCTAGCGCTAACTGACCAGGTGGCCTTTGCTAAATGTGTGTCCCAATGCTTGAGGGTCCCACAACCCATTGCTCAGTGCTGTCTTTAGCAGTCCATTGTGTCGTTCCATTTTCACCAGAGGCTGGTGCATGACAGGGGATGTGATGCACTCCCTCAATGCCATGCTCTTTGGCCCAGGTGTCTATGAGGTTGTTCCGGAAATGAGTCCCATTGTCTGACTCAGTTCTTGCTGGGGTGCCATGTTGCCACAGGACTTGCTTTTCAAGGCCCAGGACAGTGTTCTGGGTGGTGCCATGGGGCATGGGATATGTTACCAGCCATCCGGCGTTTGCTTCCACCCTTGTAAGTACATAGCACTTGCCTTGGTGGGTTTGTGGGAGTGTGATATGATCGGTCTGCCAGACCTCCCCATATTGATATTTCAGCTGTCATCCTCCATACCACAGAGGTTTCACCCACTTGGCTTGTTTGATTGCAGTGCATGTTTCACATTCATGGATAACCTGTGAGGTAGCGTCCATGGTCAAGTCCACCGCTCGATCACAAGCCCATCTGTACATTGCATCTCTTCCTTGATGGCCTGAGGTGTCATGGGCCCATAGAGCTATAAATAATTCATCCTTATGTTACCAGTCCACATCTATCTGAGCCGCTTCAATCTGAGCAGCCTGATCCACCTGTTGGTTGTTTTGATGTTCCTCAGTGGGCAAACTCTCAGGTATGTGGGCATCTACATCATACTTCATGACCAGCTTCTCTAGATATTGGCAGCATATGAAGGAGTCTGATCTGCTACAGAAGTGGTTGGTACTGAAGCACAGCTCCTCCTGGCACCCCGACTGTCGGTGCTGGGCTGGATGTTCAAAGGAAGGGTCCCCTCTACACACCATGCAACCAACGCTACGTGGAGTCAGTGGGTCACACTGATCACACAGCAGGCTCGAATAGGAAACCCCAATCGCCCAGAAATTCTGGAAGTGATCATGGACTGGCCAGCTTACTTTACTCTGCTGCTTGACCACACCAGCATTTTCAGCAATCATTTCAGAGTTATTTTTTGATACATGATATGCTTATGTTCTAAACCTCTGATATATTGTCTTCATATACACTCAAATCACCTGCAAGCATTTGGGCCCTTTAGGTGCTGCTTTTAGTTTTATATCTGTTTGAGATGTCATTTCAAATGCATTATTTTCTTTATCGGGCCCATATGCTTGCAGCATGAACAGATAGAAATTTTACATAGCAATGGAAACAAGCAGATGAGCAAACATCAGAAAACCAGTGTGGGTGAGGTGAAACTCTGAAATTTTGGCAAAATCCGGACCACATTGTTATTCGGATTAGGTCCTGCCTGTTACCAGCAGCATGTGTTCAATACAGTCCGATACGGCTGTCGTGGTGAGTGCTGCAGAAACACCTGCGTGCCTCACTCACAGCAGCAGCTGGACTCCTGCTGTATTGGGCCTGCTGAAGGGAAAGTGGCCTTCTAAAAAGAGTGCTCACAGATTGGACTTTTCTTTTTTTGGCCCTCATTTTCTTTCTGTTTATGCTTCAGGTGGGTGGTGGAAGCCATTGGGGAGGTTGCAGGATTTATATCGTGGCATCTGTCGGCTTCCCTGGGTGTCGCCGGTGCAGAGCGACGTGGCGGTGCAGATGGGTTTGGGATGCCCTGCCCCGCTTTGCTGCTGTGCTGGCCATCGCCAGCCCACTGTGCTGAGGGGAGAAGACAACGGGGAGAGCACTGGCAGGCACGGGAGAGCCTGACAGTGCCCTGCAGTTTTCTGGCCCAAAACCAGGCAGGGAGCTGCTGGGTCCCCATGGGGGATGTTCATAGAGAGGAACTCGTCTGTCCGCATTCAGGGCAAAGAAATGGTGTTGCTAAGAGCAGGGGGTGGAAAAAGCCAGTCTGTCCTACCTGAGAGTGGGGTATCAAACTGCAGCGTGTCGTGTGGTGTATGTTTTGCACCGGAATATGTTGCATGCAAATTGATGCTTGGGAAGAGATGAAGTGTCATGGGAAAGGAGGCCCTAGCTAAACGCTCAAGGGTGTGTAGGTTGGGTGTGGAAGGAAAACATTAGTCAAGATTTTGCAAGTTATTCAGTGACTCCCGGCTGTCTGAATTTTGGGTGGGCACTCTGCTGCCCCAGGCAAGAGGTGGCTTCTCTCTCAGCTTGTGGTGGGTTGATGCTGGCTGGAGGCCAGGTGCCCCCCAAAGCTGCTCTGTCACTCCCCTTCTTAGCTGGGCAGGGGAGAGAAAATATAACAAAAGGCTCGTGGGTCAAGATAAGGACAGGGAGAGATCACTCACCAATTAATGTCACGGGCAAAACACACTCAACTTGTGGAAAATTAATTTAATTTATTACCAATCAAATCAGAGTAGGATAATGACAAATAAAACCCAATCTTAAAAACATCTTCCCCCCACCCCTCCAATCTTCCCAGGCCCAACTTCACTCCTGATTTCTTCACCTCCTCCCCCTCAGCAGCACAGGGGGACGGGGAAGGGGGGTTGTGGTCAGTTCATCACACGTTGTCTCTGCCACTCCTTCCTCCTCAGGGGGAGGACTCCTCACACTCTTCCCCTGCTCCAGTGTGGGGTCCCTCCCACAGGAGACAGTCCTCCATGAACTTCTCCAACGTGAGTCCTTCCCATGGGCTGCAGCTCTTCACAAACTGCTTCAGTGTGGGTCCCTTCCACGGGGTGCAGACCTTCAGGAGCAAACTGCTCCAGTGTGGGTTCCCCACAGGGTCACAAGTCCTGCCAGCAAACCTGCTCCAGTGTGGGCTCCTCTCTCCACGGGCCCACAGGTCCTGCCAGGAGCCTCCTCCAGCATGGGCTTCCCATGGGGTCTCAGCCTCCTTCAGGTGCCTTCACATGCTCCGGTGTGGGGTCCTCCACGGGCTGCAGGTGGATATCTGCTCCACCATCAACCTCCATGGGCTGCAGGGGGACAGCCTGCCTCACCTTGGTCTTCTCCATGGGCTGCAGGGGAATCTCTGCTCCAGCACCTGGAACACCTCCTCCCCCTCCTTCTTCGCTGACCTTGGTGTCTGCAGAGTTGTTCCTCTCACATATTCTCACCCCTCTGGCTGCAATTCCTCCTGTTGTTCCCCCCCACTCCTTCACCTTCTTAACTCTGTTATCCCAGAGGCTCTACCACCATCACTGATGGGCTCGGCCTTGGCCAGTGGCGAGTCCATCTTGGAGATGGCATTTGCTCTGTTGGACATAGGGGAAGCTTCTAGCAGCTTCTCACAGAAACCATCCCTGTAGCCTCTTGGATACCAAAACTTTGCTGCACAAACCCAATGCACAGCTATACAGGGGGACAACATCTTCACGGGATGCCCCTGGGCCCCCCTCAGCTGGCAGCCTTCAGTGTGGATGCAGTTGGGGTGAAAACCTGGCTACAGTGAAACCAATGTTCCACCGGTTTCCACTGAGAGGCCATAGTAATGTCAAAATTTGTGAATATTTCTAGAAAGGGTGCAGAACACTGGCTGTTTCTTTGAACCTTTTCTTTTTCATATGTACGGAAAAATTCAGTGATTAGTAATGAAAATAGGAAGTGGAATAATCCATGGAAAGTGAACTGACTGTACCTTGCTATCCATCCTTACTCAGCTGAGGAACCACAATTCAGAACATGCAAGAGCTTCTGAGATGTTCTCTGTATTTCTGATATAAAATCTTTACTATATCAATGGGTAGAGACTGAGGAATGCTGCAGCTTCTTCAGAGAGCAGAGAGGAGTCACTCTGGATGTCTCTGCTTAGCTGTATTGGATGTCCTTGAACAATCAATGTCACCATTGTGACTTGACCTGCCCAGTTCCAGCCCCACTCCAATCACACCTCTAGGATCTCTCTTGCTCGGTCCTATCCCTAATCCTAACCCTGCCCCTAACCCTAACTCTACTTTCTGGCTCAGGCTAGGACTAAGACTCCAACTCTCACCCTCACCATAAATGTCCTCTCAGCACCACTGACAAGGACATTCGATTTATTATCTGACAATTAAGGTAAATAGTTGAGCGGCTCCAGAGAAAACAAGCTACAATTAAAAGCTAATTGAGAAAGAATAGCACAAATTGGCTGGTTATCCCTGAGCCTTGCTTATGAGGTTCAAAAGTGGGAATGACTCATGAGCAGTGAGTGAGGAGGCCTTTCAATGACATTATAGAGGTCCTACAGGATCATGACTAGCATGGGGGAGGTCAGAGACTGTTCAACTTCTCTTCTATGGGCCATCAAATGAAGGTAGCAGCGACCAAGTTCAAAACAAAGAAGAGGTGGTTCTTCACTTAATGGATGGCTTGGTCTTCTTGCCCAAGTGATATGTATAGGTGCTAAAATGTTACACATGCTGAAAGAGAGCATGGACAAGTGCCTTGAGAAGTTACTCTCAGTGGAAGTCTACTGTATAACCACATCCACATTAGGAAGTTCCCTAGCTTCAAGTAATGGGAAGGAGTTTACTGAGTGACAGGAGAAGTGTCACATATGTTTGTGCACTCTTCTTCCCCTGGCATCTGCTGTAGCTGCTGTTGGAGACAGTATTTTCTATGGGCTCTTGGTCTGACCCTGTGTGGCTGCTTTTATGTTCTTACTGTTTCTGGTGTAGACATGCCACGTTGTGTGCAGGAACTTTATCATGACATTAGGATCTGCTTTCTCATGATTAACAATGCTGCTTTGAATATTTCCAAAGAGAGAAGATGTTGTTAAAGCTAAGGCTTAGGCTAAGGCATAACCACGATTGATGACATAAGGCTACTTCTCTGAAGTCTGTGTCAGTTGATGCTCAGTGCTGGGTGGTAGCTTGAGGCTCAATTTCATCCTGAGTATTCCTCAGACAGAAAAAGTGCTGCACTGTGGTCTGTGGGCTTCTGTGTGTTTGAACTTAGTAATAAAACAAATTAATTCATTTGAATAAAATAAATAATAAAAAAGTAGGATCAGGGTTATATCTATTCAGAAATTACTATAATTTAGATAGCACTCTTCATTCATACATCTTGATGCTTCTGATAGTAATTGGCATGTTGTTTTGAAATCCATATGGGTGAGCATTATGTGCGACATTGGGTTGTCACAAAGCTTCAACTACAATATGGAATACGAAGACACAAAAATCACAGCTTACATTTCTGCAGAGTAAACTTGGCCAATGGATGTCAGAGTCCAATACTCTCTGCCAGGTTCTGAGTTAAAAAAACCTTTTAGAGGGTTTAATATCAAATATACTTATTATCAAATTTTATTTTTTACCAAATTTACTTAATAGCAAATTACTTATTTGGTTTATTTGTTGTTATATGGGATTTTAGTTTAGCAGAGTGATACGGCAATGTAATGACATCACAACACAAGCATAATATAACAACTGCAATATACAGTTGAATCACAATACAAATGCGATTCGCATTACCAGGGTCTATATGTTCACCATCACCACAGTGGGTGTCCCCAGTCACCGGGAAGGAATACATGGGTTGAAGCCAGGTCAAATAATTGTTGTCTTCAAGATTTGCTTTATTAGTTGTCCAGTTTTTATACTTTCTGTCGGGCTGAGCCACACATGCCGTCCCTGCCCCACGCTGGGCTGGCTGGCTGAGGAGGCCCATTGCTCGCTCTTCACTGCCCCAGGGAACCTGATGACTCACTGGTGCAGTTGTCCTATCTAAACCCGAGGTTGCCCTCCAGTCTCCCTGGTGTTGAGATAAGTTTAGCCTTCTTTATGACACATTATTCCTTGAGCTCATTGTTGGGGTTTTGAGGGGGCGTTTGTCTGTCTTGTTTTGTTTTTTCCCTTCTCCACTGAGGTCTCCTCCACTGTGGGGTCAGTCATAGTGGACCAGTGTAGTGATGAAAGAAAAAGCCTTGAGTTCCTTTTTCAAAAAGCAGTTCACAAGTGTAGTTCTTATTAGAATATTTTTAATGTTAGAAAAACATATTAGAATTAAGCTTTTCATTACATTGAATTATTTTAATAATTGTGCGATACATACTGTTCAGCTGTTGCATTGTGCTAGTTCTTTCAAGTGCATTAGAGCCCTCAATCTTGTTGGGCACTAGAGGTGTCTTATTTACTCTTTTTCAAAAGACTACCAGTTCATTTGCATTCCGAATACAGTGCCCACCACGTTGCACTCGCTTGCTACTTTATTATTAGAGGTACATCATGTACCACAGACCAAAAATATTAGCACAAATTAAAAGCCCTAGTTATTGAATATTACTCTTTCCTATACGAGCAGTGGCACAGTTTCACCAGCAGAAAAAAAAGCTTTTTTTTTTTTTTTTAATTTTTCTTAAGAAAACAAAGATACAGGACAAAGCAGCTTCTTGTTATTTATTATGCCTTTGGGAAGACAAGTCTAAAGTTCTCTTCCGTAACTGGCAGCACAGTGCTGAGCATTTGAGCCTGGATAGACTCTTCTAGGTAATTGAGTATGTAACTACTCTTTTTGGTACATTGATAGGAAAAGAATAATTGAGGAAGTTACACATAAAAGCATGTATTTTGTTTTATAAATATGACTCCATTTAATTTTTGTTTATGAAAGATCTAGGGAGTTCAAAATGAGGCAATACGAAGGAGAAATACACACTTGCAATAAATCCTCAAGCATTTTGAACTATACGTTTGCTATGACTTTTATGATGCGCTTGACATTTTCCTTCTGCCCAGCAACAGTTTGTTACAGCCTTTACCACAAGAAAGACTGTCAGTGGGAGGTTATCTGATGTTAGAAGTGCTACTGCTGGAAGATGTCATCTGCAGATATTGCTTACATTTCTTCCCTTTATCTGTTTTCCTCCTCTCTTCACCCTGGGGGATGATAGAAAATGGATTAAAATTGATTGAGCTAATGAGTTTTGGAAAAAGTGCTGAAATATACATTTTCCATAAAACCACAAATGAAATGCGTGCTGGCTACAGTCTAACGGGGGACTCTGAAGATAGAAATGCTCAGATGCAATATTTTTCCTTGATCATCACAGGAGAAAAATCTTGCATCTTGTCTGTGGCACCTTCTACTGTGAAATCTAATAGCTTCTTCCAAACAGTAATGACTGAAGCAGCGAAGTTTAAATGGTCACTTCAGAGTGACTATTCATCTTTCCTAGAGGAAGCATCTGAGGCACCCAAAACCCATAACCCTCGCTCCCACGCAGGGAGCTTTGGGAAAGCGTAGGGTTACGGTCTAGGTTCCTTCTCATCCAGAGCTACCATCCCAAATTCCCAGTTAATGTTTTTATCTTCTAAAGCTTGGACTGATTCACTAGGAATCTGTGCTGAAAACCTCTTTAAGTCCAGTGCCCAGCAGCAGCTCAGCCCAACCCAAGAGTGCAGTCTTTGTCCTTGGGGGGTGTTCCAAGACCCCACCGAGCAAAACCCTGAGCAGCCTGGTGTGATCCCAGAGGTGGCCCTGTTTTGGGTGCGAAGTAGGACCAGAGTCCTCCCAGGTTTCCCTGCCACCTGCATCATCCATGATGCTCCAAGAGCCTTGCTGAGCTCCAGAGATGGCGGTGGAGGCCTCCCCTCTACCTGCCAGTGGTGGGTGCAGAGCTGACTGGGTGCCATGGGTACAAAGTGTCGGTCTCTGTCTTCCCGTCTGTACTGCTGCTCTTCTCTCTGGCTGCCTGATTTGGAGGCAAGGTCAAAAAATAGAGATGAGGTGAGTTCTAAGGCATCTTGTCTCAGGTACAGTTCTACAGCAGATAGGCACAGCGCAGGGCAGGGCAACCTGGGCTGATTTTTCAGCACTGGGCTATATTTACCCTCTGTCCCTGTTTATTGGTCTATAAAAGGCTAATAAATTATGCTTCCTTACTTTAGGAATGAAGAGTTGTTATTAAATTGCTATATAATGTATCTTTAATGTGTTATTTAAAAAGAAGGGCAGAGATGAGCTCAAAATAAATGCAGGGTAGGAGTGTTTTTTCCATCCCACAAATATTTGTGTTTCTGGCTGCTTTTGCCCTTCTACATCAGAGCCACCTGAAGTTGGTAAAATAAAAGCTACCAGCCTCAGCATCCGCCCAGCCTGGGACTTGCCATCTCTGGTGGTGCCATCTCAAATCCTTCCGGGAAGGGGCCCCGCAGGAAGCCCAGTGCTGAAGGCACCCAGCTGATTTCACGGGGTTTATGCCACCCCAATACCCCACCAGTGCAGGGGCTCCCGACCGTGGCCCATCTTTGGATGGGTGCTGAGCCCCCGCAGAAATGAGACCTCGCTGAACGCACGGTGGGAGAGCTGGAAGTTGAGCAGGAGTCCCGGGCAGCAGCCATCTCCCTACCACTATCTGGGAATGAGTTTGAACGTGAACTTAAATTGCACGTCCCGTAGCGATGCTGAGCGCTCCCCTCCCAGGCTAATGACGACTTTGCAGTAGGGCTGCGTCTCCCTCTCAGGCCAGAAATGGCGTGATGGATGAGGAAGCCCACCCTGCAGCAAAGAAAGAGGAAAGCTTCAGTGGAAAGACCAGTATTGATTAGATATAATAATTTCCTATTCTCTAAAAATTACAGGTATTACAAATCTCTGTCTGGTACCATTAATGAAAGATGACTGATCAATTAGCTGAGACCATGCCCTGGGATGCTGACATTGTTTGCTATTTGTAGTACTTAGAGCGCTAAGTTTAGAGGCTTGTATTTTTGAATTACTGAATTTGTAGCTGCATTACAAGTCTCTTCACGTTTTTCCAGTTAAACTAAATGACTATTATTTCCTCCTCCCTCCCCCACCCAACTGTTGTTGTTTAATTAACCATAACGTGCTGCTCTTCAGTGGGTGTTTGTTTATAGCTAGATAAATGTCGGTAATATGCTGTAAAGTCCTTTAACTGGGAATAGTCAGTTGGTTTTTTTTTTAACTACTACTACATTTGTAAATAAGAAAAACTGCCTTAAAAATCTATTTTTCTGATGATTTTTCTTAATATTTTAATTATTACTTTAAAAGAAACGTGTGGTTCAAATTGGAAGTGAAACATTAATCCCAAACTGAAACCATATGTGATAGGAAACGAAGATTATGTGGATTTCTTACAATATTTTGTCAAGAGGTTTAGTTCCCTGGAAATTCAGATCACATCTGCATTTCTCAGCTTTTTATTTTCTGTCTTTTCCTTTCTTCTCAAGCCTCTGAGAACACATAAGCAAAATAAGTTCATGACCAGGAAAATATAAGGAACACAGATGTAGAGAGATTGCTTTGATTTCTGATGCCTGTGTTCAGCTCCTCCAAGGTACGTTTAGTATCTTGAATAACAAAGAATTTGCTTTGCCAAAAGTGCCATTGGAGCACTTTTAAAGCTGATCCCTAAATGTTTTGTAATCATTTCTCAAAAATCACCTTTATTTAAATATCATTTCATGTAAGAAATACCTGATTTCACTTTGCATGTGTGGAATGAAGTGGACAGTTAATGGATATTTGGGGTACAAGATATCCAAATATGTGCCCTTTCTTGGTCAGCAGGAGTGCAATGGACTAGGTTTGCCATTTCCTCCCCTCCCTAAATTGTACAGATCTGGGACACAAATCCTGGGGGTACAGCTCAGCCTAGTGCCTAGAATAAAGATACTCCTGCTTTAAGGGGAAAAAAAAGAAGAAAAAGGAAAGAGAAAAAAAAAAAAAGAGCGAGAGACAGAGAGTCAGGTTGAAAACCTTGGCAAAGACAGAATGAGATTATAATGGTCTAGGACACTGCACTATGTTTTACTCTACAGTAAATCGATAGACTTTCCTTTTCAGGCTGCCCAAAGTGCTGCTGGTGATTTTGTCCGAACAAACGCGCACGCGCACCCCCCACATCTGCCTCCTGTGGCCCCCATGGAGTGCTTACGGCTGTACCTACAGCCCCGGCCTGAAGAGCACCGCCAGGCACCGTGCGTTTGTCAGCGTAAATCCCAAACTCCATCAGTTTACGCACGGTACCAGCAGCGCATTTCCATCCCCCATGCCGTTAGGATCAGCCCTGGCGTGAGCACCGGCCAGGGGGAGCCGGCCCCGACGCAGACGTGGCCCCGCAGAGGTGCTGGGCTGGGGGGCTGGGCTGCCCTCCCCCACGGGCGCGCACCCGAGAGCATTGCGGGGACAGGGCTGGGGCTGGGAACGTCTCAGATCCTGCGCTGTCTTGGTGGGGTCGGTAGTTAGGACAAGTCATGGAAGAAGCATCTCTAATGCTACTTTTTTGTCAACTTCTTAAAAAATGGGATTTTTAAGGGTGGGTTTGCTCCTCTTTAGGAATGAAGGCAATGGCTCCGTCTGCCTGTAGGCTTGCAGTCTGTTTCACTGTTGGTTTTTTCTGTATCTGACTTGGCTTGTCAGGACTGAAGAGCTGAGGAATATGGGCACCGAAATCAATTTGTCTGAACAAGAAATCTCAAATTGTGCTGTAATGCTTACCCAGACTTGTTTTTCGTCATGAAAACATGCTGAGGGCATTTCCACCTTGCTGAACGGCCATAGCGCAGCAACGCGCCGCTGCCGGAGCGCTGTGCGGTGCCAAGGGGACAGGCTGCCTGGGAGCGGGCTCAGGGACCTCCCTGCGCTGGGCTGAATTGCGGAGTCTAGAACAGCTTCTGGATTCCTAGATGACTCCTATATTTTGCAGATATTTTGTATTTTACTTAAACATAGCACTGTTCTACTAGCTGTAGAGTAAATCTGGAAGATTTATTGCCTGCATTGTCTTACTCGGGACCCTATGCTGAGATTGGATATCTATGTCTTTTTTGGGTAGAAGGCTCCCAGTCCCCATTTTATCACCAAAAGCTATAGACACTCACCGCAGGGGAGAAATTCCTTTTCTCAGAAACATAAAATTTAAATGGGGGGAAGGCACGGAGAACACCAAAACCAGATGATCATTGCCATCAGATGTCACAGGAAGCAGTCATGACTTCCCCAGCATCACTCAGAAAGCATGTGGTACAGCTTGCTGTTGAAGCCAAACCTATCATATGCTTGTCACAATATCCTTTTTCTTTGCTTTCTTTTTTTTTTTTTTTTTGTTTTGTTTTGTTTTCATGGTAGCAATCTGCATGTTTTGAACCTGGAGAGGAAAAGCGTATTTGTGATTTATCTTGTAACAGTATAGAGCCAGTACAAGCTATTACCTGCACACACATTTATTTTTATTGGTTGTAAAGAATATGGCATGTCTCACACTATACTTAGCTGCTGAGAAAGATCATAGACCTAAAACTGTGAAAGGTAGAAGGGCAAGGCATATCCTTACATTGGCATACAATACACGAGGATTCCCATTGGGAGATAAACTATATTTTCTACTGCTTATTTCTATTGAAGGAAACTATCTCAGTCCAGGAAGACTTGCTTTTCCTGCACCATCAATTTTGTTATTGCATGAAAAAGCTCTTATGAGAGAAACAAAGTATCAGCTCTAGTCATTAAAATTTTTGTACCATGAGTATGCATACACATAGGCATGTTCATGGCCAGTGTACGTGTGTTCATTCAAGAACTGCCCCTCCACTGTCAGGCTGCGTTTTCTCATCGGCACGTGTGCAAACCCCACCGAACAACACGGGGCACAATCCGGCTGTGCGGCAGTGTGGCAATGCTGGTCCTTCCCGGGTGCGCCGACCCGGTGGTGTGCCCATCATCCTGAATGTCCACACGCGTTCCGGGAGTGGGAAATCCTGATGTGTATCTCGGGGGGGTGTCCGGGGTGTACCCCTGCGCTCAGCCTGGAGTGAGGCGTAAGGAGCTGCCCCAGGGCTCGGGAGCTGCAGGTGTTGCTGGGAGCTTTGTCGTCAGCATCACATCTGGGTGCTTTTTTTGACAGAATAGTAGGACAATGCATAGTAATTTCCTCAAGTAACATATATTGGTATGACATTTAATTTGGCAGATCTGTATGCGACTTTCACAAGCTCTCCTACTCTCTCATCTCCACTGCGGTTTTTGATGCATTTTTCTCCCTCTAAGACACAGGTTCTTAAGATTTGCGGTCAGATACCAAAACTTAGCGAGCATGTTAAAACTAATTTTTCCCCAGGATTATAGAATGGCTTCTCCCAAGGCCAGATCCTGAGCTCCCTACCATTTTTGTTACTTTTAGGAAGATTTTTCTATTGCTAGCTACTGGCAGAGCAGGGACTGATGAATCTTTAGACTGCGTCATATACCTTACGTGCAATTTTCTCGCAAAAAGAACTCTCCACGTTTTATGAGATGAAATGCTACTCCTATCCATGCTATTGTTCACAGACATAAAGCCACAGGGAAGATGGGGAAGAGAAGGGATGCTGAAAACATGGAGGAAAACCATTTCAAGGAAAGTAATCAACTTTCTATAGTCCTGATATCCCCACCAAAATATCAAATCAAATGTTAAGATTGCCAGCTGGGTTCTTCCTGCTTTTAAAAATGTGGTTCCTTGCCCAGGCATGGGTCCACAGAGTGTGACCCTGGGCTCTGTCATTCACGGGGAGCGGCACAAAAGCCGCTGCTTTGCACGTCAGAGTTGAGGTGTGAGCAGCACTGAAGGGGAGCTTTTCTGGGAAAAAGTGCACTTTGCAAAGTAAGATAAAGCAGCAGGCGGCAGCCTCTCTCCAAGAGCTCTGGGCTGTTCCGTGGCCTTCGGGAGGCAGAGTTTGCGCTCGAACCAGAGCCATTAACTTTTTCTGCCGGAAAAATGTTGTCCACTTCACTGAATGGCAAAATCAATTTTTTTGCATGGGGCTCTGAGGTTGGGCAAAAGGATTTTACATCACCTTTGCCATGTAAAATTTTACATTGCTTTTTCATATGTATGAAGCAAAATATTTTGTGCCCCTTTACAAAAGTCAATGCGGCTGCTTTTCTTAAATCACCTTAAAAACGAAGCAAAAAATAATTTGGAAGGTGTAAATGTCTTCACTTTTTGAAATTCCCTTCTTTATCTTTACCAAAGTTAGAGAAAAATTTGTCTGAACCCAAAGCACACTTTTGATGACCAGGTTCTACACAGGAAAGCAGGGAGGGATCCTTTAAAGGGATTCAGATGGTAGGGTGAAGAGTGTCATATGAATAATGTTGACAGATGGGCCTTAAAGAGAGACTTCACCTTCTAATGTTTGAAATAATAGAACTTCAGTCACCGAGTAACATGATCAAACCTGTGTTTTCCCAGCATCTTTGTGCCCATAAACAGGAGACATCCTCCAAACGGTGGAGTGTTCTCACAAGTGCTGCTCAATTTTAACATAAAGGACTCTCTGTTAATATTTTGGGAGGAGGGGAGGAGGGTTAGTGTTGTTCTGGCTATGGTGAGCTAAGAACATTAGCCAGGTGGGGCTTGGAACAGAGATAATGTCTTTTATTAGACAAACTGTTAACAGCTGGGAAAAGTAAAATTGTTTCCTGACGCACAGGCACTGTCCTTTGCTGAAATGAAAACAGTTCCAAAGTGAAATACAAGCTGGGAACAATTGCTCTGAGTTTAACTCGCTGTGTTGGTGGTTAGGCTGTTTGAGAGAGAAGGTGAGAAGTAAGGGAGGATTTCAGTACCAGGAAAGGCGGCTAAGGAAAGAGAAGGGGGGGAGAGGACGGAGTTATCACTTGTAGAGCACAGAGGGGCTGAGGATTGACTGTGCTGAGCTGTAATATTCTCTGAAATCACAGGGGTAGAGCTGCCTCTAAAAGAACCTAATTCTTTTGTCTTACAAGAAACTACGGAGTTTCATAGTTATTTAGTTTGTTTTTTAAAAACAGGCTTGGATTTCTTTTTCTTCTATTTTCTTCCTTCCCTCATCTTTCCCTTCATCTCTGTCATACCTTTCAACTATAGCAAGATGAACAACGCCTACATATTCTCCCCAGTTTTTAGAAAAGTTCTCTTCCCCTCCCACCTCTTTCCTACCTGCATCTCTTAAAAAATTCTCCATCCTCAGAAAAGGTGTTGGCACAAGGGGAAGCTTGGAAGAAAGAACGAACGAACATTTTAAAATTAAATTTCTTTGCAAATTATTTATTGTAACAGCTGGAAAAATGTTTAATCACAAAAGCTAAGGTAATGCTGCTACAATAGTAGGAGTAGGGGTGAAAGAGAAGCACACGCGTGTTTAGAGCCACGTATGTGCACAATGACCATGCATCTCACGGCTGACTCACTGCCATGTTCCAGCACAGATCATGCACATTGGGGGTAGTATCTTAATTCACCTTCCTTCCAGGGGCCGTTCTTTTGTTAGTAGGTGAAATAACAATGACATTGCATAAAGCACACATGAAATTTCTCCCTCTGACTAGCTGGTCTGTGCAAATGTCAGCAGTGTCCCCTAGTCCCTGGCTGCTGCAGAGCGGACCCCGGCAGGCGGGAGCCTCAGGCCACCCCTGCTGCGGAGCAAAGCCCCGTGCTGGTGCGACTGCAGCACCGGGGGGGGGCACGTCTTCACGCCACCTGCACACACGCACGCATGCGTGCACGTGTCCTGCCATCGCTCATCTTCCTTCTTGGCAGGGGAAGTGGATTCGTGCATCAGGCACATCACCCTGCGAGCATCCTCGCTCTGGTTTTGTGTATATGGTCCGTCTTGTTGAATGGGTACTTTATAATTTTAAGTAAGGAGGTCTGCTAACTGGTACGATGCTCTATGTACTTCATCACTCTTAAAGAAGAGAGTACTGCTTAGTGTCAATAAGAGTGACAATATTCATTTTTTTCAGACTTGTGCTACTCATCTAATTGTTTAAAGAAGCATCAGTCTAAACTAGAAGACTTCATCGATGCAGCATGCCCATGCCTGTCTGTATGACATAAAGCCTATATGATACAGACTTTAACACGTGTCTATTGTCTTTGGGCATGTTAGTTATGCTTTTGCGCTTATTATTTAAGGATTTAAATCAGGAGAAGGCAAATGATTTCAGAAATTCCTATTTTTAGCTTTGGTTCTTAGCTCTGATCAAATCGCTTAACACCTCTGAAACGGGTTACTGTGTGTAAATTAGTGGCAATAGATTTCTCTCTGCTTTCACTTGTAGTTTCTATTTTAAGTGGATGGGAAGTGTCATCTACTTACTTTGGTTCTGTATTTTACTCATGACCATTGCTTAGCATAATGTGACCTGACTTCAGCCAAAGCCTTTGGTAGTCTTATACTACTATTAAGAACGGGGACTGGGGAGTTCAGTATAAATGATGTAGTAAATGACAAGCGCTTGAAAATCTGATATGAGTGACAACCACACTTTGATCCTCTTTGAAAAGGGTTTTTTTTATGCATACCTATCTTAATAAAAAGGTGTAAATTCGTGCTTCTACCTAAGCTGGAGCAGTCTGCAGGTTCAAGTGCCAGATTTCTAAGAGGCTGTTATCAATCACAGTCTTTCTGATCTAGCCAAAATAAGACAGAAAATCTCAAGAAGAATCTCTCTTCCGTGAAATTTGTAGACTAGTTTTTCAGCCTCTGAGAGTTTATGGGAAACCACATGCCTAGCAATAAGTATTACCTTTGAGACTTTTATATAGCTGCAGAAATCCACAGTGCCCCATTGGCTATTTTAGGGTCTTTCTCGGGTCATTTGTTGAGTTGTGAAATCAAGTTTTGCCTCACCTCTTTATATAAATGGAAAAAAGTTCTTTGAAATCTTCACTTTTGTTTTTGCACGGCGGTGTTGCAGACTTCTTTGATTCCTCAGTTGCTCAATAGTGAGGATCTCAAAGATCAGCCTGGTATGTGGAGCTACGTATGGAAACAGCAGGATTTGAGTAAAGGTGAAGAATTTTTGGCTTGTAACAGTTCAGAAACTTACTGTGTGCATCTGGCCTTGTAGCTGCAATATGTTTTGTAATCAAAATTAAGGTTGAAATGCCTTCTTTGGGAAAGTGGAGATAATTGCCTCTGTATATTGCTTTTCATAAGCAGACTGAGGTTGACATTATCTTCATCCATTCCCATGGTCCTTCCTTAGTTTACAGGATTATATTTCTGACCCAGGCACCCTATTTCTTTTCCTTCATCTGCTACTGATCTAATCAACAGCAACAAAAAAGCCAAAATTTCTTTCTTGTTTTTATATCCCAGGGAAAACCCTTAGGAAACCACTTACGTTCCTACTTCTCACCCAGAAGGTGACCACCCTGAGATGTTTAGGATTCCCTTTGATTGGAGGAATTTAAGATCAACGTCTGTCAGGAATACATGGATATCTGCAGCTCCGCTTTGGTGCAGGGGAACTAAGTGACCTCTCAAGACTCCTTCCAGATCAATTTTCTGGCATCCCTATACAGCTCTGCAATATGTCTAGAAAGACCAGAAAAGATCCTGCATAGATATATATATCCCATTATTGTGCGTTTTTTTTCAGTAACACTGGAAAGGTCAGATTTGAAGGGAAATAACCACCATGTTGCTTTAACTACCTTTAACTACCATGTTGTTGTTGATACATTAATCTTCTATATTTTTTTAAAGATCACAATAAAGCAAAAAGCAACAGAATAAAAGCAGGTGTACGACAGTTGCATGAGGAAACTCGGACAGATGTTTCACCAAGAGCAGAAATTTGAGCGCTTGCACAACAGAGAGAGAAACAGAGTTTTATTGTGCAGAAATGCTTCATAGATAGGAAATGCATACTTCTGTTTGGGATCACCTGGAAGTACATGGAAGCACTGAAGTCGGGATAACAGGCTTGGCTCAATAAGCATAAAGTCAAACATGCAGAAGTACAAATGCATACAGATTCTTGTATGCATACAAAGCAAAGGTTTCTCTCCTTTCCACCAGTGCTATAGGTTATAATATTTCTTCAGATGTTACAGCTGGGAGTCAGTCTGGCAGGCACTTCAGAATAGATTGTCCCCATCTGCTTTTTCATTTCAGGGGATAAAGCTAACCTCAGAAACCTTCATGTCTCTTTTTCTAGTTTCAACTGAAAAATAATATTTGACATTAACTATCATGGTAAGTTGCTACTTACAGAGGTGATGGATTTCTTAAATAAATGTAGAAGTCCAGTCATTTATTAAAAAGAAAACTACAACACTCTGGATAAGTCGAATAAACATTGATCATCTATTAATATTAAGAATGACACATCTTGCTGATGCTTTGGCTCTGGATCAGCATCATCGTTTATCAGCATTTTGAAATAGCACTGTGGAATGGATGGTGCTCAGATCTTCCTGCAGACAGCTTCAGACGTGAGGAAAGCAGAAACAGAAAGGATGCATAGCGATAAGACAAGACTTATGCAGTAAGTTCAACACCTCATTTTACCCACTTTATATGCATTTTGTATAAATCAAAGGTCACATTTTAAGTCTATGTTAAATCATCAAATAGCTCTTTTCAAAATGTCAGCAATTCATTGCACAAATAGTCTGCCAAATAATAGTTAATCAATTGTAAATGGCATGCAGATTCTCATGTAAACTTTGGGGAAATTGTTAACCTCAGCTAAATGTAGATAATATTTTTCACGGAAAGTCACGTCTTACATTTGCCTTGGCTGATTTAAACTGGGCAAAGCTCTGATATACATCATTTCAGAAACGTAGATTATACTGAAAAGTCATATTTGATCTTATTAGCAAAACCGTACTCTTCGTAGCTCTCGCCAATAGTTCCTTGCTGCATAAAATCAGATCTTTGCAGATCCATGTCACTGGTTTAGAGAATACATTGGGTCAAACCTTGAAAAATAAAATATTTGTGTAATCACCATAACCCATGATTTTTCCCCATTTTTTGTAGGATGGAGAATGGCATGTAAGGAGTTCTGTGGGTTCTCTGGTTCTGTCAAAATATAGCCCCTGAGTTCTTAACAAGACCAGCCCTCCTCTCGTTTGCACTGAGATTAGGGGTTTTGTGAACTGCCCCCCTTCTTCCCTTTCTCGTTCCGGTGTGTCAAGCTCCCTTCTTAGTTTTCTCACCACATCAGCTTTGTCTAGGCTCCTTCCTTTTCACCCAATTTTCATCGTGGCCCGTTCCCCTCACATGCAGGCGTAGGATTTTCTCTTACTGCTCAGCCCCTTCCCTCCCTTATTTTCTCCCCTATTATTTCTCCTGTTGAAGTTTTGTCTCAGTCACCCTCATTTGAAATGTCTTTGCCTTTTCCTGCAGATCCTCGTTCAGGATTACAGCTTCTTTGTTGGTAGTTTCCCTCTTTCCCTGTGTCTTTTAGGCAGCCTGGGTCACCGCTCCAGGGCTCTTCTGCCGGCATGGCGCTTTCCAAGGCAGGTTCACGTTGACCAAGTCAATCCAAAGAGAGGTCTGGCCTGTCCAGCTTCGGGCCTCTTACATCCTCTCCAGACAACCTGCTCCAGTGCCTCTGTGTTGTTAACGTCCTCTTCCTTGCTAAATCCGAGTCTGTTCCTTCTGGTCCCTGTGCTGCAGACAGGGAATGGTATTTCCTCTCTGGAGGAACCTTTCATATATTTGAAAATCATCATGTCTCCCCTCAGCCATTGCTGGACTAAACAACCTCAGTTCTTTCATCTGCCCACACAGGTGATGCTTTTGGACCTCTGACTGTTGCCACTGCCCTCCTCTAACTTCCGCCCCTTTAATCTCAAAGCACAGCACCCAGACCTGAGCACGGCACTCCAGACGGATCTTACCGAAGCAGAGCACACTGGTTAGAGGGGTGTCGATGTGTTCCTTGCACGCGCGCTGCCATATATCCAGCTTGGCACGTTTGGTTTCTCCCACAGCAGTATGAGCAGTCCTTTATAATCCCTTGATCTTCTTCTGCAGGACTGCTGCACGCTCATTTGCTCTCTGTCTCGCACGTAGGCGGCTGGTTCTTCATACATTAGGGTGGTGCTTTACAGTTGTCCTTCCCGAATTGCATCCTACCTGTGTCAGAGGAGATTTCCATTCTGGCGAGATCGCTTTGCCTTATCACCCTGCCCTCCAGCTCTTTGTGGATGCTCTAAAGCTGGGATATTCTGCAAATAAGTGCATTGTCTTCCACTATTCAAAGTATTTATTGGAAATGGTGAATTTATACTGAAGTACTGAATGTCTGTTTTGACATTTTTTTCAGTGTGATAGATTTCCAATGAACTGTATCCTTGGGACTGTAAAGGAGACACAAACAGTATTGTAACAGATGTATAAACCATTAGGTGTATGACTAAGTTGGTTCTTCAGTAACTAAAAATAATTTGTCAGTAAGCTTTTTGCCTGCTGTGCCACTCTGGCACAAAAAAGTGGCCTGTCATCTCGCTAGGATAGTGCTGAAGAACTTAAAAATTAATTTCTTGATATAAGCTTACCATCTTTCTTACAGTCACTGCTTGTCATTATACAAAATTTTAGATCTGTTAGTAGCTACTTCATTTTTTCATAGAACAGCTGAATATGTCCCATACAGACAGAGTCTGGACAATGTAGAAACAATTTATATTTCATTTATCAGACTTAACCATCCACCTGCCTGAAATCTACTACATTTAAATCCTACGGATGAATTTCAAGTGAAGTTGCTTAAACCTTGATAGAAATTGGTACTGAGTGTGTGTCTATCCTGCAAAATAGTCAAATGCAGAAACAAACAAGTTAAGCCGGTGCCTCTGCATAATGCAGCACAGCTTAGATATATTAGGTCAGAAATTGCCTCCAGTTGTGGTGCTAGTATGTTCTCCAGTGGCATGGGCGTCCTTGTCCAGCGTCCCCGCTGAACACTGTAAGCTTGCCCTAGTGGGTCCATACCTCCACAGGAAAGGCCAAGAGAAAAAGCCCCTCCAGCCTCACTGCCTTCTACTCTGTGGTAGGAAAGTACCCTAAACTGCTCTTACAAATATTTGCTTCTGCTGTGGCATTTGCTACAGAGGTAGACCACTGTGGGCAGGTTTTTCCAGCTTTTAAGTTTTTTAAAAAATTGTGCATGTGAGGTAGATATATTGGTAATATGCTGGTAGCTACCTGCAGAGATAAAGCTGAAAGCAATATAAATAATCAATATATTCCTCCTGTTAAATGTCTCTTACTTAGCTTTAGGTCTCATTAAAATCAATAGAAGGAATACAGAACAAAAGGACATATATTTACTGAATTTAGCCTTTAGATAATTAAGTGTCAAATAGGTCATGCTAGTTAGGAATTGATTTAAAACAATTTTATTTTGATAATGCCAGCCATCACTAAGTGCTGTTGTCAGGGATTGTCTTCCAGTTCACTTTTCTTTATAGGTGACCCTTAAAATACCAGTGTGCTAGCCCTGGGATGTACAGCCAGGCTTTGTGCAGGTTCGCGGAGATGTGGATACTTTGCACTTTAAGAACAGAAACCGGAATAGACAATTTAGGCATCAATAGTTGGACATGTTTGCTGTCTTTAATTAAACACTCAGATAAAGCTTTATATCTGACTTAGTATCACTGGACTATCTGAGGGCCTTCTAAATGGATTGCGGTTGTTGAGCTCCAGATAGACGCTGAAATGAGTAGACAGCTTAGGCATCTAGTGGATAGCAAAGATCAGCTTGCAGGGTTCTGTCTTGGACTGGGGTAACAGTTTTAGATGAAGAAAGGGAGGTAATAGTTTGGGAAACGTAGGGACAGTGACAACTTCCAGTGAAGTTCCCACTGACTGGAAAAGGGGAAACATAACACCCATTTTTAAGAAGGGAAAGAAGGAAGACCCAGGGAACTACAGGCCGGTCAGTCTCACCTCCGTGCCTGGCAAGATTATGGAGCAGACCCTCCTGGAGACTATGCTCAGGCACATGGAAGATAAGGAGGTGATTGGTGACAGCCAACACGGCTTCACTAGGGGCAAATGGTGCCTGACAAATTTGGTGGCCTTCTATGATGGGGTTACAGCATCGGTGGATAAGGCAAGGGCAGCTGACGTCATCTACCTGGACTTGTGCAAGGCATTTGACACTGTCCCCGCACAACATCCTTGTCTCTAAATTAGAGACACATGGATTCGATGGATGGACCACTCGGTGGATAAGGGATTGGCTGGATGGTCGCACTCAAAGAGTTGTGGTCAACGGCTTGATGTCCAAGTGGAGACCAGTGACGAGTGGCGTTCCTCAGGGGTCGGTACTGGGACCGGCACTGTTTAACATCTTTGTTGGTGACATGGACAGTGGGATCGAGTGCACCCTCAGCAAGTTTGCCGACGACACCAAGCTGTGTGGTGTGGTTGACACGCTGGAGGGAAGGGATGCCATCCAGAGGGACCTTGACAGGCTGGAGAGGTGGGCCCATGCGAACCGTATGAAGTTCAACAAGGCCAAGTGCAAGGTCCTGCACGTGGGTCGGCGCAATCCCAAGCACGACTATAGGCTGGGTGGGGAATGGATTGAAAGCAGCCCCGAGGAGAAGGACTTGGGGATGTTGGGTGATGAGAAGCTCAACATGAGCCGGCAGCGTGCGCTTGCAGCCCAGAAAGCCAACCGTGTCCTGGGCTGCATCAAAAGAGGCGTGACCAGCAGGTCGAGGGAGGTGATCCTGCCCCTCTACTCCGCTCTTGTGAGACCCCACCTGGAGTACTGCATCCAGCTCTGGGGGCCCCAACATAAGTAGGACATGGACCTTTTGGAGCGAGTCCAGAGGAGGGCCACGAAGCTGATCAGAGGGCTGGAGCACCTCTCCTATGAGGACAGGCTGAGAGAGTTGGGATTGTTCAGCCTGGAGAAGAGAAGGCTCCGGGGAGATCTAATTGCGGCCTTCCAGTACCTGAAGGGGCCTACAGGAAAGCTGGAGAGGGACTGGTTACAAGGGCATGGAGTGACAGGACAAGGGGTAATGGCCTTAATCTGAAGGAGGGTCGATTTAGGTTAGGTATAAGGAAGAAGTTCTTTACTGTGAGGGTGGTGAGGCACTGGAACAGGTTGCCCAGAGAAGCTGTGGATGCCCCATCCCTGGAAGTAGTCAAGGCCAGGTTGGATGGGGCTTTGGGCAACCTGGTCTAGTGGAGGGTGTCCCTGCCCATGGCAGGGGGGGTTGGAACTAGATGGTCTTTGAGGTCCCTTCCAACCCAAACCATTCTATAGTTCTACGATTCTATGCTGGAAAAGGTTTCCTCAAGCCTCAGAGCATCCCCTAGAGATACTCAGACTGATTTAATAATCACAGAAAGATTATTTAATCTATCATGAACCTGGGTTTTAATTTTTTAATGATAAGTAATTTTCTATTTATTTTGAAAGGGAAGCGAGGGAAGCAGAAAACAAGCGTGTCTGTAAAAAAGCTGTCATTTCTGGGAACTTATTGTGGTGATATCTTTCTGACGAGAGAAGCATCTGTCAAACACGTGAAACTTGATCCTTGTGCTTTCTCCTTCCTCTCAAAAGAAGCAGAACCTCTTAATTCTGTTTTTGTACTGGTGGAGATGCAGATTCATGGGTGTGCACAGTGTTTGTTAATAATAAATGGCAGCCTACTCAACACCTCTGAGTGTGAAATCCTCTGGAAGGATTTGCAGGATGCAGATGTTCTTCCCATCCCTCTACCCCGGTCCGCGGGGGACTGATACCCAGCCTCTGCCTTCTGAGCAGGCCATTAATCTGACATGCAATCTGATGGAATGAAACGGGGTAAATCCCTGTTGGATAACAAAATGCTAGATTAGCAGTTAGGAAACCCTGTGATTAGAGAGATAAACTGCTAAAGACATAATTCTTTCAGATGTAAAGCCTCCATTTTCATTTAGAGCTGGTAGTCCGTGAAAAACTACTGCACTAGCAATTAAGAAACTGTAAACGTGCTGACCTGCAAGAAGGGTGACTGAAGCTTAAGATAACTTTGGTAGCAGTATTTCTTGCTGTTTGCTTGTTAGGCAACCTATTTTTCTTTCTCTGGACATTTAAAGCTTTGCCGTCTCAAAAGATGCTGTTTCCTTTGAAGAAAAGGGGATTCGGTGCTGGCTACCTCAAAGAGCAAAAGTCCTTCTCTTTGGCTTTATCATTTCATTGGGTATGGGACAATAGCTTTTAAGGAAGGATGTGGCTGTAAAGATCAAAGGGTTCCCCACAATTTTCCGAGCTGCCTGCTGGAAATCTGCCGCTGGATGTTAAAGGTTACACTAGTCTTCTCTAGCGGCACTTGCAAAAGCTATAATTTAAAACAGTAATTGTTGAAATACGATACATGCTTTAACAGACACCATTAAATTAGTTGGCTAGTTTAATTCTGCATAGACATGATATTTAGTTTTTGCTTTGAGATGGCAAGCAGGAGCTTTAGAAAACATACTGTAAATACTTTTGCAAATATTTCTGCATCTCTTTCCAAGAGCCAGGTGAGAGTTCAGCACTCTACTGCTCTAAGCACACGTGCATAAAACCTGAAAATGTGGTAACTATTCAATGAAAGGGAAATATTAATATTTTGTAGAAACCTGAACTGAAAGCTTTTGGGGATTCCTGTGCTTATACCAAGTTCCCTTTTTCTACAGAATAAAGATAATTAAAAAATGAAAACAGGGAATGCAGAACAGGAAAAAAAAAAAAAACAAACAACCTTCACAGAGGATGTTTTAGGGATATATTTAACAGGCAGCATTAAATGTGATTTCTCACATTTCTCCTTTCCAGAGACATGATAGGTAAGTAATTAGAATTAAGTTAAATCACACTCAGAGCTGTCATTTTGGGGTAAAAAAAGCCCATAACAACCTTGATTTAAGCAATTGCTATTGAATATTCTGCTAGGATCTAACAGTATCTTTGGGCTTCTAAATTCTTTAAACAACACAGCTTACACTTGATTTAACAAACAGAGCCTTTTGCCAGATAGCCTTCCGTGGCTCACTCCCACTGAAACCAGGACATCTTTTTCCCTGTGCAGAGAGGAAGAGCTAAGGGTTCACGTGGTGTGACTAAAGCACTCGTGGCATCACTCAGAGCAGTTTCTCTAGTCAGTATTTTCAGCAGTATGGTGCTGTGTGCAAGAGTAAAAGCCTGTGGGGAGAAGTTTCAAGTCCATCTGTGGATAATTCATTAAAAATTTTCCACTGTCACTGCTTGGGAACTAAGGAGCTCACGACCGGCTCGCTGGAGCAAAGCTTTACAAGTCTTTATCATCTCCATTGCCATCCTGCAACAAACAGGAACAAGTCTCTCTGTACATGGCTTTTCTCCCTCTAATTGTGACAGTTTGCTACACCCCTTCACGCGGTTAAAACATCATCCGCAGTGCTCTCGTCTGGTCCTGCCTCACTGGTTTTTGAGATCGGAATATTTCCTTAGTGTTGTCGTTTCCAGGAAAATATGGTAGGCAGCTCTAGGATGGAAATCTGTATTTGTTCTCAGGATATCCTTAGAAATCACTTGAAAACATCTTAACACTTTTGCAGCAGGGTTGTTTTTTCTCACAGTTTTCAGAAACCCTGGAATACTTTTGCTGCAGGAAGATGCTTTTCAGCAGAAAACCAAGCACCAAAACCACAACCCCCCCCCAAAACCCCAAAAAACCATCCAACAACGAAACCAGAAATGGCAGCTTTGCATGCTATTGCTTTGTAGAAAATCCAGTGCTAGGGGAGGAAAAAAAAATCTAGGTGTCTTACAATGCCTCTTTTACTCTATATTTTATAACTAGCAGAGTCTGATGTCAGTTGTGGGCAGAACCCAAAGGAGATAAAATGGGTCAGCTGATGAGTAATTAGGTTATTTGAACCAATTACTACTCTGAATGATGACTCACCAGGCTGGAGCTCATTTGGAAGCTGGGGTTAGTGCAAACCCGGTAACCTTGTAAATGGTCCTTACCCTGCCCCTCTGCAAAGCTCAGTAGCATCTCAGCTTTTAGCACTTTACCTATCCCTGTAATTCTCCTTGCAGTTTTCAAGGTGAAGAGTCCTCCCTGCTGTAAGTGTTCTGGGGCTATTAATAACAAAATCCCCATTTCTGTAACAGATGCTCAAGTGCACTTGTGGGTAGAGGTGCTACAGACGCAGGACTGTCATGGCAGCATCCCCCCCGCCCCCACATTTGGCTGCCCAGGCGTTGCGTGCCTGCAGCTTCTGGCACCACGTTGCTCTAAAATACGTGAAACTGCCACAATCAGACCTACCCTTGTCCCTCTCTGTTGAGTTTTGCCCCCCGTCCATCAGTTCAGGTTGTGCCCCGAGGATACACAAGGGATGCGCTGAAGCAGGAGGGCTGCAGACTGGGGCAGTCCTTGTGGGCAAGGTCAGCCCTGCCCTCGCTCCGAGGAAGGGAGGGATCGGGGGGTTGCCTGGGGAGGGAAAAGTGGATTGCAGACGTACGGCTTTCCCCAAATCCCAACGGCACAGCAATCTGGGGCAGGGACGGGGCGGGGGGGAGCTTGGCAGCCGGGCACACTTGCTTGGGAGTAAACATGTTCCCTCCTCAGGGGGCTCAGGATGGAGGAACCAGAAAGGATGCCAGCAGTCGCTTTCTTTCCAGCTGCAGTTTGTATAAAGCCGGTTTGCTGATTGCAGTTTCCCAGAGCGGGCAAGGTTTCTGGATGACACCCCCTCGGAGGGCCTGAGCTGCGCTAAGGGAGGGAGAGCTCCAGGCTTCGTGGGAGTCCAGCTCCTGGAAAATCATAGAATCATAGAATCTTTACGGTTGGAAAAGACCTCCAAGATCATGAAGTCCAACTGCAATGTATCTAAGCTCCCCTTTGCTTTTGAAAGCCTTGGCTAAAGATGTGTACTGCATCATGCAAGGCAGGTCCAATGAAGCAAAAAACCTAGCAGCTTCCAAACACCACCTTATCCGAAACCACTGGGGAGCTGAGAAGTGTTATGGGCTGCTGCACGCTTTTGTGCATTTCAGCGAGGATGCACACAGCGTTATCTGGTTCAGGTGTTTCTGTAATTGTGATTCATTAGGATAACCACAGCGCTGGGTGGCTAGCACCTGTGTGCTCCTGCTGGGCTGGTGTCAGTGCTCTCAGCTGTGACAGGAAACATATGGCTGTACTGGCTGGTTCCAGACTTTCTCCTCCTTTTGCAGTCTCGTTGTGATGTATTTGTTGGCCTTTGCAGCCTTGAAGGTGCTGTTGCAAGCAGCCTTTAAATGACCCTGGGGGCATGATCAGTGTGACGAGTTTTATCCGTCCTCCCGGAGCAGGATTGCCCACATGCTCCCGGCGGTGTGCGACTGCCGCAGGGACCCACGCTGCCACGGGCTGTGATGACAGAGCCTCTCTTATCTGGGGGAACATTTCTCCTGCACCCAGAGGCAAGGGGAGGACTGAGGATATTTAGTCCTTACTGAGGATACCTGTGGTTTTCATATTATTCCGAGTCAGGCTGGAAATCTGGCCTCCCCCCCAGACCTTGGCTTGTGGGAGGCTGCTCTGTGCCACCGGCTCTGAGCCCGCACGTGGGTCTGGGCCATACATACACACCAGAAATGGGTTGCCCGAGTGCGGGTCTCATCTTCTGGGCTGTGTGACTGCTATCAAAATCTAGAAATGCAAGGGAGAGCTTCACGTCTTAACACTGATAGCTATATAACATTTACGCTAATGATAACGGAGTTTGGATTTGGGGGAAGTGACGAGAGGTGAGCAGGAGTGTAGCTCGAGTCAGAATTCATCAGCAGGCAAAAATATATGCATCTTTTTCAATCGATGGGGCTAAAACAAAATTGCAGTCGTTTGACAGCTGTAAGTGATGTATCTCTAAATAGTGGCAGTTCTGATCACTGATAAATCCTGACTCCTGTAAGCTTGACAGAGAGTAATTAAGGGACAAGCTCAGCAGTCAATAAATGCCCCACAGGATTACAGGTTCACAGCAGACCCACGAGATGCAGTCTTCCGACAAAGGCCCCAAAAGGCTGATCCTTATTTGTTCTGCACTAGCTTATCGATCATGCTGTTGGGCTGGGCCCTGAGCACACAGCTTGAACAGTTGCTTATATATTTCCAATAGGCTTCCTTTTCCACTGAGCCTGTCTTCCCACTTTCTCAAGAAAGTTAAGGGATGTTAGATAATCCTTACTAAGCCTACAGACTGGTGGTGGGTAGCTGTACAGGAAAGATCACGTGCCCTAAAACAAGGCCATTTCTGGAATGAAACACATTAAAGCCGTTCAACAGCATCCGTCAATATTGTATTTCTCTTTTATAAGCAATGAGGAAGCACGCCTGCTGCTGCCAAGATAGAGATCTAATGAGGGTATTGGCTTTCCTAATGGGTAATGTCTAATCAGGCTTCTCTGCTACCACATGCTGCCACACAGGTAAAAAGGAAGGAAAATAATATTTGTTGGGACACGGTGAAAAGGTCACAGTAATCATATCTGCTTGCCCTGTGCTTGTCCCTCCTCCCTCAAGAAAAAGTAGCTTTCTGAGTCATGGAGTGAATTTACAAGTAGCATCTGAAGCTAAGGAAAACACTTCTAGTGACACAGCTTGGTTTGCAGGAGGGGAGTTGCATTAGAAGAGGACCTGGTTTTGCTTTAAACATGTCTACATACAGAAAATATGAAGAGTAGCATGGCTGTGAATACAAGAGACACAGTGGACTGTATGTGCACGGGTGTGTGGAGCTGGGACCTGTCCAAGCAGCGTCTGAGCAGCCTATCTGGTGACCTAAGCACATCTGGAGGAGGGTAGAAAAGGTCACAGCTCTGAATCAGGTCATCACTGGGATTTAAATGCATCCCTAAGCATTTCCTTTGGCTACAATTTTAGCTAGCTGAACTATAAAATATTCTGTTGAATCAAGGTGGGACACATGGTGGTCTTAAGCTCCCCACAGGTCTGTAGGTGCTCGGAGCCGTGCTCATGGCCAAGGCCGGGGGGGCATGGGGACACCCCGGAGCTGGGGAAATGGTCCCCATGGGGCAGTGGGTCACTGCTGGCCTGAGGCAGGAGCAAGCACCTGGAGCCACTGTCCTTTGAACTCCTTCATTGTCTCATTTTAACCCTTTCCGTAGTTTCTTAAAAGGAAGCCAGTTAGCATGAGCGTCACAGACCACCAAAGAGGTGCCGTATGGCTGATTTTATTAAAATCTTGTAAGGGATTATAAGAAATTCTTACTAAGCCCACAGACTGGTGGTGGGTAGCTGTACAGGAAAGACCACCTGACACTGAAACAAGGCTCAGATTTTCTTCAAAAGTACACAATTTAGTCTCATCTCTTCTTTCTTTACAAGAAAGCCCCAGGTACAGGCCCTTTGAGTCTTAACAGAACTGTTTCAAGAGCAATTTTGACATCCTGGTATATTCCTGAATCTGAACCTGGAGAATTCCCATCGTCCTGCCCTTGCCCTGTTGGAGGGCAAAATCCTCTCTTCCTTTAGTCTTCTACTGTCTTCTCTCTTATCATTTTCAGTAGGCAACTGCCCTGACTTTCTCTACACTCGACTTTTCACATCCTACAGTTTTAGCCCAGCAAAAAACCCAAATATTATTTAACTGGACATGGTGATTACAATTCCTGTACTAAATGAGCGACAAAGACTGAGACTGATTTCAGTCTTTTATATATATATTTTTATATTTTTTTATATATATATATAGTGGCTGACAAAGAAAATCTTGCCGGGGGGACACACAGGTCAGACTGATAGGGTAACCTGTCTGTCTGGATCACTAAAACGTCAGGAGAGAAAGCAGAGCAATGGGTTAGGCTGGGGGTCTCTGGCTGCTTGGACATTTTAGGGAACCCACGTTTCATGGGGTAGTTCACACCTCAAATCCACCCAGTCTTTGGGGAAAATTTATATCGGGGCGGGGGGGTATATTGGGGGAATTTTATAACCAGTTACCAAGTGGCATTCTTGGAACAGGGAAGGGCAAAGCCGCACATCATGATGTCCTGCTTCATGAAATCATGGCGGGTTAGTTAGTTCCTTTGCAGCAAGTATAGTTTGTTAAGATGCCATCTGAGTTTAACACAGAAACTTCCTGATATGCTGTGACTCTTTCAAGCTACTAAAAGGCGGAAAAAAAGGAAATCAAAGAAGAACCAAATATGCTTTATTTATTGTTTTCCCACTGTCACATATTTCTCCCCAGACAGCAAAGACAGCTTCATTTTTTCACAGCACCTCTTCATAAGTAGTAGACCACTAAGACTAATGGGAAAGTTGAAATGTAAAAAGTAACCAGACAAAGTACTGTCTCTCAGTTTCAGGAAAACATTAGTAGATATTTTTAAAAATTGAACTTGGAATTCTTTAACCTCAAGGTCTAAGCCACAGAAGAGTGTTCCTTTAAAAAAAATAAAAAGTCTTGATCATAAATCTTTTATCACTTTGAACTTACTCATTTAAAAATATCTTAGCTGAAGGCTGTGGATGGCAGAGCAATACAGTTACACAGACTGAAAAATAATAACCTGCTTTTCAATCATGGTATTAGAATGGTGCTGGTGGTCTGAATGGCCTGTTTGTAACTTCATGATGACATAAATAAATGAAACTACCTTGGGAAGTACGAAAGCACCTTTTTATATGATCCTCTATGAGCTCTCACGGCCAGGGGCTGGTTTTCTTAATTATTGCTTATCAGCCCAGCGTGTCACTGCAGCATGTAGCAGACGAAACTTCCCAAAAGCAAGCACTGATTTCAGAGCTTCCTAGTGCAGTCACTTTAAAAGACACCCTTCTCCTTCCTTTCCTAGAGGCTGACTGCTCCAAACCTCGTGAGAGGAATTCCTGGAGGATAGACACAGTCCAGGAGAAATGCTGGAAAACAGCAATAATAATTCCTATCTTCAAAGGAAGGAAAAGAAGAATCCAGGGAGTTTTGGGCTGGCTAGCTTAACTTCAGTTGCCTGGCAAACACTTGCATGAAATAACTATTCTGTAAGTAATTGGTAGGAAATGAGCAAGAGTTAATATGAATCTGTCAAAACCATGTCTTGTTAATCTGATTAATTTCCTTCTTTAACAGCTTAATGGGCCCTGTGGGTGAGGGAAGGGGTCCTTAATAAGCCTTTGATCCTGTTCTGCATGACATTTTCATAAACAAGTAGGACAATAGGCCAGATGACATATACCGTATGGTAGCCGAAAGTGCTATTAACTGTCCTATTAGCTCTCAGATCTTCACTGTCAAAATTGGGGGGATCTACAGGGGTCTATCCACCACCTGGGTCCCCTTTATGGATGATTTTTAGTGAGTACATTTGCTAAATTTGCAGGTACCACCAAGCTGGTTCAGGCAACCAGCGTGGCTGGGGACAAACTGAGCCTGAAAAACTGGGGAAACAGTTCAGTAAAAAAAAAAAAAAATCAAACCAAAAACCACCACAAAAACGTGCAATTCCCTATGGCCACAGCCCTATACTCAGGTTGAAATTACCATTCCCTGTATCACAGAGGGGTCACGCATCCAATTCAGGCAAGGAGATCTCCTCACAAGGTGTGTGAGCAGCAGTATGGCCTTCAAGACAAGACAATGTTTTTCTGCCCAACTCAACATGGGTGGAAAAGCAGATCTAGTTTTGGGCATCATGTTTTGAGAGGGATATGGAGTACTTACGGAGAACCTTGGGGAAAGCGGTAGTAATGGTGAGATGGTGTCTTCTAGTCTATGATGATATTGAAATGTATGAAGCAGGGCTTTTGTGAGCAACACCATTCATTGCAGATTGACCTTGCCATGCAGCGCAGTGTAAAAGCTCACAGGGGGCTGCAGGGAGTGGCCGTGTGAGGTGAAAGTGGAGGAGAGATTTCTGCACTCAGAGGCTTTCACATGACTTTCTCCTTTTGCAAAGGAAACAGCCATGGATACAAGGCAAAGGTAATCAATGGTAAGCACTAAGTTCCCTGGGGGGAATATAAGAAGGACAATAAAACTCAACACTTCACTGAAGCACCCGGGTAATGAACATCATGACAAGCTGAAGCAAATGCTGTTGATACGACTCACCCCGCCCCGTGTGCTGCGCAGAAAAGCAATCGGTGGCTCCAGTCCTTTGCTTCCCTTTTTCCAGCCTTGCCTTAGGATTAGAGGTGGTCACCGTGGTAGGAATGCCCTGGATAGGCCAGGTCTATACACATAACCCAGTGTACAGGAAGGCAGGAGTCCAGCTCCCAGCTGCTGGGCCAAGGGCCACCCATCTCCTACAGCCACCCTCATCCCTTGGAGCGTGGACATGCCTGCATTTCACCTGTTTCCTTTTGCAGGCATCCCCAGAGCTAACCAGCTGGCACCAATAAAAGCCCCAGGAACAACAGAATTAATCACAGAGACAACATAGCAATAAATATAAATGTGCTTCACCTCACTGCAGTATAAAGGAACAGTTTTTGGGGGGGAGGGATGAGGGGAATCTGCTGCTGTAATGCATCACTGTTCTTCAGACAGATTTCTTCACAAAAAAAAAAAAAAAAAAAAAAGGACTTAATTCCTCCTTCACTGTTAAAACACTTTGCTGGTGCCCCCAGCAGTTGCAAGAAAAGGTTTCAATTCCAGAGCATTGGCTGTGTTCCTGTCAGGTGTTGTTATCTCTGTGGTCAAGATTTGTCATAAATTGAATATTCTTGGCTCTAATTTCTAAGGGATTTTCATTTTGAAGTCAAGAATTGTTTTATTCTTATCAGGAGCTGGAGGATACGGCAGTGTGATGATGTCAGTGTTGCCTTCCCCTGTTCACTGATCATTACTTCTGTGATTTTGGTTTTTCTTTTGGAACATCTAGCACCTGGAGCCATGTCATGACCTAATAATTGTATTTTAAAAGAAATGAAAGAGAGAAGATAAGGAAAAACAAGTTTCTCACAGAAAAGAACCCAAAGAGTGTTCCTTGCAATATCAGAGAAAATAAAATTAACTCATTGTTGGATACCTTTGTATTTAATACATTTTTGTAGTCATTGTTTATAAGTTAATTGTATGAATTTTTACTTTGGTTCTCTGGGTTCTGGTTTCTGAACAACTGTGCTCAGTAGAACTGCAATCTTTTCTTCGAAAGGAAAAAAAAAAATTCCACTCCCAGAATATTGGAAAAAAGAACCCTGTCTCTTGTTTATTTATTTATTTAGAAAGCACATACAGCAATGCATGGGGAGGGGAAGAGAGAGATGCAAAACAGATGAGCATACAAATCCATCTCAAAAGAAATAGTGAGACACTTCCCAGATGATTAGTAGTACATCAGTCTATGTGAGCATTTAAACTGTTGTACCTCTAGATTAAAAAAGAAACCACAGAGAATTTCTGAAGAACAAGGTAAATGTCTATATTTCAGAAATCCCACCACAATCAACTTGTAGGCAGCAATGTTTTTGTTTTGTTGTTGGTTTTTGTTTTTGTTTTTGTTTTTTTTTGTTCCTGATATTTCCTCAAAGGGGTCTCTCTTGCTCACGCTATGGTTTCTTTCCTCAGTGTCCGCCTCTGGTGACAAGTAAGGATACTTGTGAATGAAGACTTCCCCTTCGTTCTCGACCTTTTCTTTAACTTCTTCTGATGCTTGAGCGAAATTCCAAGCTCCTCCATTATCGCATTGAAAGAAAGACACTGGTGGAAGATGGAAATGGCATTAAACACTTCTCATGGAAGGCAGAGGTCAACCATACCCTTTGCACAAATGGTGGCTTTTAGAAGTAAAGGACCTGAGCTCTCACTGGTGGGCTCAGAAAGCTTCCCTGCTCAGTTCCGCCGGCTTCGAATAAGCCCCTAAGGTATAACAGGCGAGCCTGTATAAGTCATGCTTTTTGCCTAACTTGGCTTCCACTGAATTTAATTTAACTTTGGCTTAACTAAAGCTGATTAGGAGTGTTTCTGAAATTCTGCACAGACGCATTTGCGATGTTTTGGTGGCTTCAAGTCATAAAACTTACCCTTTTTCAGTAGGTAAATTTCCTCCTGACCTTAAAATAAAAAAGGTCATCTGTATTTCACATGTATCTTAGCCACAAAAAATGGGTATACTAGAGAAAAGAAAGAATACCATTTTTGAAGATTTCTTTGTGGTTTAGTTATTTTCCCTTCACGAAATTAACAGACATTTCTAAAATGTAGTACAGTCCTCAATCCTCTTCTTTCTTTGGAAAAAATCTTTTTCAAATATTGTGTGTTGAAGAAAGGAGAAAATTACGGCAAGAATAAGGTAGCTGAATGGTTTAGAAAGAAAGCAGAAATCTTGTTTCTTCCCACCATCACAACATTAGCACAGACACTTTGGGTAATGGGAACATCCTTTAAAATCTACAGCTGGAATAATTACATGTAACACAAAAACCACAAAGGGGCTTTAAGTGGAAGTATCTAGCAAAGCAAAAAAATTTGTTCCATGCAAATATATATAAATAGATTATTTATATATAAAATGAAGTGATGGTAGCAGTGTGAAACAAAGCTTTGACCACCTTACCTTCACCAAGTTGAATAAATCCTTCCTGCGAAACCCTTTCTAGAACTGCAGAACTGACCAGCTTTAAAACAACTGGTTAAAGCTACGGTTCTTGTAAAATGACAGCAACAGCATACAGACACGGTTCTCTGTGTCAAATACAAATTCCCTTCTAGAGTGCTACCAATGCAAGGTAAATAGTCTTCAGTTCTTAACCAATAATAATCCAACAGTCACCTTAGTTATACAGGGCTAAAAAAAGTAAAAGCAGATATATTAATGGAAGAGGAGAAAACCCCAGCTTTCCTAGTAGCCACCTATTCCAGAGGAATGTTTTCAAACGCAAAAGAGAGTATGAGGGTAACCTGGATGAACGTTAAGTCTTTTGTTTAAGGTAGCAAAGGAATCCCAGAGGAGTGAATTCCACACACCGTGCTTCTTCCTCTCTGGTATAAACCTGCTGTATAACATGTGCAATGCTGGCTCTGGAAATAAGCTCAAGACGTCAGTGCATCATCTGTGTGCATCTTTTAAATGTGTGTGATCTTGGGTATGTCATCAGGTCCTTTTGTGGGACGGGCTGCACACAGACTAAGGTCCCATAGTATGTTAAATCCATAGTTATGGATCCTTAGTTATGATCTTTCTTTCAGATGCTTAATTTTTCTCATCTAAAATTCTTAAGTGTACATAAATTAAACTACTATTAATTCATTCCAGACCCAAAATATAACAGACATAGGCTAGGGCAGTGTACTGTTTTTGTTTTTTTTTTTTTTTCCCCAAATTACTGTTTGGTAATAGCCAGAAATTTGCTGGTGCAATTATAATTTAAATATCCCCTTTGATACTGTAATACAGGAATTCCAGCACTACTGAAGTTAGAGTCAAAGGTGTCTGCTGCAGCCCCATGCCCTCTGGAAGCAGCAGGTGAAGCAGGTATCATCCTAATACAGACACTATTTCTATATTGCTTCAGGTTTTTTTAGAAGGTGGCACCACTTACTTCCAAACTAATAAAAATGTATCCTCAAATTAGCCATGACTTAGCATGGATAATTTCTCTCTACAATCTTAGTTTTAATCGAGCTTTCAAAATCTAGATTACAAAGTGATTCCAGAACTCCATGGCAAATAAGGAAAGGATCATACTAACCATTTGTAGGATTGATCAGGTTTAATTTTATTTTCTTTTCCTGTTGTTCTTACTAACCTATATGTTGTGGATGTATTTAATAATAACCATCAGTCTCTGCAATGTGCATACACGGATGATTTCTGCAGACGAAATAGTACATTCTACTGCCTTGTTAACAGACTTGTATTTTAATTTTCCAAATTGATTCATATTATTTGAACTATGCAATTAACATAATGTCCTTCAATTTCATATCAACAAAATAGTCCCATGAAAGTAATTTTAAAATGATCTTCAGACAGATATTTGAAACATATTGCTGACATTAAGTATGTTAATTTTTTAATATCTGACCACATGATTTGTGAAGTGCCCAACTGGTTCCACTTCCAGCTCTTTTCCGAACTTTAAAATAAATATTTTCAGAAAGACTTCAAGATATTCCTAGGAACGGCTTTGATGTTTAGGTCTTGTGTCTAAAAATTAAACTTTTGTCTCGATAGCAGTTACAACTAAAACTGAACACAAAAACATCACTGCTCTCGTTGATGATCTTTTCTGTGGACTGACGGTGTTTATCCACCCGACGAGGAATGGAAGTAGCCCATTCAAAATCTGAAAGGGCTCTGCCTTACTGAGACTCTCTCCTATCCCATCCCGGCAGCGCAAGGCCCCGGTGGGTTGACGACCCACGAGAGAGGTCGAAACGCACCCCCCCACACACTCAACACCCGTCCCGAGCAGGGGGCTCGGCCATCCTGCAGAGACAGTGGGCCGGGAGAGGGAGAGGAGGAGGGCTGGCGGCGATACCTTCCTGGCGCTCACACCTTGCAGCTCCTGCTCCCGGCTTTGTAAAAGCATAAAAGCAGCTTTACAGTTGCATTATGCTTAGTTTCGAGGGACTTAAAACACCATTGGCATGAGTTTTGTCAACCCAGCAATGAATTAAATGTAGATTTAAGACCCTGGCCTGATTCTTCAAAGATATTCCAATGATTACGGACATAATTACGACTCCGATCAATTTTGTGCGTATTCCGGTGAGATCCTGTCACCTTTGAGAAAGCCAGATGGAGGTGGCAAAGAGCATTACAAACGTGGGAGACACAGGGCTTTCTCTGGCCCTCTGCCTTCACACGGAGCTTCAGATGGTCTAAAAGAGCAATCTCAGATGATACTTTGAACTTTCAGGGGTTTGCATACTCATTCAGAAGGACAGTTACACGTGAACTTTCTTTTGAGCTGCAGGAAGTATAGCTCAAAATCCTATGTATCCCCAAGCTTGTGCGTGCAATCAGAAAACTGAACGGATGTCTGAAAACTGGAATTGCCCTGAACTTTTCAAGCAGTAGAAAACTGTGGTACAGAGCAAGTACGAACTCAGCCAGAATGCTGTAGATTTACAGGAAAATCACAGGCAAGAAACACGTTCAGTGGGGACTCCCAAGACGGCCCTCTGAACAGCACCGTGTCTGCAGCATAATTGCAGTAGCTTTTAAAAAGGGGACGGTGACACTAAAATTCCATTTAAAAGGGTAATATACTGTTCTTTTAGTCTCATATTCAGACAGCCAGGCTGAAAGGGTTTCTTTAAAAAGCTATTTTTTTTACACGCTGTTAAGTCCACTTTTGAGGTCTTGCTGAGAATGAGAGCAGAGTAGGCACAGAGCAATGCATTTAACAACAGAGTAATAAGTTTAACATTTTGCTTTTAGTCAGCTTGACTTTCTCATTCTAGCAGTGTCAAAATGCTGCAGGACATGGCACGCAAGGCTAAAAGGAAATGTCATCCTTTAAAAACAGAATAAATTTTGCTCTCCTTGTGATGTGAGACTCTTTCTCTTTGCCCTTTGGTCATTTCAGCAGGCTATAAAAGCTTGGTCATGAAGCTCCCAAATCCTTCCTTACACTCCCATACAGAAGACTGTGTTACGCTTTTGGATATTTATAGATTCAGAATTAGAAAAGTAACATAAAATAAAGTAGAAACAAAACTGAAAAAAAAAAAGAATCTGTAGTCAGGTTTTATCCATCTGCTGCTTATGCTGCTGGGCTACCACTGGGGACAAGACTTTTCAATTGCATTTTATTAACACCTTGCAAAAGCAAACAAATAACAAAAAAGACCCCAAACCCCACAACCCAGTGTGCTGTGTTAGAGAACTGAGAACTATGAAGATCAAAGGATGTGGTCTAGATTTTATTCTGGAAGAACACCTGACGAGCTCAGGAACAGAGGAGGAAGTGCAGAAGTCAGGATTTTTCTTCTGCAGTGCCCTCATCACCGTGAAGGACCCATAGCTGGGACACTGACATGTCTTCTGCTGGAAGAAAAGTAATTTGTTTGTGCCTAGTTTTCCTGTTTTCTGCTGAGATGAAGTTAATTTTCTTTCTAGTAGTGCTGTGTTTTGGATTTAGGATGAGAATGATGTTGATAACACACTGATGTTTTCAGTTGTTGCTGGGCAGTTTCAGTGCCTACACCAAGTCAAGAACCTTTCAGGTTCTCACCGTGCCCTGCCAGGTGCACAAGGAGCTGGGAGAGCACAGCCAGGACAGCTGGCCCAGGCTGGCCAGAGGGATGTTCCCTGCCGTGGAACGTCATGCTCTGCATATAATGGGAGAAGCTAGCTGGGAGGCAGATTCGTTGCTCAGAAACAAACTAGGCAATGAGGTTTGGTTGTTTTTTCTGCACATGGTGAGCAATTGCATTTGTGCATCACTTGTATTATTATTATTGTTATTATTGTTAGTACTATTACTATTATTATTATTATTCTCTTCGTTATCCTATTAAACTGTCTTTATCTCAACCCATTCTTTTCCATTCTCCTCCCCATCCCCTCGGGGTGGGTGAGGGGTGAGTGAGCAGCTGCCTGGTGCTTAGTTACTGGCTGGGGTTAAACCACGACGCTAGTGCACCAAAGGAAAAATATCCAAAATAGTTTCTCCTAGTGAGCAAACTGCTGTTGCGGCACATTAAGAATCTGTTTGACTATTCTGTCACTGATGGCTAATTGCATGAGGAGATCACTAAATTAAGTCTTTTAAACTGTCAGAGTCTATTGAACAGTGATTGTCAAAACAATATGACAATAATCCATGGATTATTTTAACTCTTCCTCAGTTATATAAACTGTTCCTCAGAAAAAATATCAGTAAAGCTACTCGCTGGTCTCCCAAACCATCTAAACACAAATGGGACTGCTCAGTGAAGGCAAGGATGGCCACAGTCGTGTTTGGAGGTGGGGTTATGGCCTGAAAATGAGGGGCTCGAGCTGATGTTTGTTGAAGAGGGGGAATTTGCAGACCTGACAACTTCACAAAAAATTCTATTTTGCAAGAACCTCACTGAGACAGCAGATTTCTTCCTTCTCCCCTTTCTCTCCTCCTTTGTTTCCAAAGAGCTAAAGATGTGAAGCCTCAAGGCTACGATCTGAGAGAGATCAAGGCTACGATCTGAGATGGTACAAACACACACTGCCATGACAGTACTTTGAGGAAATACCAATCTAGTTGCGGAAAGCATTATTGCTGTGCTTGGTCTAGTTCCACGGTGCAGTCCCGTGTTGTTAATCCACCCTCATCCTGGCTTTCTGAAATGGTGATCATATTGCCTTTGTTCCCCTCGTTCTTCTCTTGTTTCATCTTTTCTCCCTCCTTCGCTCTGCACCTTTGCCTAACTGGGCTGCAGACTGTTTGATGAGAGCAGGAACTGCCACTAAATAAGGGGAGGCACACTGACCCCCATCAAATCAACCTGGCAATGGCTTGGGACTAGGTCATTCATGGACCCTTTGCTTTCAATGGTAGGTAGCGTCTGTGTGTCAAAGCACATGGCATTTTTTGCAAACACTTATTAATTTGAATATTTTGGGAGTTGTGAGTAAAATGCAGCAACAGCAAAACAAAAATTAATATAAAATGACATAGGAGTATGCTTATAGACATTTTTCTCCCAAAATAGCTCTGGCTATGCTTTAGTGGTACCACAGTGCCAGAACTGATGGCATCTGTTGTGGCTCATCCATCACAGGCAGAGTTGTTGGCTCTGCGCTGATTGCACAGCAAGGCCCCCGCACTGGCACACACCTGAGAAACGACCCCGTTTCATTACCGGGCCCTGGATGCAGCTGCAAAGCTGCAAGTTAGGAAGATGCAATGGTGACCATCTGTACTTGTGAACAGAGTATTTTTTCGTGGCCAAATTTCAAAATATAGCAGTCATAGAAGCTTAGAGCGCTGATAAGTGGAATATCTATGAATGCTTTAACACTTCTTCTTGAAGCTTATTATATCTGTGCAGGAGTCCTCCCAGGTGCCATGCGCTTCACGGGAGATGCTACGGGCTGTGCCTTCCTCAAGCCTTGCTGCTAACCTGAAGGCATCTGCCTTTTCCTGGAGCTACAGCAAACCTTGCAAAACCTGCCTTTACAAGCAAAGATTTGTGAGCACTTGGGTGGCATGCTGGCTCTTTGCTGCCTCAGCTGCTGGCGTAGCTGCTAAGGAGCAAGTAGGGCTTTTTTTTTTTATTATTTTTGTAGCTAGGTATGAAGCTCCGTCAGGGAAAGGAGGAGCTGCTTTGTAAATCCCACAGGCAAGCCAAAGCCTGTGAGGCTGTCTGTGGGGGCAGCTAGACATGGGGTAATGACGACTGTTACTAACAATGTGACTGTTTTCTTGGCAGATATGAAAATGTTTACTCAAAAAATGACAGAAAATTTCTGGATTCTGCATTCATCTAAAAAGTGATTAGAAAACTGGTCGAAGCTGAAACACGGAGGATTTTTTGCACAAAGCAATGATGGAGATAAACACATTAGGAATTGTCCTTCTCCTCTGCGAGTTTAGAGAAAATGAATTTAATTAGTTTTAAGTCTCTTCTACTGGGAAACTGCAAACAAAAGAAGTGCTTTCTTAAATCAGGGATACAGAAGATCTAATTCAGGTCTTTGCTTGTAAGAAGGCTCATTTTATGAAGAACCAAAGCTTTCAAGGCGCTATTCAAATAAGTTAAAATGCCATTTTGAGCAAGACAATTTCTTGCAGCACATGGAGCAGACCATAAACACTCACGTACACAGATGAGCGCTGGCAGAGAAGAATTGGTATAGCCTAGCTATGAGCAGTATGTCTTCGTCACAAAAAATACTTAAGCCTACTGCCAGCATAAATAATGCTGACCGAAAATTGTAACATGAATAGAAGGAAAACACAGGCCACCGTATGCTCTGGCTTTTCTCAGGAGCCAGGTATGAGAGAAACAATTAAAGAGGAGAGCAGAGCTTCACCGCCGCACTTGGGTGATTGAGTGTGAAGGTATCCACTCGACTAAGTTTTCTAATTGCAGTAGAGTCCAGAAATGGCCCCTCAATAAAACAGATCATTAACTTGTTTGATGAGGAGGAACTGCAGTGGGCAAGAAAACATAAAGTAGGTGTGAGGGGTGGGAAATGAATGCGCGAAGGTGGTGGTAAACTGGGGTATAATGAAATACAGATAAAAGGTAATCAGGATTTGAAAACATGGTGGTTTGCCATGGTTCATGACATCCTACGAGCTGGGATTTCTATACATTTTGTGTATCTCAAATTGTTGTCATATGTTTTCTGGCGGCAAGAACAGATCCAGTCGGTTGTCTCCTGCCCTGTCAGTCCCCAGACTAGCTGAGGACTAGAGGAAATCAAACTGTTATCCTTCCAGGGTATGAAAAGCATCCAGTACCAACCTCCTACACAAAAGCCTCCTTCTGCATTTCAATATGCAAAGCAATGCCAAGACTTCACTGTTAGATATAAATTGATATCCGGATTTTGCCATAAAGGAGTTTTCTATGTTACAAAGCCTTACAATAGTGAACATCATTAATTGCTCGAGCCAAGTCAACGGCTTCTGTGAAAGGTATATACTGGGGGTGCCTGAGGGTGCTTTTGCTGAATATGCTCTTAAATGTTAATGGCTACATGGCATAAAATTTAACTGATAGATATGATTTTGTGTTATGATAGTTACTTGGAGGCTTTGGCTAATGAATTTTAAATGGATGAATTAAAATTCATTAAATATTGACACTGGGAATAAGATATGCCAGCTAAAAATCTCTGGCTGCTTATAATAGGGGTTCAGAAAGTTAATGGAGCCCTGCAGGTTGTTGTCTCAGGTTTATAAAGAACTGCCTGGCCCACTTGCTGAATGCTTCAGCAAAGACCAAGCAAAATATGTCTCCATGCTTTTAGTAACGAGACTGCCATTGGTTTACTCAGCTTTGGTAGGAGATGAAAAGGAGGTAAATAATTTTTCTTACCTGAAAAAGGTGAATTACCCCATGAAATGAGAAGATGACAATTGTACATAGAGACTGTGACAGTTCTTAAAATCTACTACAGTCTATTGCACTCACTCTTCGCTGTAGGTGTAATTATTTTCTGTGATATGCATTTAAACTGCCCAAATTTCCAGGACTCTGACAATTTGCGTTAGGTAAGCTTATCTCCTGCTGAAGCAAGAGGCACTTTGAAGTCATTAACTATGTGTTGGTGAGTGCAACCTTTGCCATTATGTGCACTGTTTAAGTTTAACGCTTGCCATCAGACACACCTTTTTTTCTTTCCTGACTATACAGTGTGAATTGAGGGCTGTGTTCGAATCCCTCGCTCCTCTCGGATTAACTTGCCACAGTCTAACTCCGTAGATAAGGTGGTGCCAGAGGTGGAGTTGGACGGATGGGTTTGCTTACACTGTAGTCCGTAAAAGAAACAAAAGGCCTTGCATGCAAGAAAAGAAAAAATGGAGAAAATAAATAAATGAAAGAAGTAAAATTAAAAACAAACATGAGAATGAGATTCAAAAGGTATTTAAATCAAAAGAGATTCTATTTATGGAAACAGAAAAGTCATAGTATTCGACTCATGCTTTGGATTAGCTTAGTGATAGTATACACTGTATAGCATTTTCCATCTAAGCTTCTTATTTCACCAGAATAAAAATAAAACAAATTGAGAGAAACCAGAAAGTAACACTGGAATTGCTGGTATTCTACTTTCTACAAAATTACTTCCGGAAAAGAAGTATGATGTTGCCACATTAACTCACTTAAAGACTTTAATTGTTAAGACACTGCCTATAATAAGCAACACATTCCTGTGAAACAGTAGTAAAGTTTCATAAATGGCGTATGTATATATGTATCCCTGAATACTTTGTTTTCACCCAACATACCACTAAGTAAATTAACACTCCCTCATGATGTAAAGCTTTACGTCTATTTTAATTATGACTTCAGGACTGCATTTTCTAGACTCCTGAAGAGTTTCCAGGCTATTCTTCACCATACTAGCATTTATACGAAACATTTTAATTAGCTGCAACTGTTCTCCAAAACATATTTGAATGAAAGATCTCCTGTGATATGAATGAAACAAAGATATCGATACATTCTTTATGCATTTTGTGTTAAAACTGTTCTATAGGGTTAAAGTACTAATCAGAAAGCTGCAATTTGTGCAAAATACATTCATCCTTTATCTCCGACTTATTCCAAAGCAGGGACAGTTTGATTAATACGGCCTGCAAAATTGCTCCACACGCGCTGCGTCTGTTGTTCGTAGACAGTGCCATTGCCTTTAACGAGGGCTTGCTCAGGCACACGTGGAGATGTCTGCGCGGTCAGGAGCTGCCCTCTCCTGCAGCATACTGTGAGGACCAAGTCCACTGACATTGGCATTAGGCGTCATGGACCCAAAATAACACCAAGTGCCATTCGGAAAATGCAGATACATGGCAGGATTCAGCTCACTTCCTTTCAGCTGTCTGAACAGCAGGCATGTAGCCTTAGTTTATGGTGAGCCCTTACTGGCAGCAAGGAGATACAGGTGACCTATCCTATCCAAAATCAGATGATGTCCTCTCGAGGCCCTCAGCCCTGGCTGCTTTTTTTCACTCAGGCATTGATCCCTCTCACATTCCAGCACCACTGCTTTATGCGGTGTAAACTGCACCTCTGAGACCCATTTCAAAATATTCTCCTTCTCCTCCCACTCATCCCTGCTGCGTCGTTAAGGTTATTTTTCTCAAAAGTAATTTCTGGCATTTATGTCATCAGCTTTGCAGGACGACACCTTGGATGAAGAGGATGAATTGCCCACGGAAAAGCTCCTGCCATTCCCATCTAAAAGCGCAAAGTGAGTTTAAACAACTCACTTTGAAGTAGCTGCCTCGTGTCTCGACACCTGCAGCTGGGTGATAGGAACCTGCTTCTTGGTGACTGTGTCAGGGGCCACTGATCCTGCAGTGCAGTGTGGCCCCTGTCCCCATGGTAAGTCCTGTTGAAGTGAAGAGCATCAGGGCAGCCGTAGCGGTTTAGCCAAACAGGGTCCCATCAGGGTCTAGGAGATGGCCAGAACCACACCGGCACCAGGGAAGGCAGCCAGAGCAAGAGGGCTGGCAGACAACTTCAAGAACAGACTCCGAGTTGCTGCTCGTGCCTTGTTTCTTTTTCAGTGACTGGTGTTTTGGTAAACGGGTGTTTACGCTCTATTTTAATGATTGATTCCATCTCACAAACTGTTGTAATACTCAGGGCATGATTTATACACAGCATTTCCTTTGTTTTCCCTCTGCCCTTTGAAATTGCTCATTACGCTTCAGTGGAGCCATAACCAGAATTTCTTTGGCTCCATAATCTTACTTTACTGTGGCATCCATCACCTTTCAGTAGGCCTCCCTGCTTTGAAGTACCTGCTTCAGCAGTGTGCAAACCCTTAGCTGTGAAAAAAATGCTTTCTAGAGCAAGAGAAAAATTACACTTGGGGATTTGGAAGTGCATTCTCATTGTTACTCAAAGGGTTGATGCTAATGCCATGTAAAAAAATAAAATCAGTTGTGTTTTATCCCTTTCCAATGTAATTTATACTTGAAGTCTTAAAGATCAAGCAGAAACTGTTTGAGAAATTAATGGCTCTTGTTCTGCACTGCCATACTAAGCAGCACTAATTGGACTGTGGGTGAGGTACTTCCCTGTTCTTATTAATAAATTATTTGTCTTTAGCGCCAGAAACACATGGTGAGAGTTCAGCAATACAAAATCTGCACTCCAGCAGAGAGACTTATAATGCAGTCACCTCCACATCCACAAACCTCAGCCTCCCAGAAACATAAGCAAGCTGGAAATGGATGACCCACCTGCTCAATATCACTGTTTTTCCTTGATTTATATATAAATTCACCGATGGCTACAAACACTGAAAGAACAAGCCCTGCAGCGAGCACTATGAAGATGCCTCCAATGTTCTCCACCCCAAGAGCACTGGCTTCTTTGCTGTCCTCCTCGGGGCAGCCGTTGCCTCGCCACCACTTTTCCTTCATCATGTGCAGCTTTCCCTCCTCCTGGAGCTGGAGGATGGCGATGGTGATCTTGTCTCTGTAAGGAGACCCTGCAAGGTGAGAGCAAGACCCGTCAGTGCTGGCTGCAGCAAAATGAAGGCAGGGAGGGAGCCAGCTGCTGCTATCTGAAGCAAAAGTGCTCCTCTATTACAAGACTGATTACTCTGGCTAGAAAGTCTTGGTTTCTCTTTGGTTGGAAGGGGGAAGAGGACTATCTGTGGGTGTCTGCCCTGGGGACTGGAAAGTAGAAGGCTCCTTTGGTGCAGTTATTTGTTGGAAAATTCATTATAATTTCTAGGGTCTCCTACTGAGGTTTATTGAAGCCTTGGCAGTGGGTTTTCTTGCTAAGTAATTCCTCCATATCATGTTTGAATATTGCTCTGAGCATCCTTTGAGACTTTCCACTTTGCATCTCTTCTATTTACTTCAACATCTGTTTATTTTTCCTACTGCATGTAAAATGAGTAGCTGTCTAAGCCCACAGTCAGTCAGATACATTCTCTTCTCATTTATACCTGCATAAGCCCACAACTCTACTTCAGCTACCTTACTGCTTACAAGAACACAAGACGGCCCAGTCTTCTTTTCCGTGACTTGCAACAATATTGGCACTGCAAGCTGAAAATAACAACTATTTTCATGCTTTTTATTCTCAGGCCAACAGCTTGCTAAATGATGTGTCTTCAGGCTCAGCAGCATTAATGGGCCTGTAAGGTATCTGGCAAATAGCGGGGTCACGTTGGGTGGTTCAATCTGTTTAGGTTTGCCTCTCATGCGCTCGGCTCCGGCTCTCCATCTTCCAAAATCTCTGCTGCCTCTAAGTCCCTTCAGCCAGCTTGTGCTGTCGCAGAAGCACGAGTCCGTAGCCCTAAAGGGGGATGGGGGAGAGGCTTGCCCCTCACCCCGCTTCTGGAGCAGCGCCTAGTTAAAGGAAACCGCTAGCAATTAGCTTTTCCCATGTTGCCATAAAGCTGAAGTTATCAATAATAATAGCAGCGATCCCGTTATTAATTATAATAGACAAGCAGAAGTTGGTTTTGGCATTGTGAGAGAGACTTTTCGTTATGGAGCAAGGATTTTACGACGGCGAGCAGGAGAGGGTTACAAGAAAGGCTGTGTGGCTCTAAAGGCGCACACGTGCCCCCAGAGCCTGCCACGCTGGGCTTCCAACAGCTGGAAGCATTTACTGTCTGGGATCCATACAGTCAGTGTTGCTAGCTCTTTGTCCGTGTAGCTAACTACCATCCATCCTTTCCTATACTTTAGCACACTAATAAGGCTATATTCTTAAGCTGTAATTTCACCAAAAGCCACCTTTTTCTGCAAATTAAGGCAGCTGCAATTCTCAAGGTGATCAAGGTAAGCAAACTCTAAGGCAGAACATGTGCCGGAATTTCAGGGACAGCGTGGAGCACATAGACACAGATACTTAAGAAAATCTCACCAGGCACCACTTTTGTGTCTTTATGCAGATAAGTAGCCTTGGAAATTTGGCCTCACAGCTTCAGTTTTCTTTCTTGTATTGCCGTGCAGGACATTATTAAAAATAATTGTACCATGAATACAAGTCCCCTGCTCTGCTTTCCATTTCCTTTAGCCCACAGCATTGTCTGAGAAAAATCAGTGTGAAAAACATTGCAGTTCTTCATTTGTTGTGCCAACACTCAGCTGTTTTTCAGTGTATCTCACTGCCAGCACCAGGACATGCTGTGACCACAGATGCCAAGAGACATGTGTCGGATTATACAAAGTCCATCTGGGAAGCCAGCAATCAGCAGCCACTGCTTGAGGTAGCCAGCTTTGAAAGCAAAATATGTCTGCTGTAAGAACAGATGATTTCTATGCATGCTGTTAAAGAATCAAAAATAAGCACAACAGAAAACAAAACAGGAACACCTTCAAAACTGACTTTACACAGAGAAGTGAATTACCACCACTGAAAACAGCAACGCCTCTCAGAAGAAAGAGCAGAATTGCTTCTACCTCAGGAGAGGTTTGTCACCCTGATAACTGGAGTCTGTTAGATTGTAGGACTCATCTATTTTCCCTTGTCTGAAAGGACATAGCTGTTAGGTAAAGTGAAGCAGCCCGAGTCACAGTGCAGGATTTGTGGGGATGTTCATTCTTTCTTGTGATGTTTGTGTTGCCAGCAGGATTATCACAATTCATCTTGAGGGTAACAGGTACATCTATATTTCTATGCGTGCTTTTAAAGTTTGTCAAGTGTGCCTGGAGTGTTGGATTGGTGATGGTTTATTGGTGAGCACTAAAACCGCACACAAATCCATCTCAACACCTCTTTGAATATTCAGCATGTCATTTATGGCCTCTGAGCTATTAACAACCTACCTTTCAAGCCAAGAAATGCATCTCTCTACTTTCTTAGAAGCCTCCCAAGTAACTGGTAATAGCTCTAGTGTTAGAATTACTAGCATCAGCACTGGCAGTGATACCAGAATTAATACCTGTCCTGACACCTATAATAATGTTGCTTTCTTCAACTGGATTCCTCCCAGGGTGACATTTTGCATAGGTTTTGCTTAGAGGTGCTTTTGCTATAGCAGTACCAGAGTGCGCTAAGTTCACCACCAACCACCGCTGCAGATTTTTCACGAGTAAGGGTCTTTGCCAAGAATCTGATGAAAACCCTCCTCTTTGTGACCCATCGGCTCTGTAATAAACATAAACGGAGATGTTTGCTGATGTACCTAAGTGTCCTTTAATCTAACTCAGCACAAAGAATTAGGAAGAGAGCCTATATCTGCAGGTTTTTTACTCACAGATATTGCTCTGATAAATAAAACAGTACATTTCTTGGATTCGTAGGAGAACTTTCAAAAATTCTCCTCCCTGTTTCTTTGGGAGCCAAATGGTGATGGTATTCAGCTCATTCACTGGAAATTTTGGAGTGCAAGGCATGCTTTTGCTGCTGCAAGCCCTAGCCATGTGGTTGTGCATTCTCCTGAAGGAACAAATGCAGGCCAGTTAAAACTTGCTGAAACTTTGGTGTTAAGGATCACAGACAAAAAAGTCTTTTTTTTTTTTTTTCCCATACAGCTTCTGCAATCAATAGTCTTGAATTCTATGAGAAAAATAACAGAGCCTTTGGAGTCCATCTGAATAGTGGAAGGATCTCCATCTTGTTTATAAAATCAATCTGTTCAAAATTTAAGGTGCCTGATGGCACTGAATTATTCCACAGTGCGTGGAGATATCTTTTCCCCTGAATTTGGCTGGTTTTCCTTAAGAAAAAAATTAAGGCACATTTATCACACAAGAAACATCTTAAAAATATATTTCACAGCTGTATTTCCGATGGATGCACTCTCTCTGAGGATTACCATCTGTTCCAATTATTCCTTCATTGTTCTTGGTTTAAAGTGTGGCAGCTTTATAACTGCGATGAAACTCTTGCCATACATTTGTCTTTATTCAGGATTTTAGCTTTTGTATCATTTTCCTCAGGGTGAGAAGGCTATTCTTACATAGCCAGTGGAAAAATATATTTCAAATGTAATCTATATGACAATCTGTCTGAGGTACTCAGTAGCAGAGAGAATCACAGTTCAAAGTGCAGTGGTGTTTCTCCCTTATTTATATCTGGTCTACCAACAAACCGATGGACCAAATACTTCACCTGTTATCTCTGTATAATCTGATCTTGTGCTGAATAATCTCCCTGAAGACAATAGAATTGCATAGCTATTAATTGAGCACAGCATGGCAAATGCATGTGTGAGCAGTATGGAGAAGTATATTATACAGGAAAAAAATCTGGCTGCCCAGTGCCAATTATTCACAAGAACGAAGCACAAAAACCTGATAATCTTTCTAATTCTCTACAGTTAGAAAATCTTGAAAAGGACACTGGATATGCTAAAAAAGGTCTACTGGAAAGAGTTAACAGAGATTGGGAGTCTTAAGACTCTGCCTAGCTGAAACACTGGAAAGCCTGATGCAGATGCGTGGTCTTGCAATTGCTTCTCGCTGTTCTTACGTGTTGCTCTAAGGTCATGAAATAGATCAGAAATTAATCTTCTTCCATGCAGCTTGCTTTGGGATGCATACGTTGTGCATCCTGCCCACTTGTATTTCCCCAGAGATGCTACCTGTTTTCTCAAACTAAACTGAATTTCAGTAGAGCGACTTGCACCTCTAGCAGCACCGAGGATACCCAGTTTGGTGCGCATGGGATGCTCCAGAGGACAAGCAGGGCACTTGACCTCGTTCCGCAGACGTAGCCTGCACCGCTATACTCCCTCTTACTTGCAGACACTGCTTGCAGACAAGCAGGGCAAGAGTAGACGATTTGCCAAAAAGGAGGCTCCTAAGGTCTGTTTTGATGAGAAAAGTTTCTAGAAGACTAGGACATGATTCAAACGGCCATCTAAACTTCCGAAGGGGACATTGCCGGGTGTGCTCCACAACACCTGTGCTGGAAAGCGTCTTACCGATAGGGGTTCCCACGCCGTAGCCTTTCGAATCGATGAGCCCCCCGATCTGGGTGAGATTGCAGTTTCTCTGAGTCACGTACTCTATGCTGGTCGACTCCATCAGCAGCGCGTAGTCCGTTGTGAGCACGCGCTGGATCCCCTCGTCGTTGTTCTTCACCAGCGCCGTCTGCTGCCTGCTGCTCATGAATGCCCACATCTTCTCGTATGTTGATATTTTGGATTTCTAAGGAGGAAAAATGAAGGCACAGAATCACACCAGCACCCAAATTACGCTTGTAAAATATTCCTCAACCTGTTGTTGTGACCAATGCCAACAGCACATCTTGAATGAAAGAGAATCAGTACCGGGGTTTTCCTTTCTGCAGCCTTTCTCTCTTACTGTGCTTTATGCTGAGGAATCTCTTTCTTCGCTTCCTTTTCAGTGCCAGGAACTTCATTACTGGCACGACTGTGAAGTGCTTTGAAGTTTTTTGGGCTAATGCTGTTACAGGGATTACAGCACATAACCCAGCTAAATTAGTGCAGCTGGATGCTGTGGCACTCAGAAGCAGTGCTACTGCCTGTCAGGGCAAACGTGCTGCTCCAAGAGCCTGACGATGAATAAAGTACTGGCTCTTTTGTATTGGTATCACTTGCCTAGAAGTCCTGTACTTCAAGGATAAAGCTTGAGAAACAAACCCAAAGCAGCTTCTAAGCAAACTGCTGCTTGCTGCTTTCCATAGCAATCATACTTAAGGATTTCATCCTTCTCCCACTGAAGTTAAGGGGGATGTTGCCACCGACCTCAGCAGGAGCGTGCACGTGTGCTGTGTCAATCCCAGCTGCACAGGGAGGAGGGATGCCAGAAGCCCCAGCCACCTCTGTACAATGCTGACCATCCCTTCCTTCCTGCTCCTTTCCCCGTGCTGAGGGAGCCCCGAGGGACCCAGGCACCCTGCAGGGAAAGGCAGTCCCCGTGCCCCCTTGTTCGCACTTCTGCCTTCGTTGGAGGATACGAAGAGAAAGATTGAACCTGCTCAGGAACATGCTGGAGGCCTCAAGATGTGCCACCTACAAAGCAAAAAATGCTCGCACAGTACTAACATGATTAAAACTCTCTCTTCCTTGTGTGCTCTCAAACAACACCGAGCACACAATGCGGCTTTTGGATTAAATATCAAGGTAGATCTGCAGACAGCTGCACCGCCAGAAACTGCCAATAGAAACATTTTTGTCTCAAGATGGCAAAGCCAACCATTCCTGTTGCTGCAGCCTAGCATGAACCAGACACATGCAAACTGACTTTTTAATGTAAATATGACCCAAAGGTCCTCCACACACATTTCTCTCATTCTGGGGCAGCGTATCCTCACTTTCTTCATGGGCTCTACCTTTGGTTTATAGCCATCACGGCTGATTTTAGGCTCGCTGTGTGGAGACCGTAAGTGCTTACTAAACAGCAGTGTCCATGAGAAGGTGATTTTCTGGTTCTTTGAGCTTTAAATGTTAATATGCTTTACCTGTAAATTCAATACCTGTGAATGTCACCTAAATTTCACTTGTTTGGTAAGCCCCAGGATACCACTAAACTTTGAAGATGGTAAAGTGGCTCTTTACTAGTAGAAGCCATTTTTACTGCTCAGTTGGGAATATTTTTTGAAATTGATGATAAGTTTATGCAGTAGATTGAGTCTGATACTGAATTTACTGGAAGCATGTATTCTTTACACAGATGAGTATGAAAGGAAGATCTCAGTTTCTCAACTTGTCAGTTCCCACTTTTTTCAGGATAGATCATACGCCAAATTCTGCGCTTTGAATTTTCATTGCTTTCAGTAGAAACATGTCTGCACATCAGAAGGTAGAGGCTGGCAAGAGTTGCAACATGAGATTAAGATCTATTATCATAGAAGGGGCAAGAAAGCAATGGAAGATTTATAGACGTGGGGGAAACAGAGCAGGACGGCAGTCTGGATTAATATGCATATGTCACAGTTAGTGGATGCAAAACATCTTGCCTTCAGTTACATTTTTCCCAAATTTGGACATGCACGCAGATGGTGAATGCTGCCTGAGATCCTGTTGGGTAACCTGCCTAGAACCCCATCTCCTCGCTGGAGCGCTCCTTAACTGTCCAGGCCCTGTTTTCTGGGTATTTTCATCTCGTACAGCGAAATCAGGGAGGAGGCTGACTCTGAGGTTCCTTCAAAGTCAGGACTCCATTCTTCCCCTCAAGTAATTTAAATTGCTTTTGTTTTCATTCCCACAACTACCTGGCTAGAAGGCATAGTCACTGCAGAAACTTTCTTGAAAATATTGCCTCCTTAGCAATAGTTTTTCCAGGGACACTGTTACAACAGGGATTGTAAGACATTCAAAATTAGTGGAAAACCACAACTGTTAGTACGTGTATTATAAACAAGACTAAATAAAAAGTGATGTAAGCTTGAATAAATGCAAATAGAGTTTTCAGAAAAACAGTGGAAGCACCTTGTTTTCTCACATGGTTCCCAACCTGCATCCCATCCAGTAAGTACATTGTATAATATCATCTCTCATGGGCTTCCTGCTGCTACTTCAAGCACCAAGTCCTAAACCAAAGCTCTTCAGAGTGTGCTTTGTGCCAGGATCATCTTCTGCACATGATGTCTTCAGAAATCTTTTTGCTGTGTGTGTCTCTTATAGTCCTGAAAATCAGACTCAGCTGCTCTTTGCACCTTGTGTCCTACGTGACAGGCACTCTCTTTTCCTCTCTCCTCCATAGCGAGGAACGTCCAGAGTGTCATGGTTTTGCTTTAAAAAAATGTTGCTCTGAAAGAGCCTGCTGTTTCTCTTGGCATTTCTTGGTTTAAGTACTGGGCGTAGCCCTTAGATAAATCAAATCTTGCAACACAGGAAGTACTTGAAATAATGGCCCTTCCTCAGTGCAACCCAGCCCCACGCTACGCTCCGGCAGGACATTTTTACGGCTGTTGCACCTGGTCGTGCTGATTCCTGCCTTCCCCTTCCCTGTGCCCGCCACATCAGTGTTCCCAGGCGGCTGGACTGTCTCTGCAGCACGGGCTGCACCTTTCACCCCAGCTCAGCTCCTCCAGCCCTCGCATCGCAGGGGCATGGCTGTCGAGGGGTACCCCTGGGCGGTGGGGTGCTCCCAGAGTCCATCACAGCACCCCAAAAAGGGTCAGAGTTATTTCAGGTGCCTCCTCTAGAACCGTTATGGCAAAGGTGCTTTTTCTTAAAGTACACCTGAATGCACATGCAGCGCGGGAACGGGGGTAGCTGCTGCCCAGAAACCCGTACTCCTGCCTTCTCCCAATTCCCATGCCTCTCACTGGGGGGGGGGGGTGTGTGTGCTGACTTAGCTCAAGAAGTAAATGCAGTATTTTACGCTCCAAGGGAGGCAAAGTCATGCCCTCACAGAGCACACAGTCTTCCTTCTGCATACATAAGTATCTATTGTATTTATTGTACAGAGACCTACTCTGTGATTTTTTTTTTTTTTTAAGATTTGGACAGTGTAAAGAAATCCTAATCTTGTGAGGATCTCGAAGGGTTTCTGTAATAAAAATAATAACACCTTTTATATAACACTGTGTGTGTCTCACTGGTTTACAAGTGTGATAACTTGTATTTTTCATGCATCTTTCACTATGTCACCTTTGCTCTGCCAGAGAATCCATCTCCATTCCATGCAAAAACTAGTGTCCTTTCACTTGTGTTTGTGTACACATGTATTTCAGGCACAGGTAAGCTAGCATGCACAGCATATAAATATTTAATCACCTTGTCTGAAACTTTTTTTAAAGGCTTACGTTCTTTTAAGCCTACAAATTTTTACCTCAGGGATTAATAGTGCAAAAAAAAAAAAATCAGTGTAAAGCTGGAAAGAGCTCTAGAATTTTTTTCTGAGTGTCTCATGCTGAAATTAAGAAGCTATCTCCTCTGAAAAACCATGGAAGCAATAGGTTTTGAAGATTTCTCTCTGGCACTGAATATGACTTCAGAATAGCAATGACAGTGAGTGGGCAGTGAAGAGCTCTTAGGCCAAGGGAGTTTCCCAGAGTCCTTCAGAAGGCAGCACAGGCTGCTTCCTACTGCCTCACAGTCCTAATGAGAGCCCCGTACTTGCCTTACGCAGTTTCCAGGAACGTCTCCAGATGGGTTTCCCAGCACATCTTAATGGAAATGTCAGCTCATCATTTCAAGAACTGACTATAATGAGGCTTTAAAAAATGCTGTAGTTTGTGCATTTCTTTCAGCACGGAAACATATCTATTCAGCCACGGGAGAGCCACTACAAGGACGGTTCACCCTTGACAGCTCCATCAGGGGTAGCCTGCCCTCAGGTCTATTACATGATTGAAACATCCTTGATGAGCATTACTCTTTTTAAGAGATGACCCAAATACTTTAGTCACGATCCCTTTTTTTTTTTTTTTTTTTTTTGCGTGTGTGTGAGAGAGAGAGAGAGAGAGAGAGAAAGCACTTTGCCTCGCGTGGAAGCAGAAGGGTTTGTGGTTAAAGCTCGGGCTGGAGCAGCAGGAGCTTGGGCTCTCAGCACCGGGGACTGAAGCTGCTCACACCTGCACACACGTGTGGCACGAGTGTTATTTTGCCCTATGTGCTGCTCCCCCATGGTGCCTCATCCTCTTCAAAGGCATATGTGACTATCTGTAAACACCATTCCTAGATGCTGCAGTGAAAAGCATGATATAAGTTCATTCAGTGCTTAACTTCCCTGCTGGGACTACCGATGAAGCTGCTAATTAATTCTAATCGTCACAGGATTTTTGTGCATATATCCTATATTTATAGCTTGTTGGCTTTTACACTGACATCTTATGAAATTAACCCATTTTGTAAGTAATTAATACTAATAGTGAAAAAAGCGGTTATCTACAAAGCAATTAGCCACAGAAAATGATCTTTTACTTCCAGATGTGTTCATGTGTGTATGTGGCCCATATGTTAATGTGTGATGTTGACTACGAACTGTTTTAAAAAACAAACAACCTTGCATTTGACTGTCTGCAGTATTTTTCTGGTGTAAATGTGACCTTCAGAAGTGATCTTAGCCAAGTAGCTGTAAGAAGCAGAGATCCCACCCTGAGAAATGGCCTGGAGGAGAATGTCCTCACGTCCACGCCCTGGTTCCCTTCGGATCCTCCCATCAAAGGCACGGGTTTGTCCCCCACAGCAGTACAGCATGAGATTGTTTCTCCATATGTCTTGGGGGAACATCTCCCATCTTTTATATTAATATTGCTGAAGGATCCTCTATGGGTTTGGGCAAATGACGTGTTTACCTATTACGCCAATCCTTTCAAGTGTTGTTATTCCACCTCACCATTTATCGCTGGAGGGCCACAAGTCAGTCCGACCGTACAGAGCTGGCTGATGCCATCTTACCTTGAAGAAGGTCATTGTGGATCCATCTCTAACAGCCCCATACTCTATCTTGGTTTGCTTCGCCAAATCATCTGCTGAATCAATGGGGGATTCCATCCTCTCCACGGTCAGGAAGGCAGCCAGGTTGGCAGTATAGGATGAGATTATGATTAAGGTGAAAAACCACCATATTCCTCCAACTATTCTGGTAGAAAGAGCTTTGGGCATCAGCTCTGATCCTGTTACAATATCATCAAAACAATCATATTAAAATGATGCTGAAAGATGCCTTTCCTGATTACCACAGACTGTTTTTAGGCACAGAATGCTTTTATGAGCTGTAGTATGATAAAATGATTTAAACAATAATCTCACAGATGCACAGCTAACATTTATAATGGTAACACACTGTGAAGGGGATGTATGTCATGATACCTGACAAATGGAATTATCTTTGAGTCTAAGCCCCATTTACATCTCTGAGCTACTGCTCATTGTGACGTCAACCTCTTACATCCCCAGCAAGCTATACTAGTATTTTCATCTGTTTCCTGAATCCCTTTTTGCCAGTATACAGTAATCAATTTTTTACACAGAGATATTTAGCAGAACGCTTTTCTGCTTACAAGCTACCTGTCAGAAACACCCTACAAGAAAAACCTGCCCTGTGCCTCCTATCCACATACCTAAGTAGAAATACGGTTCCAGTGTACCTGAGCTCAAAACCCAGAACACGTCTTATTACAAACATAATTTACATTTGAAAATTCAGAGGGCGAATGGACGTATCCTTTGGATCTACAGGGGAATGCAAAGTTTTGGACAGTGTATTTAACACTCGTTATTGCTGAAAAGTTTTTAGCAGATCTGCCTGCATGTCACACTGACAAATAGCGAAGTGATCTGCCATTGTCATAAACCCCCCCCAGAACGGCATGGGTGGGTGTTAAGTGCACTGAAATGGCTTCTAAACAGCTCAGACAAACTGAATTTAAGCAACACAGGTACTTGTATTTCTAAGCATTTCATTGCAGGTTTTATGCTGGTTTGTTTTTTTTTTTTTCCTAGAGGCGTCCCCACTGAACGTAGCTCATTTTGTGGGATTCAAGGATCTGGTTCAGCAAAGCACTTTTAGACAGCCACTTGAATACTTTTGACTTCAAAGTTAAACCTTTGCATAATTATTTTGTTGATGAATGATGGACTTAAGAAAGTACTTAAGTGCCTGTGAATGGAGATCTCAGCACATAAAGTTTTGATGTGACAAACATAGCTCTATTACTGGAAAAACGTGTTGGCATATTATCTCTCCCCAGCTATTTAATGATTTCTGTAAGAAATTTATACATCTTACAGAGAATATTTTCGAACTTTGTAAAAACTCAGAATGTGACTTTTGGGGCAAAGACCAAAAGGGTAAAAACTTTCCAAACAACCAGCAAACAGATTTAACTTAGCTTTGTAAACATATAGACATGTCTCTTAAAGGTCAAAGCTAAGCATAGCCCAAGGGTTTGAGTAGGCTGACAGAATTGCCAAACTGCAAGAGCAGATGCTGTGCCTGCGCAGCCCTGTGCAGCCCTGGTGCTGCATGGATTTCAAATTAAGCCAGCAGTCTAAAAGCAAAAACTCTCACTTGAAATTCTCAAGCCCAGATGTACCCGTTTCAAGAGCTGTAGCTCTATCTAGGTTTATGCCTGTGGTCTGTTGTACTTTCTTGCTTTTCTGACTAGATTTTTTTCTTTTTTTAATACAATGAAATCTTTTTCTTTTTTTGTATTGTTGCTCTCCGGAAAAGTGTGTGTTTATTTCTAAGCTGGGGTTGACCTGCAAAAGCTGCCTTCTAGGAGTGCTGATTCAGGTCATCCTGAAGGTATTAATTTTTTTTAAGCTCAGAGAGCTACACAAATGTAATTTCTAGACTTGGACCCTGATGCAATACCTAACTCTGACATTTACATCCCAGTAACGCATAATAGCCAGCTACCTTGCAGATGTCTTAACAATCAACCATGAAATCTGCCGACGCAGCCTTACGGCGGCACAAGAGAGTAGATGGAGAAGCCCTGTGTGCTGAATTTGTGGGGTGAGATGCCAAACCTCCTGTGATTTCCTCTAGCAAAAAGTTGTTTGTGAAAAAGCAGCAGAATACATTCAGTTCAATTAAGTTCAAGACGCCACAGTCTATTAATTATGCAGTGAGCTACGGTTTTGCTTTTGTGAGGTTCTGAGCACACTCTGCTCCCAGCTGAACCAAGCGGGCCCAGCATCTCTTTTGATCACTCCCATGATTATTTCAATGTTCACCTTTTTGAGGGCCTTGATTCCAGCAAAAAGGATTAATATATGCCCCGTGCTCACCGGCTTCGCCCCACGCGCCCTCCTTAACCAGATACTCCTGGTCTGACCCATTGCCTGGCTGAACTAGGGCTCTGACAGATAGCTTTCCCTTCTGAAAGTGATAGTTTCTCTGAATGAATTGGATGGAATGTGCCCCGTTTGGATGCTTTCAGAGTATGCGTAAGACATCTGAGACTTTCAGGGGAAAAACAGGGGAAGTAACGTCTAAATAAAAACATTGCTAGCAAGACTCGGGGTCAGAGACAATACTTGCTGAAGTCTCTCTAGTGCCTTTTTATGGCAGACATGACAGCCAATCCTGATCCAGACTTTGCTCACGCTCTGTAGAAAAGAGAAAGTCTGATCATCACATTTTAAAATTTAATAACAAGTGGCTTCCAATCAAGCATAACAAGCAGCTGCTGCCAACAAGAAAGAGCGTAACGCTAGATGCGGAGTTTCACAACCATTCACGTCATGTTCAAACTCTTCACATTAATGATGATGCACTTACAATCACACGCACCACAAGGTTGTACATGGAAACATTTGTGTTGCCTTACAAATGTTTTTTCTTTCCTTCTTTGTTTCTTTCATTTTGTTTTTTATCTTCTTGAAAGACAAGCAGAGTCTGGTTGGGGCTGACTGTCATGTACCCAAGGTAGTGGTAACGAGCAGACACTGCATCCCACAGTTTGCTGTGGATGATGGTAAACTCCAGAAAAAGGCAGTACATCAAAACACAAAATCCTGGGGCACTTTCACACACAGGGCAATCACAGTTATATACACACACCTGCCTGATACTGTAAAACCTCAGCCTGTGTTTTACTGATAAATTGGAAGGACAGCAAAACAAAACAAACAAACAAAAAAAAAAAGCAAAACAGAACGGCTCTTCCTTCATCCAACCTCCTTCAAAGTCATCTCTGTGAGGAAGCCCTATATCCTGGCAATACGTTAGTGCACCAATAAAAGCAAGTGCATCTTAGGTACAACGCAAACTTTATTCTCTACCATATCTAGGGAAAAAAAATCTTCCCTACGTTTTTTTGTACTGCTACTCATGTCTGTTAAAGAGGGAAGAATAAACTGTACCTGGATGAATGCAGAGATGGTTTTATATTCCTTACTTAAATGTTTAGGAATTTGTTACCAAGGTACTGCTGGGCTTTCCTCTGGATTGCCATTTTGGTTGTTGTCGTGGGGTGGGGTTTTTTTGTTCAGCTTTGATTCAACTTGAAATGTTTGTCAGAAAATATTTTCATTCTTTTCAGTGAACCCCAGTTTTGGAGAATAGTGATTTAATTGGAAACCTTAGAATATACACGCCATAAACAAATGTGTTTAGTACACATATCTGTTTGACTTCCCACATGGAGAAAGCTTCACTGCCCTTCCTTGTCAACTGAGTAAAATGTCAGCTGTTTCCAAAATCATCAGCAACAGGGACTTGTGACTGGGTTAAGTTAATGCTTCTAGGGTTGGATGCATTTACAGAAGGATGGGACTCATACCTGCAGAAAAGCCATAAAAAAAAGGTTTGGTTTTGGTTTTAAACAAAGTGTTTGACAAGTGCCAACAAACTTAACAACCCTTCTGAAGAAAGAGCATCTTTTTTCTTTGGCAGGTAAAACAGTTTTTCTAGGGTAGCTAAGGCTGTTACTGTTTCCGTTGGGATGGAGCCCAACATTCTCCTGGTGGCAAACCTCTTATACCAATAAAGTCAACTTCAGCATGAAGTACATTATATCCCTCTTGCGATTATTTTACACTTCAGCTCCAGAAGCTCCTGTGTGGCCCTGTCTGCTTCCCTTCCTCTCGGATGCCTCCCCTCCTTCCTCCTGCTGCAGCCCTATTCTGGGTTTCACGGGTTCTCCTCCTCTGCCTGCTCCCGGTCGCAGTGGCACGTCGTTTTCTTCCTTTCTTCTACTGCTTAGTTTCTGAGATCAGGTTTTACAGTATACGCTGTATTTACAGAGGGTGGAGTTTACCAGCACAGAAGCCCTTGAGCAGACTGTGGGACGTGTGCGATAACGAAGTGTAACCGGTGTACCTTGCTGCATGAGAGCTCCAACTCCAAACCAGAAACTATTTAGTAAAGTAAAATTGTTTTCCACCACATCTGAGTCTGGGTTGCACGGGTGGGGGTTATACCATTCATATGGTGTAAACCTGTGGCAGTTAACAGAAACAATCTGTAAACATCAAATAGAGCACACACAGCAGCAGCAGCAAACCTGCTGAACAACGCACAAAGAGAGGAAGTTAACGAAGGAAACAAGAAAAAGAAAACCTCAGCTGAAAGGCTGTCCGCGGGACGTCTCGCAGCTGCCTCGTGCAAGCCGTGGAGCAGCGCTGCAACGCCAGGAGCTGTTTTCGCAGTCCTGGGTCTAGCGCAGGGCTACTCCCTCACTCCTCCCGCTCCCGGGTTAGAGCCGCCAAGGCTGAGGCCCCCGCAATGCCCCACAGCTTCCCTGCCCACACCGCTGACGGACAGACACACAGACATTTGCAGGGGCGGGGGGACAACTGGAAGCCACGTAGCTGCTCCTTGGTGAAGGGTTTAGAAAATAACGAAGGAGTAGCAGCCCTCTAAAGGCAGCCGTGGTTAGCTGTCTGTAGTTGAGGTGCCGGATGCCGACCGTGCTCTCCCTGCGTGAGGCTGCCGCGCCAGCAGAAAAAAAGGCTGCCGATGGTCTGAAGGCACTGGGGAGCAATTGCAAGCCATAAGGCCACGCTGTCGGCGTTGAGGGGAGAGAGTCACGCAGAGGATCACCTTTAAGGGAAGACGGCTGCTCTGTTCCCCGCGCACCATCCTGCAACAGCAAACTGTGCCCCTTCTGCTCTGCACGACGCTTGGCAGAGTTACATTAAGGACCGTTTCTCCCCAAGGTACCTCGCCTGCTGTTGCTTCCCACTGCTGTGTGGCTTGCTGCATACTTTCTCATGAAGTTTATGAATATAGCTTTAATTGACAATGTCATGCTAATACATTTTAATTACTGTTTCAACAATATAATTAAGTATTGAATTTATGCATGGTTGCAAGCAGAGTGCCTTGCTTAGCTGAAGTAATGAACTCTGATAGTAATGAACCCACTAAATGAAACAGTAAGTAGCTTAGGATGCCGTTAGCTCCACAATATTACCATTACTAGCACGATAGTATTAAAAATCCTAAGAAAAGACGCAGTTTTCAGGTTCAAAATACAACAGTTCTGCATACACCAGTTAAAGGAAAAGCAATCACCAAGTTGTATGTTTCAAATTTGTGCTAGAATAATGGAACCAACTGTTGTGTAGTAACAAAATTGTTTCCAACTCAGTTCGTGCACGCCTGGGGAAACACATCCTTAACGAGAGACCCAGAATTGTGACCCGTAGGTGGCCTGAGCTGCCAACCGCCAGAGAAGAGAAGCGGTCCCATGCTGAGCCTTCGCTCACGGGGTCTGGGAGTGTTAACGTGGGACAGTAAGAAGATGTACAAATAACTCTGCCTGACCTGACTGGGAAGCCCAAGGCTGGGATCTTGCATCATTTCAGACAACGACCACGTTCAGTAGGTTGGACGCAAACGTCTCCATCACCGAAAGAGCGAAAAGGCAGTTGCTAGAAAGTGGCAATGAACCACTGGCCGCAAAACTCTTTCTGCCGGACTTGAAAGATTTTTATAGCGCTGGGTATATATTTTAATGTAGTACTAGGGTATATATTTCTTTTCACCTTGAAACAAAAGCTTATTTTCTTCTTGTGTTTCTATTGCTGTGCTGAGCTCTAAGAAGAGGCTGGCTTACAATTCTGCTCTATTTCACTGCTCAGGCCTTCTGGTTTCCTGGCCATTTTCCCCTGGTTTTCTCCCTCTTTGGACCTTCTGCAGTATCTATGCTGAGGTTTCTGATAAAGATGAGATGCTCAAGGTCTCATAAGCACCTTTTTATACAGGCTCTCTCTGACTTTATTCACCACTGGTGGTTACCTCAGTTACCTATCTCTATCACTGACATCAACACCACAGCTGATATGGCATCAGCAGTAAAGGGAAAATTTGGCAGAAAACGCCTTGTTCATTCACTGCCAGCATACTTAGGAAAAGAGCTTTGTCGGTCTGTAACCCTTCGCGGTGACAAAATCTTCAGTGTTTGAGTTTAAAAATTAATATAACAATGACAGTGCTACATAAGGTTCGAAGACAAATGAGAAATTATTCAGCTGCTGAAAAGTCTGAAGAAATAAGAGGAAGATTATCCCAGTCTGTGAAAATTATTCCCAAGTATTTGTCTTCCATGAACTGATGTTTAATTTACTATGGCAGTGATAAGAAGTGGATGCTTCCTGAGGTTCTTACACCCAATCTAACCAATATTTGCTGAAACACTTCACAAATCTTATGGAAATTTTGATGTATTTGCAGACATGAACAGGTTTAGATGTGGACTGTAAGAATGGCTTAGCTTCTTGGAGTAAATTAAAATTTATAAATTCTAAAGTAAATTAATATGACATGTAAACACAATTTGGTGTACTTCTTCAGCCTATATAGTTGTGATCTAATTAGGCACTGTTTTTAGGCATCAGTTCAAAAAAAGGATTTGTGCCAGAAAAAATTTAAACATTCAGAAAATTATATGTTAACTGTTTTGCTGAACTAGTACGTTCTTTTCCTCTTTTCCTAAAACAGGTGGGTTATGTGAATGGTATGTAAACGTGATATACTTAAGTTGTTAGAAGTCGGGTTTTGTGCTGTGTATTATGAACGTGTGTGGGTCTATACTTCCAGTGACATGTAACCTTTTAGATAATTTTAGCCACATTTGACAAATGGGTAGAGGCCTAAGAGGTTATTATGCTCCTGCACGTGTTGTGAAACATTGAGGTAGTAGCTCCACTAGGAGAGAAGCTGCAGGATGAGCTCACAACTCGCTATGTATCGGTTAATCTGCATGGGAAAGATCGCCTATAAATCCTTCAGCTGCAGGGAAAGCAAACACACAGGCAAACAAACTTCAATTGGCGATCACAATCCACCATGAGACACAAATCTGGAGGGAAATCAGGCTTCATTAGTTATGCTGCTCCTGGAACTACTGCTTTTTAGAAAGATTTCAGAAAGAAAACATAACACAGTTACACAGGGCAAACCTATGGATTTACCCAAAGACTACACTGTGATTTGGAGCAATATTTAACAGCCAGGAGAGTAAAGCAAACAGGTTTCACAGCTGATGATTTGTGAGCACTGAGCATTTCCCTTTGGTTTGCTCCTGGCCGAGCATCTGCGTGTAGGCAGCTCTGTGAGCAGACAGAGGACCCCGATGCTTATTTATTCTTGCAAACTCGATGCTGTTATTTTAAATAGAAGCGCCGAGGATAATTTGGGCTTTGTTTTCCCTTCAGCCTGTTCTGAGGTGGAGAGGACTGGGGGATGTTTTTAGTCGTGGCACACAGCTGCAGAAAAGTCAATCTGTCACAGTCAAGCAGATTTAATATTAGTCATGAATGAGATCATGAAGTGCGTACAGTAAGAGTTATTATTTATGGTACAGTGAGCCACTGCAAGAGCTTGTGGGGAGTCATGACTAACTGTATACAGTTCCAGAGCTGCCAGGGATGGATGAACTCTTTCTTTTACCTAGGGCCAACGCTAATAAGTTAACCCATGACCTCTCCTCCTCTAATTGCCTCCTCCTTCTTCACATTCTCCGCAATTTAATGAAAAAGGCAAATCCCACAAATTTCTGTACTTTGGTACCTGTATAGAAACAGGCAAACAAGCAAATTATTCACAGAAGTTGTCCACCTGGAACAAGTGTTGTCCAGAGGGCCACAGAGAAATGTATGTCTGAGGCCAGTTACTCTACGCAGAACTGCTCGTGTCAATAAAGGTTTTGCAGGGCTGTGTCTTTTGATTAAAAGAAAACAGTGAATTGGAAGAAAAGCAGCAAGAGCTTAATTTGACCTGGCTCACACAGAAGTGGAAGTCAGGCACAATGTTCTATATTAGCAGAATTAATGATTCAGTTTACAATTATTTTGTGACCTTTGAATGAGGAATATATACATTGGACTATGTACAATATAGCTGACTTCTTAAAGTTGAATGCCATCATTTGCAATAAAACCTGCAGCATTTCTGTCACTTTTGCTGTGATGCGAATGTGTGGAATTCCAATAATACATCACTTCAATTCTTACATTTCGTAGTATAAATGTTTTCTCAGGCTATTTTCCATATATTTTATTAATGTGGAATATATTGTTGTATATGCAAAACTATACATAACAGAAGCGGGGAAAGGCTTAATTAGGGATCCTCAGTAAAAAGAGCCAAAACATGAATCGCTGTGAAGCACTAATAAAAATATTTATGTTTTAATTATAAAAAGGAAAAAATGAAGGATAGGATGAGATCAGATAAACAGAGTTGGAAATGAAATTCCAAGGCCGCTATCTGGAGAAAAGGACAGTAACCATACTAGTTTGGAGTCCAGGTTTATTCAGGAGTATAGAAAAAAATATGCCTCAAATGACCAGTTTCCTCTGACAAGTTCCTAAGTTCATTTTCTTTCACGCTTGGTTTGCTCTTGTTCAAAGCCCTAGAGCAAGTGACTCCCAGACCGTGGTCCCTCATCTCTGGGGCCACAATAAGTCCCTTGTATCCAGTTTGTGAAACCATTTCAGCTGTCTAGGGTTTTTAAGGTAAAGTCCAATGATAAGGGTTATAGAGCGCTCTGCTGGCCCTCTGGAGATGTGAATGTGGCCCACTGGTCTGGAAACTTTGTGAGTGACGCACCTGCCTTTGAGAACATTATGAGCTTTGGCCTCATTTGGAAAAGTGGTGTGTATGTGCTTATCTCCTGCTGGTTTTGAATAGGGACTTCACCGGGAGCCTGCCACTGGCAGGCAGGGTGCACCTCAGGACAGCGTTGGGAGAGAGCCTTGGGTACACATCACCTTGCAAATTGTCCTTTCAGCTTCCTGGGCACATCATCTTGTATTTTCAAAGGCAAATGAGCTGAGCTAATTAACATCCTTCAGCAAAAATATGTTCACTTCCTCTTTCTTACCTTTTAACTGTATGCACTGTTAGTGGAACAGAGAAGTGCTTACATGCAAGTAATACAAACTGCTTTTCAACATGTAATCTGCTGAGGTGTTGTGTACTAACAAAGAAGGGCTGACATTTCATCGGGTGTTTCTCTCCATTCAGCCCTTAAGGAAAGGAAAATCTCATCACATTGCAATATATAAAAGTGATAGCAGTGTTGATGTGAAAATACCGAGAGACCTTCTAGGGCGTTATGTTTTAGGACTGGATAAACCCCTCAGGATAGTATTATACTATATCTACTTTGCAGAGCTCATGCAACACCTATGGGAGGAGAGGTAATTAATATGGATGTATCTAAAATTACGTCTTCGACTTACCTTGCAATGACAAAGAGGACGCAACTGACTCCAAGGCAGGCTAGGAGAACATACATCCAAATATCAGGAGAAAGAGGGTTTAGAAAGGAGAATACACCAGGGTTTGTCCCATTGGGCTTCCGGTACAAAATACTGATTCCCAGCGTCATGAAGGGCTTAGAAAAATCAATTACTTTCTCTCTTACATAGGTAATAGTGAGAGGAGCAACTGCCAGATCAGCTTTCTGAAAACACAAAGGGGAAAATGCTCGTTCTTTTTCATGTTCAGCAAACACTCTACGATTCCTTCCATTTTTCCCCTCAAGTATTAAAAACTAAACCAAATTTGACTATAAATCTGAAGCATGCGACAAAATTTAACATTGCTAGGGTACTGTTTGGTACATGAACACGGTACAAAACCCCTCTTTTCTCTTTTTGCAGTCAGAGGGAGATTTGTGACTTGCATGTGAGCGGAAGCTCAGCCTTTGCTGTTGGAGTTTGCAGCCAAGGGGTGGGCAGCCAGCGCAGTACCCGTTACCCCACCTCAGATGGAGGTTCCCCCCAACACCCACAAAACTGTTGGTTGAGACATACCGATGTGACTTCCTACTCTGACAAATGGCAATAAAGACAGACCAGTGGCTCTAAAAAAATGAAAACTAAAGCAAACGTTTCATTTGGGCTGGCTTCATGTAAAATACCACAGGTGAAAGCAGAATAAAGAGAGAAGGACTCAATCTTACATGATCTATGAGTTCTTTGACCATCCCATTCCACTCTCCTTTGTCATTCTGGGCTCCATATTTACCATCAGAAACTAGTTTGACCTCATAGATGAAGCCTAAAATATTTGACAGCTCCTTTAGTAAGTCCAGGCAATAACCCTCGAATCTGTCATTTCCATACAAGGGCTTGTCAGACTTCTTGTACATAACATAGGGATCTTCCTACAGAAAAAGACAGTAGACACGTAGCAATAAAAATGAGATTTGTTTTGGATTATGTCAGTTTCTCTAAATTATGTTAATATTTTATAAATGGATTGCAATTAGATGGAAACCAGTAATTTACCGTGTCTATTAAAAGCTGGTTTAGGTGTGTTAACAAATTGACTGAATCAATTAGTGATAAGCATAAGGGCCCTAATTTTCAGTGGAACAGACCATTCATAGCTCCCAGGAGCTTTAATTAAAGTAGTGCTCAGCAGCTCCAAAATCAGACCCAAGATCTGTACTCTATCTTGTCCCACCCTAAGGGACAGGAAGGGATATTGAAGGAGAAGCCTAAATAACAGAAAAAGCACCATAAGGGGAACCTATAATTTTATATTCTGAGAGAAATAAATCCTTGTTGGAAAAAACCTTCATATGTACAGAACAGCTGTGAGTTGAGCAGGTATTCACATAAGAAAATGGTGAACAGCATAGGTAGATTGCAAAGTACATTGTTGCTTTTCTTTTTAAAGGATTTTGAATAGAAGAAGATCTGGGCAAGCAGGTTTCTGCAGTTTAATGTGGCAAAAGACCTCCGGCAATAGAAAAGGAGTGTAGAGGGAGTCTTTGAGCTCTTTCCCTCCTCCTGAGGAATTAGGCAAAATAATTGAAAAAAAGTTGCATTACTGGCCAGGGGGAAAGCACAAGGCAGAGCAACTTGTGAATACTCAGTTGCATATTTCCCATTAATCATAGTAAGGACATAGCTCAATCTGTCTATCCACTGTTTGCTACTCTCTTTCAGTCCTCTTCATCTCATTTTCAGTAAAAAGGAAGGATGTATAAGCACTGACTACAAAGCTAAGTATTTGTGTGTGTGTTAATTCTTCTGGGAAGACAAGTATGCAGGGTTCACCTCTGAAATATTGAAGTAAGGTAAACAATTTTGGAGGCGGAGGTTCCCGAGAGTCTTTCACTGGCAGTGGGGTACTTTTGAATCAGTCTTGTGGACAGATAAATGTGTATGTCAATTCTGAGTCTAAATGAAAAAAAAAAATGCTTGAAAACAGGCTAGTTTAACAAAACTTTGTTTAGTGTGGAGGAAAACCCGCGGAGCACAGGGTGGAGGCGGCAAATGTGCCCGCGGCGAGCCCCGCAACCCACCATCAGCAACGCCTGAGGTGTCACCTCCGCCCAGCGAGGCTTACCAAAATGGTGGTGACGATAAGCGTCCGGTTAGCCAAGGAATCCGTGATGTTGGTCGATCGGTCCTTGTTGCTGTCCGTCATGTTAAGGCCACTGTATGAGTTCCAAACCCCAATCTGCACAGAAGAGAGCGGGTGAGCGGCTGCCCGAGCCGAAACATTTCCCTAAATGCTCACCGCCTGGGAAGAGTGCGCACTGGCTCTAGTCACCACAGAAAGAGACACCAGCAGTACGAAATGCTAGAGAAGGGAAACGGCTGTAGGTCTGAGTAAGGCAGCAACATCAAATGGCTGATTTAGAAAACACAGGGAACATACCGCCCTTTCAAAAGCAGGTGGAAATGAATGAGCTGTAAGAGTATAAGGCATGTCAATACAGTGGTGTAGTACCCAATTTGCTACAAAAGTGGAACACGTTGGCTTTGTTTTCCACTAAGAAATGTCAAATATCTATTTTTATGAATTTTTTTTTTTTTTTAATTTTGTAAATGGTAAAGTTGAAACATATGGCAAGACCTCTCTCTTCCAATATAACAGATTAAAAGCTTGAATAAATATGTTGAAGCAGATTGATGGATGTACTGGCCTTTTGCTTCTGCTGTGCCTTCAGCAGGTTTAGCAAAGATTATTCTGTCATTTCTTGACTACTATATATGACAGAGCTAGCAAGGTGATACCATTTCATGCACCGATCAGTATTTGTTCAGTAAATATAAGTGGCCAAAGGCGAATTCCTTTCTAGCATCAGAGATAGTGAAGAATTCCAGTATTTAATGCCCAATCCAAAGCCTCTAAGGAAAGATCTTCCTGATTTCAGTGGATTTGTATCTATGCCTTCTGAGGGCTGAAATTATAACCGTGTTGATTTATTGAGATAAATATTTACTTTACATAAACAGTCTGAAAGCATCTTCTTTTTTTTTTTTTTTTTTTTTTTTTTGCCTTTGCATTTAAATACCCAGCGTGGCTGAGGGCTGATGTGAAAAAACTCGAGGCAAGGGGCTGGCTCAGACAGTTTGGTTTGTACTGGACATTTGTGGAGAGCACCAGACAGACGTTTTGGGGCACTGACATCAGCCGTCCAGAGCCATTCGCATCACCACGCCGCTCTGCCAGCATGTTTCAGCTCTACCCGGGAGGGATCCTCTTTCAGATCCTCCCTGCTGGGATTGCCAGCGAAGCTGCCAAGTAAGTCTAAGACTGACTTGTCCCGTGTCCTGAAGCTCTCTATCTGCCGTCAGATGCTCAGTCATTTCAGACCCAGGCTGGACTCTTTTTCTTTGGTTGATAACTGAGGCAGCGATGGTGTTGCCTTTGTACCAAACCCAGCAGATTAGTTTGTGCCTGCTGAGTGTGGATTTGGAGTAATAACTGCATAATTTCAAACAAACTTTGGGTTTGTGTCCCTGGGTGCCATTGCTTTCGCCTTTCACAAACATTTTTTCCAAAGCATGCTTAATGGGGATAGTCACACCATTTTTTAAAATTACTCTTTCAAGTGTTTATCAGTCATTCCCTTTGTTTCCAAAACTAGATCAGGTTGGGAAACCGATCTGGAAAGTACACACAAAATAAAATGTTGGATATTATGATAGCCTGTGCCAGGAATATAGTAAATAACCAGTGTCCTTGAATTTGCACCAAGGTGGCTGAGTTAATCAAAAAGCCGTTCTGCTCGTTGTTTCTGACTTGATATGCTTTTATCGGCTGGCAGCAGGGAAGAGGAGAACAACCATGAAGAACATGGAGCGACACAGTCACAGTGCATACAAAATACACCAAGAGATGACTCCACATCTGGATAAAAGAATGACACCGCAGGTCAACCTTGATTAGAGCGATGGAGGAGGTCGGAGGGGCACTGGAAGAATGAGGCCGAGGTAGTACATCACTATGGTGAATCCGGGGGATTTATTGCAGTTTAGTGACACGTTTGAGAGGTGTCATATGCCCTTCTCAGCAAGCCTGTGCTCTGAACCAATTGTAATTTGGTTTAAATCAATTCAGTGTAACATGAAATGCCTAGAGTCAAAAGCAAGATTGGTTCAATAGCGTTCTGCATGTCAGGTAGGATGATCTATTCACCAGTAATGAGGGAAATGGGGGCCTTTGTGCCTTAGCCTGATTCACTGAAGATTAAAACAAGGTTATTAAGTATGTGCTGTATAAGAACACGAAAAGAGTGCTGTAGGATGTTTTGCACTGGTCGACTCTGTAGCATTATAATCCCTCTCAAAACAACACAAAACCAAAACCTTTCTAAACTGTGTATGTGGGAGGAGTGGGAAATAATAAGATCTGTGTGAAATACAAAACAAAATATAATTCTAAGTGTTATAATAAATTTTTATCTTCTGACTCCAGAACACTTTAAACGTGGTAAATGAAGTAGTTATCTTCTCCTTTCAGAATGGCAACTGTGGGAGCTGGGCTCTGACTCCCACTTCCGTGACTTATCCACCAGGCAGAGGCACCTCACCTTACAAAAGGGCTGAGATTCCTGGGGTGATTTAGATCTTTTATAAACAAGCTTAATTCCAATTTCCGTATGTTAGTGAATGACAGCACCCACTTAATCATCTATATTATTTTCTGTAAGGAGCTAATAACACACTTGTCAAGATTTGGGGCCAACAATGCTCGAACATCACCTGCACAATACGCATTTTGTGGGAGGCAAAAAAAACCCCCAACCCTGCACGTTAAAACAGTCTTTGCTGCTCATGCTAATACACAATTGAAATGGTGTAAATTTACCACACGTGGTGAATCTTAGGTGAATCAGGAAGGATAACAGCTGACAAAAGGACTGCTTTTGATGCAGCCAGAAGCCTCTACTCAAAGAGAGGAAAGGCATAACTCCCAAGAAATAAAATAATATTTAAAAAAATGGTGAAAAAGCTGAATCCTGCCAAGATTTTTTTACTATTTGGAATCACAGTGTCCCCACTTGGGGTGAAACTTATTCTACCAGAAAAATTCATACTCTCGGATAGACTGCTGTCTCTAAACTGCAATATAAGAGTCATTATCAAAACCCAAAGGATGAGTCTGAAGACCCATCCCAAAGGTTTTTTGCATCACCTGTCTGTGTACAAACCTTCTTCCACACTTTATATAAATTATTAGAAACCTCGCCAGCAGCCTTGGTACAGAGAAAAATAAACAGAGTGCTTCATTAAAAATGAAAAGAGAACCAGTCTGGAGAGCTGTGTGGGAGCAATTACATTTAAAGTCTCAATTAACCCATCATCAATTATCATTCGGAGTCAAGCCAGTGTACGCAGAGCAAGGAACAACATTGTCTCCACCTGACACGAGCTGGTGGTGTTACCTGTGTTAGGGATTTTTGGACACCCCCAGCAGCCACCTCCTAGGCGGCGGCGGCGGGAGCCCTGCGGTGCCCATCAGGAGCCCATGTTTGCTGGCTGAGGGCCAGGGCAAGGCCACCCTGCCTCCCTCCAGGGCCCCTCCCCAAGTGGTCCCCGGCTGGTGACAGCGGGGTTCGGATGCCAGCAGCAAAGCCATCCAGCTAGTGTGAAACGTGGCCAAAAGTGTCCGTGGCTTTGGGCTCCTTCCTATGGTCTCTGCAAGTCAAGGAGCTCTCCTTGCCTTACACCTCAGCGTCTTCAGGAGAATTTATAAGTGGTAAAGTAAGGAAAACAAGACTCTTTTTTTTTTTTTTTTTCAGAGGCATGGTTCCCTGAGTGTCCTGAAGGAACGTGAATTTTATTTGTCTTTTGTTTGAATGCAGAACCAGTTTCTGAAATTGTATCATGCAGAACTTTCTGTTTTCAAACAAAGATGCTACAACTCAGTCGCCTGTAGTCTTGCCATTTCAGCACAATTTATGATAAGCAGTTAGGGATGTTAGGGAAAGAGAACCGATCTAATCTCAAAAACATGAAGGATTTTTAACATCTCAGCTCTTGTTGAGGTTATTACTCAAGCACCTTCTTTCCTCTCTCCCTCATGTCATATTTACTAAAAGTAGTACATGTAAGATAAGCCTAGGTTTTATCTATACATATTAATTTACCACACCAAGTTACAGCAGTAAGAGCTGAAGATAATGTGCACTTAAAATAATTATTTCCATTCAGATAATTATTGCCAGTCCCAAATTCCTATCCCATACCTCAAAATGCAAGACATGCATTATAATATAATAAAACAATCTTAGTAGCTCCGTTTTAACTTTGAACTAACTAATCTTGAGAATAGTGTTTCCTACCCCAAGCACAGGAGATTCAAGCTGAGGAGAACTGACTTTCCTACCCCCCTGTCAAATTAGCTTTTTGTCATTGTTTTATGAAAGATCTGGTTACCTTTTCTGTTCCTTCCTCCTTCAGGCTAATAATGTCCAAATCAAAATCCTTCCGTAAGCCATCCGTTTTGTTGAAGGTTATGCGCCCTGTCAGGCCATCCCACCGTGCCTGTGTGAACACAAAAACACTCTTCCCTGTAACCATTAGTAGGAACTACTCTGAAGCCATGACAAATATTGCATTTTAAATTAAGTGTAGCATTGTATCACTTCCAAATAGCTTTTTTTAAAACAGATGCAGCTTTGTTACTTTGATAAAAGCCCACTTTCTTCAACTTTTTTCTTGTTTAGTTTCTCTTCAATATCTTTTGCATTTAACAATCAGGCACAGGTTTGTAACAGTTTATATATTTTGATTTACGTATGTCTAGTACTATATCTAAAAAGATAGACTGAAGAGAGAATAAAAATATGTATTACATGTGCCCAAAGACAGGGCAGTTTTGCACTGCATAAGAATTCACTGAGAAATTAAAAAAGGAGTCTGCTTTGTCCAAGCTTTGGGTCTGAACCTTGGAGGACGACAGTCTGAATCCCCCAGCCTCTCTGGAGGGATCCCCTTCACCCCAGCCCAGGACCTTGTAAGTTCTCCATGACGAATGGGTAACAAATGGCAATCGGTGCTGAACGGAAGTCCCCAGAAGGTCTTTAATGAACAAAAGTAGCTAACCATCCCAAATCACCAAAGCTTTCTCAACACTTCAGTCATGTGTTTCCTGGTCTCATGGGATAGATACTGCCTCTGCTACTCAGGGCCCAGAAATCCAGATTTTTCCAGGACAGGTTGTGGTTAAATCTCCCCCACCAGCACTGGACTCCTAATGTCCTTGGACTTGGCTGCAAATCCCAGCTGAATTGTTTCACTAATCTCTACTCAGTTTGCATCACCAAGGAAGAAGACACAAGCTCCCAAGTAAGGAAACGAGGTGTATCACTCCTAATAGGAGCACTGCCACTGCCTGTGCTCGCCGGGCATCATGACGATGGCTCTAAAAGCAGGCTTTCAGGAAAAAAATATCACCCAGTCACAGAGACCTAGTAAAAACTTTGTAGTGTAAGGTATATGCAAATCTTAAATACGTGTTTGAAGTAGAGCATACAAGTTACATCTGATCAGTTTTGATCCAGGCAGCATTTTACCATTCTATCATAATTAAGTGCAATCGCACTTTCCTTGTTTTAAACATGAGCATCAGGAGTAAGTTAAAGTGGTGGACTTTGTACTTCAGTCTGTATAGCCATGATGATTCCCTGTGCTGGGGAACACTTCTTCAGCGCAGCAGGATCAATGTCTAGAACTAACTTCCTCTGCAATTTAAGTTTTCTGTATATTGTAGGCTTCCCAGCAAGCTCACTTTCTTTTAAATGAGATCTATCTGTCTCTCTGATAGCCCCCATTTTGTCCCCAGTGCTGAAGCTTATCTATAAAAGAAAGTAGTTGATGGATTTCAAACTGCAGACAATTTTTATAACCTATTTTTGGGAGCTCCCACATTAGATTACGTTCTTCAAAGATACAAGAAAGGCTGATGATAAATGATGGCATAGTTTCTTCATGTGTGTCAGCCATATAATTCTTAAATTATAAGCTTTTCTACTGCACATTGTTATTTGTTTCATTTAATTTGTTGTAGATGGATGACATAAGGAAAGCTGCATTAAAAATCAGCAGACCTACAGAACGGTGTCTCCCCTTCTTGTTAAATCTGAATTCTAGCTCTGAATCTGCAGGATTTAATCTCAGATGCTGGGATGTCATCACCACGTGTCTCAGACAAATCTAATGCATCTAGAATTTTGTGAAAATATAGCAGGATTCCTAAGCATGCTGAAGTAACATAAGAATGGAAAAGTGCAAATGCAACAACCTTTCTATGAGACTTTCCATCTTAATGACATGGGAACACATGGAATCTCAGCTGTAAACAGTGAAACATTTGTGGGTGTGTATGCTGATATAATTAAGATAGCAGGAGGGGACACACATGAATGCATTTCGTCATATCTCTTTTCCAGTCTGTCTTTTTACTACTCTGACACGACACCCATCTCTTACTCATAAAGATAGAACATTTTTTAAAATACGATCTTTAGAGATCAATACCTCCTCAGAGGGCAATTTGCTTCTGTGAAATGCTCACATTTATTGATTACATATCAGATGCTCAGCTTCTCTGCTAACGTGATACGATCTTGAATAAAGGAACCAATATGTTATTTCTGGAAATGGTATCAGGAGCCTACATCTCCATTCTTGTAAAAAAACAGATTTGTATGGTGAAATGCTAGCTCACTTTTGAAAATTGACATTGGTGCTTCTACCCCCACACTAAAAAAAAGGAAGAAAAAGATGTTACAAGCTGCACAGGTGTATGCTTCAATCTGAAGGTAGCAGAGAAGTGCGTATAGCCTTTGTCAACTTAATTCCCACTCAGACCATCAAATAATGACCCAAATGTGACTTAAATAATAAACAGGAGTCAGGGAGTGTTTCTTAGAAGAGTTAAACTTAAATGTTGAATGTTCTTCAGACCCTAATTGTGAGACATACGCCTCAAATAGCATTTGAATTCTAAATTTTAATTCTTGTTTTTATTTTATTTATTCTATAAGAATAAGTTATAAGAATAACACATTTGGGTTTGAGTCCAGTGAACGTAATTTAATTCCTGACTTCAAGACAGTTGTGGCGCCTGTGTGTGCAACATGTCTAGACAGACAGGTAATGTTTCTTTCCTGATCAGAAACAAAAGTTTTCCGCCAGACACAAAGGGAAGGGATGAGTTAGGAACCTACGGTCCATCCCAGGCCTTCTGAAGTCTACGGTAAAACTTGCAAGCTTTGAAAAGGATTCGAGTCCTAAAGCACAACTGCCTGCTGCACGCAAAGACAGTGAAATGTATGGCTGCCCCGAAAACATAGCTCCATACCCCCACTTCTAGACGCCTGCCAGGTAAATGGAGGATGCGAGTGCCTATTAGGCACCGCGTTCAGGCAAACAGAATAGGCAGCAGTTGCACAGTCCTCAAATGCAATTAACGAACAGAAATGAAGCAGAACTTTCTGAATAGTCAGAAACCGCACGACTGTTTAACACAGCAATGAGATTTCATGCTTTTATACGCAAGATTTATAGCAATTTTAATGTTTCTAGTGACACTCCGTGTTAAATGTTACAGGATATAATAAAAGTTGAATCGGAACCTAATCATGTAATTCATCAAAAGAAATTGCTTTTTTGCACTCTGTCCTTGCTTTAATATTAGAGGAACTAAGGGCACAATTTGAAACTCTTGCAGAGAGAATGTATTTTCAATTTTGTTGGTATAATTTTGAGTATAGCTTGCAGCTTAATTAAAAAATGTGAGTTTCAGTAGCTTCTGTTTGTAACAGAAGATCTCATTTATGCAAGCTTGCAGGCTGGCTCTGACAACAGAACTGCGAGGAAATGCTGTTCTTCCAGGAGTCTGGTTTGCAGCAGTAGGGCAATGGAGTGTTTAGCTGAGGTTCAAAATAAGGTCTCACAGTCTTCAATACCGTGTTTTGTCAGATAATTATTATTCTTGTTTCTAAGTTGTAAACATTTGATGACTTTCTCCTGTTTATTAAACTAAATGGGAAATTAACCCAATCTCTTGGTTTCAACTGGTAGTTGAGAAGTAAACCATACGGGACCAGTAGCTACTCAGACCCCTTCTTATGAAGCATTGAAAAAGTAGTAGATAGAACAGATTACAGATAAGTCTTCAGTCATCTCTGACGGCTGTCAGGTACCTGACAAGGCAAAAATATACAAAGCAACCTAATTAAAACTCTGAAGCTTCCTATTTTTACTACTTAAAAAAAAAAAACTAACTGTGGTAAACTACAAAGTGACACCTGGAGTTAAATATTCAAATTACAATATTGGTTTCCATGTAAATATATTGATGGACAATTATAACAACTGGAAAACGAAGCTGACTCAGCTTCTAAGAGCAAACACTCCAGAAGCTTGCTATCAATTCACACCACCATTATACGGTCTTTATATCAATTTCCACTTCATCATCTTGAATCAATTACTATAGCAGCCGTAGTTTCAGCTGAAGCCAATCAACAGTTCAATCACAGAATCAATTAGTTCAGCTGCTACCAGACTTACTAAGGTAAAACAACAGATACGCTTTATATTGTTTCTTTTGCCTCTACCAGACCTCACTTATATTTCCAGATTTGTATTAGCAAGATATAACCAGATCAAGAAATCATAACGTAGAGTGTATATAATGCATTGACTGAGTAAATCTTCAGCTTTGTGATATAGCCTCAATGGGATACAGCCAATTTGGTAGATACTGTATTGCACTACTGCACACAAAAGTGTCAATCTTTCTCAGACAAATTGATTGATTCTATTATGTATTTGGTTTTTCTTGCTCAATATATGTTTATCCAAATATTTTAGTTAACTGTTTATCTGCCTATGACATATTTTTTCTTTCTGAGTCCAGTGTCCCAGTAACAGATACTGTTTCAGATTAGAAAACTTTGTATTTTTCAAGGTACTTTTTAAAGTGTTCAAAGTGCCCTCGCAATACAAACATGCAAAGGCATAATCTTATTTTACCTCTTTAAACTATTATGTTTAATGATGTTTCATAATGTGCAGACATTTCTGCTCCTCTATTAATATTCCACTTATTCCAATAACCTGTGAAATAAAACAGTTTTTCTGAACCTGTTCCTTAGACCTCTACTTGCAATTAATCAAGCAATCTCTTTAGAGTTTCAAACTCAAGTTTTAACCTTCTATTGTTCCCACTGTTCAGAAAATAAACCCCTCCATTTTGAACATGTGTCCGGAGCTAATGTTAGAAGAAAGCATCTGAGATGAGATACACATATGTACCCCCAAATGCAAATAAAATGGTGACTATATCACTTACGAAATATGTGTACATAATGAATCTACTTTAAACGGTATAAGGAGAAACCATCATAACTCTTAAGAATTTTTTAGAATAAATAAACAAAGGATGTTGATAAAACTTCTGAGTGAAAAACCAGGAGGAAAAGCTATTTTAGCACAGTATTGTTGCGAAAAATGAACTGTTCTATTGTTCAGCTCCAAAAACCTGCACAATACCAGGTCTGAGTCTGAATTTGTATAAGATATTTGGATGCTTTGCTTCTGCCACTGAAGCCTGAATTATTGTTTAATATGAAAGTATCATAAATTGATGATAAACAACATCTTATGTGAATACTATTCTTGGATATAAGTGCAATGCTAAATGACAGTCTTCATTCTAAAGCCTTACAAATGCATCTGGGCACACAAAAAACCCTACTGCAATTGACTTAAGAAATTCCCGAAGTAGAGAATGGGCCATATTTAGTTACTTATTTTGTAAAACAGTCTCTGTAATTTTTTTATTTCTCTCCCTCTTTTTTTTCTTTCTCTTGCTGTTTATGTGTAACTTGAACATTTTGAAACCTTATCCTAAAGGCGTGCAATCAGCAGAGTTTTTCCACAGATTTAATGAGAGCTTGGAACAGAAATTGGTTAGCTGAACTCTTCAGTATGGGAGAAGTACATTCAGAAGCTAGAGTGAAGTCTAATGGAAGATAAGGATATTTTTCTGTCTACTCAGTTTTGTCAGTGGGATTATCTTGACCTTTGGTAGGTTGCTTTCCCAAGCATGTTAAAGGTAACCTACAAAGACAAGTAATCGTACTGACTGTTTTTTCCCTGGTTTTGTAATTATGGATATATAGGCCAAGTATAGTTTTATTTTTAATTCTTGGTGTTATAATCTGTTTGTTTATTATCAGAATTTACTAGGCAAAACTGAACATCAGTTATTGATTTAATGTACTTTTTTAATTAACCACAGTTGTGAAGTAAAAGGTATTAAATTACACCACCATCATGCTGCTGTTTTTCTTTTTTTTTTTTTTTTTAATGATAAATGAAACAATAGAAAAAAACCATTGGCAGTCATCTGACCTGGAATTCAGGAAGCACTAGTATGCAACACCCCAAATGTACATGTACATGTACACGTAATGAGGACATTGATTGTGTTCCTTTATGACATGCGACAAGACAGTGAGTGAGCTCTTTTTCTCATCTTTTTTTCTCGCTCCAAACTTTTGCTTCATGACTACAAAATCAGATATCTGAAAAATTTATAAAACATAGCCATACCTAAACCTACTGTGGCCACACGCTCAGAATACCACAGATCACTTTTCTACAACAAAATCTTCCAATACCATAAATAACAATACCACTAAATACTAACCAAAATGGTAATGACCAAGAGAAAGTTTACTTTAATTGTCCTTTGGTTTTCTTTCCTTTTGGGAGAGAAAACTCCTGCTTTATTAGAATTGCAGAGACAGTTGATAGCTTTAAGTGATAGTGATATTGCTTCTAGTTACAGTGGAAATCATTATATGCTCTCAGCCACACATCAATTTATCAGCTCTTACAATTAATCCTCTTATTAAAAAAGATCCTCAAGGATTATGGAATATAGTGAGTTAGCGTATAACTTTTCCATTATCCTGGTCCAAATCTAGCATAACAGATGCAATAAAAAGAATTTCAGCATTCACCATTACAGGGTTTTATCTACCCCACTGAAAATCATGATGCTTCATAGCGTCTTTACTCAGAAGAGCTCCAGGACTGGTACAGTCCTAGGCTTTTTTATTAAGCAGCACTGGCATGGAAAAGAGGAGGTGTGGCGTAGGCTTGTTCTTAGGAAGGGGTTTAGGCAGCTGTTGTAAGACTGAGCACACCCCAGCCTTGAAACAAGAGAGAGAAATGGTGAGCAAATAGAGAAGGGGCATTTCTTAGGAGAGGCACAGGCTGTTCCGTGAGCCGCCCAAGAGCACTCATTTCCAGAGCAGCGGTTGAGCTTAATGACGTTCAGGGGTAGTCATATGAAACTTTTTGGTGTGACAAAGTTGACAAATGAACCCTGAATACTTGATGATGACGGCTTAGGTGGACTCATTTCAGGGCATATGTTTGAAAAGCCTTTGAGTTCCTTTAAAGCTTACTTACACCTACCAGATTGCTTCATATCAATATCAGAGATGACAGAGTGGGCGTGACGAATCGGAAGGAAAGGTCAAACCTTGCCAATTTTTCTTCCTAGTAAGAGCAGAGTCTGTCTTACACGAACAAGACTGTCACTAAAGTGTCTGGGTGGGATTGCTGTTGACTACGAACTTGGAAACCATAATTTCACTGTGTTAATGAGGATTGGGATCCTATTGTAACAGATACTGCTTGTATAGGTGAAACAGTATGTAGAGAAATCCTGTCCCATACAGCTAACAGACTCAATACACTAACTAGACAAAAGCCGTCATCCACCTTTTACGGAGGGGAACTGGGGCATTTCCAGCTACAGGTCTTCTTCACCTAGATTTTAGGTCCTGCTACTTTTGTTTTAGAGTGATGTGGTAACTACAAGTATGGATGATGAACTGCCTGATCATGTCAGCACGTTGGAAGTGCCTACCAAGCAATGACCGGTTTTACGCTCTCAGGTAACAGCAACACAGATTTTGGAGCTGGCCTGAAGTGATTTGTACGTGGTTGCACAGAGTCTGTGGCAGAGCCAGAAGCCAAAGCGAAAGCTCTGGTGTTCCCACGCAGAATCTTGAGTGGGAAATGTCCTCCCCAACTGGGCTGTTGTCCTATTACAGTGACATCAGCCCATTGAACAAAAAGGATGACAAGGAGCCTACGGGGGCGGGGGGGGGGGGGGGGGGGGGGGGTTTGCATGGTGCAAAGCACTGTGTCATTTCCAACTGAGATAATGGGACCAAGTGCTGGAAAATTTGTGAATGAGTGCGTGGGAGGTTGCGTGGTTGAGGAACAGATTGTTTCAATGAGACCACACTGCTCCAAAATCTAAATCATCTGCATTTAACAGTTATCGCGTAAGCTCTTTGGAACAAAGACAAATGGCTGGATGGTGATGTGACTAGGGCTCCTAGAATTTTTTCCAATACAAATAAGTATCATCTAGTTTAGGCAATGTACTAACACTTAAATAGAAACATGAGTGAGGAGTAAATGATAAGCACTTTTAATAGGCCAGGACGTATAAAATATGTTCTGAAAAAAGGGTTTGTGTAGCAAGTATCAAAATATCCTCCATATATTCAGATAAAAAACTTTATAGTAATTCTTGCTTATTTTTTATAAACAAATCTACTTTCCAGGTAATATTTAAGCAAGTAAAAATGGAATGGAAGAAAATATATATAATGGTTTTGTTAGATTTCTTGTTTGATTTTAGATATCACAGTATCAGAACCTTGCAGATAATTTTTTATCAATTCAATATGTATTTATTCCTGGTATGCAAGTTCTAGGACCATTATTGTGCAATCTGTGCATAGATCATTGCATAAATTAAGTGATTTTCCTTTTGAAATTTGATTGCAGAATATGAATCCCTATTGGCATTAATCTCAGCCATACATTATCTTTATGGAAAGCTGACCTTTATTTTCTAATAAATTATCATGGGATGCAGGTCTAGCAGTTGTTTTGTTTGCTCTTTTAAATAAGAGGTTTCAGTTCAAAGTAAGAAACAGTAATAGGCTCATATCAGAAATGCATCCATTACTTTATGGACAAGAAGTAAGTTTTTAAAAAGTAAAAATGTCCTGTTTTCAGCTGAGATAGAGTTAATTTTCTTTCTAATAGCCGACAGAGTGCCGTGTTTTGGATTTAGTATGAGAATAACGTTGATAACACACTGATGTTTTTAGTTGTTGCCAAGCAGTTGAGGACTTTTCAGCTTCTCATACTGGCCTGTCAACAAGAAGGCTGGGGGTGCCCAAGAAGCTGGGAGGGGACATGGCCAGGGCAGCTGACTCAAACTGGCCAAAGGGATATTCTTTACCACATGATGTCATGCTCTGTATATAACTGGGAGTGGGCTGAGAGGCAGTTTGTCTTGGGAACTAGCTGAGTATCAGTTTCAGTTGGTGAGCAATTGCGCTGTGCAACGCTTGTTTCATATATTCTAGCATTAGAATGTATTAGTATTAGTGTTAGTGTTTATTAGTATTAATATTAGTATTAATTAGTATTAGTATTGTCTTCCTTTTCTGTCCTATTAAACTGTCTTTATCTCAATCCACAAGTTTTACCTTTTTTTTTTTTCTTTTCTATTCTCTGTTCCATCCCACTGTGGGGGAGTGAGCAAATGACTGTGGTGTTGTTTTAGCTGCCTGCTGGGTTAAACCATGACACAAGTAAATAACTGCTTTTCTTTGGATTAATTAAATATTGCTGCATCGGAGCCTGGAGAATAACTGCAGCTAGTATCTATAGACACTGTCATTGGCTCAACCCTAGAACACAATGACAAAGATGCAGGAGAACAGATGCTATTTTATGTTTTGGAGCTGAACTATTGTCGTCTTTCCCCAGTTACGTCCATAGAGATATCTGTGCAAGCAGAGAGATCAGGTGACTGACACATAGACCTTTCTTCAGACAGCAGGGGAGATGGTGAGTTCTTGGCTCTTCTGACATCCAGACTCTCGTATTGCTGACTTCTTTTTTTGTTCCACTCTGTAGATTTTTAGTCCCATGAAAATACTCTTACACGTTGAGTTTGGTTGTAATAACGGACTGTGAAACAAAAGAAATGTGCTGTTATCTTACAAGATGATTTGTGCTCCTTTGTTTGGAGATGCTGCCAATCTTAAAAAAAAAAAAAAAATTAATATCTCCCCAGATAGATTGCTTTCCCTTCTGTCTTATTTTAAATTCATACTTTTCCTGTAATGAAGAATATTCAGTTCCTTCTTCTTCCAATGATGTTCTATGTTTGTTTTAGATTTAGCCAGTTATTATCAAGAATCCCCTGAAAATTACATCCTGTGATTTGATACCAGTTAATCAAGACTTTGTGCATTCCTGCCCTTTTCTCAAAATGTTAGTCAGCTCATCAGATTTGGACAAAATCAATCTGGACGTGGTCACGACATCTTGAACTCATTATTTCTGTCTTCTGTTCCCTGCACTGGAGCTTCCCAGGAAATCTAGCAGTCCTGCAGATGGTTGCTTGCTTCCTCCATACCAAGAGAAAAATGAGATCCACCATCCATCTAAAGTGCTGGGTAAACATCAAAGAGCTCAGAGATTTAAAGGATATAAACTTTTAAACATTTATGTGCTGAAAAAAGCCAGTGTCTCAGAGCTGCAAAACAGCACTAAAATGTGAAAAAAGCAGAGAACTCTACTGTTTTCTTATTGTAGAACAACTAGGTCTAGAATAAGTGTGTGTGTAACAGATATATCAGGACAGACAGGAGTTTCTAAATCATTTGTACACTCTCAGCACGGGTGAAGCAGACATGCAGCTGGTTTTGGAGGTAAGCATGGGCTAGCAAGTGACTAACGCACTGAATCATCTTCACTCAGAAGAATTATTACAAATAAGTTGAGCCAGAGGCTTGAAAGATATACAGTCGTGGTAGTCCCTGTATGACCAAGTCCACCCATCTTGTTGATTTCTGTGGTCATTACTCTACATGAAGAAGTGCTTCAGCTCAAAGGATCCTCAAGACTTTTTTCCTGTGGTGCAGGTCTTCCCAGCTCTTTTTGTGGTGACTGGAAACTACAATGCTTCTTTGTTTCCCAGTCTTCCTAATTATGCTGATGGAGAGGACTCTTTCTCTACAGAGCAAGGCTATCGTTTGATTAAATGCCTTGAGTTTGGAAGAAAACAGTCCAGGAATTACATTCTTCTGTATATAGGATAAGGTGGGTTTTTTTCTTTTCTTTTTGTAAAGAAGAAACATGAAATAAAAACATTTATAGCCAATGTAACCAGAACACAGAGTACCACGTTCTGAATTAACATCATGGTTTCAAAAAGCAGCCAATAATAAAGTTGCATAATTTCATTTCTTGATGCAGAGTCACTTGCTGTCTTCTTGCACAGGGAAGGACTGGATATGTCTTTTTTTTTTGTTATTAATTTTACTCTTGAAGCAGAGTGTCATCCACAGACCAGAGTCACACAACACTAGATGCTTTAAAAACTGTAGAATGTTTACAGTACTGTTTCTGTATACAAATAAGCTAAATTAAGGTCTCATTTTAAGACTTTAACAATGAAAAATGGTGTGCTAATTTAAGCGGGCTTCTTCAGGGACTTAATTTTACTAATCCTTGTCTATGTTGCAAGCCGGAGACATTCTATGAGGCATACCAATTATTATTTGTAGAAATGAGAATAATCAGCTAGCAAAGGGCTGGAAAACCCTTTATAAATTTTAAGGGAAGAGTTTCTTGAGCTTTAAGGCATTTGAGTGAGGCTGGCTTTACAGTCTGACTGGGACATCTTCACTCAGAAGAATTATTACAAATAAGTTGAGACAGAGGCTTGGAAGTTTTACAGTCATGGAAGTGCTTGTATAACCAAGTCCACTTATCGTGTTGCTTTCTGTGGTCGTTATGTTAGTCTACACAAAGAATTGGTTCAGCTCAGAGGATTCTTCAGAGCTTTAATGTCACACCGCCAAAGGAATCAATTACTCGATGGAGAATCTAGATGGGTTGCTGTTGCTCCTCGTATCTACTAATTAAATGTGCTTGAAAAATACAATATAAAAACACAATATAAACTGAAATGTAGATGTAAATGCTTCAGATTTCTTTTAATCTTTGAGATTTGTGTGTGTGATTCTGTTTGAGGGGATTTAATAATGTCACTCAAGATAAAGTCTGCATCTCTATCTTCTGAAATACTTCTCTATGCAGTTGTTCTTCTAATTGTTACTGGATTTGAGTGAGGGGAGCTCACATTGGTCTACAGGATAATTGAATAACAGACAATCATTGTTTTGGGGATTATCTCATTCCTTAAGGTGGACATTACCAGGGAATTTGATCATTCAATTATAAGCACCTGTTTCATGTTTACATACATATTCCTTTTAGGAAAGGTGCAATCATACTTTCTCTCCTTTTTCCCTCTCTGAAGAGAGAGAATGACCTCCTCTTTCTTTCTGGGCATGGGTAAGATGTACTCCCTGCGAGTGCTTCCATAAGGGCTAAAAGATTAAAATATCATTTAGATATCAATGACATTAGGTCACTGAGAAAGACAAGCTTCTGACGGGGATTTACTTTTCATTAAAAAGGTCTTCATGAGCTATTGTAGAAGAGTCTTGATCCCAGACAGTGTATTTTATGTAACATTCTCCTTCGCAGGAACTAGCTGGTGACCTCTCTGACCTCAAAGCCATCCTCAGAGCTGGGGGGCTTTGGTCAGCCTTGTTTTTCTCTGCAAATTTCCAACTGTTTCCTACAGTCAGTATTAGCTCCTGAGATCTTTAGAGCATACAAGATTACTCTTATTTGTTACTACAATTGATTAGTCTGTAGGCTGAGACATTTTGCTAGTGCTTTTCTCCTATGCTCTTGCTGGTAGCACTTCAAGTCTTGGTCATTAAGAAAATTAGGCAGTGTATCTCCTACTGCTGTTACCTGGTACTCTTACCCAAAGTCGTAAGGCCAAGGGAGGAGTATTCTCACATTAAACTAGTCATCTTTTGTTTTCACGTACTATGAAAATTCAGAAACCAACTCTAATGTGCACACATTCAGATCAGCATGAATCAAAAGGCAGTATTTTGCCCTAACTTATCCACTTTCCAGCTGCTTTAAGGAAGAAACTAACTCGTGTATACCTGAGGACAGGATATGGCCTGAACGTTGACTTCCCAACAGGACAATGACAGGCTGAAAAAAACCTAATTTGCCATCTGCTGAGTGAAGAGAGAAGCAGCCTATCAGCTGCTGTACAAGTTGGAGGCTATCCACGTTGACCTCTGCTCATGTCCAGGCAGCTTCTGAGGTCCCTTCTGTTGCCAGCAGTCTGCCATTTTATAGCATTGGCCCACAAAGCAAATGAGATGACTGCAGTTCTTATCACCACTGAAATAAAGTGCAAAAAACCACCACAGAGCCATTGAAGTACTTGGTAAGGTCTAGCACCTGCAAGACTCATTGCATGAAACCTCTTTGCCTGAAAGCTGTTTATTTAGACCACAGTACAGGATATTTGTCTTCAGACCAGTCTGTAAAACGTCTTCACAGACTGTTAGTACCATGTCACAAAACAATAAAATTAAATTTTACTTATGTGGGCCCAAACTATCATTCTGCCTGCTTGACTTCTTTTCTCCATGCCTCTTTGCTTGATTCTTAATTTATACAGTTCATCTATCCTTGTTGATCAAACCAGATCATAACATGAACTAGGGAGATCCAAATGTATTTGCTATTTAGTTTGCAACACTTGTTATAGCCTTTATGAGAAATGTAATACTGTCTTATTAAACCCGTTGTGGTTTAACCCCAGCTGGCAACTAAGCACCAGGCAGCCACTCACTCACTCCTCTTCCCCAGGTGGGATGGGGAGGACAATCTAAAAAAAAAAAAAAAAAGTAAAATTCATGGATTGAGACAGAGACAGTTTAATAAGATGGCAAAGGAAGAGTAAATTATAATAATGACAATAATAATAATAATGATAAAAGAATATACAAAATGAGTGATGCACAATGCAATTGCTCACCACTTGTTGACTGCGGCCCAGCCTGTCCCCAAGCAGTGATCACACCCCCAGCCAGCTTCCCCCAAGTTTATATACGGAGCATAACGTCATATGGTATGGAATATCCCTTTGGCCAGTTTTGGTCGGCTGTCCTGGCTGCCCCCTCCCAACTTCTTGTGCACCACCAGTCTCCTCACTGGCGAGGCAGTATGAGAAATTGAAAAGTCCTTGTCTTGGTAAACATCGCTTAGCAACAACCAAAACATTAGTGTGTTATCAACACCACTCTCATCCCAAATACAAAACACAGCACTGTACCAGCTACTAGGAAGAAAATTAACTGTATCCCAGCCGTAACCAGGACAACCTTATCATGTACTTTTATCAACCATCTTTTTTTGGCTAGAACAGAAACAGGAAGATAAGACTCTGAAAGTATTTAAATCAGTGTTTTACTGACCATGAAAGACGCTATCTGCAAAACAATCAGCAATTAGCTCGCATATCTGACTCCATGCAAGAAAAGCTAGCTGTACGTGATAAATGTGAACTGTGTAACTGTTTAAGCTTTGAATTGGATCTGCTGAGATATGTCTGGTGCCCTTGGTCAAAGTACTTCTTCTGGTTTAGGATTCAGGACGCTTATGCTATATACTTAGCATCACCCAAAATAAGTAGGTCACCACTGTAGAATTATGCAGATGCATTTGCTGATACAAAGTCTTTTGCTAACTTTCAATTTCATGATAATTATTCTTAAAATGCACAAGAAATTGTATGAGTAGCAATGCTCCCTCGTTTAGTTTGAGGTTGAGAAGTACAAGAGCAAAGGTTCCCACTTAGATCAAATCAGAAGGGAGGAAGAAGTTCATCTTTATTACAGGCACTTATGAGACAATTTTCTCCTGTCTTTTACTGTGCCTGCTACAGTCTTCTCACCTCCTCCCCAGTGAGGGAGCTGGATGCAGCATGGCTGATGTCAGTGCGAGAGAAATAACCTTTATCAATGCTGCTACCCTGTCTCCTCCGGGTGTTCCCATGATTGTCTTGCAGTGAGGAAAGTATCTCAAAGCTTCCTTAATTTTTAAGTCAGGTCCCTGAGTACTGGGGTAAGTCTAGTCTTTTCTTTATACTTTCAAAGAGAGAAGCTTAGAAGGAAACATCAAAATTCATAAAGCGCCCTGTGTGGAGAGTACTAGTTCAGGAACTTTCAACGCTTTCTATGTAGGTGAATCACCATGTCGTGTATTGCCAATGACAATTCTAAAAAATTAACTTAGAAAGGTTTGGAGAAGGTGATGACAGCTCTTCTACATGTTCTGTAACCTCCACTTGTCTTTCAGTTTGCTCCTACAATATTTCTGGATTCAGGGGTATGCCCCAATGTGCTGCCACCACTTACCTTGTACCTCAGCCTACAAGTCCTGTTCCACTTACACAAGGGCTAATGAATGTGGCTTTGATAGAACCACACTGTCATGGACAAGAACTGGGGGAAAAGATGAAGTATACATAGGAAACCCCACATAATTTCCAATTTTCATTTCCACACATTTCCCTAAAGGAAAAGTTTCCATTGGAAATTCATAATAGAAACTGAACTTTTGGAAGAGTGAAGGTATTTCAGCTAAAATGTGTATTTTTTAGAACAACTGTGGATCAAGGTAGCTCAGTGATGCATTCTTATGAGATAGATAGTGCATGACTTCATGAAGCAATTTACTTCTTTAGAAATACTGGCAGAATTATTTTCTGGATATTGATTACTGATCATACAATCTGTAAAAGAATTGGAATTAAGTGGTGAAAAAGGGACAGAGCTACAGACTTGCTTTTCTTTCAATTTCTAGAATGGCTGTTGTTAGTTATCACATATTTTTAGAAATTATCTACAACCATAATAACATAACAATAACATTAACCGAGCAAAAATTATGGGCAGTCTTATGGTGTGTTAGCCTGAGATGTCATCACACCTACAGTTTAGTAGTTTCTTTTTTTCAAAGACCAGATAAAGTCTCCACTGGAATGCAGGCCACAGCCTTGTGTCTGTAAATCAACGTTTCTCTGCTAGGAAGGTGAGGAAGAATTGGGCATCCGAGTGCCAGAAACCAGAGCATAGCACATGACAAAGAGCAGGAAGCAACAACACAAGTCAATGTGGCAAAGAAGAAAGGAAAGATTATGCTGACCATAAGCAGATGGTCTATACTTGCCTCTTTTATCAGATTCATAAATCTGGGTCCAAAACGCCACGGCTTGTGTCTGTGGCACTGCAGGGAGCTGACAGTCATTTGGGAGGCACGCTGGGAGGCCACTGCTACCATGTAAACAGCATCGTACATCAGAGCTGCTTCAGTCTGCAAGAAAAAACAGAAAGGCTTTCTTTAGTGTACATCTTTGTGCCTGGTCCCTGCTTTTCTCCACTAAGAATCATTCCTTTGGGCTATTGTTATGGAAAAGGCCACTACTGGGCTCTCCACAGAAATCTGAGGTGGAAAAAAAATCAATTTTTTGCAGCTTATATTAATTTCAGAGTATTTTCTGGTGAGCATTGGGAAGAAAACTACATTGGGTAGCTACAGGAAGAGAGAGGTCAGTGGGTCCAGCGCAGGAAGGAGCACACAGGTAGGTCTGTGTCATGAAGGGGGGTTTTAAGCAGCCCAGGTCTCATCCTCCAGGCATGTCTTATGGCCAAGCACTTTGCATTACCCAGTCTTCTATAGTTTCCTTATGGGAGTTGCCAAAGATTTTCACCACCCCAAGGTGTGTCATTAGAAAGCACCATGCAGGTGCTCAAGCCAGTCTCTGCCCAGCGTGCAGCTTGGTGTGGCATGGTGGCGTGGCATGGTGGCGTGTGGGAGGGCTGCCCACGTGGGGCCCATGCTAGCTCCCCATCGCTGCTCTTCTCATGGCTCTTGTGGGATTACTTTCTTCCTGAAGGGGCAGGCAGGCTCTGCTTGCCAGGGAAATCAATCCCACCGAGCACCTGGTAGGTATCCCACTGGACAGGTATCTACTGTCTCTAAGTGTCTACTGCCCTCAAGGCTTTTGTCACAAATGTGTGAAATGGCCCCACCAAGATTTGGCCAGGGCTGTTCCCCTGCCATACCTCCCATGCCGTCTTAGAGAGAGGTGAACTGTCCTTTCGAGGTGCCTTTTTTTGATGGTTAAGTTGAACTTATATATTTAACTTCTATCTAAGGATAGATGAATATAGCCCTTAGACACCTAGATATTACTAAAATTACAGGATGCTGGTTGTGCATCTGAGTTTCTTTTGACAATGGGTTTGTTGGTTTAAAAACATGCCCAGTAAGTCTCAAGCTGAGATCGCACACCCTGTCACCCTTTATCATTGGGAAGTTTTAGAAAAATTCACCTTCACCTTCACTGTGCTTCAGTGCTCTCATGTGTGAGGTGGGAACAGCCATGTTTCACTTAATGCACAGGGATGCTGTAAAAATGAAGTGCTTACCTTTCTTGTAAATCTACTGAATAATTAAATAGGTGTCTTAAAAAATAGTACTAACTCTGCAGATGAGAAACTGGACTCATTTATATGAACTGCAAAGTTAATCCATTTTTTATTCTTTTCCCATGCAATTCCTTTGGGAAATTAATAGATTTGATTCTTTGTCTGTTTTCTTTACCTAAGTAAATTACAACAGCATCAGTCTTACCAGCATTGGAGGTTTTTGCTGGCAATTAAATGTGATCTGAATTTATCAACTAATCTTAGTATACCACAGATGAGGAATCACTCTTGACACACTAGTCAGGATCTGCCCAAAACAATGCTCCTACAATCAGAGCAAATTGAAAACATTGTAAATGGTGAGGCAAGCAGGGGGAGACAAAAACAGCTGTTCTCAGCATTGAGTGACTTAAAACAGATATTTACTCTAAGCAGACCTAGGGACTAAGGGCCTGATCCAAAATCCCTCAAAATCAATGGAAAGATTCCCATCAATGTCAGTGGAGTTCAGATTGTTTTTTACATTAGACTGGGGACACGTGCATTCAGGATTGAATTTTACTTGAGCACTGGAGTCCCGGTCTGCCTCTGTCCCAAGCCTAGAGACTCTGGAGACTTGGTGAAAATGCTTTAGTGTGTACCTCACTTTGCACTCCTATCTGGGACCACCGACGCTTTTACTTGATAGCATGGTGCATCCTGCATTGTTTGTATGTTGGCAGCATTGCCAGACTTGGCTGTTTCAATCTAGTGCTTGTGTAACTTGTTACTCATCCATTCTGCCATGCAGCGACTGGGAGGCTGTATTACCTCCCTTAGCCTTTTATTTTCCCCTCGCTCTTGTTCTGGTTTAGGGCTTGGGGTTGCGTGGAGGAACAAAAGGTCACCTCATTTTCTGAAGCAAACCACCTTATATTGATGTCTGTACTTGTGCATAAAAAGAAAGGGACTAAAGTTAGAACTAAAGAACTTGTCTTTCTAATTTTCATAATATTTTTAAATTATTGCAAAGAAACCCAAAGATCTGATTAGAACAACTATGCCTCTGTGTGCAATTCGGGCATAAAGTGAGACATGAACTCACAACTGTCTTACTCATGCCCTGCTGACTTCCCACAACCTGACATCAGGGCAAACAATATAGCATGAACCAGAAGGGAGAAATCCTGAGTTAACAATAGGACATGTAATCCTGATCTCCTTATACTGTGCAGCTTGTCATAGCCTTATTGTCTAATGAAATATAGCAGTATTGCAGCTCTCCATCACACTGAATAAGCAGCACTTGCTATGAATATTTAAAAGATCACAGCCAACTAGAAAGATGCTTTCCTTGGTGCTCATGCTGTTTCAGAGCATCAAGGACACTAAGAGATTATAGAGATGCAAAGGAGAGGATAAGAGCCTAGTAAGAACTTTGGTTTTCCTAGTTTTACAGCTGGGTGAATGCAGGTGAACAGCTGCCCTTGCAGGTCTTGTGTATTCACATCAGAAGTTCCCAGAGGCAGCTTTCTCCCCTGCTTTGCATATGAGTGAGCACAATGGCACTGCCCAAACAAGCAACATTTTTTTTGAAATGCTAGAGATAGCACACATAATGCATTTTTCTTCAGGATGTTAGGATGTTTCAAAATTTTCCCTGCAATCATCTGCAATAAAGTCTATTTCATATCAGTTTGAACTCCAATCAGTACATGGGATTTATTATCTTATATTGCAAAAAGATGGCAACCCTTCACCTGACAAAACTGAATGGAGTCACGCTGCCCATGTAATTGTTCCTATTCTTTCCTTTGCTTCTTGGGGGAGTGGCAGGGAGGAAATCCTAATTTCCTGGCTTGATGATAACTTTCATTTATCTTTAAATTACATCTTAAAAGCCGTAGTTGCTGTAGATGGTGGAAATGAAGAGAAAGGGCACTTTTCCAATTTAAAAATGCTATTACCTGTCCACATGTACAATATCTTTCCCTGCAGGTTATAAATCGTATACCTGCTCTGAAAGTTTTTATTTCCTGCTATGTTCTTCACTCCATCCCAAACGTTATTAGAGAAATGAGGCAGAAGTCTATACATTTGACAACAATAAGATGAATGATGTTAGCTGGATGGCACCATGACAGAGATTTGCCACCCACCTCTAGAGCTGCCCAGCAGTGGTTTGTCACACAGATAAGTACAACATTGGTTCGTGGGCCAAACGCACTTTTGGGGAGAAGCAGGTAAAAGGAAGGCTGTTTTGGGGATGCTGCTTCAGCATTTGCATTGTGAAATAAAGCAGTAATGGGATCGGGCCACATCAGCTAGAACAGCGCCGCGAAGCCCACTGTAGACGCCCCTGCATCGTTGTGGTTGTTCACTTACCGTCATCATGCCATCGAGGAGGCCAGTCTCTGGCTTCGGTGGCGCCTGTAGACGCTCCATTGACCATTTCTCAATGACCGATGAAACTTGTGGATTCTCGATGTTGAGCAGGCGAAACCCTGTCATATTTACTCCGCTGTATCTGTAGGGTTCCAGGTCTAATGCAAATAGATCCTAAATCATCATTCAAAAAAAAAAAAAAAAGAAAACCAGATGTAGTATTTTTACAGCAAAATGTTCAGAAGGTACAATTAGACCAAAATTGTATTTGATTTTCAATCCAAAGCTCCAGTGCTGTTTTTTTTCTCCTCTGTGAACGCTCCGCTTGTCCTCAAAGCCTAGTCTTGACCGCTTCAGTTATAAATCTGAATAAACCAAAGCTGTGTGAAATTTATGACAAACCACATATCTGCTTTGTTGGAACGTAAATATCATTTCCCCACAACAACATTATTTCGCAACCAACCTGCATAGCAGTATCTAATTTTAATTTACAGCAGTCCTCTAACAGTGTTACAGCTCTGACAAACCAACATGAGGAATTAGCTGGCCAATGTCAAGCTTATTTCTCAACTCAGGGAAGGAAAATTCCAAGAGATGTCAAGAGCTATACACTTTTACTACTTATGAATCCCATTTTTCTCCTGCCTTGCCTCCTTCAGGTGACTTGCTGCCAGTATGTCTAATGGACATGTCAGGCCAGTGCACAGTCAACCCACACGCTTCAGTGCTCGGCGTTAACGGGGCAGGAAAATAATGGATATTCTAAGTGATATAATTGTGTGGCACACTCCGCAGCTGTATTTATCAGGCAGTGTAAATATGATAACTGCTTTTCAAAGCCTGAAGGTTGTTTTTCAAAACAACTTTTTGCTGATCCCGGCAGGCCAGTAAAATGACAAATGCATTGGTCATGGTTTAATACCACAGTAACCATCAAAATGTCAACATTTACAATACCACAACGCCGAGCTACCACCAGCACTGCTTACTGCTTGTTCTAATATCTGCTCTATATTATCTCATGCATATTGGTGGTGGTGGTTATCATTTTATGTTAGATTCACTGCCATTGTATAAAACTGTATGTTCCACAGTGAATCCTAAATATTCACATTTTTCTTGATGTTTAAATGGCCTCAAAGAGAACTATTTCAAGGTACTACTTCAAGTTCCAAACAGCTAGAGAGTCTTCTCTGACTAATGAATTGACTATTGGATTCAAAACAATTTTTCAATTCCACATAGAATTTTATAAGTAAAGGAAAGAAAGAATAAGCTGATGCACATGAACAGATATAAACCAGCCCTCTAGGATTGTTCTAGCAATATTGGTTCTTTGCTCTCTTTCTGGACTACAATGCAAATGGACCTTAAGCATAGATTGAGTTATATATATACATAGCACGTTAGTTAATATACAGGAAAAAATGTGCTGAAATAAGTATTTATAGGTTTGTACCATAGAAGAAAATTTAGGGGTTTTCTTTTACTGTAAAATTTCCCAAGTGATTTTATACATATGTGATTTTGTGTTTTTATGAATAAAGTAAACATTTTAGTGATGAACTGCGTCACCCGTGGTGCTTGCACTTGGCTCCACTGCAAAGCCATTCATTCATTATTTTGTTTCACTCTGATCCACCTGTATCAATGGCTCCTCCTTAAACACAATACTGCAATTAATTCTCATTGTATTAAAGCATTAGCCGGCCCCACAGATACTGCAAAACCAGCTTTCTTACAGAACTGTGACTCCTGATATTACTAAGGAATGTTAGTACTAATTTTCCAGGGGTTTCCTTGAATAATGGCAACAAAGATCCCCTAGAAAAAGTGTAAATTTTTAGCTGTCTTTTCTGCAACAAAGAAAATTCACCCCCAAATCTTTAGTGCTCCTTACCAGTGTTGTAAAAAAGTAGTGGTAGTATTCGGTCATCATTCCCATGGAGAGAATCTGTTGAAAGAGGTTGAAAGGTGAATGTACTTTACACCGGATGCTTTCAGTGTACTGCACTGTCTTTTGAAAAGCACGCGTTAATCTGGAACAATACATTACAGGTTATGAAAACTTGATTACAATAAAACCTACATTTTTCTTCAGGAGCAAAAAAAATCATAAGGTATTTAAATTATGCTTTTATCACCTCTGCTCAGGAAAGCGATTAAAGATTGCAAAACTTCTAGGACAAGAAAAATGACTAGCGATAACAAGGAGCTGATTTTTTAAAAGTGAAATTCTTTAGTCTGCAGTTTAGAAGTGTTACAAAGGAATTTACTGGCAGACAATGGAATTTGTAGAGAAAAGTGCTTAGAAGAGGGTTGTTTTTTTTTTTAATTCTGCATTACCATGTGAGAACAAGACACTCGGTGAGTACTCACCGAAGTAAACCAGAAAAACAAAAAGAAAAAAGCTTCTATAAACCCCTTTTGTTCCACCTGGGGAATGCAGGTCTGCAGGAGGCTGTCAAAACAACTGGTATGAAAGGATTTCTGGTCTGGATTAATTTTCTAGCGTCAGACCTTTTGAAGGTCTGCAAGGTAAGGATGGCATGTAAAGGCATACTGACTGGCCACCTCGGGCAGGAGAGGAAGAGTTTTTTTCCCCAGCCCTCACGTTGCAGGAAACTTCGAGAGGGATGGGGTTTTTCCCCTCAGCCTCTCTCTAAAAATGATTGGGAATTCTTACACAAAACACCCCTGATGGTGTACAGCAGGATTCTCTACAGTTTCAGCCCAGCATCACCTCCGCTCGTTGCAGCGTCCATGCACACTGTTACCTTTTTACCCTCTCTGGGATCTTGTGAGGAGGAGGAGGAACGATGAGCTAGGAAACTACCCAAGAATTCATTATCGTGATAGTAACACAGACAAAGGTTAAACATTATTCAGTCTTGATCGCAGTAACATAAGCATCTGCTATTAATAGTATTTTAGGACACGTTTAGCAGTGCCTGAATAGCTGTTTGAAAGACGACAGAAAATAGTATGATTTGGCTTGCCAAAATTCTCTTTCATGGCAAAAGCCTCTGAAAATCAGTTGTGTGACTGTGTATGGCAACTCCTCACATAAAAAAAGGCAAAAACCTAAACTTTCTAAGCTGCAGTAGATAATAAAACCAGCTCAGTGTTAATCACAAACAACCAATCCATTTCCAGCCACTAAAAATCAAGCCAGAAGGCAAGTATTTTATTGAAGTGCTCCACTGAATTTACATGTCAAAATTGCCTTTTTTATTTCTTATTTTATTAATCCTCTTCTATTCCATTTCTTAGAGTTATTTGATTACCTGTAGAAATGAGCAATCTAGCAATCCTGGAGACTGATGTTCCTTCCCTATTTACGCACAGAAAATGATATATATGATCAATGGAAACTTTTGTGTGCTGTGTTTCCCAGCTGACCCGGCTGGACGCAGTTCTGCTCCCTGGAGCTGTTGGATTTCTGTGTCTAAGGTCCCTGCTATGGGAAGGAGGTGCCAGTCAGGATTTTTATGATACAGGTCTCTTTTGAGCTGAAAGTGTATTGAAATAACCCAATTGCTTCACATGGGGCACATACCATAGGTTATACAAATGTGGTTGGAGCCCAGGTAGTCCTGTGTATGTCTAAGTTTATTTGGTCCTCTAGAGGATGTCTGCAGTTAGCCCATGGTGTTACATCAGTATGAAAGCATGTTCATAGTAATAAGTGTAAACAGGAGGATACAAATACCCAGATTTAAATTATTGATTCATTACAGTTTTAATTCTAGTTTGAGATAGAAGAGATGCTATCGAGTCATTGCACTTCTGTTAGCAGAAGATATAAACTGCAATCTGCCTGCATAGAAATAGTAAGACAATGGAGAATCAGGGCAATGCTAAGCCACATAATGCCTTAAAATACAGCTTTACATTAACTAGACTGATAAATTAACTAGAATTACAATAAAGTGTGTAGCCTGGATGTTTGGGAAGCATTATCTAGCTTGTGCTGCTGCAGCTACACTGCTACTGGGTAACCAGCTGGTTAATCCAAGGTAGCCTGGTTATTGCTTTCCTCACAAATCCAAGGATAGTAGCCTGAGAGGAGTGTTTGCCTCCTGAACACATTTCTGGTTAAAACTTTTTATGAGAATATTGATTCCCAAGTAATGCGCTATAAACAGAGCTGGAAGGACACACACATACCTGTGAATAACAATGATTTCACAAGTCATGCTACAGGATTGTCTTTGAAAAAAACCACAACAAACAAACAGAATCAAAAGCCCTGAAGACCAAAGGCAATTGCTTGTAAAAAGTGAGGTTCAGCCCGCAATGTTATCTGCCATAGCCAAGACACAGGTTGACGATGGCATTTGCTGGAAGGGTGCCATGGATTTGCCAAGGACCCTGCACCCAAAGGCTCCATGAGAGATGCTCGCTGAAATTCTTCCCAAGAAAGCATTGCAGCAGCCCAGGAAACCTTAACCAACATGTCACTTTTGTAATTTCTATATTAACAATGACTCAATTAAGATATGAAGATACAGATAGCTGGAAGGGAGCTTGTAAGTGGCACACACACATTAGCAATGTCCTCGCTTGGTTAAGGAACAAGAGTTGATGTTGGATCTGTCCCAGGCTGGGCCCTGATCTGCCACTGAGCTCTGCCCCCTCACTTAGCATTGCTCACAAGAACTGCCTTAACTGGTTCTCCTCCTCTCTAACAGTCATTGAAGATGATAATTACCTAACAGTTATACAGCACTTAGACATCACTGTGACACGTGAGTTAGATCTGTAGCTTGACCTAAATAGGGTGCTTTTTATTCATGGAACGTAAGGACTTTGTAATAATAACTTACTTATGTTTTAGGGTAACGTGGTCGCTAAGTAAAATTTCCTATGAGTGACAATTTAATCAAAGTACCAAATGCCCACTCTGGCGGATGGTATTAGGAAATCAGGAGATGAAGCCAAGTTAAAGCGAAAGAAAGAGGAATGCTGAGCATCATGCTGGAGACCCCAAAGCATTAATGACTGCCAAGCCTGAATGACTTGGATGCTCCTATTAGTGTAAATAAGAGAGTTACAAGGACTCATCTTCCACTGTGTGTTTGCAACACAGCAGGTACGGGGAAAGCAGCTTCTAGGAACTAGCAGGAGCAAGACAATAATAAAAGCATGTTAGGAGCAAAGACTCCTTTCAGGTTGGGACACCTCTGAGGTACCTTGCAGAGCAGCTGCACAGGCTCTTCCCACAGAGCAAGTGTTCTCCCCACTGGAGAAAACGAGCACAGCAGCCCAGAGGAGAGAAGGGAAGGCAGCAAGATTGGTTTATGCATATATAGCTGCCCACAACTGAATGAGATTTCATTACACATTCCTATTTAAATAATTTTGTATGTAATTATTTAAATAATTATGTTTCTGATATAAATGTCCTATTTAAATAATAACAGCTTTTACTTACTGCGGAACTTAGATGAATGTAAACTAGTGAAACCAGGCTAAAATATTCTCCATTCTCCTTGTAGATCTCCTATCCATCCTACCCTGTATAAAATCTGTCCTTCAACCAAATTCAGATATGGTTGCATTATGGTTTATCTTGGCAAACAGGATAAAGACATTTCCATCTCTAATTATCCATTTCAGATCAGAAGTTTTGGCCTTGTCTTTTGCAGATCTATACTTTTAGCAGTGGGTCATGAACTGTAATGTGGATCTGAAAAAGTATCAGTGGTCAAATTATATATGGCAAGCTGACGTAAACCGGATAAAAGGACTCTGTCTTATATCTGTAATTCTCTTTGGGTGCCCTATTCCTGGCTTGCATCATATCCCAGCTCCAACCTGCAGTTCTTTATCTTGTAAAAAAAATCACCGCCTCATTTAGAGCTGGTGTCAGTCTTCCTTCAAGGCAGGCTGAAACCAGAATGATGGTGAAGCATATTAGTGGGAACTGCATTAAATACTTTGCTTGCTTTCACTTTGCATTTTCCTCACTCATGCTATTATTTAATTTCCTCGCTATTAAATGAATGCATTTCATTATCCAATTAATTAGTACCACCACTGTTTTCTAAGCCCAGGAAGATACACCATAACAAATAAAAGCCCCTCTGCCTCCTTGCCTCTCAAGTGTTCAATATAAAAAGTTTATATTGTGCTTACAGTGCTACCCAGGACTCTATGTAGACAGCTTTACTTGGACGTGACTTAACTCAGTGGAAATATGCATCCTGCTCAGGCACAGCAGCGGTCCAGCTGGAGTGGTATAGAGTTCCTCCGACGTGGACATGAGCCATGTCAAGAAACAAGATATATTCTGTAAATACTTTGCAAGTATTGGAGTCCAGCTGGAAGCAAGGGCCATAGCAATAGGGCAGGACAAATGTGTTGGCCCAGTGTCCCAGTCAGCTGTAGCTGGCTCCTTCTGCTTCCTGAAGAGATCCCAGGGAGCTAGGGCAGCAGCATTACCTTTCAAATTCCAGCACGGACATCATCTCACAGTACCAAGACTGAAAGCACTCTTTCAGTTTGAAAGTCTACTTGCATTTGCACCACCCAGTGAATCTTCCAAGGAAGCAAAGATCAACTCCACGTGCAAGATGTAGCATGGATGGCACTGTGCTGAATTTATGTAACTAGTTTAGCTTTCATCTAGATGGCACAGCTAACAAGAACAGAGAGGCAGAGGTCTCGGCATAGTGCAGCTATGACATTGCACAGCAAGGATCCCAAAAGACTGTACTCTGATTTATAGCCCGTGCTGCTGTATCTTCAAATCTCAAAATAAAGCTTCCAAGGCAATGGCCACATTTACTTCTATAGAGACCCATGTTTATATTTGGGAACTGGAGCCCATTTCAGGATGAATTACCCCGCCATACCCTTTCTGTGCCCATGGTCTTTACTGATGTCTTAACCCATGCACGCCTTAGGGACCAACGCTCTTGCCATCTGATGCCATTCAGCAGTAACCAGGTGGCCAGAAAAGGATGTCCCCCCATCGACAACCCCTTTATAAAATCAGTAAGAGAGAAGAGAACCAGTGAGGTGCTTCTCACCCTGGGGCTTGGGGGGCATCTGGGGGTATCTGCTGCTGGTATTTCTCCAGCAGCAGTGAGAACAGAGCTAATCCTGCCTTTTCTTAGCAGAGAGTGGGCTTCAGCCTAGCTGTCGAGTTACTAGAAGGAACTGAAGTTTTATATTCTCACATTTATTATTGTACCTAGAATGTATACTATGGTGACACTTAGTTTTCATACTTCTGTAGGAACTGAATTAATTATTTTGCTCTCTGTCTGTCACATAGCGAAAGTGAACATAGAAGTCTTTATAAAAAGCTCTGTGAGCGTCCTAAACCTGATTAAATATACAGTACATTTCATAAAATTTATTTTAGACGTGTGGAGGAAGGAGCAGATAATTCAAGGCTAGTAGCAACATAATTATCAGAGATGAGTTTGCCTAGCAGTAAAATCTATGTCAACTGTTGGTGTGTTAGAAGAATAAATTGAAGGTTAACTATAACAACCTAACCTCTTGAACTAAGTTCCTTAGACAAAAAGGCAATATCAGACTAAATACAGTATGTCCAGGATATATTGGAAGATTTGTGCATAAAACAGATTGCAGTTTGCAATAGCCAGATTTAACTGACTTGTGGGATTGCTTACCAAGTCTAGACAGCGCACCAAATCTCTGCCCACAAAACATTTCAGGTAAATGTTGTAACCACCAGATTTTTCCTTAAGAAGCTGTTTCCAACCTCCTTGTGTAAGGAACTCAATCCTGCTGGTCTTAGGCAAGTTTGGAGGGTGCCTTACTGTCTCACACTTTTTCAGGGATATCTATTTTTAGACTTGGAAAGGAGAGAGATGCTAGGCACCCGCAGAGCAGGACAGACAATGCTGGAGTCAAACAGGGATGTTCCTACAGAGCTTAAGCAGATCCTGACTGGGACTTTGGAGATCACAATTTTACCCTAAGAAGCCACAGCTGTGCTTAGCTCCTGCTTTTGGCATCTAATTATCTACTAGATCTCACTCCTTGTCAGATGATTTGTTCAGTCTTCATGAGCTTTAAAGCTCTAGCAGCCAAGATTTTCAAGTAGACTATGGGAGTGACAGACCAGCTGCAACTTTTTCCATTAGCTCTGCTGATATGGTACGTCTTATTTGAAAACCCTGCTGGGATAACCTCCCAGTTCAAGTCATTCTGGAATATCCTGATCCCTGGGGAGCGGGTCACTTTAGGCAGTGGAGCTGCTGGTTTTGGTGGTTACCTGGTACATGCAACAGAGCTGGAAAATTCCCTTAGCTGCCGTGCGCCGGTCGCATGAGGTTACCAACCCTTGTGAGGGAACGCAGGGAGAAAATTCAAAGTGACTATTGGAAAAGGCAGCAATTAATAATTATACTTTCCTCTTGTTCCTTCCAGATCTGGGTGAGGAAAGGGCCCGGGCTCATTAAGCTGGTCAGGAACTGCGAAAGCCTGGGCTCTCTGCAGCATGTCAGAGAGAAGGGGAAATGTGTGAGTTTAGGGAATAGGTTATTCAGCTGTGTGCAGGCTTTGTATTTTGTTTAAATTAGGTTATTGATTTGCCTGTTCTTGTTGCGCACAAGGAAGTGTGGCTCAATGGCATTTTAGTTGAAGCTATAAATAAGCAAAAGATAGTCTTGTTTAAGAGAAGAAATCTGTCTTTTGTGCTGTTTTGTAAACAAAAGATTGAAAGAAGCAAGTGAAGAGGTTACCTCCCCTGGTCTCACAGTGGCTGGGTCAGGTAGCTCCACGCTCCCAAACACAGCTCCATGTGCCGACACTTTCAGGGCATAATTCTAGATGTGCTAATCCTTTTGCTCCCAGAAAGAGCTTTCGGGCGTCCCTTGCCCTCCCTCCCTGGGAAGCAAGCTGTGCCACAGCCAGTGCACCCTGAGCGCTGGCCGGAGCAGCCCCTGCTTGCAGCGAGAGCCATTGCTGCTGCTGCTGCCGATCCCAGTGGCACAGGCATCGCTGGAAGAAGGGCAGCAGATTTCCTGCCCTGCCTGTGCCTTCAGCTTTCCTTTTGCCTTTTGCCGCTTTCCCAGCATGGGTGAGGCTTGAAGGAGGTGAGGGGATGCTGCCCGCTGGTGCTGGGGGTTTGTCCCAAGGAGATGGAGCAGATCCTGGTGCAGAGGGGGCACCCTTGGGCTTGGAGAGGGGGAAATGCAGCCCCTTGTGCAAAACTTTTAGGGGGAAACCCATGCAGGCTTGGAGGGTGAAAAGAACGCAAGAACCGAGCATAAGCAATGGTGGGTATGTCCCTGTGTGGCCCTGCTGCATTTTTAATCTGTAAAATACCCTCCAGAACCCAACCCGCTACAAATCTCCACTTCCTCTATTTATCTTCTCCTGCATGGGCTACTAAACATCTACTACATTGTTGTAAATACAGTAGGCAGACAGGAAATTGTTGCTTTGGGGACAGGTTTAGGTGACTGTTGGCTCTGATTCCTGCTCCTGTTAGGAATCTTACATAAGTTAACAATTACATGTATTTTTCCCATAAAATCTATTGGATCATTTACAAAGTAAAAAATATTCTCTACTAATATTTCAGAGTTATCTTAAAATAATTTCTAGAGTATTCTCTTTAATATCTTTTTCCATTCAGTGTAAAATTATATAAGGGTTTGTGTGTGCAGTGATGAGAATGTGAACCGTGGTACTTCATGCAGCTAACCCACAATCAGATGAGTCCCACTTGAATTCAGAGCCCTCCACACCTTCACATTTCACAGCTGCCTTTGACAGTGAGGAACTTCAACACCTGAGTTACTGCTGCCAGCATCCAGATTCAGCCACCGAACTACCTCATATAAAAGCCATTTTCCCTTTTTTTCTAGCCTATATTTATGTTGCTTCCTTTCCTGCAGCTCTGACCCACAGGTGTACCTCTCCTAATTTTCCTCTTTTCTCCCACACTGCCATTCACCATCCTCCTCTGAGTTTTTAAGGCATTGCAGAGCATTATCTGTATCTGCAGCCTGTCAGTTGTCTCCCTGATCCATTTCCCACACAAACTGTTCTGCCACTTTGCCCGGTCTTAGTGCATCTTTTAGCACTTCCTCTTCTTCTTTTGACACTAAGGTTTTTTGGGGTTTTTTTTTTTTTTTTCATTCTCAGCCTGGTACATTTGAAGCTTTGTGCCTCCTGCAGTGTGCCAGATACACGTACTTTCTCCTTGCAGATCCTTGAAAATTTGTATTGTCAGTTTAACTCTTCCCCCACAAATCTCATTTTGGAGAAGCTTGTTCCTGCTGGCATGTTTTGATGCTTTTGGACAGCCCTACGGGGAGCAGAGTGAGGGGACAGCAGCTCTCCTGTCCACCCCCCTTTCCAATTTCTGTTTGCTACAGTGCTCCCTCCATCACATGAGAGAGCAGCTGTATGATTATGCACCCTCCCCTTGCTATTCCCTCACATTCCCAACATCACGCCTGCATCTGGCCCTGATGTAGCTTAAATATATAACTTGCACCAAAAAAATCCTAAAATTTAGTACAGGCCAACTTTCCTGACAGCAGTAAATCTAACTCTACTCGTTCATGGGACCGTGTATGCTGCTCTTAGCTGTAGTGCATCTGATTTAGGACACCATCCTGGAAGTCCTTATTCACTGGACCAAGATTCTCCAGTCTGGAGAGGATGGTTTCAGGCTCCACAGACTAATGCAACCGGCAAGTTGTCTTGCTTACTTTGATATGAATGCCAGTCTGCACAACTTAAATATTTCAGCAAAACATTCTGGAATGGAAGCACAGATTTTAACCTTTATGGGACAGCCCATATCTGCACATTTAGATCAGTGGAACCTCTCTGGTGGTCTTCTGGGATCAGCGTTTCCCATCAGACAGACTGACAGTAGAAACAACAACCAAAAAAGGAAAATGTCATTCACAATGTATTGCTTGCTTGGAATTATTGTCTATAGGTCAATGAATTGCAGGAGCCAGTGCTTTAGACTTTGATTGTCTAGAAATACATAGCAAGTGACAACAGTAAATTCTAATTTACACCACTCTTTGTGTGCCCCTAGTAACGTCCCAGCCCATTAACATCAGGCTTTGTGGTGTTTGTCCTTGCCTTGTGTGGCTGTCCAACTCTCACGCTTAGGTCAGGGCTATGTCAACCCCTGAACAATCGCCTCTCTTCCTGTTTTAAAGTACACGTTTTTCTTCTGATACTGTCTCCGTTCCATCTTCTTGCTGTACCAGAGTTTAAAATGTAATGAGGTAGTGCCAGCAGACCAAATCTTGCTTTGTTACAGGGATGTGAACGCAAAGTTACGCTCTCGTCTGCAGTGGATTAATACCCTGTTGTTGCTGCAGTCAGCACTGAGCCTGATGTGCAGCCTCCGTGGAGGCAATAGCTCAACGTGAGCCGCTCCCTAAGCACTCCAAAATAGGCTCTTTCAGTTCTTGTGGGGAAGACATAAAAACTCTATTGATTAAACCAGGACAAGCTAAAATAAATGCAACAATCTCCCTAGTGAAGCAGAACCTGCAGTATTAAAAAGAAATATATATTTCCTTCTGCAGGGTATCTGTGGGCTTCTCTTCAGCCATCAATACTGTTGCTGGCCCTTACGGCTCTGCAAAGCCCTGAAGTCTTGTGAAGCGCTCAGATGCTGCTGCACATTCTGTAACAATTTCTGTCCCTGGTATTAACAAGCCTATAGCCTAATTGGTAAATGCATTGTTTTACTGTTTCCCAGCAAAGGAAAACCAGAGTGGCTGACAACTTTCAGGATACAAAATGAAGGTCGTGCTTTTTCACCCCCTTCCCCTTACCTGCTTAAGGATTTCTGCTGCCGTTTCATGTGAGCAGTCAAATATCACGTAGAACTCCTTGCCCTTCTTCATCTCCTTGAGTAAAGGCCTGGCGTCTTTATTCCCAGACGGCAGTTGGCGGATTTTGATTTTAATGTTGTATCTAGAAGGGGCTTTGATGAGCTCTTGCAGGCGTATTAGACCTGAAAAATTATATGCAATTATACAACTAACCATTCTGTACAATGAGTATTTATTGTCACTTAAACAGCGTCTCTTATCAGTCCCAACATATTTCACACACCCAAAGGGTAGTTGTTAGCTTCATATTTGCCAGCCTCCTAACTAATATTGTTATAATAACTTTTCCTTTTCATGGTTATACTTGCCTTCAACATCTAAATATTATGAAACATATTTTTAATTAGTTTACTACAGGATATGTTTGTATTGAAGCTATATTGATACAGTTTATTGTAAAAAGAATACAGTGCTTCTTCCTCGGCAGCTAATTATTATTGCAATATTAAACAACAAGAACATAGAATTGAAGAAGCCTCCTGCCTAATGTCAAGCATGAGCAGACGACAGGAGATAGAGGGAGAAAAGTGTTCAATGGCCAGCACCTCCATTGTGGCTCACATAGAAGCCAGTGGTTTGCCTGAGTGGCACTTACCAATAATTACCCCTAATAGCCATCCATATGGCTTTCATTGTCCTCATTTCAGCATACATTGCAATGCCCCAGAGAAGGAGCCTTAAATTTTTCTTATCATCAGTTTAGAGACAAAAAGCCTGAAGGCATCGTGACTTGCATAAAGTCACTCAGCAAGTCTGAGAATTTATAAAGAACTGGAATATTTTGAGATCCAGCTCTACGTCTGTAAACACAAGAACATGATTTCTAAGACCACGTCTTTGGCTGGTACAGATTTACACGGCTTATTTGAAGTCAGTGGAGCTCAACCAGTTGAAGATTTGTCCAAGTATTTAAACACAGTGCAATTCTACTAGCTAATTCAGCACTCCTATGTAATTTGTACCGCCTCCAAAACCTAAGTAAGATAGTTAAGAGTTCTTTGAGGTGTGTGATTACAGTGTCTTTCTCATTATCCATGAATGTAATTTACCCACAAAAAACTTCTGATCTCCTGCTGAGTGAAAGTAAAAGGCTGCCTTAAAAATATGCATAACGAGAGAGAGAATACAGGCAAGAAGCACTTCTTGAACAAAAATCAAACAAATTATTAATATGAAAAAACTCATCGCTCTCCTGCTGAGAGTGGATATCTATTTGTCTTGTGCGTGAATGTCCTTGGCTGAATGGTCCAATGGTACATATAAGGCAAGATGAAGCATCCCTACTTCTTCTGAGGTTAGCGAGTGATTGCTATGTTGAGGACTGTTGGCTTTCATTCAAGTACTGGCAATGTGTTTTGAAAAAACTAATCTTTCCCTCCGCCTGCAATGCTGGGTCTGTTCTTTGCAGGTTTTCAAGTATCAACAATCAATATAGAATATTAAGCATTATAAGTATTCAAATGTAAATTACTGCACGCACTGTGAGATTGGAGCCTGGCTGGAAGCCAGCCTGTGTAAATATGAAACAATTTGAGCTCATTATTATGAGAATGGGGCACATGCTTCCAACACTAACAAGTAGGGGAGTTTATGTAATCTGGCTGTAAAGCTGTAGCTTGGTTGTACCATGCAGTCAAGCGTTCAGCCCTTGACTGCAGTGTCTCGGCCACTATAACAAACGGCGACTCTAAGAGGTAAAACTGAGATTTGGGAGGGAGAGTCCAGCATGCAGAGAACCTTGCATCTTATCCACAGCTTCAGACTGAGTACTGTTGTTTCTCTTTCCAGCAAGAAAATTACTTAAGTGCAAGTGTGGTGAAGAGCAGAAGAAAAAGATTTGCCCACCCACCTTCCACCTTGGGGGAAGGAAAATGCTGTGTGCCTTAAAATATCTACTTGAGACTTGAACCTTGCACTTCCCATCACTTCCTACTACCGCATGAAGCGAAGGTAAAGCCTAGCTATAGTGTACTGAATAAATCAAAGAAGCAGTGAAAAGAACTGCAGTTATTTTTCTGGAGGACCAGGCAAAAGCGTGAATCAACTGACTGCCAGTATAATTAATAGCACAGGGGAATAACCATCAGTGTTCTCCTTCTTCTTCCTCCTGCTCAACAAATCCAAACCCTTGGACATGATGCCACCAAGTCTTGAGTTGGGACAAATCTTAAATGTGAAGTGCCTAATCTGACTCGTGGGGGGGGATGAGGAAGGCCTGGGCAAGTGCAGTGCTTAGGATAGTCACTTTTCTCTCACTTGGTGACACCATCCGGAGCTTAGCCTGAAACAGGCAGAAGGGATCACAGACTGCCCATGAGGTTGGGAAGGAAGTAGTGGCCAAGCTGGGAAGGGCTCAGAAGAGACATATCCTGGGCATCGGCCCCCTCTCTGCAAAGTGATGTCACCTGAACAGCGACACAGGACTGCGCTGGAGCAGAAACTTGGGTAGGAAAGATGTTGTAGAGTCTGGCCAGGTGGAAGCTGCGGTGGCTGAGCACGAACTGTGAAAGGCCTGGAGAAAGCATTAGCCAGTACTATTGAGAGGAAAGGTTCAATTTAGGGCTTCGAAAAAAAATCTATAAAGATGGAAACCTACTTGTTTCACTAAGTTTCTTGGCCTACTGTGTGTATTCTGCTGCTTTTAGCCAGCCATCTAAACGCTTTCCCCTTTTCCTTTGGAAACAGGGTTGGGAATTTTCTGTATTGTTGAGAAAGCATCTTGTGGTCTCTAACCTTGATCGATGCAGTAAGCTTTGGGGTTGGATTCCAACTTCAACTAGTGGTTTGATCAAGAGAAATTATTTGGTCTGACACTTGAGTAAAATGTTAAAATATGTGAAAGTCTTCAAATATTTTATATAATTTCATGATCTCTAGAACTACTGCAAGTTCTATGTGATGTATTTAGGAGTTCAAACATGCCTAACGTAAACACAATATTCCAACAGGCAATTAATCATATACATTGGCAGTAAGCGTGGTAGTGTGTATCAGTAGAAAGTGTTCAACCCCCATTTCCTCTTCTTTAAAAAAAAATATAAAAAATTAAAAAATGTATATGTAATTCAGCCAGACTTAAAATTGAAGAAATGCTTTTACTGCTTTGGGAGAAAGTACTCCTTTTTATTAGAAAACTGTGTTAAGGTTAGCAAAGTTAGATGTCTCTTGTAGCCACAAGTTCAAAGAAAACAAATTTAGTAAGAACTCAAATTCTGCCCTGTGCAAACGAGTAAAACTAATATGACAAAAAGGTTTGTTTCCCCTGAGCCTTAAACAAATGCTGGGAGAGCAGGCTAACAAGTGGGGAAAGTCAAGGATTCTTACCGAAGATGAGGAATGTGATGTAGTTGCCCTTCTCAGCACCTGGTAGGTTAAAATTATTGAATTCAGGGAAGATAGATCAAAAGCAGAGTCAAACCTGCACTGAAGGCAGTGTTATTCCTTTTGTTTGAGTTGTTGATAACTGAGACAAAGTCACGTGTCTGTTACAGATCAATGTGCCACATAACAAAGTGCAAAAGTGGGACGTTGGAAGGGATCTATTACAAATCACTAAATTAAACCAGAGAACAGTATGTCTACCCAGTTCTAGCATGTGGAAAGATAAACCATAATTTATGGCACCTAAGTTTGGGAAATGCATGCTCGATGTATCATGCAGTCTATTGCAAGGCTTCGTTAGATCATCTTTAATCTTCAGGAGACAATTTTCTGCCTTACACAAAAGCATTGCACTTGATATAAATTAACTCGTTTTTAACACCTTGCTGAAAAATTAAGATGAATTAATAATCAGAACAAAGGCTGATTATGGACTGAGGACTATGAACATAACGTAGATTATGCTTAATATGGAAAAAAGGAGCACAATCTCAGCCTGAAAAATAAATACATTTGCTTAGGAGTCTTATTTTTCCCTAGCATTGGAAAGCTACAGGCATTAATGAGCAGGATGAGAATTCCAGAAAGAGGACACTATAAGATGTTTAAATAAATATTTACTTTGTAGCCAGAAGCCATTAATTTATTATCAAGAAAGATTACTTTGGCTGAAAGTCCATCTTTCAATGGCACAGTAAGGACAGCAATTAGCAGAAAAAATCAGCTGCAGTGTGCTTTATTATTCTTATTTATATTGAAGTCTAAGAGACAAGAGGGTACTTCCTGGTCCAAATGTAATTTTTAGCACTATTGGTTGCAGGTTTTCTAGACCTGCTTTTATAAAATTTGCTTATCATTGACAGTCCTATAGAGTCCACCCAGTAGATTACTAACACTCAACAACTAATCTGATAAATATTGGAACCCTGAATGAATTCTAGAAGATTGGAAAAAAGTGCTAATGTTTTACCAATATCAGAAATGGTATGTGAGAGAACACAGAACACCTTACCCCAGGGTAAGCATGGGACAAGCTAAGAGAAAAGCTGATATGGTAGTAAAATGCTGAGGAATGGAAACTTGGGACTATAATTAAGACAGATGTTAATCTGTCAAGGGAAGACGGCTCTGTATCACACCAAGTGCCCTTGTTTGGTGTTACAAGTTCTGTTGACACAAGTAGCTTCCTAGATGTAAAGCACTTGCCCTTGGGAGGTGTCCATCTTCACTTATCGTACAACCTGCTCATGAAAAATGTGGGACTATAAAATAATAATTTGCCAGATCTCAAAAAGCAGATGTAAATGAGAAAGCCTTATTAAACAGCGGAGGTCTGTGAAGGCTCGTGCTAAGCTGTTCAGATATTTGTAGTGCTCTTGTCTCTGTACGCACTCCAAAATCATTGACTGGAAAAAAGTTATAGCTGAAAAAATTTGGATGACAAAAACTGGCAGCATGGTAAATAGTGTTTGAGGTAAGGAGGGTAGGCACAAGTGATTTGGATCATTTGGAAACATGAGCTCACTCAGATGAACTGTGTTTTTTAACATTGCTCAGTCCAGACTGGTAACTGCATTTCTGTCAATGGCTGTGTCCACGCAGCAGTGAAAACCATAACTGCAGGAGGTGGGCAGCTTCAGCCTGGCAAACTCACACGGTACGTGGCCTCCGTGCTGGAGCTGGCCATGATGGCACGTGGGCTTGGAGCAGTGCTGTACTGTGAAGGAGGAAAGCAGGATTTTCCACACTTAAACTTCAAAATAAACTCTTAACCTGGAGCAGGGCTAATCTCAACCTGACTAATCTGGGTATGGGTCATTGGAAGTTCACTGTTACAGCTATGAGTTCATTGTTTTGGAATAAAGCTGCTCTTCATGTACAATTAGTGTCTAGGAAAAAAATAGGTTAATATGGGGTTTTTTTCTTGTGGTGTAACAATGTCAAACATGAGAGATGAGAAATAAAAAGAGCTTGAGCTAAATGGCGTCACTCTAACCCAAAATCCAAAGACTATTTATATTGATCAAAGTTGACCCGTTTGCTTTTCTGAGTCCAAGTTAATAAGATGATTGATGATTAATTTACTTTCTAAATATCTCTGCAAATGAAGTCTCTTTAATATCGGTCATTTTTGTAACTGAACACGTACACAGCACTTAGTGTTTTGGAATGCTAATTTGATAATAGGGTAGGCTGAAAAAGACCTCTACTTGTTTATCCATGAGCATATTTTGGCATGCAGTGCTAGGAGCCCAGCAGAAATCCTGCTAAGCTAGACCATCATAATGGCAATGCAAGAAGACTGCTGCAGTACGCCCAGCCTGACTTGTTCTTTCTCTTCTGCCTCCAGCCCTGTGGTGTACTCTCTGACTCCAAGGTGAGCAGAACATTGGCACTGAAACCTGCCTCTGGGATCCAAGAGGAAACATGCTTCTTTTGTGCTATCAACAGTGCAGAAATAAAACAACATTTTTAGCATTAAATTGAGTTGGGGGTGTGTGTGTGTGTAGCAGAATTCTGTCTTTCAGACATGTTTTTGCAATGTGATTTTAAAAGGCATGATTTTATATTTATCTTTTTTTTTTTTTTTAATACTTCCTTTAGAGGCTTAAGGAGATGCCTGAGCTCATGGCTCATCCAGGTTTGTTTTATGCCATTATCAAAGAATCAATTTAAATGTTACTTGCACATCTGTAGAGGTCTAGAAGGTGCTATATTTCTGTGGGCAATGGGAAGAGAAAGGGGAATGCGAGTTTCAGAGTGGGGTTGACAGTGAAGTGCTTAATTTGCACCAATGATCACTAATGCACAACAGGATTTTTTCAGAAATGCATATGGTTCAGCTACACCTTTACCATGAAAAGACAGTGTTGAAGGATAGTGGTCAGAGTTTACAGTGGAATAACTGTCAGCGTAAGATTTATTTAGTTGGCTCTATTTTCTTCATCTCTACAGATATGGTGTCTCCAAGAAAATCTTTTCTGCTGCTTAGAATGTGCCCTTACCTGTAACTTTGTGCCCTGCAAGAAACAATCAGTTGCGAGGCTTTCCTGTGTTTTGACAGGAGAGCTATAGACTTCTCTGAGCTTTTAATGGTTTGTTTACAAGCAAACCTTTTCTTGTGAAGCCAGATCATGGACCATGACTGAGTCTACACTGCAGGAGAGATTACCTTCTGTGCAGTCATGCTTGGAATAAATTTTGGGGTATAATCCTGCCAGATAGGACTCCTTCTGAGACCAGTTTATGTATGCAGTTCTCTCAATGACCAGAGCAGTTAACACATTTCTCAGAAACAGTATCTTCCCACTCCAGTGAGGGAAATGGCACTGCCTGAAATATTTTGGCTGTTGGTACGATATATGCTACAGGGGTAGAAAGCTGGAGAGGGACTTTTTACAAGGGCGTGTAGCAATAGGACAAGGATAATGGCTTTCAGCTGAACAAGGGTCGATTTAGATTAGATATTAGAAATAAATTCTTCACTGTGAGGGTGGTGAGACACTGGCACAGGTTGCCCAGAGAGGTTGTGGAGGCCCCATCCCTGGAAGTGTTCAAGGCCAGGTTGGATGGGGCTTTGGGCAACCTGGTCTAGTGGAGGGTGTCCCTGCCCGTGGCAGGGGGGTTGGAACTGGATGGTCTTTGAGGTCGCTTCCAACCCAAACCATTCTGTGATTCTATGATCCTGTATGTAAAGCCTAGATATGTAAAGATACACAATAGTAGCTTGGACTTCCTTATAACATTGACACTCTTCCACAGTCTCTCTGTATTAAAAAAAAAACAACTTAGTCTCCGATAAGCCTTTAAATCACTTGGTCCCAGGAATTAGTGCATTATTATCTTCTGTAGCTGTTGTTCTGTGAATAAAAAGGGATGTGTTACAGATATTGATTGTCCATAGTATGTCACTGGACGGCTAAGACTGCTGTGTGCCTCAGGGGGAGGTTCTTGTCACCAAGAATGAGTGATCTTCTCTAAGTTAAGAATCCCAAGCTAGAAACATTTATACAAATTGCAACTTTCAGATACCCAGCTGACAAGTGAGTTGACTGTTTCTGAGACAGTTTCAAGGAACAAGGCAGTCTCTACTTTAAAAATGCTGCAGCTTGAACTTTTGGGTTGTAGATGCATCCCTTTTAAGATCAATGCCTCATTGAGAGGGGGAATCCCTAATCAGTCCCACACTGGAATATTTATCAGTTTGAAGCTGTGTTATTGGTTCCACAAATAGGAAGCAAAACATGACTGAATATTCAGAATCCGGGAGCTACCTCCTGGTGACTTCTTAAGGTCTGATGAAGTGAATAGCTTTCCAAAAGCTACAGCAGCAGCAGGATAGCTGCACCTTCCAAGATGTTTTTCTTCTATGTCCTGGGGATAACTGCTGTAAGTATGCCAAACTGAACTATCACAGGCACTCTCTCTCACAGAATTTATTCATTTATGGACATTAATAGAAGTACATGACCTGCAGTGCACCAGTACTACTTACCTGTGCTGTCTTCATACACTACTGTTACTATTTTCCAATTGTAGTACAGTACAAGATCCAAAACTGCTCTGCTGATGGCTGCATAGTCTGGATAGAGGTTGATATAAAACGCATCTTTGTTATCCACTGTAGGGTGCTTCCATCGGGTCTGAATATGTGGGACTTCAAGTGCATTGCAAATGGACTGCACTGCACTGACCGAGGAGCTGTGGGAAGGTCCGAACAGAGCAGCTACACCAAGAGCAAGCTGGTCGCATGCTGAGGGGGAGAGGAAGGGAGAGGAAGAAGCTGTTAGTTGGCAAAAGCAAGTAACTTGTGTGATGTTTACTGAGATCGTTTATTCTCCATCCATCCCCATAATTTCAAAGTGAGAATGCGTAACCACGTTGTGCCTATTTGCAAATGGTTCATGAAAATGGCTTTGCTGATTAGCATTATATCCTAGAACCTGCTTGCTACAAATAAAAACCAAAACAACTTCTCTGCTTGTTACCTTCAGATCACATTGATTCCTAAATTGCCTTTTTCAGAATGGCATTATCCTGGAGAAACCAGAAGCTTTCTGGCTACAGGCTTGCCAAAGGGACGTCACATGAATTAAGTTTCATGGCAGCGTGTCAGGAAATATGTTCATGGAGTCACAACAAACACTATATGGATTCCATCCGTGACTGGCAAACGTCTACCAATGTGAATTACTTTCATTTCAGGCTACTGAAGGAAAATAAACAGTAAAGGGCGCTATAATTCATGGCGCTCCATAATCTGTGTTTACAAAACAGGCAGTAAAGCCTAAAGCCCTCAGTAATGACACAGAGAAATAAAGAACCAACACACACTGACATTTTAATACCTTTCCAAATCAGTCAAATGCTAGTATCAACAAAGGTTTCTTTCTCCTTGTGCCTATATCTCAGCCAAAAGAATCCCTCCTGTAGGTGTCTTAATTTTTCTTTCCCTCCCATGTCTTTTCATGTAACAGACAGAAGATGAAGTAATATTAATTATTTTTTCCATTAGTAAAATTTACTGCAAATGTTTCTAATAAGGTTTATCGACTAGGACTGTACAGAGTTGCAATGCTGTACTCTTTGTAAGGTAGTTCTTTGCGGGAAATTTAGAAATTATTGTGATTGAGTGAAAGCACAACTATAGGCTGGACGGACAATGCATTGAGAGCAGCCCTGAGGAGAAGGACTTGGGGGTGTTGGTGGATGAAAAGCTCAACATGACCCAGCAGTGTACGCTTGCAGCCCAGAAAGCCAACCATGTCCTGGGCTGCGTCAAAAGCAGTGTGACCAGCAGGTCGAGGGAGGTGATCCTGCCGCTCTGCTCTGCTCTCGTGAGACCCCACCTGGAGTACTGTGTCCAGCTTTTGGGGCCCCAGTACAGGAGAGACATGGAGCTGTTGGAGCGAGTCCAGAGGAGGGCCACGAAGCTGATCAGAGGGCTGGAGCACCTCTCCTATGAGGACAGGCTGAGAGAGTTGGGATTGTTCAGCCTGGAGAAGAGAAGGATCTGGGGAGATCTAATTGCGGCCTTCCCGTACCTGAAGGGGCCTACAGGAAAGCTGGAGAGGGACTGGTTACAAGGGCATGGAGTGATAGGACAAGGGGTAATGACTTTAAAAGAGGGTCGATTTAGATTAGATATTAGGAAGAAATTCTTCACTGTGAGGGTGGTGAGGCACTGGAACAGGTTGCCCAGAGAAGCTGTGGATACCCCCTCCCTGGAAGTGTTCAAGGCCAGGTTGGATGGGGCTTTGGGCAACCTGGTCTAGTGGAGGGTGTCCCTGCCCATGGCAGGGGGGTTGGAACTGGATGGTCTTTGAGGTCCCTTCCAATGCAAACCGTTCTGTGATGCTATGATTCCAAATACGAAGTACACAAACATCCACAATGAGCAGAGATTTTTTAAATTAATATTTAGCTCTCTGATAGTAATAGAATATGACAGAAAATCAATTATTTTCTGTTTTCAGTCTACAAAGGAGTGTTTTACAGACAGCATAAAATGCACAGGTTTTAATTCAGAAGCCTTCCTAAAGGATCACAAGTTTCAAAGTGCAAATTGCATAAATAATATCAATAATTTATGATGAGAAGAAATTTGTATTGTCTGCATGGATTCCTTGCATGTAGATTTACAAAAATACTTATAATGAACTCATTCCTACAGATTAAATGGAGAAGGTACTTTCACAATAGTCTCAGAAGTGATTCTTACTCTACAGAGAATCTAAAATCCTATCTAGTTTGGATTATATGGATTATAAATCCAGCATACTTGATTTTTAATAGCATATAGTTCCAGCATATATCTGGTACTTGAAAAAGAATGCAATAAACACAATTAAAGCTATTTTCAATGTTCTTTGAAAGTGTTCTCCTTTTTTCCAATCTTTAGTAAGAAACTGAAGTACCACAAGTAGAATTTAGTAATTTAGATGTTTGAAAGGTGGCAGGTCACCAGCATTCTAGCATGATTCGTGAAGCATGTTTATTTTCCAGCCTTCATTTCCCTTATAGCAGACACATCTTTTGCCTTATAGCAAGCATACCTGGTACCATTTACAGTGACAGATGTTATAGTGAACTGCAAAGCACATCTGAAAAGTCTTAGCAACTTATGGGTCTTTCTCCAGGCTTTTCTCTGACTTGTTTGAGTGAGATTGTGTGCACACCACGTAATTCCAGGAACTAGATTGCTGTATATAAAATTTTATCAAACTTCAAGGTTGCCTCCTAGAGGTGAAGGAATACATGGTGCTTAAGGAGAGTTGTGACTTTTTTCCCCTTTCTGTTTTGGTCTACAAGTAAATTAGATGCAAGTAAATTGGACCCTAATTTTCCCTCCAAGAAAAATAAAAGAATAGGCAAAAAAATTCCAAACTTGTCCACTCCAGTTCTTATAGTTGTCTATAACAGAGAAATTTACTTCTGTCTCTAAGCAACTGAAGTGTTAATATTTCAGGACAGGGAAACTACTGGCTTCTGTTGTTTAAAGTGCAATAGAAAAAATTTGTTATGAATAATAGATAACTGTGTGTGTGTGCTAATTATGGGTTGTGACATCCCACTGTGCTCCCTGTTAGTCCATGATGATTTTCTGCAGAATTCCAGGTGGCAAATCTATTTTTTGGAAAGAAAAATGGGTTGGACTTGCCACCTTCCATCTGGGGCTCTTAGCATGCAGACAGGATGTAGGTGTTTTATCAAAAAGTAGATGACAAGTCCAAGTCCAGCTTAATTCTTAGCTCAAATAACTTTGAAAGATGAATTTTATGTTACCATTCACATACACGTTACAATCACAGCAAAAAAGGAGACCAGGCTGGAAAGGCAGTATAGAACATGTATGTTACTGACACAGTAATTGAGATAATTACCTCTTCTCGAGGCTTCAAAACTATCAAAAAGGTTAATTCTCTGGATGTCATAGGTTAATGTGGTATTAGGCATCAGTGTTCTGTTTCTATTAATGTTGGTGACTGCAAACTTGAAAGCCAATTCTTCAATATTAACAGGTTCATTTTCCACAGTTTCGAATATCCCTCCTGTTGAAACAGAGATAAATGAGAAGTATTATTCACCTCTTCATCGCTGTACATAAAAAGAGAAAAATAATGAGCAATAATAATCTGAGTGTTCATAAAGGAAAACAGTTAAAATTGCTGTTAAAAGCACTACAGCAAAAGCATATTGCATCATTAGTTTTTATCTACAATGTCCTGTAAGTTAATTCAATATTATGAATGTTGCTTAGACAAACATCTGTGAAAGATGATGCATGTTTATTATTCAGGCTTTTCAAAGTAAAATTTTTAAATGCTTGTAAAACTTCCATCAAGTTCCTAACTAATGAAAGTAGTGATATTCATAGGTCTTGTTCCCACTGCCCCGATCTAATCGATGTTTGGAGATGAAACTTGGATGCGTTGGAGATGTTTTCTGAAGTGTTTCTGCAAATCTTGGCAGCACAAGATCCACATTCAGAAGAGACTTAGAAGCTTGAGTAGAAATGGACTGAAAGTTTCCACTCAAGGTCTGTGTCTTAGTAGGGCTTTGGGTTTTTATAAACTTCAGGCAACATTGTTTGTCATTTCTGTTTGCTCAGGGATAGGCGATTATTTTTACTTCTTCAAAGATCATTGCTGAATGAACTGAACTTGTTGATACAGAACATCGCTGAGCCACACACTGTTCCCACAGGAGATTTCACCTCTGTGCTAAAGCGTTGAGTGATGTCTCCAGTGGTGCAGTTTCTAACAGTACCATCATGGAACTGGTTTAAAAGTCTCCTTGCAAGGACAGTGCTGGATCTAGCACAATCGCTCTCAACTTCCTATCATTCCTCTAGACTCTTCTTCCAACATCTGTTTTGAACTATTTGAACCAAGAGGTGTTCCAACCCATTCAGTGCAAATCCAGCTGGGCAACTGCTCTTCGAGTGCTATTCAACTTGTCAGAAATTATTTTCTATCCTTCAAACTGAAATGTTACATATTTCTTGTTCCTTTTTAAAACAAATGAGGTGACTCTGAGCTTTTCTTTAACCTGGAAGCATGTTTTCCAGAAGAGGACCTGTAAATAACCAATCTGAATTTTGGAAGCATAATGAACTTTGGCATAAATTCGGAGATGGGGAAGGTGCCTCTGTTTCCAGTCAACAGGCTGTCCCACTTATCCTGGGATGTCTACTCCCTCTAGCCTCTAGAGACTTTATTATGCCAACAAACACATTCAGACTGTCTAGGAGCATTGGGATTTGATGAATGCATAACAAACACAGCTAATTTGAAAAAAAATAGCTCCTTTAAACAGCAATCTCCAGCTTCAGTACTTGATTTTGCAAGTATAATTTACTCATTTAGTGCAAGTCACTAGAGAATACTTTGGATTTCTCAGTTACATATTTTTGCATTTCCCCATGTGAAATTCGAGCCCTAGATATCGCTTTATATTTTCTGAGTATCAGAATGTATTCAGCTAATGCCCTGCAATCTCTTGCAATTTTGATGTCACCAATGTAGGAATAGTGTAGTCATTAGCTGACAATCAGGAAATGGGAACACAGTGGAATTAAAACCTGTTTCGAATTTTAACTCAGCAATGAAAACACTGGAGGCTATCAAACTCAAGTTGGCAATGCAATCTCTAGCTACTCCAGAATGCGCAGCATTATATTCTCTCTCGAGCCCATACGTAACAATACCTTAACGTGACTTAAGCAATTTGCCAACTTCAGCAATTTTCTTGTTCACTATATGTATTTCTCATTATTCTATGTATGCATTAGAACCTTAAACACTTTCTGATTTTTTCTCTCCCTCAGAAAACATACAAGTGATTACAGGAGACTGTGACACACAAAAATAGCTGGGGAAAGTTTGAGTTCTGGTTTTTGGAACCAAATATAAAAACTCACATGGAATGCTAAGAGTCAGTAGGATTTTTCAGATTTGCAAACTATAGGATCACCAGAAGGGAAAAAATCTAAAGCCTGTTCTTTCAGATCCTATAATTCCTCATCCCAATGACGATACCAACAAGTTTACTACTTTTCTGGTTAAACAAAGTTTGCTTTCCCTCCTTTCACTTGCGGAAGACAAGTGTTTTCAGTTAGCTATAATACCAGATTAGTCTTGGGCCAGCAAGATACAACTGTTATGTTTTGCTTGGACCCCTACTAGAATTAGCAGAACATTTTGTCATAAGGCAAGGTGGATGTCACTGAGTATAATGGATAGCCTGAGATAACTATTTAATAAGACAGGGTGACCACCAGCTCTCCCCACTTCCAATAGGATGAGTCACTTACCATTTGACCTTGGCAAAAAGTCTTCTCCATCTTGGAAACTATTATTGTGCTGTGCCTGTATTACTTTCTACTTTTTTCCTTTTTTTTTTTTTTTTTTTAATTAAAACAACTTAATTCAACCACCCTTGAGGTAACCTTCATACCTATGCATACACAAGTGCTTTCTCATTCTAGGACTAGAACTTTTTCCAGACCTCTAATCAGTTGCCTATTAAATGGAGGTTAATTTTAATTGATGTATATCCATTAACTATTTATACTTCATCAGCAGAATTTTGCAGAATTTTTGCTTGGTCCCCTTTAAAAGAGAGTAGAAGCTCACTAGGCAGAGGGAAGGGGTAGGGGGAAAGGAGGAGTGATAGAAAGAGTGAAAGTTTTGCATGGAAGTGTTTCCTAAGCAAACTAATCAAAACTGCACATGATCTATCACATACACTTCAAATGTGTTCAGATAGGTCTCTCTGAAAGTCAGCTGTATAATCAATAACTTGGTACCCCTTCAATATATTTTCCAGGTTCCTTTTGTACACGTTAACATAGCAGCAAAGCACTTACAGATAAATTTGGTTACATTCTTCAATTTGCTGGTGAAATACTCTGGGTTGGTCTGAGTAAGAACAGGACAGATAGTCAAGAGGTTCATAAATTTACAGAGGAAATCTCATTCAGCTGAACTGGAGATGCTGAATAGGGCACCATTTAGAGTCTGAAAACTCATGCTCCCCACTCTCTGCTAGGATAGGGAAGTTCTGATACCACAATATCATTCTTCCAAGTCAGTAAATGTTTACCTGACTGACTGTTCTCCTTATTAAACCCTAAAGAAAGCACAAGGAGTGGTGCCCTGCTGCCCATGAACAAAGTCCATGAGATAGTTTATGGAGGAAATCGTTGCTTACTGTGAGTGAAGTTTGGGATAGTTGCATTGTGAAAAGTTCGAACTTTTCTGTTGGGACTTATGTGTGCAAAAAAGAGTTGAATCAGCTTATAAATTTGCATCACAAACAAGCCAGCAGATAAAATCTGGCTGGTCCATGCTGTAGTGTTTTCATCCATGTATCTTTAATGAAATCTAGCAATTTAGTAAATAGTTTCTCTTCTCCCGTGTTCTGATGACTGACAGTCAGGCTTAGAATTTGTTGTAAGGTCCAGGTTAAAAGAGAAATAGCTCAGTAAGTGACAAGTTTGATTAAGAACCGGTTTGCCGGATGATTCATTTAAATAAAGTAATTACTGTACAACATTTTAAAAATAAATTAACCACAGGATTCTACAAGGGAAGGGAAAAAAAAAAGAAATCGATGTTAACTCAAGATATAAATGATGCTCCAGAAACAAGGCTATTATTGCTAAGCATGAAAACAAGCATTGGCTTTCATGGTAGGCTGCTGGTAGCACATACATGGGACAAGGCTTAAATTTTTGAGTCCTCCCTTTCACCTCCTTCCCCTCCTCCCCAATTACTCAGCCAGATAGTGAATCCACTGCAGCAGCTTTGGCCGGCCAAAGGCTGCTTAGTCCTGGTCAGTGGCAGACCTGACCTTTCTTCAGCACAGGCACTATGTCTGCCCCCATGCCGAGCGGGATTGTCCACCTGCGTCAGCAGGAAACTGCCAACCCAAAACCAGGTGAGTGCCGGAGCCACAGGGGTTGCTCTGCTTCGCATGGACGTCAACACCCCCCAGAGGCTGTCTCACCAGGGACAGCTGAGGAGCAATGCCAGACGTAGGTTACCTGATCCTATTGCACGCAGGGAGTAACTCTCCGCCAGCCACAGGTGAGGACACCAGTAGGAGAACCCAGCATTCATGTTCACTTAATTGATAATCCTGCTTCAGCGCGCGTGTGTGATGAAACCTTTCACTTTCAGCATTTACTTTATAAAGTGATGTCTGCGAGGATGAAGGAAAAAAGTTCTGTCTGCCCCTACTTTGAATTTAGCTGCGGAAAGTAAGAGGAAAATGACTACTTGGCTACTGTTGCTCTGACAGAAATGAGGACTGAAGCCACATGAGTGACTGCTCTTCAGGGAGGAGCGAGGGGCACAAGTCAAACTACCAAATATAACAAAGCATCAGCCCCATTCATCCTCTGAAGATAAAAAAATTCTACAGCAAGTAAAATGCCAAAAATATAAAAGCACAGCTCAGTAGGCACATCTGAAAAAGCAGCTCCAGTCCTTCTGAGCAAGCAAATGTTTCCATTTAAAGGGGACATCACCGACTGCGAGAGTTTTAGAAAAGGTCATGGCTGAATCAATTTCCATACCTCTCAATGGGTCTCAACATTTCGCTTCAAGACAAGGCAGAGCACAAAAGCTTGTTAGTGGAAAAATTCTCTATCCCTGTTTTAAAACCAGTCATAAACAGCAACAGCTAAAAATTGTTGACCTTTCTGATGGCAGTTATTGACCTGTCTCCCTGGGCTTCTTTGGTCAGGTTTCCTCAATGAAAAATATCTCACTAACATATTCCAGTCCCAATACAGCAGATGTGTATTTTTTTAGCTGCATATATGTAGAATTGCCTGAGTAGCCTTGAAGGAATTTCTGTGATTTCAGTCAATGGCATCACTTTGATGCTTTCAAAGTAAAATGCTAACTTTTCAAAATGCTTTTAAAAATTATATCCCACTTGCAGAAAGATTTTCCTTACCGACTCCATAGCAAACATAAGAACTGCGTCTTACTGCATTGGGTTTTTGGGGGGGGTTTTTTGTTATTTGTTAGTCTCTATTAAAATACTACAGAAAGCCAGACGAAATGGAGGTAAGTTTACAGAGAAAGACAGTACTGATAGCCTGAAAAACAGAGGTGTGAAAATACCATGCTTTTCTAGGGTAGTCTATATTTCCTTCTGACACCTAAAGGTGACCGAAAGAGAAAAAATATGTTCTGCTCTTAAGCCAGACTGAGATCCAGTGGTCACCACAGACATGCCAAAAAAGCAGTTGTTTCTCAAATGTAGATCGTGCTCTGGGACATTCTTGTGTTCATTATCTTGGTAGATAAATATCACATTTTCCATTTAAATTTGTTAAAAGTCTCTCCAGCTCACTGGTGGCTGTGCGAGGCAGCTCTACGGCAGGTCCGTGTCCATGCTTACACACTGGACCAGCAGTCAATCTTCCTTTCATGCTGGGATTCCACTGTGATCAGCTATTGAACTGTTCTCCAGACATTTTTTAACAATATTCTTTATTTCTAACATAACTCTCTCTACTTTTTGATGAGTGGCAAATGCTGGCAGCGTAGGGAAGTCATTTGCTTGTACTGTTAGAGAAAAGTGTTGCTGGATACTAGATGTAGTATTCAAGGACCATAAGTTGAGCCACCAGATACAATGAGGTTTAAAAGATATATTGCTGGGATTTTTATTTGCTGCCAGATTTTCGTCTCCCAGCGTACCATCTCTTTCCTACAGCCAGCAGTGCCAGCAACTTAAAGAGAATAGATCAGCTATTCATATATGCACGTGATTCCAGGAGTAGCCATATTAATACTTACGCCAAGTATTTTGATATTCTGACAGAAATTAAAGTGAGAAATAGGAGGTGTCAAAAAACCTGAAAGCCGTGTGTTGTTTATGTTCTTATTCAGGTTCCACACTTCAAAAGAATGCTCTTTGAAAGCAAACATGTTGACCATGTAGTAAAAAATGTTTGAAATATTAAAACATAGAGACTAAGAAGGATGGTAGAGGAAAAATATAGTTAAGATTAACAACTAAGATTTTCCTCATGAAGACACAGGTATTTTTCCCTTTACTAGAGAAAAAGAGGACGTCTATGGTTTACAGCCCTTTCCAGTTAAGGATAAACCCCTGTTTCTATATGGTTAATGTCAAGGTTTCCTTTCCTTGCTCAAAGGTTATCCTAGTTTCACAGCCTGAGCATAAGAGGTGCACCTTCTCATCTGCCTGGGGAGGTGTTTGCTGCACAGGATGACACACTGAATAAACGATGCGGAAGCACAGGGCTCACTGGATGTCATTGCTCCATCCCTGAAGCTTTGAGCCACTGATGGCTTTCAGAGGCAATCCAGTGCCATGACACGCAGGTGATCTGCTAGCAGGATTTCCAAAACATCTGAACATCTATCTCCTGGAGGGATTTATGCTCTGAGAAGCCTCCCCTCCTTTTCACAGCACCATCTGAACACCAGGAGGTCCATGAGACCTCATTAAAACCCACCTGTCAGTCACTGAAGAGAAATGAGAGTTAAAATCCTAATGACTGTGCAGCTATGTGCCACTGCTTTCCCGAAAGAGAAGCTGTTGCCGATGCCAAGTTAATGTAGGAGATTCATAAAGGCAAATTAGCATGCAGTTTGCCCTTGCTCTCTGTCGATACAGATACGGACTCACACCGCTCTGCTGCCGGAACAACTAAGGACTCACACGTGCTTCTGAAGCTCAGTGGGGCTGGCAGAGTGGTAGGGGTAGACCTGCTGGCTCAGAAAGGAACAGGGCAGAGCAAAACAGTGCTTGTGAAAATTTTTGCTCCAGATAATGTCCACTTACAGACTTGAAGAGTGTGCCACTTGGAGTGAAAGCACTTGCTACTGGAAACCCTTTCCAAGCACTGTTTTCCATCCTTGCCTCTTACCAGAGGACATATTCTCCTGACTGAGAGCCAGTGTAAGTGCACTCATTACAGAGCTAAGTCTCGACATTCATCTTACCAGAAAAGAATAATCAAATGAGTTATTACTTAGAGGCTTACCTTTAGCAGACAGTTTAACAGTATCTTTCTTTTTAAAGTTAGCTCACTGACTGTGTAAGATTAGTCCAGAAATTGGTTATTACCTCTAATTTATACATGACCTATAAACTACTCTGTTATGTGTATGTATGTGTCTAAAAAAAAAAAATGCTCAGGAAGAATCATTAACAATCAAAATCCTATAACAGTAATTGTATTTTACATTTACAAATCCAGACTGAAGTGGGTTTAGTCCCCTAGGTTTTCATGGAATTAGATGCATGGGGTTTGCATTTGGCTCACAGAATGCAAACGGAACCCATTAACATTCTTTGCACGGATGAATTTAGCCTTGCAACAGGGACCTCTGAGTTAGGCAGCTATTATCATCCTCATTTTACAGACAGTGAAACTGAGAGCTTGAGTGACTTCCCTACCATCACTCCCTCTTCAATCTGTTCAAAAGCTGTTTTGGAAACCTTCCATACATTGTGCTCTATTCCCGCCATTTTTCAAGCCCCTGTCCTTACCTCGGCATTCACCATCTTCGCATTCACCCAGCCTGGTTCCTGTCCAGCGTGCATTCAATTTTATTCCTCTGTGCTATACCCCGCCAAATGTCACTGCCATTGCGTTGCCTATGCCAGATCCGGGGTCTGGAACATTTTCCCTCTGTAACTCATTATTCATCTGCAGGCTCCTCCTTTTAGGATGCACTTCAAACAAAACTCAAAGTCCATGCCCTTGCCCATTCTACACTCTACCTTCATTGTTTTCAGCTATCTGAATCTATAATAAAAGAGACGGTGGGCACAGAAAGGGAAATATCTCACTCTGGTGCTCACCTGGATTTCCTGCCTTCCTTACCCCTGTCTCTGCATTTATTTGCTCTGCTGTCTCTGTAGATTGTGAGCTTCTCCAAATGACAAGAAATTTGCAACCAAACAGAATAATTTGGAGCAGGGCTAGCTTTGGGGGGGGGGGGGTTGGAGTGATGGTTACATTTTCCTTTCCATGACTGCATGGTAGGACTGGGAAACCGAAACCTGGGACAAGTTCATGACCCGAAACCTGACAAAGAAAGATGGAAGGGGGTGCAACCCAAGTGTCAAATTCAGCAAACGTGAGGATTGGGGTTTTTTAAGAAGATTAGGTTCGTTTATAGAAAGGTCACTGACTATTTGACAAATTGAGTATCTCCTAGGTTCAAAACTGTGCATCTGAAATCCACCTCTGGGCACGTGTTTAGGACGTGACTGTATTCCAGTCGCTTTTGTGAAGATTTTGCCCTCAGCTTTAACAAGAGGTGAGGTACGGTTTGTCAGGCTTTGCAGTCTGATTCAAAATTTGCTTGATTTAGAGTGAACTCTCACAGGGACTCAGCCTTTCTGTTATTTTCATGCAACATGGTTAGTGCTTAATTACACAGTGATGAAACTGGTAGAAATCACATTTTGGTTTCAGCCCTTGTGCAGACAGGTGCAAGGTCTGTGACTGCCAAAGAGCTGCAACCCCATATACCAGGTCTGAATACATAACTCACAGCAAACAAGACCTAGTTAATGACTGAGATGAAGAGCACAAAAGAGCGAAAAGATCTTAAATAGAAAATGTTAAAGCATTTCTCTATCTGAAACATTCTCTATGACAGCTGGGCCCAGGTTTTTATAATTATCTCCATTCTAGCAAGGTATTGCATTCAGTGATGCTTTTATCCTTTGCAAAGCAGAGGGATAAAAATATGTATGTGTGTATGTATATATATAAAAAGCTGAGCTTATTAAGATACAAAGATCTGCCTTTTCCAGTGGGATTTACTTCAGCTCAGCTTATGAATTTGGAGATATTTCCCAAAGGCTCAATCGGCATGATTCATGTTATAGAATTTCTAAGTAATGAACTTTTTCTTTTTTTAATGGGGGAAAAAATGGTTGTCCTGATTTAGGTATTTCTTGCAATACAGTGACTGTACTAGCTGGAAACTAACAGATCATTTTAGAGGCAAAAACTCTCTATTTGATAGCAATTAAAAACAAATATTGTCTTGCTGCCTTTATTTTATTGTTTTCCCATGATGCAGAGACTAGTCAGGAGGCACTGAAAAAGCAGGATAATACATATGTTATTTATATTGTTTGCTATTCTTCCCCCCCCACATAACCATACCTACTTGGGCAAACTAGCTATCCATGCATTGCAGCATTAATTTCAAACCAGACAAAAACAGGAGAGGGACAAACTGGTTCTAATTACCCAGTTACACATGCAACATTGGGTCCCATCAGATGTTATGGCCATGCAGCAAGGAGGAGGGAATACGAATTGTTTCCCTTCTCTTCTTGGAGCTAGAATTAGGCAGACAAGCCTTGCTGAGATCAGGGTTGGATTGTGTGTGAGATGCTTTCCCCAGGAGCAGGGCACTGGCTAAAGCAGTATACTGAGTTTGGGCACCCTGCTTTCCCTCCACCCGCATGTGACCTGGCACGCTTTGCAGAGCGTGGCTTGTACGCTGTTCTTTGCAAAAAATGTGGCAGATCAAGCCTCCACCTTCAATAGAACCACATATTAATCAGGATGAGTGGTAGGAACAGAGCTGCTCTCTTCAGAGCTCCCCAGCGAGCCGGCGAAATGGGGCCGTGCTGTCGCAAGATGCGCTCCCTGTGGCACAGCCAGGAAGCCCTTGCCCATCGCAGCTCCCGTGCTGAAGGATTCAGGCGAACATTTGGGCTCAGCGTGAGCACTGCCAAAATGCTCGTAAGGATAGTTAGGAGCATAAACTAATAAAGCCATCCTTTTAGTTAATGAATTCTGAGTGAATGTGTTTGTTAACGGTGCATCGGCTGCAGCCATGTGGCTGGATCCACGCGTAGCCCCGTGCCTTTTGCTGTAACCCTCCTGCTTCGTAACTCGTGTGGCAAAAATGCTCCAGGATCTGCAGAAACAGTGGTTTCATTCTCGTCTTTTTAAGGCTCCCAGCAACAAAGTAACAGGCTTTTAAACTTCCCTCCCCATCGTTTTGTTCAGAAGAAATGAGACTTCAGTGAAGGAGGTAAATGTTTCTACTGATTTCAATAGGTTTTGATCAAATTCTCTCATGGCCGAGCACTCCTTCCACCATGCTATAACAACGTAAATAGTCCCACTGGAAGATAAACTTACTTTCTGGTTTCTTTTTAAATCTTTCAGAGCACTACTTCACAGATATGTTTTCCCTACATATCTGTCTGAGTCAGAGGATTTCCCTCTGAGACATCCAGATATCTTGGCATATTAATTGCTGATCATGTACTGGACTACAAGGCGCTTCTGAAAATCGAAAGGCAACACAAAAGTAGAGAGGATGGAACAATCACAGAAAACCCCCAATGTTTATATTAAGGAAAAAAGGAAGGAAAAAAGAATTTCACAGAAATAAAAAGTAGATGAGGAGAATGGAAAGCAAACTGGTTGAATGAAGACTGAGAGACTGATGGCATTGAGCTGCGGAACTTGCTGGAAGTTTATTTACTGATTTTATCTGGTTTCATCCCAGCAGTATTAAATTGCTTTAAAAATATAGTAAGATTTGTTGCAGATAGATACAAAGTAATTTTACCTTGCATTTGAGGAAACCTTGAACCAAATGGAGCAATAGAGACCCTATCTAAAAGAACAGCAAGAAAAATTGAATACAGAGGGCTTTTGCCACCTGCTTTTATGTAGGCACCTGGTTAAAACTCAAGGTATATCTGTGCAAAAAGGGCTTTACTACCTTCCTTTGCAGTGGTTACAAGATATTACACTTTCCAGAAAGTAACAATCAATACGGTATGTGCAGCCATTTTACTTTTTTTCCCTGCACTTATGACGGCAGATGACCCATAGAAAGGTGTACGGATTGATTTGACTGAAGTCCTGAAAAGGTTACTCTAGCTGGAGAGCCGTCCTGAGGTGTGAAAATATAACCTTGCTACAAAGCAACTGTGAGTTTGCATATGCAAATGAAACTACTTCAGGATTAGCCATTTTTCTCAAGCTGTTAGAAATAGAGAGACATTTCAAAATCCTAGACTATACTTTGAAATGTGCGTTATTCAGTAAACAGGATTTTTAGGCATAAACATCAGGGTTATATCTTTAAAAATTATACAATTTTTCTTTTCATGAGTGCCCATTAAGCACTATTATCTGTAAGATGCTTAGGAACACAAGGTCTTTATGAAAGCTGAAGAAATCTGAGCTTATCCTGAAAAAGCATGGATAAACTCAGATCACAGACTCTCCAAAAGTACATCCTTTCCAGAAAGGAGGTGGTGGTGGAGAGAAGTTAAAGTTGGTAGGGGGGACATTTTGCACTCTGACTTTAGTCAATCACTTTTTGCTTTCTGAAATCCAGCTGTTACAATTCCCCTAAAGGCAGTGCTACCTATCGATCCAGAAATGATTGACATGGGGGATGCCAAGTAGCACACAGCTAGCAAGCTACAGCAGACATCTTCATTGGTAAATTACTATGGACACTTGCATTTTTTAGCATGCAAAAAATAGTACCCTAATTAAGAGTTTAAACATTAAGGATACAAAGATTACATTAGTTTTTGCTGTCACACACATGAAGTAACAGTGAATTTTTACTTTGCTTTCCTTCTAATATGCAACAGCTGTTTATGGTAGACCCTTCTGAGTCTGAACTTGGTCCTCTCTCTCTGGAGGAAAGGCTTAAAATAATTCAGCTAACATGAAGAGGACTTTACCTGTGACAGTCACCACTCTTTGCTTCTCCCATGGTGGCTGGAGCTTCCCCAGGGCTCTTCACTAACCCTGCTGAAGTCTCACCTCACGGCTGGAGCCGCTGGCCCCACTGCTACAGGCAGTACATGCACTCAGTGGGGGAGGACTAGCCAGAACACAAGAAACCTGCTTCAGTTCTGGTATCTTTATCCTTCTCCTCAGAGGGGAAAATGAGACCTTTCATACCTTTTTTTTTTATTTGTTATGGCAATTTGAGAGACTTGTGCAGCACAAGGCAGCCAATAAACCTGGGGCTAGGACAGCGGCCTGAGATATGTGCCCTCTCTCTCCAGCCTCCCTGGGAATTGCCAGTCTACACCCCAAAACACTTTGTCAACAAAATGGTGACAGTATGGGTCTGTTTCTGTGAAAAGCATAATAAAAATTTTCCTGACCAATTTGAGCCAGGAACTGTGTGCTCTGGCAATGCCTCCGCATGAGGCAACATGTCCTGTACTCTTAACACCGAGCAACCGAATCAGAAATCTTCCAGATTCAGCTTCACAAGTACACCAGACAACACCTGGGAACTTCTTGTCCACACCTCTAACCCCGTGAGATGCAGGTCCCCAGCAGAGAATGGAGGAAGGGGATCAGTGTAGGGGAGCTGTTATTCCCTGCTCCTCCTCCCTCAGCACTGTCTCCCACTCGCACCTTCTCAACGTGCAGCCCCAGCCTTGCTGCCTTTTCTCTCCTCAGGTCTGCCCAGCTTCATTTGGATGCAAGCTGGGTTTGGCCCAACAGCCATTTAAATACGGCTGTTACTGAAACAGACCATTGAGCTAGGAGTGCTTCAGTCCTCATCAGACTGAAATGATGGCATTTCTTGTAACATCTCAGCAAAGGGGAGCATCAGCTATGTTTTATAGCTATTAGATAAAGGTGGATGCTCAGAACCCAGAAAACACGCATTAATAAAACATAGCCACCTTGACATACTTCTTGCTGAGCTTGTCTTGGCTTACAGGGGAACTATGTAACATGTCTATTAGGAAAAGATTATTCTGTGGAAGAAGCCTTTGAGCTCCTTTGACAAAAAAAAAGCTAAAGACGGGCACCCCGCATAGACCCTCTGTGAATAGAGTATGTTCATGCTGCAGCTAACCTAGTGGAAGATCTTACCAAGTCTCTTTTACTGCTCTTGTGCACAGCTGAACCTGTTGCAATGTGACAGAAAAACTCGCAGACTTCTAGAAAGAGTGACAAAATACAGGTAAGAGTGCCACAAGCCACACAGATCATGTCAGGTATGTAATTAAGAAAGTATAAACCTGAAGTTTAAACACAGCAAATTTAAAAAGACATAAGCGATTGAATTGATTTTCATTAAAATAAATAAGCCTCCCTCCCCTTTAATCTTTTATTGGTATAGAGGAAGGATATAAAACCAAATGTTACCAGTTTTCCCAATGGATCATCTGTTTTGATTCTCCTGAAACTCCAAGCACACCACTGGGATGAGGTACTTCACTGACAGTCCCCCACAGTTTGTGAGATGCAAGGAAGTCGGCAGATTTTGCTCAGAATTTACCTATTATTCTTTAAACTTTATAGAAATATATTTTCTTCCATCCCACTGGACTATTCTGTCCCTCTCTTACTAGCATTAACATAGTTTCATCCTTAAATCCTCAAGTATCAAAAAGGAACACATAGAAAATGAGCTGACATTTTTCTAAACAAGTTATTATTTATATTGCAGCCTCAGCATAGCAGGTGCTTTAAAGGAAAATACCAGGATATATTTTCAGTCTTGGAAAGTATAATGTCTAAGTAGGCTCATCTAGGATTATGCTTTCAAGGGTGAGGGTTGCAGATTTTGCAACCAATCCACTCTTACAAGAAATGTTTAATCAGCACCTGCACTTTGAGTTGCCATATTTCTTTATAATAATCATGGTTGGCTCTTGAAAAGACACTTAGTTGAGGTGCCTGCAGTTTAAAGCTTTCTTGGCAATTATCAATCTGGAACATTTCTATTCCTCAATCTACTGAGGGCCATTTGTGTCTGAAAAATATCTTATTCACATCTACGTTTGCAAATGTTAAAGTAACAAGTGTAAACAGAATGCATCTGCACCTAATCACAGCTTCACATGAAGTGTTAAATCATGCAACTTCAATAGAAAATTGGAATAGGAACCCAAACAACTACAGGAACACTGTTCCCTTGTAATGCTTCCCCCCACATACCCCCCAAACCAACATATAATCTTCAAAACCCCATATTCTAGCAAGACTGATTTGAAAATACTTAGAATGCGCAGAGGAAACCAAGACTTCCCAGCAGCGTTAAAGTGTCTGATGGAGAAGCATATGGTGTTGAAATTCCTGTGCATAATAGGGTCTAAATTAAATGAGATATAAGACCCTTAACCCCAGAAATTCTTGCTTTGAGGGAACTTTCCAGGTTGTATCATCACTTTTCTTAATGCTGATATCCCTAAAGGTTCTTTGGAAACAAATTTTTCATTTGTACATGAATCTAGGGACTTGAGAGGCTCCTACTCAAATCGCACATGGAACCTGTAGAAGTAGCATCTTTTAGGTAAGCCACTTCCATGCTGTGTACACAAATTTCAAGATACCTGAGCCAGAAATGTTATAACCAGATAAAATCCAAACACGAAATGTTTTGCACTTGTACCTGGTGCGTACATGGAAGTGTCTTTCACCAGCAATCATACTCAGCCTGAGGCATTCCAGTGCTGGGACTTACTACCCAATTCTCAGGGATTAATTCCATATAAAGCTGAGTAGAAAAGCCTGTAGTAGCTACATCTATTTTGCGTCTTTGTTTCTTCTCCAGACTGTTTTTGCAGATAGCACTTTTTTCAGTGTTCCAAGAGCTACATGCAACAGATGTGATTTGTCTGAATGGGGTCTGCGAAAGACTTGTGAAATTCTTAAAAACAAACAAAACCCCTCAAATGTGCATATGTCCCTGCTTATCAGCAAGTGTTAAGTGAAAATTCAAAAAGCATCCTAGTTTATATTTGGTTGCAAATGAAATTATGTTAGCATGATGGTACACAATGATCCTTGGATTTTTACTGCAAAGCCTAGGTAGTCTGTTCTTGCATTAGAAAAAATTTCAGTAGCAATGATTTGGTCAAAACAACGTAAAAATGTGCAAAGTGCACTGGCCATTATCCATTTCCTGTACAAAGATATATGTATGCAAATTTTATATTCTTGAAAAGATTGTTGGATATCTTTGGTTGTTTCATCCAACATTCTGTCTCTGAAGGAATATTTTCTTCCCTTTTTTTTTTTTCCTGATCTAGCCTTACCTGTTATAGGCAACCAATGTGATTGAAGCCCAAGTCTTTCCCTTGACTTCTCTGAGCCATGGATCAAGCCCAAATTTTGCAAGAAAAATTCTTATAGGATATGGTACGGCATTAGATACTCCATCTGCTCATGGCTAAACATTCAAACAGCTTCAGTGGGAACAGCTTCATCAGGCATTATTAAAGCTACTTAGAGATGTTAGTTATTAAAGATATTACACCTATTTATTATACTATAGTTAGATGTAATTATAGTAGTTATTGATTGGAAAGTTAGATATGTACTTTTTTAAAAAAAGACAGGAAAATTTGATTGTGGAAAATTTTACAAATGGGTTAAAACTGTGGTATAATATTAAATTAATATAAAAAAAATGAAAGAAAGAAAAAGACAATTCTTGAAAAACCTGGATACAACATTTCTGGGCTCCAGGAGATGAATATCTGAGTTTCTAAATCATTCCTCAGATATTTAAAATATAGAAGTTGATGCTACTAGGTATAGCTATTATCTGGGGGGTTTTTAGCCTCATAGCTTCATTGTCAGAAATTTTGATCAAAAGTTCATAAAATAACCTTGCTATGAAGAGGAAACTGCAATTACTTATCATTAGTACAGGGCATAAATAATGGCTTTAATTCCATTAAATAACTGTATAATTTATAGAATAAATTATGGCCAGAATGGTCATAATTTCAATGTGTTACCATCACTCAGGAGAGAAAAACTTAAATTTTGAAATACAATTAAAAATTCTGCTCAGGAGACACTAGATTTTTTTTCCCTGCTCGGTGACTCACTTTTCCTTTCTGCGTGTAAGATTTCCTATACATTGTGTTACTTTGAATTTTCTTGACATTTTCTACATTTGAACAGGCTTACATTTTTGGGAAACTATACATTAAGTCTGTTTCAAAGTGACACCAAGGCTAGTCTTCCCTGGAAAATCAAACAGAGCTTGAATTGAGCTCCTCATGTCTACACATTTGAAAACCTCAGGGTGGATTACCATAACAAGAGGATAGAGATTGTTTCAGGTTGCTGAAGCTGTTGCATTTTGCGGCTGTGGAAACTGGAGAAACGGAATTGCCTGAGCGACTTCACCAGTTCGTGTCAAGCATGAATTGGAGCTCTAAGAAAGATATCATACTTCAGTTTTCAGATGCCCAGGGTCACTTAAGAAGGTCTTCTGAGGGGAATGTGGCAGAGCTCGAGGAAAGCAGAGTATAAAAGAGCAGGTGACTGAAAGGTCTTCTGAAGTGGGGCATCCTTGATGCAGATTATCATATAAACTCTTCAGATCCAGGCAGGCACACGTAGGAGGAAACAGACTTATTTCTCTCAGAGTATGTGATTCTCGTCCCCGTGATGTGAACGCAACTTTCTCCCATTTATTCAGCAACATTAGTATGTAACCCCATATAAGCTGTTACAGCAAAACCCTGCTATTTAAACACTTGCCGAGTGGTGCAGATGTGGCAAAGTGGCTGCTCGGGTTTCCTGTGTTGATACATCCTTTCTCCCCTTTCTGTTTCGCTTAGTTATTTTGTGCCTACAGAATGCTGGTGCCTGCTGGGCGTGCCTCTGATCTCAGTATCAGTGAAGTTTCTCAGGCTACCGCTAGTCACCATCCCGGATGACTTACTTCCAGCATACACTAAAGATAACAGGTGAGTCGGGCTTGTTGATTATTGTATTAAAAGATGCACTCAGTGCAGGAAGCGTAGCGAACAGAGAGATGTCTCTAGTTATTGTTTTCCCTAACATGCAAACCCAGAACAGCGCCAATGTGCATGCCACCTGGGGATGAACAAGCCTCCAAGGACCTGGGTGCCCACAGACTGGTGAAAATTTCATATGACATGAGCCACATAGACAGACAGAGGGTTTTTTTCCCCAAGGATGTGACACTTGACAGAGTGCTGTATGATTTTGAGAAACAGAGAGAGTTTTAAAGACCATAAGCCAGAACGCTAGCCCTTGACGGGTTGTCATTTATTCAAATCAACCCCGAGTGCCTTTCTGAAAGACGTGCCACAATCAAATAGAAGTTATTGGTCTCAGTTTTGAGGTAAGGGGATGAAATTCTGCTGCTGGTTTATGGTGGAAGATAGGTGTGGATCCTTCCATGATCCTGCCTGACCTGAAAGTTTCTGAAATTCTAAAGTCAGTAATAAATCACACTGGAGATCTTGAACAAGAGGGGGAATGCTCCTATGTGGCAGGATAGCTTTCTCTCACAGTTATATATGTCACAACAAACTGGGTAACAGAATTATGTGCACATGTAGTTTTTGCTTGGTGACAAAACAAGCATTGCTTCTAACTGTGTATGTTTTCTGTGAGACACTGAACATTGAAAAATGGTCAAATTAACAACCGCAATACATTTTCTATGTAAATGAAATGCTGTGTAGATGACACTTCTAGTGATTATAGCTCTTTATGTGACATATGTTTAATGATTTAGATTGGCTCCTGTTGAGAGGGATTTAATTTAAGGCACTTACGGCATTGGGCTCAAATTATTTGCAAGAGTTGATTGAAGCTTATGTTTTACCCTGCAGCTTATGTTCAGCTAAGGATCATCCGCTGAGTATATTTCATTTATCTCTTGCAGGATCTAAACTGTGGGCTTTTGCCACAGTTTTCTCTCACCATATATATTGTTTAACCAGTTTCCGGCACAATCAGCCATTGTTGTAAAATCAGATGTGAGAACAAAGTTGCTGAATTCTTGTATTTGATTTTTTATTGAAGTGTTAGGTTTGCAATTTTTAAGGCCTCCCCATCTATTTCTCTTGGCAGCAGGTTTTGGATGTCTAGTTCCCATTAAACTTAGTGAGAAACGGTCATCCAGCCCCTTAAGAAGCTTTTAAAGTCTCCACTTTTCCGTCTATCTGTATCACTGATCATCAATGAACTGCTGATTGTAGGAACTTGTGGATTCAGAAGTGTCACCATCAAATTTGGTAGTAATTTAAACTTAATCTGAGATATGCAGCTCCCGCTAACATTCCCTGTACATTGTGATATTATGTCCCCATGTTAGTAAACTCCACTAAGTAGTGTTTTGCAGCCATACGCTCTCCATAAAACATCTGCAGATGCACATGCACATCTCCTGCTGGAATGACATGGGAGCTGAGTGCACAGCTTTCACTGAAGCTGTCTGAGTGTGAAAGTGTGATTTTGATCCAAAATGTAAAGGTCTTCTATTAACTTTTTTGGCCTTTGGATTGGCCCCTCAGCACTCACTGGTCTGGCCCTTATTAACAGTAATGATTGTTAAATCCAGGGGGAGGGTGAGGAATACAGAGTGCAGATGAGAATAAATAATCAAAATGAATGTGTAATTTCCCTGTAGCACAATGCCAGCTGGCTTGGAAAAGACTGAGGGCAACTGAAGCAATGGTTATTTCATTATTGTTTGAATACTGGATGGCTGATGATGCTCTTCAGATTTGTCAGGTAGCTGGCTATTCTGTTCTGGTTTCTAGGAGCTCTGTGAAGGAGTGGGTTACTCTTCCAGGACTCTATTAGTGCAGGCTCTCCAAACATACAAAGGGAAGTGTGGGCAATTGCGCATGTTAATTAGTCCCTTAATGCACAGCGGGGGGAAATCCAGCTGTTGACTGCTTGTATTCCAAGAACCTGGAAGCAGTCATGGTACAGTGGTGGCACTGGAGGAGACTGCAACACAGGAACTCAAACTGCTGCACTGCGTAGTCTTGACCAAATAATGACCATGAAGCTCAGAGGACTTTGCATCTAAATCACATGTTGTTTGTGCCAGTGGCACTCTTGCTTATGAAACCCAGCCCAAAAAGAGAAGACTTGCACTCCTTACTGGCCTAGAAACATTCTGAAAACACTCTTTTTCCTCTGGGGGAGGTGAGCTAGCTTAAGCCCTGTGCATCATATAAACGCTCTACAGGCAGCGTGCGGGAGCGGCACTTGCCCACTGCAGAGAACTGCAATTCCCCTCGCTAGAGCCACCGCCACAGTCTGAGTCCATGTACCAATAAATGCTCTGAGATTCGACAGACTCAGAACTAGGATGTCCCCTCTGCTGACCTGATACTAATTATACACGTCTTCTGGGTATATTACATTTCTTTCAAGCAGGTATGTCCAGCTAAAGCAGGTGTAAAATACAGGTTGAATGCTCAGTGAAACCCTAACAGAAAGGTTGTGATTTAAAAGAGTATTAAATAGGAATTAGCTAAATGATTTTAAGAGGAAAGCAAACACTAAGCATTTTTAAGGAAAAGAGTTAGAATAGTTTGCACACATTGCGTGTGAATTTTCACACTTTTCAGTGTGTGGATATCTTGTAAACTTTCATTTTGATTTTTCTTTCCTCCCTTTCCTCCTGTAATGATTATTACATTTCCCTTTCACAAAATATGGAGTATTTCCTGGGACAAACTTTGGCTTTATATTTACTGTAGCAAATACAATCTTTGAAATATTAAATTGTTTCAGACAGTTAAACTACAGCCTATAGTTTTATGATATTAACTATCAATTAAAAGAAATACAAGTTATTATATTATGGCACCTCCTGGACAGTCGCTGGCAGAAGTGTTCCTTCTGGGGAGTTTGGAAGCACCTCTTTAGGTGATGCTCTGCTCAGTCCCGATCCTGGAAAAGTAGCTTGTATTCCTAGGGGTAGCCACTGATTTTCAATGCACATCAATAAAAGGGGAGTCTCAGGAAATAATACTGGAAATTGGTACAACTGAAGTGTCAATTGTGTATATATTTATATGAGTGTATAATAAATTATTCCATTAAAATAAAAAGATATCTTTCTCAGATCACTTTGCTGAATACATAAACCATAATCACACTAGGCTCCAGAATATTGTTCAAAATTTATGCAAATCAGAAATGCTGAATCCAAAATCCAGCTCCCTAAAATTGACCAAACCCAAACATAGACAAGAGGTTTGGGGTGGGATGTGGGTATGAAAATCTGAATCTCACTGTTCCCATTCATACTGGAATTCTGACTTTTGACTTGCCTAGTTGTAGAGTTCAGCTACAAACTGGGATCTGAGCATAGATGTGGACTGAAGATATATGCCATGGTATAACACTTCTTTTACAAAAACTATTTTTTTTTTAGTCATTTCTCCTCTCCAACTTGTTTGCTATATGAAGGATGCAATGCACAAATTTGCCATGTCAGGAATTCAGTCGCTTTGCTTGTTCTTTCAGATAGAACATGCATTGTCCATAATCATGGGATATTCTACTTTTTAATCTCTGCCTTCATATGGTTAATCCTGCCAAAAATAATACCAGTTGATCTTGACAGGATTTCAACATGCGGTTTTAGCGTGCCAAGAAATGATTTCTTAAATTTGTCCTTCGTGAACTCTGACAGATGGTTTTTCTCTATTGTGGCTAAATTTTTCTTGTATACATTATTTTGTGAGTGGAGGTAGACTGAAGGTTTGAATTCTAGAAAAGGCAGTAAAAGTGTATTATTAGGCATTTAGAATTAATTTTTATTCAATAAAGCTTCAGCAGTAAGCTGAATAAGCTTATTAATATAAGAAATTGCTGTTGGTCCTTGCTACATTTCATTCAACGTGTGAGAATTTGCAAAAATGAAAAGCAGGAGAAAATAGAAGAAAATTAAAAAGAAAAAGGTCATAAAACCCCCCCCCTGAGAAATTCCTGTTTCCTTAATATTTTGTTTATTTTTTTCAAGTGTTATCTGCTTATTAGAGTATAATTTGGATCTTTTCAAAGGTGTGTATATCTTTAAAATCTTCTTGTGTGGTAACTAGACACTTTTTAAATAGCAAATGAGCCCAGATGGCATGTATTCAAGAAGTCTGGGGGAAAAAACAGCAAGCAAAGTAGCTGAGCTGCTAACAAAATATGCAGCTTCTCATTAGTGTAGGAATCATTACCAGAGGACTCGGAGGCACCAAACATTGTTGTACTAGTTTTTAGGAAAAGGTGCTTGCGACTGATGATGAGAATTACTAGCAAATTAGCTACCTGGAAGATCGATTGAAAGGATAAATTACAATATGGAATTTATAAAATGGCTGATGAAAATAACCTGAGTTACATATATTTAATGATTATTTTTTAAATTAAATTAATTAGATTAACTCGTGTTATTTAGAAAGGGCACCTCAAAGCTACTGGGAATACTGTCTTGAAAATATTGGTGCAGCAATATTGTAGCAAAAGTCAAAAGGGCAAACAGCGCTGAGTTTTAGAGAAGCAATACAGACCAGAACAGACCACACTCTCATAGCAGGGCACAAATTCACACCATGGCCCCTATCTTATTTAGATGGAGAAAAACAATGACAGATCCTTCTGGCTGCTGTGGTATCTAAAGCCCAGCTTTATGCGTCGTTTCCAGAGAGCAGCCCCGTTTTGACTTGGAGCAGCGGAGGCCAGCCCTGCCACCTGCGTGGCACTGCAGCACTTCTGCTCCTTAGCAGGGACACTCGCTTCCCTTGGCAGGGAGTTTTGCAGCCTCATGTTTCAGGACACCAGCTCCAACCTAACATCTTTCCCATCATCCATATGCAGAAGGCACACGAAGTGCCTGGTGCCGCTGTGCTCACCAGTGCAAGTGCCTCGCCGTTGCCAGGGGTATACGGCATGCTCGGCCTCCATGCAGTGAGCCCTGCTCTTGGCAGCAAGAAATCATACAATCATAGAATCACAGAATGGTTTGGATTGGAAGGGACCTGAAAGACCATCTAGTTCCAACCCCCCTGCCATGGGCAGGGACACCCTCCACTAGACCAGGCTGCCCAAAGCCTCATCCAACCTGGCCTTGAACACTGCCAGCGATGGGGCATCCACAGCTTCTCTGGGCAACCTGCTCCAGTGCCTCACCGCCCTCACAGTGAAGAATTTTTTCCTTATGTCCAATCTAAATCGACCCTCCTTCAGCTTAAACCCATTACCCCTTGTCCTGTCACTCCATGCCCTTGTAACCAGTCCCTCTCCAGCTTTCCTGTAGGCCCCTTCAGGTACTGGAAGGCTGCTATTACATCTCCCTGGAGCCTTCTCTTCTCCAGGCTGAACCATCCCAACTCTCTCAGCCTGTCCTCAGAGGAGAGGTGCTCCAGCCCTCTGATCAGCTTCGTGGCCCTCCTCTGGACTCGCTCCAACAGCTCCATGTCTCTCCTGTACTGGGGCCCCAAAAGCTGGACGCAGTACTCCAGGTGGGGTCTCACAAGAGCAGAGTAGAGGGGCAGGATCACCTCCCTTGACCTGCTGGTCACACCTCTTTTGATGCAGCCCAGGACATGGTTGGCTTTCTGGGCTGCAAGCGCACGCTGCCGGCTCATGCTGAGCTTTTCATTCACCAATACCCCCAAATGGAAGTTTCTCCTTATTTGACAGAGAGTCCCTCCACACGCTTGTCAAACAGACCTGGAAATTGGTAACAAACGCTTCCTTGGCTTTGAAAATTGTGGTCTTACTATGTTGGGCGTTGCTTTTATTCTGCCCCATATCCCTGCCACTGGAGTAAGATGTGGGTGGGGGGAACCAGGGAAGCACACGCGGCTGTGCCCAGCGTGACACTGGCTCCAGCTCCGTATCTCGTATCAGCCTCAGGGGCCCACAGTAACTTCTGCCAGCTGGTGACAGCCGGGAGCAGGTTGTCTGCCAACTGTGGAGGCACTGCAGCCTCACCTCCTACCACCATGACTTCCACCAAAGGCAGTGGGAAAGGAAAAAAAGGGAAATAAGAAAAAAAAGGGGAAAAAAGGGAAAAAAAGGGGAAAAAGAAAAAAAGGAAAGAATGAAAATAGGAAAAAAGAAAAAAGGAAAATGGAAAAAAGGAAGTGGAAGGGGGAAAGGAGAAAGGGGGGAAAGGGGAAAAGGAAAAAATGAAAATGAAAATTAAAAGAAAAATGAAAATTAAAAAGGAAAAGGAAAAAAGGAAAAAGCAAAGGGAAAAGGAGCAGCACTGCAACTCACTGCATTAGCTGTAGGCCAGCTGTGCGCTCAGCTGAGGCGGTTGGATGGGTTTCCCTCTAAAGCAATGAGGAAGGAGGAGGCAGCATGTCAGGGGACGAGGTGCCCTCAGGACAAAGCTTCACGATCCCTCTTTCCCATTTTTGGGTGTAAATGGATCACACTTGTGCTGCCTAAGAGTTCTTATTACTGCAAACGCCTCCTCTTGAAAACTGTGTGGAGTCCACACGTTTAATCATGTCCATCTCATCAGGAGGTGAGAAAACCTATTTCTCCTTCCCTAATGTGGCAAATGCTTTATTTCAGCAGTGCTCTCTCTTAACTCTTCTGTGTATAGCCTATGAATGAACAGCTTCCTTGTTTAAGGCATTTTCTGGCAATTAAAAAAACCCAGAAATTAATCTCTTTCTCTGAAAGGCCCATGTAATGTTCGTAAATGTTTTAGTGTGGAAATTGTGCATTTTTTACAAAAACATGTAAAAATTAATTTCATTATGCTTTTGTGTAGGAAAGAATCTTATCATATGCCCTACATAAAGTCACATGAATTTAGGAAATGGGGACATGAATTTTACTTAAATTTCTCTATGATATTCATCAAATTTAAAATTAAAAATCAGGTTTTTTGCACAAAAGCGAGGCAAACACAAGTGAATTCATTTTTTTCTCTTTTTTTTAAACTGAAAATGGAGAGATGTGAGAACTATCTGAAAAACGGTGGATACTCTTTTCATGTTATCAGATTTAATTCTTAGTAAGACAAGACAGATAACATATTTATAAATTACTTGTGGAATAAGCCTGAATCACATTTTACACAGCAGTCATGGCTGAAGTCCTGGCTCATGGAGGTTTTGTTATTGATGTCCAAATGAGTAAAAATTTCATACATGGTTTCTGAAGAAATGTTTTCTTTGTCTCTTATTATGCTAAGACTTGTATGTCTAAACGTATGCACGACTGCTCCTACTGAGCTCAATGGGACTAAAGTTAAAACTAAGCCAGTGCATACTTCTTTGCATGGTAGGTGTTACAGAGCTAAAATATTCTCATCTTGGTAGAAGAGATTTCATGCAGATGGATGCACAGCGTGGGTCTCCAAACCTCGGAAGTTATATGCGTGTGTAAAATCAGCTACTTTTTTTCTAGATAGAAGAAGGACAGTTTTCTCACTTTTTTCAGCTCTGTGCCAAGGAAAATCTTTATAAAGGGCTATTACAAAAGCCTGATGAGGCTCCCATTTCAATGGAAATAACAATCTACCTTAAACATAGCGTTCAGAAAGTTAGACCTAACTACAGTCTCACTGCAGGAGATGATACTTGACTTGGCCTGACTCTAGACTTGAGATTAGGAAGGAGATTGATAAAAAAAAAGCAATTACTTCATTCTAAATAGAAAAAGAGAACCAGAAAGAGACAAGAGGTTTGTAGTTACTGTACTATAGGTATCACAAATAAAGATGATAACTGAGCAAGAAGGGTTGCAAATACATCTGAAAACATGGTGATAGGTTTGACTGGAGACGGTACTCTTGGACATGCATGTGAAATTCAATTTACTCTCTACACTTTGCCCAGAGTCTCAGTTTTGTGTCACTGCTGTCCAGAAGAAAATGCACAGATGCTGGATGTTTGCTTGGTTGTTGGGGTTTTTTTTCATTTATAAATTATAGAAAAGATTTAGCATTACAAGTAATTTTTTTATTATTATTTTGGACTATGCATGTTCTCTTGATGCCTCAGTGATCAAAGGAACACATTTCACTAAAGAAGGCAGCTGCTTTGACAGAAATTTACAGTCACCATTCAGATCTTTAAAAAGCAAACCCAAGTAGAGCACTAAGGAAGCAGCTTTACACCGAGGTAAACCACAGGGGGCTTTTAGGAGGTATGGCACCTTTCTGGGGATGCGCTGTGTTTCTTGCTGTGATTGTGGTGTAAAACTGCTGGGAATGCAGACAGGGAGAGACCTTCCCCTTGAAGTCTCATATTTTCCATACGTATAACTTAATATTACTGCAGCATTACGGTTATTTGCCAAAAAAGGGTTTTCCAGGTTCCCCACCTTTTGAATATTGCTGATGCAGATTCACAGCAAAGAGGAAAATGACATGGAGAAACTACTGTTCTTTTTATTTAAAACACAGCATGGCCTGGGTTTGCTTTGATGTCCTATTAGTGACACTGTTTTTTCCCCTTAGCACATGAAATTATATTATCAGCACTAGGAAAAAAAAAAAAAACCAAAAACCACATCAAAACAAAGAGAGGAAGTGCAGATAGCTCTGGATGAACTCCATTTTATGGAGATACGAAAGTGAGAAACACAGCAAAGGCCTGCTTCCTTAGCTCTATTAGATTTTTGCTCAGTTTGCTGCTCCGGAGAGGTGCCTGCTGGGCAGCATACTAGCTCTGGCTCCCGGCCACAGCACACGCACAGCAGCATTAACGCAGGCTTTGCGTGCTGCACTGTACTGCACCTAGGGGAACAAATATGTCTTTATGTGATGATCCAAAGTCATGCAGGCGGATTTCCCTGACCCCTTGTTTTGAGTTTTTAATTAAAATGCCTTTCCCACTCTCTTTTTCTCGCCCCTCGTGATTCCCTCTCCCGGTGCATGCACATCTGCTCGGCTCAGAGGGCGGCATCCTGCACGGCGTGCTCTTCCCAAGCAGAGCTGGTTACTCATGTTCAGGCTTCGTACCCAAATAATGAAGAAAGGTCACTCAGCAGCTTAGAAAAGTAACTTGATGGCATTTCTGGCAGAAGCCTTCCTCTGCGCCTGATTTCCCACTCCTCAAATAGTCTTAAGAGCTAGAGAGGTCTAGAGAGGTTGGAAATGCCCCTGGGAGCTTCCCCTGTAAATACTGCATGGCAGGAGTGAGCAAAACACAGGAAGGCTCTGCCAGCCCATGACGGGGCAATGGCCACCATGCACCCCGGGGGCTCTTCAACCTCCTTCCTGGAGGGCCAGAGTCCCCTTTGCAGGATGTAAGCCTGCAGCCGGAGAAGCAGGCAGCAGGGCATTGCCTGCTCCTGCTGCACCCACGGACTCTCTCCTTTCCAGAGAGACTTGTAAAACTTCCCATCTGCTGGCAGCATAAGGGTCTGAAAAGCTCCTCAACCGGCGTAGTGAAAATGGACCGCATCTTGGAGGGCAGGGGAATACGTAGCACAGTTGGGGTTTAAAAGGGTGCACAGAAACCTTTACAAATTGAGATACAATTCCATGCAATTTACTACAATTTAAAATAAACAAACAAACAAACAATATTCTCTTGGTGATGGGGCAACTGCAGACTGCTCACAGATTTAAAAAAGGGAGAAACCAGTCTGTGGGGCTGACCGCCAAACTGTGACCATCTTGCTGACAGATCACGCTGCATCCATTTTTCCTGCCCCTTCATCTGGTTTTGCTGCTGCTAGTGTTGCGTGAAAGCTTTCAGAAACACGCAGGACACAGGATACTGCAAGCGTTTAGCGCTGGGTGAAGGATGAAGAAGCACAGTCTTCCTCAGCCCTTACCAGGGGAGAGCTCTGCTGGTGCTGCTTTAACCCTGTCTGCCCAGCGCTGCATGCAATGCATGCTGTAACAAGGTACAGTAAATAGGTGTGAGCAACATGCCCTGTCAGTATAAATTCACACAGCTGTGCCGGTTCCACCAGCGTACCATTTGCCGTTGTACCCCTCGCAGGTGCCACATGAAGCCACGACTTTTTAGCTTCTCTGTGAGGACAAGACTTGATCTCTGTCCATCTGTCAGTCGTTTCCATCTGTCCTCGGAAATAAACGGCAGCTTTCTCAAAGCTAATTCCTCTCCTGTGAATTTTTGTTAGGAGCAGCCGTTGGGAAGAGAAGAGCAGCAGCCCCACGGCAGGCAGGGCCCGGCAGGGCGGGCAGAGCTGAGTGCCAGGAGCGCAGGCAGGCAGAGCTGGCAGGCCAGGCGCTGCCTGCCCTGCCTCAGGATGGCTGCCCGTCTCCTGGCCTGGCCTGGCCTGGCCCAGCCCGCTGGGGATCCCTGCCGCAGCAGAGGATATTGAAGTGGGGAATGAGGGAAAGGAGGGCTTTGAGAGAAATCTGCTGCGTGTCTGCAGATAGCCAGGTTTCATTAGATAACCAGGTTTCAGAAACCATGAGGAACCTGCAGTTAGACAGGCTTCTGCTCACGGGACAATGCCTGGGAGGACATCTACGAAAAGTGCTTAGCGGTTCACCGTGGTGCTTGGGCAATGCTTTTTGCTCCTGTGGGCTGGTGGCAAAGCTTGGCCAGCAGCTATGTGGCTCCATCCAAACTGATAAACGCATTTTTTGTGTTTTCTTTTTCTCTTTTAAGGACTGTTTTCTGCTGGTTTTCTTAATAACTCTTTGACATCACTGTTTTAATAAAACTATCTCACGTTCTGAAACATTTGGATAATGAACTGAGTAATAGCTGAGTGTCAGCTCTCTGCTTCTCAGCTGACCAGCTGTCACACCAAGGACTGTCTTTTGCAATTGGTAGATGTTGGTTTTGATGTTTAATTCCCTTATTTCATCAAAAGACTTTCTTTGAAAAGAGTATTTGAATCATGCATGTATTGGAGATGGGTTTTTTTGTCTAAATCATCTGCTAGAAGCAACTGGGGTTTCTTGATTAAAGATTTTTTTTAAAGAAAGTTTTTCTTCATGTGGGGAATTTTGTTATGAAAGCAATTCCTTTGCGTTATTCAGACCTGGTGAAAATTAATTGCAAAATTTCCAGAATAACGCACCTTGTGCAAAATTTCTCTTGTACCGAAATGAGACACAGAGCACCACATGCTGAGGTCCCCTTGCCCCTTCCTGCAAGGATCTGTGGGTGGGATGAAGGCAGCAGGAGGCCTTTCCTGTTAGCAGATTTTAATAGGTAGCAGCGGCTGATTGCCACTGATGTCTTATGACAACTGTCTTAGAGTATTTGTTCCACAAAAGAGCTAAAATCATTCAAAGGTTATAGATGAGAGGTGGGAGAAGAACTTTTTTAAAAAGTCACAGAAAAAGGCCTTAGACAGTACTATATTAAGTATGGTGGGAGATGTTAACAGTGTGCAGGAATCTCGCAAGTCTTCAACAGGCTTTGCTAAGGTAGACATAGAGTTTGATACTTCTATTTTCTTCTTATTTTAAACATTACAAGTCACTCTCAAGCTCCAGTAAGTACAGGGACATATAGAAGGACAAGCTCTGCTCTATGGGAGGATGTTTACAGCAGTGAATAGAACAGTTTCATGAAAATATGAACCATTTTCATGAAAACCTGTAGGTGTGATTATGATTATATTGAAGTTAAAACTTGCTGCACAGCAGCATTCAGAAATTCTCCTAAGACTGGTTTTGTACTCTCCTTCACCAAACTGGGCAGAAAATGAGAGAAAAATCAGTCTCGCTTATGAGGAGCAGACCTACATTTCAGACTCTGCTATAAATATAGAACCGTGTATTCTTAAATGTTCCAGGATTTGCTAGTTGCTTATTCAACATCCAGCAGCATGTTTGAGAGGAGCTTTTGAAACAAAAAGGAAATCAGTCGGTCAAGGCTTTGCATTCTTTCTACCTGGGATGATGGGATCCAAACTGAGTAATCCTCGTGCAAAAAGATGGTGAGTCCTGCCACAGTCCTGCTGGGACCCTGCATCAGCTCCTCAGCCCGTTTGCCAGGAGGATGAGGTTCCACAAGATTTGGGGCAGGTGGATGAAGACCCAGCTCGTATCTGGTGGACCTAAATGGCCCGGTGCCTAGCTGTCCTGAGGCGGCTGTACTTGCCTGTGGGCTAGTACTGTGTATCTGGGAGAGAGGCGTCCAACCTCCATCCTTGGAGTTTTTCAAGACCTGCCTGGAGACAAGCCCTGAGCAGCCTGGTCTGATCCCAGAGCTGGCCCTGCTTGCTCTTCTCATCTTAAATCCAAAACATAGCACTATAGCAGCTGCTACTATGAAAATTTAACTCTATCCCAGCCGAGAACAGGACATGTGGGCCAGGAGGTGCGACTGGAGACCTCCCGAGATCCCTTCCAGCCTGAATTATCCTATTGTCCTATGAACATGCCCTAGCTTTTCTGGGACAGAAGCTAGCCAGCACAGTTTGGGAAAGCGGTCTTTAGCTGAAATAATGCAGATGATGTTCCCTTCCAGTGTATTGCATAAGCTCTTCTCCCATTTTTGCATGCATACACATCCTTCTGCACTGCTTTGGTGGTACAAAACAAATACAGTGCTGCTTTCATTGATCTCTTAGTATGAGAACATTTCTACCAACCTTTGGCTGGTCTGTGCTGTGAATCTGGATCTGCAATGCTCTGCAGCATCCAGCACATCTTCCCCATCACTGGTAGCAAGGAGTTAACAGAGCAGAATAGTTTCTGCAGATTAGTTACTTGCAAATGTATTCTTTGAGGATCTACCTCCATGCACATTCGGTTCTGAAAAGGGAATATGTATTTTACATATTTTGTTTATCTTTTTCATTGTGGCTAGCTTTTGATTTTCACAAAGGCTGGCATTCCCGTTTATAATATCAGGAAGGATGTAGGAAACTGGGCAGAACTGCAGTGACTCATTTCCATTTACAGGTTCAAATACTGACCTCCATATTTGTCTGTGGATGTTGCCACCTTCATGGCATAAGGAAGAAAAAATCTGTGGATTTCCTAGCTCCTGCTATGACAGGTGACTACAGAGGGTAGAAGTACCTGGCAGGTAATTCACTATAACACCTCCTGGAAGGGTAGCTGATATTTGCCTCTAGCATATTATCTTTTCTCAGGAGACTCTTTTTTTTTTTGTTCTGCAGTCATACAGATTACAGAAAATTGTGTCAAATAGCATAACGTACAAGACTTAACAGTTGTTTCTGTTTCAGGACAGCTAACAACAAAAATGTAGAGAACCAAGATGGATAGTGCTGCCTTGTAGTTCCAGGCCCTTCAAACACTACACTGTAAAGTAAAAAAAAAATTACTGCAAGTAATTCATGGTCTAGGCATGGATATTCTCACTATTTGACCAAATGCTTCTTTTCAGCTTGTGATGGGTGACCAGGAGCCATATGAGCCCTTGCCCTGGGTGTGCTGAAGTGATCTGTGCTTTGATGCTGGTTTGAGCATCACCACACTGGTGCCTCCTTGCCCTCCTCCCTGAGCTTGGTGAGAGGGCAGGGAGGCATTAGCTTCATGGGAGTGGGAAAGAAACCTGCTAGACCAGGCTGTAAATGAAAAGGTTATGAGTATTTGGGATGAGTTGTAGGCACTGTTCTGACTTGGAGGAGAGAAAGCAACCAATCAGCTCTGTATGTGGAATTAAGAGTCACCAGGTTTTGTTTCTGTAAGGATGAGGATCGTGGCTGCTGAGACCCAGATCGACTGTGCATGCAACTGCATGCATAAGGCAGGCTTGCCTTGCTGTGCCATGCAATGGTGAGATAAAAATCACGCTGTTGCTAAACTAAGCTTTTATAGCAACAAACTGTCCTGGATCAGCTCTGATGGTGCGTCTGTATACTGCAGACAGCCTGCCCGAGCTCAGACTCATTGTACGTGTTCGAGAAGCCTTCCAAGGTATTATCATCCTATCTTACATAAAAATATTCACAGCTAGTTCATGTCTATTCATGGCTAATTCCCCATTATGTATTTAAAGCACTGCCAATACACACCAGTTTGTGTTCCACTGAAAGGCCTACAGTTGCACGTAAATATTGATGACTGAAACTCATTATAATTAAACTCCTTAAAATTGCTGGGTAGCTGTCTGTCCTGGTACCGTGTGCATATGTGCAGAATTTTCTGTTATCAATAAGCACTGTATCTGAAATCCCACCATACATGACTGACAGACAAAAGTAATGGTGAAACTGAAGCTGTATGTGCTCTCAAGGGTATCGTTCTAGGCACAAAGCAGGAACTACCCTTCAATAATGTTTATGCATGTCATCCATTATTACAATAGTTAAATGCTATGGATATCCAGTGCCAGAGAAAAGCAGGCTTAGGGGACTTGGTGTGGCTTTGATACAAATAGGAAAAAGTCCCTTTGCCTCTTTAGTGTTGAAATTGCTTTTACACCCTGGCGAAGTTGGCCCATATTAACCAATATGCCAGATGGATATAGGAAATGCCTTAGATTTTATGATGCTTTACAACTTGCAAATTACCCAAACCCATTTGCTATAAATTATTCAAGATATTAAGGCCCAAATTTTCAGAATTAGCCTCCAATTCTGTGCCTGCAAATAATTACAGGTACAATTTATAGCAACTAGATGCAAGGGCATTTTTTGATATGTAGAACTCTGCCTACCTTATTATCCCACAAAAAGATGGCTATGTGCTATAAAATGTTCCCAGAGTAATCTGTGTCTGGCAAACTGCTTCCACGAAATTGGAGCCTGAGTTGAAGTTCTCTAAAAAACCCCAAAGTTAAAAAGTAATTATACAATTACTGTATATCTTTGTGGAACGCAGCTTTAAAAATCTTAAAAATCTTTCTTTAAATATGTGCTTTATTGTTATCATCATTTCCCTGGGGTCTGCTGCACTGGCAAGCTTATGGTCCATCACCTAAAAATGTCAGTCTGATGCCTTTGGTACACATAAGAAAGATAGATCTTCCTTAATGTCATTATAAAAACTATTTTCATGTTCCAGTGTTTGGATTTATGAAGCATAGTGTATACGTATTATATAATTTTTTTAAAGTAGTAGACTTACAAAAAGTAAATAGGGCTACCATTAAGTAAAAAAAAAAAAAAAAAAAGGAATTATGTTAAAGGAGGCAAAGCATCAGGGATTTTATAAGGCTTAATTTCTACTCTTCTCCATGGGCTTGAGACAGCTTACATCTAAATATTGTGAGTATTAGGGTGAAAAGGTTATTTAGATTAATTCCAAATTTCTGCTTACACTGAGCTATCACTAAAGCAGTGTGCCCTCTGGAAGCAGTGGGCATGTGGGTGTGAGCAGCTGAACTGAGATGTTGCAGTCAGACTTTGGTATGTTGTGGAACAGTTGATGAATTAATAAAGCTGAAAGTTTTCTACATAAAAATTTGCAAATCATTTTTAGATGGTTGCAGGTAAGTGGTTAGGGCAACCAGATCACCCACCCTATCTTATGAGCCAGCCAGGTTTAGCGCCTGCAGTTGTGACCGTGTTGCTCACTTGGAAATGCCCACGTCTTCTTTCTGCACAGGAGGAGAGGCAGTCTGCACCTCCTTCAAGGCAGCAGTGTTTAACATGCAAAGGAGGCAGGAAACTGAAATATGGAGCTAATGTTTTTTTTTTTCCCTGCACTATGGAGCTACTGTGTAGCTGGAAAAACTTGTCAGGGATGTTAATTCTCTTGGAGAAAAATGAAAGATTATTTTTAAAAATATAAATTATTACATTCTTAATCATTCAGGTAAGTATGCAGACAGTGAGTTACTAAGGTAGCAAGAGGATGCTTCCTAATAAACACTGAAGAGTGGAGATACTCCCTACACTAAGTGATGCAGCCTTCGTTCAGGTGTGGAAAAGGTTCCTGGTCAAAATCACCTTGTATTTTCTGACAGATCCCCTTTAGTGACATCTGCAAACTACCAGGGCCCAGCTTTATGGACTAAATAACTTATGAAAATAAGAATTTTATTTTCTACTGAGCTTCCATTCTGAAATTTGGCCCCTGTCTTTGGTTTCAAATTGGATGACTTTTTATTTTTCCAGAGAAGGTTTCAGCTATGTTATTCAATGCAAATATCATGATACTGATAAAGAGATTGCAATATACATATACACAAGCTCGCATAATGGTACATGACATAAATACACCGTGAATTTTCTAGGATGGGTTTGCATAGGGCAGGATTTAGTGGATGGATTCTAACCGTAGTCTCTGCTTGAAATATTTGGAGTGGGACTTTGTTAACGTTTTTCACCATGTCTTTCATTTGGTACTTCTAGAGAATGCCAGACAGGAGAAACTTCTGGGAAACTGTTCTGAAATCAATAAAAAATGTGTGAAATAAGTAGGGATTTAATCCAGAAAGGAGAAGGAATTGATGTTTTATTCAAACTTTTAAAAAATAATTTTAAACCATGGCTAAACTTTCTTCAAAGTTGAGGTTCCAGAAAGCTCGCACTGACAGAGAACATAAATGGAAAGGATGTATGGAAATACGCAAATATGGTGAAGGTTACAGTTCCTTCCACAATGTTGCCTACTCTTGTGAATAATGTAATAACGTGCCACTGTGGTCCAGAAGCATTGTTGCCATCTCTTGAAAAGATGAAGAAAATCTGACTTCAGTAGGAGATGATCGACAGATAATGTCTTTAGGCTCTTTGATGGCGATGAACACTGTCTCTCTGTCACTAATGAAGGTAAAAACTGACAGTCCCACAGAGGTGATACAGGCATACAAGCTTCTGTCATGGGGGAAAGCAGCTCTCACCCCACAGTGTCCCAAAGTCAGCTTGTTAAATAGAAATTAATTATCTTCTTTTAGCTGTTCTGAATTTAGGCTGGCCAGAAGATGAGAAAAGGAAAAGAGTTCTGGTAGGCATATGTGAACCCTTGCTTTGAAATTCAATTTTTCACAAATTCGAGTTGGTTCTAATTTTGCACACTTTCACCCAAACCTACCCCACAGGCAGGCTGAGTTCTGAGTGCCCAAAGAAAGCGAGGATCTGCGTCTTGGTACTGTAATGAGATGAAGCACCATAACAAGCAGTGTGTCTTGAAACCTGACAGTTATTGACAACAAAAGCTATAAAGCACTTAAAAACAGCAATACAAAATGGACTAGGACATACTCCCTAATTGCCCCAGAAGCAGGTGTGACTATAGCTTCAGAAGACAAGGTGAGCCCGAAGCAGTAGTCTGCCACGTTTCTCTTGCAAAAATTGTAGCCACCGTTTTCTTGTGTGGTGTCTCTGATAAGTCCTTCTGACTGCAGCTCCCATCCTTGGAGCTCATTTCCAGCCTAACGGCCATCAGGGTGGCCTCGGCAGCCTGGCTCCTGCACCACACCTTCAGGAAAAGGGCACTGCAAGACTTGGGGCAGGGGGAAGCGGGAAGATGCAGACTGGCAAAGGAACTTTTGCTTCCTTGACATTCAATTTAGTTCTGCCGACATTTGGGGACACAAGGATGTCTTGCTGGCCAATGGGGCATGTGTGAGCCCGTGAGCCCAGATGGGCTGCATGTGAGGGTGCTAGGCAAGCTGGGTGATGCTATTGCAAGGCCTCTTTCTGTCATCCTTAAATGTCATGGCAATTGGGAAGGTTTCTGGTGGATGAGAAGGCAGCAAATGTACCACCTGTCTCCAAGAAGGGCAAGAGGAGCTGGGTAACTACAAGCTGGTCGGTCTCACCTTAGTCCCTGGGAAGGTTATGGAGCAAAGCTGTTTGGAAGCCATTCCCAACTATGTGAAGGACAAGAAGGTGGTTGGGAACAGCCAAAAATAAACTCCTTCCTCTCTCCCTCCAGCACTGACCCTGATGGCAAAACAGCTTGTTGGAAGTATCTGGGGAATGAGATCCTTCAGGTTTGTAGGTGAAGGCTTCCACATATTTACTCTGTCAGATTGTGTCTATGGCCATACTATCCTTGTGGCAGGCATACGTCTTTCTGCAATGAGGCTGCTGCTCTATTTTCTACATAGCCTTAGCATGCTGAGTGGAGGTGCTAGCTTTCTGCTGTGAAGTAGGGAAGGGGTAAGGCTTTTAACAGCGGGTTTTATTCTTGTGACTTCAGCCTTTCCCTGCAAAGGTCATAAAAGCATCTATAAAATATTTTATTTTTGCAAATACCCTAAAGCTGTCACATAATCACTGCCTGCTTTTCACTCCCTGACAGGGCAGCAGTTGTAGTTATGGGAAAAGTACATGAAGAAAACTGTGGAATATTAACAAACAGTAAAATTCTAGTAACAAAAATGGAAGGAAATTGAAGTGTGTGGGGTTTTTTTGTTTTAGCCATAGTGCAGACTCTGTGGTATATAATTACAGTGTAACAGTAATACTGGTTTACATCAATGTCTAAATGCACAATAGAAATGACATTCTGCTGAGCACTGTCCACTATAACTGGTTATGCTGGTTATTTTCTCATAAACATTGCTTTTAGTCCCCTTTATCAGAGAGAGATTCCTATGCTAAAACCAAGCAAACTAACAGTGTCCTGCTTAGTTTTTTTTAGTCTGATACCTCTTCCATTTTCCAGACATTCTTCAAACACACAGACATCCCTGTCCCAAGGAGGCAGCAATTCAGTAAACACCACTTAAACCACCAGACTGTCAGTAGAGTACCAGTATAAATGACGAAATGATAAATAAAATCTTTCCCCTAAGTCAGTTTAACCCTTGATTAATATTTCCTGAAACATATCAGCAGTGACAAGTGCAATGTGCAACAGGGAGTAAGCTTTGCGTGGAGGGGTCTCCACACCTGAACGTGGACGTGTCCCAAAATTGTGGAAGGATTATTTCAGGCAGAGCTGGAAGGACAGCTGAAATGTAAGAGGGCAAAGTCTCGTCCGCTCTTACAGTATGTAAGGCCAACGCCAAGTTTGTGTAAGCCATCTGAACAGAATGAAACTGTGTCACTCCAGGAGCCATGTCGCACAGGAAAATATATGACTGGTCACACTAACGTCTCCTCATCCTGAGCATAACTGATAGAAGCTCATGTTTTTATAGAGAGAAGGATCAAACGAGTCCTAGTATATTTGACTGTGTATTCTACAGTTACTGGTCCATGTCCTGCATTCACAGACAGAAGGAGAAAGTAAGAAAGATGTTGTCCTCTGGCCTATGGACAAATGTTGGAATAAACATGCTCCATCTGCCTTTACTGGGTAGTGCTTGTAATGGATCAAAGTGCACTTCCTTCAGTTTACCCAAGTAATGTACATGAAAGAAAGTTTGCCTTGTGAGTCTGAGATAGATTCACACGTTAAAGTTTCACATATGACTTAAAATGTTATGAAGAGAAATAAAAGACAAAATTCCAGTGCTGGACTCCTGGAAGAGTTTGTGGATGCCACACCTCGAAAAACACTTGTGTGAACTTGTGCATGGACCAAAATGTGCTGTTTAAGGCTACTGTACTAGTTGTATTTAATGGGAGTTGTCTCTTCTATAAGATGCAGCAGATCAGGATTTTCTGTGTGTGTCTGCTTCCAGGCAGTAGATAATCTTGTCTGTGTAAGCCTCAAGGAGGTCAGAAGCTGATTTAACAGCCTTAGCTTTCTGGAAAAGAAACCTTATTCTCAAAGGTATAATATAAGCGCTCACGTAGGTAATGAGCTATTGAACCTTTCCCGAGAAATCATGAGTGTGATCCTGCCTCGCCTTGCAAGAGCTGAAAATGGTTTCCAGCTACTGGAAACCATAAAATCAGTTGAGTCCTAGCTGCAGCTTCCACACAATATATCATGAGATATTACTTCCCATTAGGTAGTAAGCTATTATGGGTCTCGGACTGTCTCTTGGGCTTGTATGAGCAGCGACAATGTTCCTCTCACACACCCTCTGCTCCTTGAGGTAGCTGTTTCCCTTCTCTGGGTCTCCTTGCATGGCCCTCCTCTTCCCAGTTAAGTATCTTCAGAATGAAGTCCTAAAGAAGGAGGCAGGAGGAAGCCCAGTGCTTGCAGGAATTTAGTAGCTGTCTTTAAGCAACATCACAGACACCTCTCCCTTGCCCTTCACATCATCATCCTGGTGAAGCTGAATATAAGTTGCTCTCAGATCTCTCCTCCTCTGATCTGCTTCTTGCTCTTCTTTAGTCTTCCTTCCATTCCATTACTTCTTTTTCAGTATCTACCAAAATAATATTGGAATCTGTGGTCATCAGTTTTGTTTCCTTTCCCCTGGTGCCCTCATTCCTCTCTGCCAGTGTCGTGGTTCCTGTTTTCAAGAGAAGCCATTTTGCTTCCTTTTGTGCAACAGTTTTGTTTCTCATCCCCACTTTTATTCATTCTCCATGAGGAGTATTCTCACTTCTGTTCTTTTACACTGTACCAGCATTTACTTTCCTTGCCAATATTTTCCTTCCTAAATCACTTTATTCCCTTTTTCAGCCCATCCCAACCATTATTAGTCAGCACTTTGAGTCTGCCATTTTATTTCTTGCATAAGACTGGGTTTTCTCTACCAAAAAGCCCATTTTCCCCAAAGATGGTAGAAACTGCCATGATCTTTCCTCTCAAACCCTTATTCAGCTACTTTGTTCCTCGTCTTGGTTTCTGACTCAGGTCATCCTTCTGCTATCATCTTTTGCCTCTTGCTTCTCATTTCACTTTCACCTCCTCCCCTTCACTTCTCCCCATAAGCCACATTTTCCCTTAAGTTTCCATTACTCAGCCATGCAATCATTCTTTCATTTTCTAACTAACTTAGTCCCTGTTGCAGTCCCATCTCTCTCCCCCTCCTTTTTCATGAGAACTCATTAATTTGTTCTCCTGTGCTGGCTCTTTCCTTCCTGGTATAGTTAGGTTTTGACATGGGTGAAGAGATCCTTATCACAATACCCAAAAGCAGTAGATGCTTGAGACTGGATGATAGTATAGAGATATGGGACTTGATCATTATTAGCATTTACCTCATCTTTCAGACCTTTCGTCCTCTACCTTTTACAACCTCCCCTCTAGATGGCCTCTGCACAGACAGCTGAAAATTGACTGTTTCCAGTTAAGATGAACAATTATTTTGAGAAATTCTGAATTCTCTGGGAAACGCTGTTTCAAACCAGGGAAGTTATTCGCCCACGACACTGTGCTCACCCTCCTCACCGTGCAATTTTCAGTGCTTAAGCAAGCTGCTCGTTTCCACTTGCGGACTGTCCTGTGCCCAGCACAGCTGGTTGCGCAGAGCCACACGAGTCAGATAAGGGAGCAGATCCAGCTGAAAAACTATTTCTTCAAGCTGAGATCCTTTTGGACAAATCAGTTCCCCACTGGGTTTGGCATGGAGCCACACAAACAAAGGCCGGAGCAGCAAAGGGCTAGCCTGGGGGCAGGAGTAGTGCCTGGGGATGAAGAGGGCACTCTGTGGTTCAGACTGGCTTCAGCAATACCTACCAGCATGTGTGAAACCACCACCCAACATGGAAAATGAAACTGCAGTAATCGGTTGTTTCGTTCCCTACATCCATCAGTAATTGTCTCTCACTTACCAAGAAGCTTGTTTGATTTTGCTAGGTAACAAGGAAGCAAATGCATTGATTTGTTCTCAGATTAAAACTAAATGACTGCTGCCTGGTAAAGAAATCTCTTAGGTCAGCTGGAAGGCACCTGGGATGGGAATATACAGCATGGAGAGCATTGCAGCTAAGTATCTGTTTCCATGACAGTATTCCTTTGGATGCTGGACTGACATCGTTTGGTATGAGCCAGTCATCAGAAGGTAAACTACATCTCTATCAGTGCTGCCCTCAACCACTATTTTTCATGCTTAATTGCCTCGGACTTTCACACAAAGATGTAAAGATTATATAAAAGTAAAATTGTGTCAAATCTGATACCACTGAGAGAATTCAAAGCCAATACCGGTTTCTTTGCTATACCCAATACATTGATTTTTTTAATAAACATTTATTAATAACTTTAAACTTACTGCAGCACCGCTATTCCCATGCTACACTTGCAGATATTTTGGTAGTTCTAGATCTTGTTTCTAGGGGCTTGTGTTAGATCTTCAAAATATAACCATAATCAGAATCAGATGACATTCTTGATATTATTTTTAAAATCAACTACAGGTATATATTCTGTACTAAAACCAGATTTACAACCTTTAAGGAGAGCAAAGACAGTCTATGACAATCTAGTTTGGAATCACGAATTAAAAAAAAAAAACCTGTCAGATTTCAAGGGGGGACAATTTCAGCTGTTGATGTAGACTGCTGGCTTCTAATTTAGCCATAACTTAGTCAATATCAGACATAATTCCCTTGCTTAAAAAGTTATTAAAATTTTAATAAAAGCAAGGAGATGCTAGGACAAAAGTATATTAAGATGGCATAAAAGTTGTGCATATATATCATTAATTTAAAGGCAGACTAGATGTTAATTAGAATGACTTAATTGAACATTTCCAAATATGAACATTAGCAAATATGAACATTTTTAGATTCATTTGGAAGGCATTTTCAATTCTGAATACAGTAGCTTTCAAATGCTTAGTACCAATGGAAGTCTGTAACATTTGCCCTTGTAAAGTTGTTCTTATATCTTACTGACATATAAATGTTAGGGGTACATATATGTGAGCTATTCCTAGGTTACATGATACATGTGTTTCTATGTTACTGGTACCAATACATAAGATCTGATACAGGCCTCACCTCTGTGTAGCTTCCTTGAATGTGTGCAAAGTAATCTATACACTTTCAGTAAGCGATACAGAGTAAGCTCAAGGAGACGAACTTATTTGAATAAGCCAAATGTTTAAGTTACTTATCAAAATTAAGCTAAAAGGAAATTTTTCAGGCTTCATGAGTTCAGGTTTAGGGGTTTGGGGTTTGGTTTGGAGATGGGGCTGGGTTTTGGTTTTGGGTTTTTTTTGCTTTCATTTCATTCTACATCTATCAAAGCAGGAAATTACTGAGTTGTAGTTCCTATCTGCTTCCTATGTAAATACAAGCTACCACTTTGTAGAGTCTGCAGTCATTTACAGCCATGAGGTAGACATGAGTAATTGGAACCTGATTTCTTTCATTTCCAAGTAGATTTAGCCTTCAACAAAGTATCCTAGAATGTATACAGCTCATTTTCTAAAAAATTGTTAGAGAATGCACTCTTCTTGTATGAACACTCAAACTAAGATTTCCCCTTAAGCCCTTGAGTACCTGTGTCTATATTGCTGTTTTATTAGTTAATTTGCCAGTGTAGTGGTCGATATGCTCCTGGATTGCTTTGAGAGTGTGCAGAGTATTTGCACACTGTGCCTAATATATACAAATGAAGAATCTGTTCTGGTCTACCAGCACTGGGGTGTCCCATAAGCAGATATTAATCAGGGTAACTGTAGTTCAATAAGGCTTTTTGGTTAAACTCTACATCATGTTTTCATAAATGGCTTTGAGATTTTTAGCTTGTTGATTCTTCTATAGCTCAAAAATAACATTAAGTTTTTCCAAGCAAAATAACAACCTTAAAAATGTAAGCACTTTCACAATGTGTATGGTGAAATACCTCTTATTCACCTAGACCTACAGAAGGAAAAGAAATACATTGGGGAAGGTACAGTAAAGCCATTCCATGTTTAGATCAAGAATCAATTGAAATTCAGACCATGTTATTAGAGTACCGTCATCAGTACTCTAATAGTACTGATGACAGTATTAGAATACTGTTATCAGTAGCTTTTCACAGGTTTACTCAAAGTGTGCTGGTGGGTCACAGATAGGCTGTGTACTACAGAACCACCTGCAGCTGACACCTTCCTTTGCCAGCGTGAGTAGAAGTGTCAAGGGCTGCACAAATAGCAATGCAGAGTCAGTCTGCGCAAAATAAAACCCATGTATGTAAAGCTTTCTTTTATAAAATCAGTGGCAACCTAAATGGTTTCTGTTCAAGTGTGCAGGTTCTGTGTAGAATAAATGCCCAAATATAAGTATAAACAGTTTTGGAGAGAAGGTCTGATTTTATTAGTAATAATGTCTTTCAGAAAAGACGAGCAGTTAGCTTGCACTGAAACCCTTTGCAAACATGAACCAACATCAAATGGTTCAGAGGAAAATAGGAGAGTTTTAAAATGCAATTAGGTATGAAAAACATGGCTTCTGTGCAAGGGTACAATGTTATATTATCCTACATATCCTCCAATATAGCTGGAAAGGATAGAACAACTGAAGCAAGGAGGGAATCTAGCCCTAAGCAAGCTACCGGTGAAATACCGCGTGTTTCTGACCCTGCTCCCTCACTGTGTGTGACTACACATATATCAGACCGCAGCATCTTTGGTTTGTGACTTAACACTGGGATCTGATCAATGGCATGTTAAATTAAAAGGAATTTTCTGCAACAGGATGAATGGGGACTCTGGACTGGCCTTCCTCCTGTTAATTATTTTAGACACCTTCTTTTCCTGCTTGATCTCACTTCGCTGCTCTCTAAGTTGCTGCAAGTATCTTTGGGCCTCATTCACCTGATGCTCGGTGCATCATCTGATGGGGAAGGGTGCAGACATCCCTACCACCACTGAGCTTGTCCTCAGCTTCAGCAAAAGGAGGACAGTTTTATTTCCAATGATGACATCATTGCTCTCCGCCGAGGAGAGACGCTTCTGAGTTGGCCTTTCCCCTTTGTAGCCTGCCTCGCCTTTCTCCAGGTCCACACTGGTCTCTGGATGCCTCCACGGAGGCTGACGGAGGCCCACATGAGGGGTGCAAGAAGGGGACTCTCGGGGGTGACATCGGGTTTTATTGCAGACGGTTACGCTGATACCCTACCGATAGTCTCCTGGTGGTTAGCAGATAGCTAACGAGAGCGATCCAGAGAAGAAAAACAGAGGGACAGCTGTGCTGGCTCAGACCGAAGGGCAGGCTCTCCTGCTGTCTTGTCTCCAGCAGTGGCAAACTGTGGGTATTTAGAAAACACCGTGAGTATCAGGGAAGTACATAATAGTTTTTCCCCTGAATACTCAGTATCTGGGTGTCTGTAGCTCACTCAGCTCCAGAGCCAGAGGTGATGTCTGGGCATTTAGTAGCCTTCACTGGATTATCTGACCAGGATTTTTCTAATGCCTTTTTGAACCTGTGAAAGGCTGTTAGCTTCCTCGGTGCCCCGTGGCAAGGAGTCTCACAGTTTAGCTGCAAGTTCTGTGAGGAACCACGTTGCGAATTTGGCCTTTGCTAGTTTCACTTCATGCCCCTTAGTCCTTGCGTTCAGAAAGGCAAGGAAAGCTCCTTCCCCATTCACCTTCTCCACCGCCTTGGTGATTTCACAGCCCTCTGCCTCAGCGCTACCATCTTTGCATGCCGGCTCTATACACTCTCCTGTCATGCTTCGAGCTATTTTTATTGCCCTCGTCTGAACCTCCCCTATTCCTGAAAATACAAGCAATGCTCTCACAATTACAGGCTGTCAGATTTTCAGATATGCCTCTCAATTAGTATGTGCATACATTCTGCACATGCTGGGATCAAATGACCTTTGTAAATGCGGCTTGCCAATACAGTTGCTTGCGCATTTCCAACATCGCTCTCTGAATGTTATTTGGCTTTTTAATCCTGCTCTCAAGGGTTACCCATTTGGTGAGCTCCAGTCAAATAAATACTCAGCTGAGTCTGATCTCAGTGTGGCAAACAGGCAGAATACAAACAAACCAAAAACAAACCTCAGCAGCAATACAAACTTTTAAACTACTACTTTTATAAGTACTATATACATATATCTATATATAGTCTGCGCTTTGTGTTTTCTTGAACCTATTTTCCGTCAATGAAGACTATGGCTACTGTCAAAAATAGAAGGAACATTCTCAGTAAATTGCTTCTGCAGTTATCAAATGTCTTTGGATTCATTTCAGCATTTAATCACCCTCAAAAGCTGTTTTTTGCCTCATATGTTTCTGCATCCTTTAATCATGGAGGAATTAACTGCCAAATCCTGTTTCGGGGTTTTTTGGTTTGTTTTTTATTTTAAAGTATATTCATTTCATGTACTGAAATGAGGAATGATATTTTTTTCTTTTTTTTTTTACGAAGCTACCCACAATTCTTCACCCCAAATGACACTTAATTCTCATTCAGATTGGATAAAGAGGATTGCTGCCCTCATCCCCACATATCCTGTCTTCCCACATTCTGAGCCTCATTTCAAAGAACTGCCACTAAAGGAAACTTTTGCCTCCTTCCAGCCCCCTCCATACTCACTTTTTAAAGAAGTAAGATTGCTGCTGGGGCTCTGTATACGGATAGATACACACCAAGAAACGTGCAGATTTTTCAGGGACAGATTCAGTAGCGCTTTCCTCCGCAATGATCTTCTCCTATGGATTACCAGATAATGCACCTGGAACTACATTAGTTTGTTCAGGCTCATGGTTTATCTGAAAATCATTTTCCAGTAAGCTTATGTACACCATCTGGCTAAACATCCTGTTAGGAGCCAGCCGCTGAAAGGAGAAGGAAGTACTCTCTTCCCCAAACCGTTGCTAAGCAGCTCAAGTAGTAACAACCACATCATTTATTTGGTCTGTGCGAAACCGGGTCCAGCAAGATCCCCTGGCCCCATCTGGGACGTGGACATGCAGCCGTGGCTGTCAAATAAGCGAGAAGAAATGTTTATTCCCCTCCCCTTGTCAAGCCAACCCATTTTCTTTTTCTTCCTTTTTTCTCCTATAGTGATTAGTATTAGTTAGTGTTCATGAGCCCAGTTATCACAAAAGGGACCCTGTGCCTGCGACACCACCAGTTTCGTGCTGCTTGATGCCGTCTCTCCCCAAGCGCAAGGATTCGTAAGCCGCGCAGATGAATAGAGCCGCTCATCGGGCAGATGCAGCGGTGAAGCGAGGAGACCATCTGGGATCCTAAAAACTGCTCGCCACCCAGCCTCGTCCAAACTCTGGGCCACGCGAGCTCAGATGTGCTGACCCCTGGTGCCGCCTCCTGTGCCGCGTGGCTGGTGGCAAGCAACCCCAGCTTGCCTTCAGCACTGTGAGGCAAAACTGGGGGCAGGAAAATGCACCCCTCGCTTTCTTCTGCGAGGAAGAAGAAATCCTTCCAAACAGCATCCTTTAAAACGCACTCATAATATAACAAGGAAAAAGAGTCCTACTTTAAGATGTACCAGCTAACTCAGCTTGGCTGCTTGGGCTCCAAACAGGAGCTCCCTGCTGACGGGGCAGGGTATTTTGTCTCTAAAACCAGCAAATGTCAGGTTCCTCCTAAAATTAGATGTGGCCCCTGGGGCCAAATTTAAGGTTCCTTCCTTACAGGTGGGGTGTCTCCATCTAAAGAGCTCATTCCCACACGTTCACGGGACTCGCCGCCCGCTTCAGGGCAGGCAAGTGTACCGCTGAACACGTGTAGGCAGCATCCTACTTAAATTAATTCCGCTGAGATCTTACTCATTAATCTCTGGGATGCTGCAGGTGCATTTATTAATGTAAGAGCCCCATGTTAAAATGCTGTGATCCTTTCTGACATATTAAGCCATTTTTAATTCGCTCTCATCATCTCCAGCCTCTCTAGTAGACATTAGATAACTCTGGGGTCCTAAATAAGCTACAGTGACTTAGGTAGAAAGCAAGTGAGTTATTAATCTTATGCAAATGCCTGTTTAATTTTCAGGGATCTTGCCACCACTGTAAGTGCTGGAAGTCATGGACTATAAAGAAAAAAGGTAATTTCCTGTTTGTTTGATTTCTGTAACTTTTCTCCTGGCTGGTAAAGCTAGGTAATGGAATTTGCAATGTAAAACCATTATTAGAAGTGCCAGTATGATATTTGATTAATCCGGTCTATTTAGGCTTAATAATACACACTTGACTTATGTTCTGGAAGCAAAATTGCCTGCTATTTCCCCTCCTGCTTTTTAAATGTATTTATACTTATTCCTAGAATTATGATACACGAACCTATTTCTTCATGCATTGTTATTAGGAAGTGATAATTCCCCCAGATGTATGCTTCATCAGCAATAGTATGTTTTCTGCAAGATTTCTACCCACAGGAAACTTTTGATCTACACAATGGCCAAAAATTCCTTCCGAGGACGGATGCCTTTCTCACTTCCCCGCAGGTTGAGACGGGACAGTTCCAGCCACTTCTCGAGTGGCAGATTTCCAGGGTAAACCCAGAAGGCGGCGATGACTCAGGAGCTGACATTGTTCTCACTCAGCACTGAATCAATTTTCTGTCATGCTAGTTCTTGGATAAAACAGAAAATAACAGTACTTCTGACTGTTCAAGGAAAATAAAGGCCATTTGTCACTTCTTTTCAGTGAAAGAGTATTACACTCAAAGCCACGGCCAGCTCCAATTCATGGGAGAGGTTTTGTCTCCACCCACATCTTCCTGTGCCATTTCTATTAGATACAGCATCTTTTCTCTCTCCCCGGCCCAAGCCACTGTTAAAAATGCTTGTATATTATGACAGGTATTACTTTAACTCAGCAATGAACAAAGACGTTTCTTCTTACAAAGTGCTTTGGAGTGAAAACAACATTTTTAGCGTAAGGTACAACCATTGCGAGTGATGCAACAAGTACTCTGTAAGATCTGGTTTACTTTTTGGAAATCATTTTTTGTAATTGTGCTAAAGAAATTATTCTATTCCTGGTTTCATTTCATTTTACGATAATTGCTCTAACTTCTATTTCCATCACAGTAATATTTAGTGCAATCATATCCGTTTAATTTGATCATTTATGTTCCACTGCAATGATCAAAACAGGCAGTCTACTGCTTCGTGTTACCATTCATTACACCTTACTAAATCAGGCATCCAAATAAAAGCAATTATTGTCAACACACGTGAAATGGTACATTTTACAGTGCAAAGTGTTAAGAAAATGCTTTTAAACCACACTATTTTCAAGTTAAAAACTATTCCTTATGTTTTGTTTGTACTTTTTCTGCACTTCATAGCCTGGCTTTTTGGTTTGTCAGTCAAAACTGTAAGGAATACATAATATTAGTAAGCTTTAAAAAAAAATAAAAGTTATTCCATAATAGGTTTCAAAAGGGAGTTTATTTATATAGGTTGTATTTAAATGCTTCACACGATATGTCTTTTGGGGCTAGGACTGCCTGCAAAGAACACCAAAACAAAACAAACACCGGCAGGGCTGATTTTAAACCAAACACCTTTTGAACAAACAAAAAAAAATAGTCTGGAGCATTTTCACACGCTTTTTAAATAAAAGCAAAGTACCTTTGGAAACTTAGGATCTGACTGATAGAGCAGAAGCGTTTGTTTATTTGCTTTTTAGCAGGAGGTGTACAAGAATCAAGTGCAACCATTCAGGGATGCTCCTGAGTGGCTCTGGCGGAGATGCTGGGGTGGGACGGGGAGAGGCAAGCGGAGACCCTGCCCTCGGGGGCAGAGCTGGGACCTGGCCCAGCACCCTGCCCTACGTGCAACCCGCAGAGAGCCGGGGGAGAGCGCGTGTCTTCCTCTTCTGTCGGCGGTGCTGTAACTTAGGAATCTACCCCAGTTTTGAAAATACGGAAATGAACACTCTTCAAAACCACGGACCTGAACGTACTAACAATTTTGGCTTTTCTGCAACCTTGTTTTTCAATGAATAAGTGAGTCATCCTCCCTTCCGTTCCTCCTGACAAGCTTGTCTTTTGTCTGTAGCTCTTACAAAATGAACCTCTGGTTCTGTTTTATGCAATCAGTAGCCAGATGGTGACTGGACAAGAAGCAGCCTGATTTACCTCGGAGTGATACTGAACTTCCACAGCTGCTACTGAAAGGGAGTGTTCCCTTTTGAATGAAGAGCACTTTCTGGGGATCACAATAAAGTGGCAAAATTGCAGTAGACTGGTGTTCATGTAGAAATTTATTTTCTTAAATGACCATGCTCCTATAAGCAAGGAAAAAGAAATCTTTGGATGCCTCTGTTAAGCTCTGTCCCCTAGAGAGAGTAAAATACAGGTGTGATTGCACTAGGTATTGGGGAGAGCTCACCAGGAGGAGAGCGCACAGTTCTCATCACCTATATACCAAAAAGGTGTGCAGAGATGGCTTGCCAGGATGCTCAGGAGGTGGAAAATCCATCTTCTGAGTGGGGAATGGATGAGAAAGGCTTGATCACAGAGCAAAATAAAGGCTGCAAGAGAACAAGCTTTCTCTTTCTAAAACCAATTTTTGGTGGCATGGAGGGGAGGGAAAGGCTGAAGGACACAACCAGCACAGAGACATGGGTACAAAGTAGTCATGAATAAATCAAAGATGGTAATGAAAACAAGGTTCTAGAGCAGCCTCCCATCCCGACAGGCTCTCTCTTGCTCACAAATTAAAAGATAAGTTCTTAGAGGGGAGTGTGAAAAAAACCCCTCTCTTTCTCTTCCCCCCCCCCCAAAAAAAAAACCACAACAAAAAAAACCCCAAAACTAAACCTAAACCCAAAAAAAGGTGCTGGTTAAGATCAGGGTGAGGGAGAGAGGGAGCAGAAAGGAGTGACTGCTCAGGATTCCCGGCCACTCTTCAGGGGAAGAGAATCTGTGTTTATATGGTCTCATCATTCAGCTGGAAATGACAGGCAATGATTTCCAGGCTCTTGCCTCTCCTTTTGGTGACTGTTTAAAAACTGTTTGTGTTGGTTTGGGGGCATTTTATTATACAGAGAATAGGTATATTTGACAAGCCTTAAATATGAATTGCTGCTGTGCTGCATGATATATCTGATAGCAGACACATTTTTAAACAACGCTTTGCTGTGATGCCTCCACTGGTTCCCGCTAAGTTTTCTGCTTTCTAGTTTGTTTATCATTATTATATCTTGTCTTGCCTGATGCATTCCATGGTTTGTAAATGTAACTTTCATTCTGCAGTTAATAGTGTTGAGGATTTAAACGTATTGCCCTCCAGTCATGATGCATTTTCGTTTTGCAGTCTCTTGCACACAGAAATAGCTATTACCCATTCTGTTTTGTGGTGAAAACCTACGGAAGGTGAACCTTAAAGCATCTTGCTAACAAGCTGAGACCTGCTTTACGCTGTGTGCTGCACAAACAGGCAAGAATAAAGCCATTTTCCTTTTCTACATCCTAAATTCTGGATAACAGTGCTGCCAAAGTATTGCGCCTGTAACATCCTGGTAATTCCAGTCTATTAAATGAATTTTACCAGTTTAATAGTCCTCCTTATGTAAATACTGTACTCAGTCATTGAAGGCATTTTGATTCTCCGAAATGGCTCGTGGTATCTCTGCATTGCATTGCTTCACTGAAATTGGGAAGCTAGATTTTTAAAGATTTTTCTTGGAAGCTGAGGTATTTCATCTTATTCTAAGAAAGTAAATATTGGTTAATTGAAGCTTAAGCTTGCAGAAAGATTAGAGACATTTAATTAGTCAAAATTATATATCATGCTGTAATACAGTAAATTAGATTATACAAGATTTACACTTTGAAATTACATGAATGACTGCATACCTTAATATTACAAACTTTAATCTTAGATCCCTAAAGATACTAACAATTATCTAACCCATCACTGACTTTCACATCATTATTTAAAATTATAATCACTTCTAAAATTTTAAATTTAGCTTTAAGTTACAGGAATTAACTCTACACCAGAAAGAGACAAAATACAGATTGCTCAAAATGTGAGATTTCACTTAAACTTTATTAATACAAAAGTGCCTATTTTGCATTCATGGTTAACTGGGACCAGCTGCAGTGGTTTCTTTCTTTGATTCAGCTCAAAAGAGGCTGCTTTGTTCAAATTTAGCTTATTCTCCTCTGGAGATGGGCTTGGCAGACTCAGGTAGCGGTTAGTGCCATGTCATCGTTTCACATTGGCAGAAAATGCTGCCTTGAAAGAAGCTTGCAGCGCTTGCAAACAAACAAACAAACTAGGTGGAATAAGACGTCAGGCAGAAACTTTGTTCAAGTGATGGCAGAGCTTGCAATCTGTGCGTGGCCATCATTTCGAGGGCGGGATTTCTTTGTTCATGCCCGGAAAGGGTAGGGCTGAAATAGCGCAAGGAGTAGGGGACGGTGTGTGCAGGAGTACACAGTTATCAGCTGTTTCTCGCAGACTGAGACTAGTGAGGCCTGCGTAAATCAGAGATCTTCATCTTTGGTCTTCACTTCACGGTCAGGTTTTGGAGAGAAGTGTCCATATTCCCATTCCCCTCAACCACTTGCTTTCAGAGGGACACATCCAAGCTTCCACCTTTGACAGACAACAGCCTTTTGGAAGAAGGTCTTATTTCAGAGTTTCATTCCAGATCTCGATATATCTCACTAGCAGAGCATTGCACTGATACAGGATCAGTGGCTCATTCTGGTTCACCTGCACCCATGTGCTCAGATTTATATATTTAATAGATTATTAAATCTGTCGTATCCAACACACGCGTAAGTCTCCAGAAGGCTACGTACGGTGGGCTGGGACTGCTCTGAAGAGTTGTGTCTCCAAGGCTAAAATTCAGTAGTTCTCACTGGCACTATGTCCCTCCTGAAAGCAATACCTCTAGCTTTGCCTTAAAATATTATCTCACTTTAGAGGTTCAATTTAAAAGGATTTTTTTTTTTCCAGACAGCATTATCTCATGTTTTACTTTAATCCATTTTGCCTAGGTACGATGTAGAACAAGAGAGCCTCTGACACTGCGCATATGGGTTGGTCAGGGAACTGGAAAGGAGGATATGGGACTGGGAAAATTCAGGAGAGGTGGGGGATGCTGTGTGTTTGAGGGACATTTTGGTACAAGAGAAATGGGAAGAAGAAGGTGAGAAATCTGTTTTTCTAACAGCAAAACCAAAGCATGAGAAGATAGAAAAGTGAAAAGCAACATAAAGATGTAAATGTTTCAGCCATTGTGATTTGTACAATTTCACTCCTCACTTGCAATATTGTCACTCTGCTGTGCAAGTGGAACCACAGAAAATTCCAGGTTTTATTTGTCACAATTATCTGCTAAAAAAAAAAGAAGACTGGGCAAGGTCCAGCAAAGGAGCTCTGTAGTCTTCCTGCTAAAAGAAGATGTGTAGTGTCAAGAAGATATCACACAGCAATGGACAACATAAAATGTCCTGTTCACAGCACATCACGTAACGGGCCTCCTTAATGCTGTTGAACACAAAAACATTAAGTGCTCGGTTGCTTTATGATATCTCCTCAAGTTACTCAAGGGAATGATGTCTTTTTAGTGTTTATTGCTGTCTTTACATGTCATTTTAATGCTAAACTTCTCAGTCAAAATCAGAATTAGCGCTGTCCTTTAATGATTTAATTCAGAATGTTGGTCCTCTGATATGCCCGACTGCATGTTAAAATTAAACAGAAATTTGAACGCATCCATAGGAGACAAAATCAGAATTTCTTCCGTCTCATGGAATTCACAGAGGACTGTCAATAAGTAATCTGGAACTGAAAATGTTCATACTTAGAAAATGTTTTCCTCTTTCAGGGACATTTTCTTAATTATACTAATTTGTCAAATGTATCTTCATTTTTACAAGAAGTTTCCTTTTCATACATTTGTTAAAAGAAAGATAATTGCAACTGGAAAGCAGTAAAATGAAAAGAACTTTAATTATGCATTATAATAACAAATGTGTTCTAGTTCAGGTGAGCCAGACCAATTACATATGATTAGTGAATGGAAACAATTGATGTTTCTGCATTTTCATTTGGGTCTGCTGACCTTTTATGGTGAATGTGCTACAATCTGTCTTCCCCTGGTGCTCAAGACAGAGCAAATACTTTAATTTATAGAGCCATTTGGAGAAATTATTTCAGTCTGATTAGAGACAAGTTTTACTGAACTTGATCAGTATTTACTCCATTCCAACAGAGGAGAAGAACGCTTCTCTGTGGCTCTTTTTAAATTGCACGCGGCGTGAATCTGAGACACAGCCACCAGGCTACCACCATCTTTTCTTCATACTATATTTTGCATCTCTCCATTAAAAAATGGACAAAAAAGAAATTGATATGCATATTTAAAGGAGACGAAGTTGAATAGACCTGAATGTTTTTACTAAAATTTTAAATTTTCAAAACTACGGTCAAGTCCAAACTTTGCCAGCATTTGGCTTTGAAGTGAGGATCACTGTTGCCGTACTGCTCCAGCCGCGCCTCGAGGCTCCCCTGCATCAGGCGCTGCACAATCCTTGTGAGAGGAACCAAAGAATTTGTAATCTAGTCAGAGAAATAGTAGAAGGTATGGCACAGAATGAAAACCCGAAGACCACAGGGATTACTGAAATCAAATGGTGTTTCAGTCAGCTTGGCATGGACGCTCTTCTCCTGAGACACTGACCAGTGTCCAGTTCCACTGGACCTGATGGCCACGGAGTCGTAACTGGAGCTCTTCAAAACAGACGCTCAAAACGATGTCATGTAATGTGATGGCAGCATTGCCAGCATGAAGAACATACTGAGCGTTTATCTTCCAGAAAATGTTTGAAAAGGCAGAGCAAAAAGTGCACTTTTTAAAAGGACACATAAGGTGAGGCATTCGATTTCCTATGGTAATGTTGACATAACGTAAGAAAAAGTAATTAGAACTCTTATTAAAAAGTAAGCTGCCTTTAATATATCCTTCATTTTCCTCTGACTGTGACATGTGATTTCTGATGTTTACTTTTGCTTAGTGCTTCTGAATAGCTCTTTAATCTGATGCCTGAATCATTTGGGATGCTGTGCTTCAAAATGCCTTCTTTAGTAGAGACATATAAAAGATGCACCATGTAAATGTAAATCACCCCTAGCAACTCAAATCCTTATTTTACTGAAACCTTAGCTTAAGAGAAATGTTGGTAAGAAAATGTGAATCAGTTTCAAATGGGCTGTAAAAACGGAACAAAAACATGTAATTAGTGTCACACCTACTTCACATCATATTTTTCTTCTAAATATTTTCTTCCTCCTTGAAAGTTCAACCAAGGCTTTGCCAGTATAGCTGGGTCCTTCCCATCCTCAGCAGAAAGATATTCTGCAGCTAATGTGATATTCTACAACTCCATTACTTTCAGACTGTGCCTTTGGAGAAACCTATGCAAACTCCCTCAAATCTAATGAGGCTGTAGATCACTGGATTCACTTTGAAGGTAATAGGGTTGCACAAAGTGACCTGAGGGCATAATTTGGCTACTTATAATGATGATGAGCGAGAGGAAAGAAACTCCCGTGAGATTCAGAATCCACAGAGAACCTGGAGGTTAGGACAGGAAATGCTGTTTTATTCTGAGTAAATCTGATACAGAATCAGGGGGGCACAATAAGCATGAATCCCCGCAGTGACTCTTCATCACATCTTCCTTGGGCAAAGCTTCGTTTTGAACCTACTTACATTATCAAAGAATTAATGACATTTTAATTCATAATCAAATTAACCGCAATAATCTTTATTAAAGAAAGAAACCCAATGGCAGGGTGCCTTATCACTCGAACTTAGAAGAAGGATGTGTGTGGAGGCACAGCAGAGATGTTCACGCTATGAAATCTCGTGGAAGGGACTATGCATCTAAGAGCTTGACTCTTGTTTGGTTTTTTTTTTTCCAGGATTATCAGCAGATGTAATCAAAGACACCAACTCTCCCCAGCCTTCTGTGAGACCAAATGAGCTGGAAAGAGCAGGGGATGAACGGAAGAAAAATCCTGTAGGTTTTCCTGGCTTTTTCCTCTTACATTCCTCAAGGGTGTTTGCACAGAAAAGTACCTTTTCATTCTAGACATTCTCAGTGTAATAACATTAAGCATTACTTTCCCAATTGCAACTGATAAAATTATTTCCCCCATAATCAGCGAGTGCTGCATTTTATCATATGCAGTGGGGAAGATAATGATTAATATTTTCGTTCTAGGAACACTGGGATTTAAGAGAGATTAAAGGGTAACTGTCCCTCGTGCGTGTTTTGCATTCACTTGCAACTAGAATTAATCAAAGCTAAATTGTCTTCACAATTTTGCAGTACAAAGTGAGGATTCATGTTAATTCTGCACACAGGAAAGCATGAAAAGAATCCAGTGAGGATGCAGAGCATATGGCAGATGAGCAGTAAGAAAAGGCAAACAGATTTGGATAGGTTATTTATTTATGGGCAGGGCTTGGGGGCTGGTTCTTTAAATGTCCCTTGACCCACTCTGCTGTCATTTTCCTTTCCTATTTAATGCTCCTCTTTCTTCCTTTACTTTGCCTGATGCAAACTAGTGGCAGCCACCTCCCCAGACTGTGATGGTCCCAGAAAGGCTAGGAGAGCTGAGTTTCTCGCTATCTCCATGTGAATACTCCTCAGAAAGCATACTAGGTGAGGACTACATACAACAGTGTACATTTTAACTCCCTTGAAAATAGTATTTATCATTTTATGGGCACCTTATCAATACTGCTTGCCATCTAGACACTGACTCCTATCAAGGTGTCTAGAGGTCACTCTTACAGGGTTTCTCCTGCAAAACCTGCACTCGCAGCTATGCAACACTGCTCCCCCCGGCCCTCCCCTTTTTGAAGTTCTCCAGTGTACATAGGTGCCACTACCTGGTGATTTGCACCATTCCTTAGGAGACAGTCTGAGATGCTACAAAGAGCTTTAATAGTGATTTAGCACCAGCTCCTCAAAAACTGCTTCTCTAGCTCAGAGGTCCTGCACCATAGTCTGACATCTGAAGCACACTTATCCTCATCCAGTCTCTTTTTGACTAGTTTCCCATGAAAAGATGTTTTTTCACTTAAACCAATCAAGTCGTTTGGGCAGTTCTCAAGGTCAGTCAGAGGTACAGGAAAAAACTCAGTATTTCCTTTATGTTGTATAAGTGCACGCAGAGAAATGGTTTCTGCCCCCAAAACTTGCAGCCTGACTAGAGAAAGGCGAGTAACAAAACTAAATGACCAACCTTTACAGGACATCTCAAATCTTAAGCAGTGCAACGCTTTCTCTGAAAAACCGGAACAATCCTTCAATTTCTTTTTCACTTACAATGTACTTAACGCTATTCTATGTATATTTGCTTGCTGAAATGAAAATCGGAGCCTAGCATTAAAAGCCCGCTCTGTTGGTGCACTGGCTTGTGAGAAACTGAGAGGCAGGCAGCCACCCAGCCCGCGCTTTGCTTGCAGCTCACCTCCACACAGGGGGCCAGCAAAGGGCACAGGCACATCTAAAATCCCGTCAGGGTCCTATTTTGAGGCTTCATGTTTTGTTGTGACTACGATTTGAAATAGCGCAGGATGCCCGAATGTGCCAACTGCCTCCAAATCCGGGGCAGGTAAAGCATCGTACCTTTGACATGCCCTAGAACCAGTGAAATTTAAAGGGTGTGTGGAGTTTAATACAAAGTAGTTCAGCGAGCCTAACAGATGTTAAATAGCTTGCCCTATCTCCCAGAATAGATACAACCTTTTGTAAGACATAAATATTTGCTACAGTGACAGAAAATTAATATCACTACCTTTACCTGGGAATTTCTTCAAATAACTGTTACTTACCCATGCTCCTCATGTTCAAGAGAATTTTATTTCAGAGCGGGAAGGCGGATGATGCACTACATCACAGGGGCTGAGATGGAGACTCAGATTTAAATCCTCTCACTAGTAGGAAGGATATCAAGTGTTTGAGGCTAGCCATCCCGCAAAACTGCACAGCTGACAGCTTCTGCTTACAAAAATCCCAAAACAGCTGGGGTTCCTGCCCCAGAAATATTGGGATGCCAGCTGGGGAATTTCCCTCAACAGAGGCCAGAGTAGATTAGATGTGGCAGCATCCACATCTGTGAAAAGTAGAGCAGGTCCAGGCTTGGAGCACTGTGCCTCTCTCTGCCGTACCACTGTTCCTGTTCCTCCTTCCCATGATCTCAGGAGGAGACAAGCTTTAACTTAGGGGAAAAAAAAAGACGCTAGTGTACATTTCTTGCTATGCCTTCAGATGATCCAGCTACCCACTGGTGTAAATCGAAACAAATTACGACTACCCCAACTCCTGTGGCCAAAGTTGTAAACCTTACAAGAATTATATATTGAAAAACGTTAATGGCACATAGTCAGCAGTAGCAATTTCATTTCAAATTATTCCACCTGATATATTATACAAGAAGTTAGCTATTATCTAGCTGTGAACCATCAGTGATTATTTGTTTGTTTGGAAATCCATCTCTTACCAGACTGAGAAGTACTGCTTTCCTCTGAGCCTGAACCTGCACAAAGAACACAATTTATGCATTCCAGAGAAAGCCTGTGCTGAATATGCCTACAATCTGCTTAAAATTCATCACCTGAGCAGTGTGAGTCTTGCCTGCTTGTGAAGACAAAACTAAAAAATCAGATGAGGAATACTGCAGCCAAAGTTTAGTGTGTGTTAGTGTTTCACTTGTAAATTGAGATATTTTTCAGTTTTACTCTCTCAGCTTTTTCAGATTCCATTGTGCTGCAGTCTGATATGGTAGAAAATTCATCAGCCTGTATGCCTTTTATTATTATTACTGTTTCAAAAAGTATTGAGTTTAGGAGAAACAAACGAATAATTTTGCAATATTGTCACAACACACTGGGTTAGAACATAATAAACCTTGTTATTATGATCCTGGAATAGCAAGGAATCACTAAGCATGGTACACAAAAGCATTCATTCAGAAAAGTGAAGGTTTAAAAAAACCAAAACCCAACCACAGATAAAATGAAATTTCAGACTCAAAGAGACTCAGCAAATGCGCTCAGCTGCGACTGAATCTTCTGGGTCAAAATCAGGATCTGTTCCCTCCGCCTGCTAGTGCAAGACCAAGCCCTAGGTCCTTATCTTATACCAATACACAATGACTGTTTGGGAGATCATTGCTGAGGTGTAAACTGGCACAGCTCCACTAGCTTTTGGTGCGTGGTGTTGATTTAAATGTGCTGACAATCTGACGGTCCTAAGTTTTATGATATATATAAATATGCTCAGGTGCACTGAAGAAAGAACTTCAGCTCATGAGTTTTCTGCTTTGCTGCAGGTTGCAGGCAGCAACCACCCACAGAGCCACCTGCACGTCCTCACGGTGGTAGCCCCTTTGACTCCAGTAGGTCAGGGTGCTAGCACTTGCAGGATGGAGCTGCGAGGGTGTTTACTAGTTTATAATGAGTTTTTGGACTTGACATTATAATAAGTTTCCAGACTGGACATGAGGAAGCATTTCTTCACCGAGAGGGTGGTCAGGCACCGGAACAGGCTTCCTAGAGAGGTGGTCGATGGCCCAAGCCTGTCAGTGTTTAAGAGGCATTTGGACATTGCCCTTAATAACGTGCTTTAACTTTGGTCAGCCCTGAATCGATCAGGCAGTTGGACTAGGTGATCCTTGTAGGTCCCTTCCAACTGAAATATTCTATTCTATTCTATTCTATTCTATTCTATTCTATTCTATTCTATTCTATTCTATTCTATTCTATTTCTATAATTTGGTAACACTAAATTACTCTGACAAAGGGGTTTGGATTTTTGCTGGAGGTGGGTTTTTTTGAACCAGAGGAGAAACACTCCATCAGACGAGTTTTTTGGGCTAAAAGGTCTCAACAGGGTAGCGCAGAACTACGTTGCCCTTATTCTCCACTACAGCAGCGCCTCTGAATGGCATTTCACTCATCCTAAATGATGAGCTTGCCACCCAAGCAGAAACACAATGAGCTGATGCAGATGAATTTCCTGAGCGCGTGAGGACCTCTCTGCCATGGAAGGCTGCTGGATAGCACTCCACGGAGTGCGCTGTCAGATATGAATTATGCATTGACACTTCACTCCCACATCATTATACCTTTCATTCTGCTGTGTCTGCACAGATAGGATTGATTCGCACATCATACACTGTAACATTCATAATGGGTGAAGGCTGGAAACGTTTGCACAGCGAGAAAAAAAAGAACATGAATAAGTACACATTTAGTATAACCTTATTAGTGATTGGTCCTCGAGTTTCTAATGGGGCATGAAATGCCATCAGAAAGCTTTTTGCTTTTATCAAAACATTCCCTATTTAGGCAGTAATTCAGAAGTAGGCACAGGGGGCCTGATGCAAACTGTCTACTTGCATATGGTCTAGCGAGAGTGAAAAAAACCCAAACTTGTTGTGAATTTTGAATATACTGCTTTCCAGAACAATGTTTTGTAACAGCCCTGCCAAACATTCAGAACCATCATTTAAGACATCTTGCAATACAGAATGATCTCATCCATGCAGTAAATTAATCAGAACAGAAATGTTGCATATCAGCAGAGTCATTATGTGCCTGTAACACAGTGCATTGTTTTTCAGGAAAGAATAGACACTGAAAAATAATCTGCCCATCTTTTTGGCCTCAGGATGTTGCATCTCTCAACCTGTCTTCACCTCCAAACTCAGAAGAGGATCCAAAATATGTATCAGGCATGCTGGCACAAACACCTGAATGAGACGTTAAGCCAGGATTAACGATCAATTTTCTTCTGTCAATACACCTAAAAGCGGAGCTGTCTGACAATCTGGGTAAAGAAACACAAGGGTTTAAAAGGGACTTCCTGCACAGAGCGGGGGGGGAAGCAGCCTCTGTATTAGGATATCAATCCATCATTGTTTAAGGATATCATTAATTAGATTGGCCTGGACTCTGACCTTTACCGCCCCTATTCATTCCAGAATTGTGAGAAAAAACCAAACTGACTCTGGAAACAGAATTTATATTCTGTATATACTCTGTCCGCAGAGACTTTTGCAGGCACCAGGAAAGGATGCAAAGAGTGATTACCAACTCCTCTCCCTCGGAGAATTGTCCATGGAAACACAGTGATGATCCCACAGCGAGGGCTCAGATCTATACCCAAGTCTTTCTGAAGTATGCCACCTAGCAAAGTCACACATACTTTCAGAGCAAAAATTATTTTCACTTTTAAGTGTCCAAAATCCGTAGTAGAGTTATGAGGCATAAAGATTTCTGTAGCTTTTTGGTTAGGGCTATAACGCTCCAGGAAATGTTTCATCATTCCAGTGTTTGCATCTCCTCAAAATTCCCCAAGTATTCGGCTTCCCAGAGTTCTGACTTTTACATTTCAATTCCATTCAGGTTGAAAGTGGCACAGGATTAGCTCAGCTCATCAGGAACATCAGTTCAGCGTAGTTCACATATAATTGCATTTTAATTAATTCTGCTAATTTGGAAACAGTTTTTTATTTTGTTTTATTATTAAGTATGATGTAAAATCATGGATTTATTAACACGAAAGATTTCCTTACCTTGCCACGACAGCAAATGCTGCATTTTTTAGGTTAAATTTGTATTTTTGGGGTCAACAGAAATTTTGAGTACAGACAGATCTGCTACTTGTACTTTTCAATTTTCCACTTTTTATAGTAAACACAGGGTGAGAAAAAACACACCACATCGAGATGTCTGTGATAAGAACGTAAGGAAGAGATTGAATTTATGGCTTACTCATTTTTTCATGTTCCTTAGAGAAAGGAATAAAATCAGATAAGAAGAACGTGTGAGAAAAATAATCTTTTTGGTCACTATCTTCATTTTCCTTCAAAAATTTACAGAGCAGGTTCTCTGTGATTTTATATTTCTGCCTGTAGCCTCCACTAAACCAGATCAGAATGGCAAAGTGTCAGCTGAATTGGTAGATACAGAAATGGGATGACATCAAGCAAGTGGAGAATTCACACCACTGCATTTTAGACATCTAATTAAGGTGTTTCAATTAGCAGTCTAATAAAGTCAATGGGGACAGGTAGGTACCCAAGTGGATAATGGGCAAGTGCTCTGCAGAGAAATGTCTCCACTGGCAATGTGTCCCTTAGGTTCCTAATCTAGGCACCAAAGTTAAGTGCCCAGAGTTAACTAGTGTGAATATTCCAGCTCTCTAAGGCAGAAATCACGGCAAAATACTATGGCATAATATGTTAAGGAACAGTTGTAATAATTTTTAATCTTATCAGTGTTTTCTGCAGCAGTCATCACTTAAAACAGGCAGTGGTGCTGCTGAATAAATGAATACACCTACCAAAAGGATTATATTTTCAATTCTGCCTTGCAGGTAGAGCCGGTCAAAACTGTTCCACACAATATTTTTCCAGTGAGATGCAGCAGTGTAATCAAGTCCCAACTTGTCACAGGACGATGGTGAGTTTGGTCCAAAAAAGGCATGTTGCACGTGTATGCCGTGACCCTCACATTTCCTGGAGAGATCCTCCACATTTTTTTTTTGCTTTGCTGAGCCTGAGCCTGCAGGCAGCATGCGGTCCATCCACATTCTGGAAGGTGTCTCCCACGGACGCACAGCCAGACAGCGCCTTCGTACGCGCTTGGTGGGCAACACAGAGATACGCGCCTTGCCTCGCCAGTAATGACGTTAAGCACGGCCATAACCCGCTGGGGCGTGGGGCTCAAAGCAACCCGGCTGCAGAAGTGCCTGGGGTCACTCTAAGGAGGGTGACTCCTTATAGGATTAAACACACTCCCCTGAATTTGGATGCAGAATAAATTCAGGAACGGGTAGAATAGCCTGTTCTGAAAGATGTTTGTACAATGTAGAATGAGCGGGGATCTTAGCACTGCATGATTATTTCTTAGCTATGCTGTTATTCCACTTTCCCCTGAATTAATAATATTGCATCTCTGGAAGAAAACTAAGAAATGTTTTATGTGTCCTCAGGTACTTTAATGCACTAATTTTCACGTTTTTGCAAGCATGCACATTGGTATTGAAGAAAAGTCTGATTTCTCAGAAGGGCTCTTTTTTTACGTTAGATATTCATCTATATAATTATATTCTAGATTCAAGCTTTTTCCCAGTTGTTCACCAGCTCCATGCTGATAACTACTAGATAGAAAGATAGAAAACATCTTTGGAAAAATGCTTTGCTCCATAACGAGAGGGACGTCAGCCCGCTAAGTCTTGCCTTTATGCATTGACAAAGGATGGGGGTGGCGCACTCCCCCCCCCGCTCGCAGCTCCGTTCTCCTCCGTGTTATACCTGGGGGGGTCATTGGCACGAAGGGCAGTCCAGATCTGAGCTCTGCAGAGACGGCGCTGCAGGGCAGGAGGCCTGCAGCCGTAAGGCTTAGTGCGTCTTTTTCATCTCTACCGCTCTGCTCTGCGCGGACTGTTTTGGCAGGTAAAGGGAATTTATTATTTCAAGCGCTTAGCGCAGTGGTCAGAACTTTATTAAATGGCACTTGGAAGCCAACAGACTGAACAGGGAGGAATGGATCTGTAGCAGGGAGAACGGGAGAGCAGTACGATTGTACTGGAGGAAGTAAAATTCAGCAAAAAATCGGAAAACGATCAAGCGGATACAATAGCGAAGAGGAGCCAGTGTAATGGAAGCGTCATGATAGGCGAGATAGAAGAAACAAAAGCAAGGAAGAGGAAAATACAGAGGTGAAGTTTGGAAAAGGATATTAAATTCTTTCCCTAAGCAGCACATCTAATTCTCATACAAAAGACAGTGCTACAGTGATCAGAGAGCACCGTCTAAAAGGCAAGTGAGTGTAATTAAATAACACTAAAAATCTACTGACTATCCCAAAGGAAAATGAATTCCTTAAAATAGATTGCACCTTTGGAAAGAACTGGACACACATCACAGGGTATGTCAATGACGCCATTACCCCCACTGCTAGTTAAGCAAGCTGCCAGTTTTACAAAGACTTTGTGCCTGAGGAGAAGATTAGGAAAATATGGCCAAATTTATTATACAGTTCTCTGAGAGAAAAGCAAAATGGTATATAAATTGAGGCTAAGAATACATTAAATAACGTTGCATACATAAAATACCGTAGTGTCTAGGAGTGCTGAGGCAAGGAAAAAGGGGAGCACGCTACTAAGGTGGCTTTGATGTAGCTAGGAAGTTAACCAACTTGCTGCTACTGAATTTCCCTAACAAACAGTGTGGGCACCTTGCATAGCCCTCCAGAGCAGCGCTCTCTCTTACTGAAGACAACCGATATTCTCATGCAGTCTTGGTAACCTCTCTCGCGTCCTCTTTATACATGGATGCAATTTTGCAGAATATTTTACTTAGGTTTGCTGCCTACTAAGGGAAGCCTGAAGCTCTCAGAATCTGAAATATGAGACTCATACAAAGGAAATCAAACAATTTGGGAGAATCTGTCTATGGATCAGCTGGAGAGCTGCAAGCAGAAGCAGGATGCAACCCCGTAACATCGAGCAAAACCATGCATCCCTTAGAAATACCGCCATGATGCCAAGGCCATTTAAATCCCATATTAGACAGAAAATTTCATCTCCCACAGCAGCGCATGTTGGCAGCTTCAAACATAGCCACAAAATGTATTATTCCTGATTAATAAACAAACAAACAAATAAATCCATTTCTTCGTCCTACATTGCCATGTGTGAGCACGCCACAAACACTCAACAGCTCTTTTACATACCAGGTGTCTCCAGAGTGTCGTGGCGGTAATACACAAGACTACTTCATTGCTTTCGCTTAGACAACACTTCCACTGGACTCACTCTTCCCGTGCGTCAGACACATCCTTTCCAGAGATGGCGCAAGTGCGGCCGGCAGAGGAGACTCGGGGAAGAACCAATGTCCCTGAAGGGGCTCAGGGCACCGAAGGTCCCATTATGGCCAGCTCAGCTTATTTCACTTGAGATTTGGCTCTTCCAAATGTGAACAACTCTGTAAACCCTTTCCTATGACATTCGGCTCATCCAAAAAAAAAGAAGTAGAAAGATTCTTGTGCCAGAGGTTGTTTTTTTCCCCCCCTGCTGAGTCTACTCTGAGGGTTGCGTGGAGTGAAGTGTCTAACTTGCTGTGTATTTGAAAAGAAGTTGCATCCATTTTAAAAATGCCAGTCCTGTCTAACAGTGTATGTATCCAAAAGGCAACAACAAAAAAATAAACAGACACAATAAAGAGTAAACAGCTTAATTTTTGCTTGAATACCACACCTGTTGAGAAAGATCCGGACTGGAATCTAAACGCAAAACACAAGCCGAAGTCTTTTTCCAATGTTTGAGTTATTAAGTCAAATATACACTAATAACAAAAACCTCTTTAGAGAATCAAGTCTTATTTGCCACTTAAAATAACTCTCAGCTTGGACAGATACTGGTGGCACTCTTCCTATTTCTTATGAGAGCAGTAGAAAAAATTACTACAATTCCACATGGACAATATGCAGTTACTATTTTTTCATCAGGGATGCCCACCATTGATCTTGACAAATGAATCCTGTCAAATTGGCTTTTTTCCCCCATAAACTTCCTCTGTGATCAGTTTAGCTCCTGAGGCTGATCCAGTCTCTAGGAAAATGCTTCATCAGATAAAACTGTAGTTTATCCTTCAATTTACTTTGATTCAGGAATCAAAAATTTGAGATATCAGATCAAATGGAAGCCAAACTATCAAAGACACTATTTATTCCTGTGTAAATAAAACACATAACAAACTCTGCTTTTAGCAGATGAATACTCCCATGGCAGTATATTTGTATTTATGAAAAAAAGATGTTTTAATGTGAGGACAGGAGACTTATGTTCATCTTTAAGCACACACACAAAAAGGAAAAAAAATCCACCTTGTAGGATAAGCTGTTGTAACCACACAGACGTTGAGGCAGTTCGCAACATGTCAGTTGTCGACCCAACCTCTGCCACCATTTTTCAGGAAAATCACCATGTGCCACAGTTTCCCCCTATAAACCAGGCACAAATAGTCATTCGTGGCTCCTAGAGGAACTTTTTAAAAATAGACAGCTAAGAGTGGGACACGGGCAGAGTGTGTTTTGGGATCCACTTCTTCCTTACCCCAGTCTCATGAACGGGGAACACAGTCACCAAATCACCTGATTTACACGCAACACTCGTGTGCACTCATTCTTCTCTCCGCTCCACAGATCTGTTCTTTGAAAAAGTACTAAACTTTAAAAATATGGGACATTTCAGTACTTAAAAATATGTCAGGCCAGATGGTGCCGAGCCATCCAATGCAGGTGTCCAGTTCACAAGGAGAATATTCTCTACAGGCTCACTAAATATTTTATTTGCCTGATTGCTTTTTTAAAATTCATTTATTTACTTATTATTTTGTTGCTCTATATGTAGACAGGTCTTGGGGGGAATTGTGTTTGCACATTGCAAAAGCACTGGTAGTGTGCTTCTGTCTGAAGTTTCTCGTCTCATAGCTTCCCCATGATGCTCTCATTTGTATACCGAACAACTCCTGCGCATCTTCCCAAACCTGAATGACTGACGCCTCATAAAAACCTTTATGCTTGTCACCACAAAATAGAATAAAACCAAAGCTGATAAGAAAAAAAAAAAAAAAGCCTAAAAGAACTTTATAGCTCACAGGATTGAAGTAAATAAATAGGGGTTTAATCTTCCAGGCATGAATAAAACTTCCAAATAGATAATTTCTTCAGCTTCTGTATGGCTAAACCAAAGCAAACAGGTAGGGAGCGGCAAATGGCATGTCAGCAAATGGCACTTAAAGGAGGCTTCCTGGGGCAATTAAGATCACATCACCTGGGGAAAAACTGCCCCGGTATTAACATTTCACTAGATTTTCAATATGCAAGAGTTCCCAGCTGTTTCTGAACTTACTTTACGAAGGAAGCACAAAATGGCCAAAATAGCATCTCACGTTGTGACAAGAAAAAAAAGACAAAGAGGATTTTTTTATAATACCCTAAACTTGAAAACTTATGGAAAGCCCCTCAGGCCAGTGGCGTGAATGAAGACAGACTGGTTCATATTTTCCCTTCTGCCGAATGTTCCCTGCAGGAACAGGTCGGGGGAGAAATTAATTTGCAGTTGTATGGCGGCACGGATGCTCTAATATCCTGCAATTGCCCTGACCTATGGTTAACTCCCGAAGAGTGGCTGAACCGCAGGGTGTGCCGGGCACCCAGGTTCCTCCCGTTCGGCTGCAAATTCCCAAGAAATTTCCCATTTCAGAGGGGCCGAGTGTGACAACGCCGGACACCCTGTGGCGCTCTGATGTTGCACTTGCTTTAACAAGTGAGCTCAGAGAGCAAATCCAGTGTTTTCAGTGCCATCTTTAGGGATGTGTACTCTGCCCGGGTATCTCTTTTTTCCATATGTTTCCTGTCCACAGCCAAACATATCGTTCTGATAGAGCTTATATTTAGAGTTTGATGATTAAGTAGCCACTGCAAGAACCAGACTGGATCTGAAGCTAAGTTACACATTTCTGTCTCTTTCGACTCATTTACAATAACTATATTTTAAAATAAAGAGAAAGGAAAGCTATATTGGATTCGGAGTCTGGTCCCTGGCTCACTATTCTTCTGCTACATAATATAATAATTAACTCAAGGAATCTAAAATAAAGAATAAAAAATACATTTTCTTTCTCTTTCAGCCTTCATTTGCCTTCTCCCAAACCAGACAGAAATTTCTAAGAAATTACTTTATTGTTACTGGTTCCCATTATAACAAGACAAAGCTGAACTAAATTTACATCCTATTTACTAAATTAGCCCGCAGTCCCCCAGGAATTCTTTTCCTGGGGCTTCAGCCCATCCCTGTTTTACGGCAGCTATACTTTTTCACTGTGTACAACATGACTCTCCTGACAGTACATATTCTTCTTCATTTGCTAGCTTCCTCATCCAACTTTATCTCAGCCAGTGTGCAATTTTTCACACTTCCTTTGACTGCTCTTACCGTCACTTTTGTCAATGTCCCCAATTTACAGTCACACATCCTCCTCAGCAGGACCGGCTGCTAGGACGATGCTGATGATGTTTGCACTCCTATAAAGATCTGTCCGTGCTTCCACTAAAAGCTGCAGTTTGAAATGTCACAACTGACAGTGGGTTTGTTCTGTTATTAGCACAACCGGGGTTTGGTGAATTACCAAAGAAGGATAGCTGCCAAATAAAATGTTTGGCACACAAGCCTGTGAGTGACAGATCCAGTGCGGAGCGAAAATTTGGAGCACACAAACCTATAGGAGATCCTTTTTAAGATATAGGACACACTGTGTGTATACATAGGGAGTTCAGTAGTGACGGCGCTGCTGTCGCTGTCAGGCGTTGAGCGAAAAGCTCCTTATAGAGCAGGTACGTGTAGCGTTTTAGTTCAGCCAAAGCTCAGGGCGTGTTTCCAAAGTTAACCTCCTGACTGCCCCGTTATCAGATTTTTGCTTGCATCCTGGAGCAGTCTCGGGACACACAACCTGCTTTGCATCTGGATGAAGCTAAACAGGAAGATGCGCTCCAGAAGCGTCACCAAAAAGGCAAGCGTACCACCAGCGGGCATCTCCTGAGAGCACGGCAGAGCTCAGCCACCACGAATGCCTGCACCCGCTCGAGTGGGGCTGTCACCCGTTTTGGTGGGTGGGTCTACAGCACCTTCTGCTAACGCGGGAAGAGCCTCACGCCCAGATGTGTCTAAAGACGCCATAATTGAAGGCGGGGTAGCCTCTCAGCACTAAAATGTGTATGTTCTCAGGCCTGTATTAACCTGATTATGAGGACAAGATCCTCATCACATAAACAGTGTGAGGATGTGGGTTTTTTCTATACAAAACTAAATGTTTGACCTAGGCAGTAAAAGGTTATTTCTATTTACTATAGGTGTAAATTAAACAACCTCACAGTGTTCCCTCTATAACAAATTACTCTGTGATAGCATGGGTCAAGGCCACCTAATGATAGCGAGCCTCTCTATTTCTATTGATGTGCAATTTTTAGACTATTAAGTGGATATAAACTTGATGCCATAGGATTTCACTCCTATTTCGAATTACATTTCATATTTGCTTCTTTGGGAAATATGTGCTTGTATAGCACCTTGTGCAGCAGACATCCTGTTAGGGCATGTCCACACAGATATTAAGCATCTCTAACAGCATCCCAAGGTGGGTGAATAAAAGCAAGGACTGGAGTAGGAACTGTGGAGCCACACTAGTGCTCCCTTGACACAGGACATTAGCCTGGGCTGCGTTCTGCAATGATGCACTGATACCTCTTTTGGACTGAGCTGGCTGCGTCTGCCTGTACACATCCAAGCAGGTATGTCCTTACAAACCTCTGAGGACTTACACGGGCAAATATTGTATACTTTGTATTTCTCAGAGTTCTGAAAAACTAGATTTTCAGGGAAGTGAAAAGCAGGCAAAGTGAAGGTGATATTAATTCAAGCATTCTTGGCTCATTTGAATGGACATACAATAGTGAATTTCTCCAGTATGTTTGCATTCTTCAGGGTTGCTCCTTGGTGAAATGCGCAATTCTCGCACTGAGGAATAAAGGAAATACCACTTACTCAGCTCCTAGCACCTATTACTAGTTATTTTCTTTTTCCTTGTCTTTTTAAGAAAAGAAAGGAGGAGTACTGGCTGCAAAGCGCATTTTTAAAAGATACTCCATCGCTGCAAGGGTGGCTCTCCTTTGGGAGTAGGCACGTAATCTGTTCTCATGATCTCAGGAGTCCTTCAGTGTAAGTTCTTCCTTCCTGTTATTACCCCTGCCCCCCAAAAAAACCAAACCAAACCAAAGCAAAAAAAAAACCCCCACACCAAATCCAAGTAGCTGTTTCTGGCATGGCTCTCAGTAGATTTATGTATTTAAAGAATTGCCTTTCTTTTTTTATCAAAAATGAATTCTCAGCAATTCTGCAGTTGCCAGAATTCCTGCATGGGAAGTAAAAGCAATAAGACTAACAAATATTAATATTGCTGTATACACTGTTAGGGCTGGATAACCAGGAAAGACTTCTGGTACATTTCCAGGCACCTAGTTGGATACGCATCATTATAGTTGGATATGGATCATTACAAATATCTTTATTCCTTTGCAGCAAGACATACCTGGAAAAACTCACTTTACCAGTACAGAGTCTTGTTTTGTGTCTATTGATGCAGTGAGGACAGAAAGCTAGCAGACAGAAATATCTAGAAGTGCTTGGCATTGGCCTAGCCCTACTCCAATAAAGTCTGAGGTTTTACCATCAAGAACATTTGGTGCAAGCAAGACAAATCACAGCGCTTTTGTAAATCCCACGCTGAAACTACAAGTATTTGGTTACACTGTGCCTAGCAGAGTAGCTCCCTGGTTTATAATAAAACAAGGAATAACACCTGTTTTAAAGAAAAAGCTGAAAACACTTGCTGCTACAAGCAGAAGCCCGTTTCATAGGGATGAGATACATAGCACAAATGGGAACCGAAGAGGGTGACAGTAATGTGGACACAAATAACTAGACCCCTGTTTTTTGTAGTACTAAAATTAAATGACAAGCATAAGATGCCAAGGGTACACCCTTTGCTCTCTCAATTTCACAGACAGCTTTCATCTTTTTGAGTAAGACAACAGACTTAGCCCTTTGTGGTTGCTCATGTTTGCCTCTGACTTGTAGACACACACCCAACTGCTGAACTTCAAGAAAACCGGTATTTTTATTCTCTGTGCGGTAAGCCACGTCTCTCTGCAAACCCCACAGGACCATTTAGATCACCCCATGTCTTACTCCCAGATCTGAACTCGACCCCAGGGAAGCATCCTCGCCTTTCCAGACAAGAACAGCGAGCACGCCCCTGGGTCTTTTTTGTATGGGTGCTTATCTCACTGTTGCATAAAACACATATTAGAGCATTATCTGTGGAGAAATACAGCTAGCAAGATTCTAACTTTTCTTTCTCATAAAGTGACCAGAAACCTATGGAACAGGGCAATTGAGATAGCTCCAGAAAACAGGGTGTTGAATAAAAGGTGGGAGGTTGTTTCCAAAGGAAACCTTGTCTAGCGGGTGGGACAACCCACTTTCACACAAGTTAACTTTACGTAGGATGGAAGGCCTGATGTTATAATTACCACTTCCTTTACATCAGTGCCTACACGGGAGTCGATACCTATCTATAGCTGTCTCTCTAGAGGCCAGCATCATAGGCTTTCTATATGAGAGAAGTTAAGCTTTGCTCTCTACAATAAAGTGTCCTCCAGAGGCAGAGGGAGGAGTGCTATAAAAAGCACGTTCGGGTGACCTCGGAGTGCCGTGTCAAAAAAATACAATGCCACAGCAGGGTTTTACAGGAGAGAGCTCCCCTCTGCAGGGCAGTTAGGGAAATAGGATGGCTTTGTTGGGAGATCAGAAGACGCTGCTCCTCTCAGGGCATCCTTTCCTGACAAAGGGAAGAGAGGGAGCAGAAGCGAAAGCACAGACGCACCCTCCAAGCTGTGAAATTTCTGCTACTGTTGTTTAACCTTGGAATTTTCCTCTCAGGACCAAAACTTCCCATTAAGATGCCTCCAGAGGGAAAAGTAATTCCCCTCTGTTCTCTTAGCGATTTCTTTCCTTTCCCCTCAACAAAACAGCACCTTGTTTAACCGCAACTAAGATTTGGATTTGACTGTTAATACTGAGGGGAATGAAGACTAGCTTACAGCTCAGGCTCTGCCTTTGGGGATGGAGCGGCCACAGACGGAACCGAGCAGAGAAAATGTGAGGCAGATACAGAAAATAGCAAGAGGGATACAGGCGGAAGATGATCCTCTCCAGTTTATCCTTTTCATTTATATGGATACATGCAGATACAAAGTGAAATGGGAAAGTACCAAATTTGAAATGGATAAAAGAAAATGCCATTTCCTGCAAAGAATAATTAACTTGGGGAATGTGTTGCTACAAGGTGATACTGAGAACCGAGAGTTCAGTGGGATTCAAGAAAAGATGATACACTTATAAGAATGAGAACAGCTATGATTACCTCAGATAAGATTAAATGCAGAATTCATGCATGCTAGTAGTACGTGAAACACCAGAGGGGCAGAAGCTGGGAAAGAGCTTTCTTGAGGGGTATCTTTCATAATTCTCCATCACAGAGTTTCTAATTTCTTTCTTTCAAACCTCTAACACTCAGTACTGTCTGACATTGAAAACTGGAATGAAAAAGCTCCAGAGGGTGCTTATATTGTAATTCCTCTGATTTATGCAACATTTTCTGGGAAGCGCCTGTTCTATAAAAATAAACGGTCTGACTGTGGAGCTAAAACTGCATATCAGTATTTACCTAGGTAAAATTAACCTTCTGTTTCTAACCTGCTGACAACAGTGAGTTTCATACGTGAACTGGAGACAGTATGCAGCCCCACATCCGTAATATGTTACCTCGCCCTCCCATCAAAGACCTCAAAGAGCAACAGCACCCGTTTAAAACTTGTATTCATTTGCACTGACAGATTACAAAACACCTCTAGCTCACAGAGAGTAGAGAGCTCTCCAATAAACACACAAACTGCCTTTAATTTAACATCTGTGTCTCCAAGTGGCATTCTAATACCAGGTTTGTGACCTGTGGACAGTAATCTCTAGCTGCTCGCTGGACTAGGCGTAAAGTGTCTCTGGCAATTTCACCATTTGGTGGTTAAATACTTGTGGCCGGGCAAAAATAACACAACAGATTCTGACTCCAAGGGGAAGCCCATTTGCTGTGATTTATGCACTTACTGCAGTGGATAAACACTAATGCCATCGTGATTGCCTGTTGTAAAGATCCTGTCATCTGTAGCAACCCGTCTTTTCCATTGGGGCCAACTGTTCTATCTGATGATAAGCAATAAAGCTCTGGAAGGTGACTGTAGAAGTAACAGACTGTCAGCAGCAGTCAGAATCGTCATCGTTTTGTCACTGCCAGTTATTTGAATTTTTAAGACTTACAAAGCCAGGAAACTTGCTGCCTTTCTTCCCTTTTTTTCTTATCCGGGCAGAAAAACTGACTTTGAGTCTTAACTTAATACAAAGGCATCCCTCCTGAAAGGCAAATGAATAAATCCTTTATTCCCCATTAGCTGCAAATACATTCTTAAACTGTCTTGGTAGTTTTACAAGCACATTCATGTGACTTGCTAGATGTCCAAGTTCACACTGCAGTGTTCTTTCAAGTTTGGGGCACAACGCAATATGCCGGGATAACAGAAGCGTATTTGAGAATTTCGTGACAGTTTTGCAATAAATCCCACACTCCGTAATCTCTTAAACAAGCTGCATGCTGGAAAGCACTTAACTAGAAAACGTGCATAAACACAGTTCCACATACTTAAGATTACCATCAACCTGCCAATTTGCTCTTATCTAAGATTTTTTCATTCCATTTCCTTTTCTTTATCCTCCTTGTGTACCGGTGCTTGAGCTCATGATGACAGGAGATAGCACGACTGCAGTAAAGAGCTATTGTAGCAGAACTCCAATCACTAAATCTCGTAAAAATGATCACCTTTATAAGGCAAGCCTGCAGGCTTCAGAAACAGCCTCCAGCTCCAATTTTTAGGGCTGTGAGGGCAGGGAAAAGGAGGACAGATTGAATAATGGTGACAGGCAGGAATTTGGAGGACTATAATCTACCTTAATGTGTCAGCAAAAGGCTACAGGCAAACAGTACAGTACTGCCTCAGAAGGACTGCCGTTCCCGTTACCATATGTAGTCCATACGTATACGCTGTATCACCATATGCAGGTATCACTGTACGAATGTATCATCTCCTTTCCTAATGTCTCCATGTCCTTTCTGCATATTGCAGCAGTCTGAGTCACTGAGAAAAGGACACTCAAGTCCCAGCTCCTCTTCTGCCACTTCAGGTAGCATCTCCCCCAATTGCTCTCCGACGTCTTTGCAACGGTTTCTTTTTTTTCTTCCTTCTAATTCAAACATAGGTGTTTATGATAAATATTCTGCGTATAAAAGGGCTTTTACAGTAAGATGAAAAATTCTCTTTGATTTTGTGCTTTACTTATCATCCGCAACATAACAGAGCAGTGTAAATTTTGAGATGCGTGAAGGATGTAGATCACACTTTGTGACTAACAAACATCAACGTACTTCCGAACGTCCTGTGCTCCTTGATTTCTTGAAACATGTTTCCCCGTAATGAAGAGAAAGCTGAGCTACACTGATGGGCCTGATATTCCAGAAGTTGCTGTCAAAGCTCTTCTCTTTGATGTCTGTCTACATCCTGATTGCACTGTCTCCCACGTTGGAGGGGAGGGAAAGATATCGTTGGCATAATGCCGTATGACTTGAATGCAAGTAGCATCGCATCTTAATCCGCTCTCGTCCCACAAGGAGCACAAATCTCCCCAGATCTAATCTTTCACAAAAGCACAAGCTTCATGGCAAGAGCAGCGACACTTTGATTACACATCTTCACAGAGTGTAGAATGGGGGAAACCTGTGTTTTGGCTATCCCAGACATAATCTAGTTTGTGGGTAACAGACGCATCTGATTTCTTAAGCCAAAAACTTTAAGTCCCTTTTTCAGCCAGTTTTTCTAAGGAAACAAGGTTTGCAAGATCATGCTATCTGACCACCTCAGCCCTGACAGCACCAATAATTTCACCACTGGCCACCTTTAGCCAAGTTTGACAAATGGTAGAGGTCTCAAAGTCACGCAATTCCTACAAATTTTGTGAAAACCAGTTTGAGGAATGTAGTAAATGGCCTCACTGAAGGAAACGCTCAAGTTACCTGAGGGTTTCAACTGCTGGCTGTGTGTCTCTTGGAAGCAATGCTACGGCCTCTTGCCACTTGTCATCTGAGGACAGGGGAGAGGACTTTGGAGAAAGAGAACCAAAGGTGCTGCTGCGAGGAGGAGGTCAAGAGGGAACAAGAAAGGCAGCTAAGGTTACAGTGACCATAGGGTGGGGAGAAGCAGAAGACAAGGCTGGGCTTCGTTAGGTCAGCTCTTCAGCAAATAGGTTGTTTCTTGGACCTTTCCTTCCTTCCTTCTTTCCTTCCTCTCTTTCTTTCCTTTACTTGCAATATAAACATTAGTGTGTCTCAGAATAAATGCAGCATCATTATCGAGCAAAAGGGATCTAGCAGTAATGTTTTATTTTTTAGGATACAGTACAAACTGAACAGATCCTCATCCTTGGATGACGTAAGTTCACGTGGCTCTTTGGAGGTCAGGGAGCTCATCAGATTTATATCAGATCTCACCCAAAGTATTACTGTGTATTTAGAGATCAAATAATGTGGGGGAAAATTAAAATTAATAAATTCTAAGTTGTAACACTGTGTTATATATGTTCACAGCTGTCTTCCCTTCCTTTGAGTAACACACCCCTGAGTCCATCGAGTGTATCATGAAGAATGGCATAAGCTAATCCATCCTGAAATACAGAACGCACCATTCCTGCTAGCTGTAAGCGTGATTGAACAACCTCAAAACGCTCAGACAGAATCACAGGCCATGGGGACCCAGAGACCCCTGTACCGTCCTAGGTGTGAATACAAAGGAGATTTTTTGCTTTGTAGCATTCCATTCAGGGTCTTTTTTATTTCACCTCGGCTCTCATCGGGTAGAAATGTGCCAGGCTGCCTGCGGTTTTCCGATCGAGAGCAGGTTTCACACGTGGTGGGGGCTGCCTGCTGCCCCCCTTCATACAGGGAGCTTGCTACTGGCCACGGGGGCTGCATCCCCTGTGGGGACTGAGGTATTACCCCTGGCTTACCTGCAAAGCTCGCCAGTTTGGGTTCCTTCTCTCTCACTCTCATTCTACAAGCAGTTTTGTCAGATTACATTTAAATATGACCCTTTTAATCAGGTTACTCAGTATAATATGAGCAAAATTATGATGAGATGGATGCTGTTATTGCATTACCTATTTTTGTTTCCATTGATTCTTCTGTATCTTTCATGAATCACCCTATTGAAAATGTGACAAGTTTATGTCAGTCACAACAGGACTGTAACAATATTAGCTCTACCATGAATTCAGCATGACACCAAAATTGTATCATACTTGACCTTATTTGATATATTCGTGTGCTGAATCAGAAGCTCCGTGCTAAGCTGCACAAAGCAAGGGAAAATTCTTTTCTAACAAGATGTTCTTCTATATAAATAGAGGTTTGTTCTTTTAGTGTTTGCTGTGCTAGCTCCGACCACGTGATAGTATGTAAATAATAATGCTATTTCTAGAAACTGTGGCTAGAAGACATTCCAGCTCTCTTACTCAAGCCTGTTTACAACACCATCGGTAGCCGGAGTAACTTACACCTGATAGAATCTGTTCTGATTATAAACTAGTGAATTTTGGCATGCTTTCCCTGCCTCCGCTTTGGTGAGAACAAGCAGGGCAGAGAAGCAAAACTTCGCAAAAGTGGGAGACCTTGACCAAATCAGCAGCTGGAGGAAAAGGAAGTAGGATGAGGCCTTTTACCATTGATTTCCTCAAACTAATGGAATCCAGAACCTTCATTTGCAGTTTGGATGAGCTGCAGTAAATTGCCCAACTGTTCTCTTCTGTCAGAATAATACACTTGCCAGAACCTCATCACTATAAAATGCCGCAGCTCCACTGACTCTGGGAGAGGCAGAGCTAAAGTAGCCTTTGAGTCATTTTTATTATTTTTTTCCTGAGAAAAAGTGGTCTGTCACTTAAAACAAAGGACAGAGAATCAGAAGAGATGATTTGGTACCCCATTTTCTCACAGATTTTCTGTAAGAACTCACAGATAAGAGCGAGGGCTTGGTTTTCAAAGAACTTTTGCAGTTAAATTTGCTAAAGACGGGCAGTTTAAAGCTCACATCAATCAAACCTCCTGGAGAAGCTGTATGTGCAGTCATCAGGCTTTACCTGTTCCTAAGGAAGTTTATAACAACTTGACTACTGTGAAAGAAGGACCAAGTCCGGAATCTTTGAAAAAGTCTGTGCCCGCTTCCTTCAGCCCTGCTGATTTTAAATATGATGTATGCTGAAGGAGCTTGTCAGCACTACTTTACTCAGTAGAAATCAGTATTTTAATTATAAACTTTGTTTTCAAGGGGTTAAATTGGAAGTAGGGCTGACCATCGCCTCCTTGTATCCCGCCTGTCTCTGTTTTAACTTAGAGGAGTAATGAAGGAACAGAGTTGTGTGTACTAAAATTCTAAAATGTGCAACTAAATATGTTGAATATTCCTTTTAGAATGCTTCTTTGATTCTTGTTAATTCTCCAATATGGATTAATTCAGCAGTGATAACAAGATATAAAAACTGTTAATTTGGCATGAGCAGTAGCTACATTTCATTCAGATTTTTCCTGTGCATTTGGAATTCTGGGTCAAACAATCCATGAAGAGAGTTTACTAATATAAATTTAAATTCATATTACTTCATTATAAAATACCATGAATCATTGCATCATTCTAAGAATTTTAATAAAATATGCTCTTGGTATTGCAAACAGCTGAGTTGCAAATACGAAAGCCAGGAACTCTAGCATTAATTAAAGCTCCCCAGCAAAGTTTGGTCTGCATCTTCTAAATTATCGCAGTTATTTAAATTATTTAAAAATCCTGTTTCTTACTGTGCAAATGCATAGTCAGCTGCTATCAGTGAGCAGCTCAGTCTCCTACCTAAGAAACTCCAGCCTTTACAACAGCAGTTAAAAGCCATTGGAGAGAAGTAGCTTCGCACTATTCTTTCTAGAAGACGCTAAAAATGAGCAATTCCAATATAAATGCCATGGAAATAATACTTCTCAGTTCTTCCACATCCTAGATGTGGTGGGTTGACCCTGGCTGGCTGCCAGACGCCCACCCAGATGCTCTCTCACTCCCCCTCGTCAACAGGACAGAGGGAGAAAGCTAAGATTAAAAAGGCTCATGGGTCAAGGTAAAGACAGGGAGATCGCTTAACAATTACTGTCATAGGTAGAGCAGACTCAGCTTGGGGAAAATTAACTTAATTCATTGCCAATGAAAATAGATTTGGACGGTGAGAAACAAAGACAAATTAAACCACCGCCTTTCCGCTTTACCCCAGGCTCGGCTTCACACCTTCATCCCCAGCCCCCGCCGAGTGGTACAGGGGCGATGGGGAATGAGGGCTGTGGTCAGTCCGTAGCAGCTCCTCTCTGCCGCTCCTTCCTCCTCACACTTTTGCCCTGCTCCAGCGTGGGTCCTCTCCATGGGCTGCAGTCTTCCAGGATAAACCTGCTCCAGCGTGGGTCCTCTCCATGGGCCACAGCTCCTTCAGGGCATGTCCACCTGCTCCGGCCTGGGGTCCCCCACAGCCGCAGTGTGGATGTCTGCTGCATCACGGTCTCTCCAGGGGCTGCAGGGGATCCCTGCTCAGGTGCCTGGAGCACCTCCTCCTCCTCCCCTCACCTGGGCGATCGCTGGGCTGTTTCTCGCACTTTTCCCTTCACCCCTCACTGAGGGGCAGTGTTTTGTGTTTGCTTCTGGGAGCAGTTTCAGTAACTCGTAAGCATTATTGCTGAAGTTCTTTTTGTTTTCTTGCACATGATACTTGTAAAACAATATGCAACCCAGAAAACAGATCAAGACTGACTCTGATGAAGTTTGCCAGAGGACAGAGGGAAAGTGCTAAGGATAAGTACAGCTGCTCAAAACCAAGATTCATCTGTTTACTGACAATGCATAACAATTTAGCAGTCACAGAAATACTCAGGACAAAGATTCATACAACGGCTTCCTGAAATTACCTTTGCGAAAAGGAAGAAAAGGTGGAATCTCGTCACCCTTTCGCTTACGGACTTGTAGAAATAAATTAGTACACAAGTCATCTTAAAACACTAATTGTCATATTAATTATTCTGGATTTATAAAGAACAATTCTCTTTTCCCTCATCAGCCCTTCTCATTATCTTGCTGTGCAAAGTATTTCAATACATCATGGAAAACCGGACTAACTTTTGCCTATATAAAATAGGCTATGAAACACCCTGATTAACACAGAAGTAATCTGCTTAAACACAGACACAGTCCCATTTAAAGCAAAGAACCAGAGGGCATAAAGCATATAGCCATCTAATTAGTAGAAAACATTTTCTTTCTCTTTCTCTGATTTTGTGCTAACCCCAGCGCTGCTGAAAAGGTCGAGACGTATGCTGCATGCCCCGAGCGTCTCTGCTGATGGAGAATTTGACAAGGTGGACATGGCCTCGACCCACTCACCCAGGAAAACGCTGGCTGCAGCAGTCCCAGGCACGCTTGCCACCACTGCTTTCTCTTCAGCGTAAAGGACATGCTGTTGCTCCTCCATGAGCTGCTCCCGAAAGAAGGGGAGCACAGCTACCACGGGGGTGGAAACGAGGCGCCATGATACCGTGTCCCCCGCTCTGCTCTCCCCTGTGAAGCTGACGAGGACGACACAGAGAAGAGGCCATGGGGAACCTCGACGCTGGCACTCTTCCCCCGTTGGTTAACATCCCACGGCCCCGTGAAGCGTCTGCACCAGCTAGTCGTGTTGCAATTTTGAGGAAGCAGCATTTGGGGCAGCTGTAGTGTCTGGCTTTTGTGTGCATGTATGCATACGTGGGAGACAATTCCTAAGAGGAAACAGGACTAAATTCATCCTCTCACACAGAGGCAACAGAACTGCTTGCAACGCTCACTCCTATTGGCACTATGTTGCTTTAAAAGAGGCACCCGCTCGGCTTCCTCCCAGGGGCCTGTGTTAGGCACAGAAGGAAACAAACACGGATGAGATCTCCCCACCCTGGGAGAGCTGAGAGAAGAGGGCTGGTAGCCAGGAATTCAGCCTGATAGAGGCATGTGTCTGAGTAAAACAGCAGTGCATAAGTATTTTGCTTGGATGCTGCAAGCAATCAGTTTTTTTCAAACACACACATACATCGGGCATCATACGTACATCGGGCATCTACAGGAGAAGGTCTATGCAGATGAGAAAATAAGTGTTTCTTGCTGGTTTTCCTTCATGACAGTTCTGATTTCAAGACGACAGTGTAAGGATTACAGTTTCCCAGACCACTTGCTGTTCAGGGCACATCCCACACTCACTCCATCTGCAGATGCTTTTTAATGTCAGTACACGGATCAACGACAGGACGTGGTCCCCAGGGAACAGCCTGGCACCCTAACAGAAAAAAGAAAGGCTTGAGCAGCAAAGTATGCAGTGAGCCACACTGATGCAGAACAGATTCTTCATTTCAAAGAGAAAAATCTGCATTCTTCAGAAAACAGTGTTCAAAAATTTAATCTTCATTCAGTTCAATGGAGCAGCTTTATAATTTACAGCACCAGATAAAGCTAGAAGATGTAATGTGAAATATCTGAAGCAGTTCTTCCCCTGTATTAAAATGCACCTTGGGCAACAGAGCCTTAACTTCTCTTAACATACGTTTCTAGCAGATAAGTAAACAATTTGGACGTGAAATGAAAATTTTCAAGATAGTTACAGTCGGAAAAGCATTGGCTCACATTAGACTTCAGCTGCGGTGCCTCACTGATAAGTTTTTGGGGTGGTTTGGCATAGTTGAAAGGAAGCAGCTTCGAAAGAATAAAAAGCTCTTTGTGTACAAGTTGTTGGATCAGAGATAGCAAAAAGAAAGACATCATTTTTACATTGAAACTCTGAAAGTGGCCTTGGTGGCAGGATCGAATCATACAGCAGAGCACATGGCTGGAGCGAGCTGAGCATCCCCATGCTCAGAGAGAGGGGAAGCAGAAACAGAGGGGGAAAGGCTGGGAAGTTTAAAGGTACCTGCGCAGAGAAGCGATCCCCTCCATCTGTTGAGTTGCATCGACATTCGGCATCCTTACAACCGTGGACTCCTTCGGCTTTGTGGACAAAATCTTTAGTCACGTGCACGTTGATCTTTGCGTTCCATTGCACCCGCTCGGCTCCGCGGGGTTTTGTGCGCGGCAGCGAGCCGCGGGTGAGTGCTGAAGTCATCCCGACACCACCACCGCGACGGCTTAGCAGTAGATCACAGCCCGGCAAATCACCCCCAGTGAAGCTCAGCACAGGCACAGGCCAAGAGGTCTCTCTTCAAAGCCCCCCCCATGCTGGCTTACGGGCACTGAATACTAAGCCCTTCTCTGCAGCGAGCTCCCTCTGCCCAGATCCCTGCCACCGGGCTCAGGGAACGCATGTTACGGACAAGAGCGCTGTGCATCCTCGGAGGAACCTTCCCTGAACTGTTTCCAAATGGAGAAGCAGGGAACCTTGTATTTCTCCTTTCTGCACTACTTGGCCATTAGCAGACAAACAAATGGAAACTTGTTCAACAAAGAGCAAATGCCCATCTTTAATGGGTTTATTTAAGCAGACGGAGCTCCACTGAAGGAAACAGTGCGTCGCTGTAAAGATCGCAACATTTCACTGTGTAACGTGTCAGGAGAAGAACAGCCCGTGTTGGCGTGTCCTAGCAGGTCCGGTTTAGACAAGCCAGACTGCCCTGCCACAGCTGTCAGCACTGCCACAGGCCACCATCCTGTCACCGTACCTCAATTTTCCACGGTCCTTCACCAGACAACGGACCTGAAACTTGGACCATCCGCATCAGACCTACCAGGCTGGCAAGCTCATGCTGGCTGATGACTTAGGTGCTAAAAGTGCTTCGTCCCAGCAAAGGCAAAAGAACTTTCCCACAAGGAAGCTGCACCTCATCTCTTGTAAGCGTTGTCAGTAAGACTTTCCAGCAGCTGTCAATAAGAAAGGACTCCAGACATTGTCCACAGTGACACGACCTTATCTATAGCCGCTTATAGCTCTGTCAAATGTCAGCCATCTCAAGCAACTCTTCGCCCATCCAGCTGTCCCAGATCAAATACAGGCGGTTTTAACTGTTCTTGAGACTTCTTTTTTGCCCAAACTACAAGGATTCTGATTATCTTTTCACTGAGAATGTTTTCACCAAGAATATCTTCATGCAAGGACTTAAAATTTGATGTCCGGGTGCCGTGAATGCAGTCAGCGACAGCTTTTTACCAATGGCCAGCTAAGCACCTCCCGTACCCGTTCGCATGATGCACACGTTGCCCAGACCTGCAGAAAGAAGCCTGTCCCTCGCCCGGTTTGGTGCCTGCGGCAGCACGAGCCAGGGGCCTGCGCTGCCCCTTTGCTGTGCTGCCAGCCAGCCTCCCATCACCAAACACCTCTGGAAAAGCACCAGCAGAAGCTGTCTCGTCCTTCTCTAGGGCCGGGTCCACAGGGAGAACAGCCACATCTACTGGCCATGGGTGGCACAGGTCTCCATCCTGCACCGCACAGCTCCCGAACCGTTCGGGATCCCACCCGTGCCCACAGGGTGTGAGGGGAACGCTCCTGGCATTTCTGATTGATTGTTTCTTACGCGCTGACAGAGACTTATACCTAAAGCTTTTTGCATAAACATGTAAGATTAAAGAGTGAAGCCCCAGAAGATGGGAAATATGAACTAACATTGACTGAACAACTTGAAAAATCTTTTGTTACCTAACTAGGGACATTATTCCTCAGGACTTCTGCCTCATTTACTGCACTCTTTTACCATAGTCTTTTGCATTTAATATTTTGAAGTATGGATGAATAAATTGGGGATATAGGATTCTATTAACAAAGCAATTTTGTTTAGCGTGAGCACTGTTTATCGTACAAAATACATTTGAACAATCATAAGGCAAAATAGTACAGCGGTGACTCTGCGTCCTTCTTGCGCCCTGTACAAGATATTTACTCGTTCATCTCCCTATTGATTTTTAAGTAATATTTCCTATGCTCTTTCTGAACCCTAAGATGAATAAAAGCATTCAAAAACAAAACATGAAAATACTTTAATCCGAATTTGTAGTTTTATTTGTCTCCAAATTGCAGGGAAGAATTCTTAAGTGGCTTATTATAGTTTCTTTAATAGTTCTCCAATGGCTTATTACTATATTCTTGTACACGGACAGCTAACTCGCTATCCACATGAGATTGCTGAAGTTATTCATCATGCATTTTGACTCATTGGCCAACCTGACAGTGACTGACAGTCTCTAGAAAAATATAGCACAGCTAAAAAACCTGACCTAACTTTTAAACAGCTTTCTCTGTGATACTGACATAATCAAATAGAGTTTTACATATGTCACGCCGTTGCTGCAGCAACCTGGCCTCCTCTCCTCTGACTACTGATAGGCAGCCTCTAAGCTTGAGACGGGCTCAGATATCTTGAGATTAATCTCTTGGGACCGTTCCAGAGAAATCGGGATTAATTTGCAGTTCCTCGAAAATGAAGTAACTATTTCACGTAAACTACTTTTCACATTCCATCGGGCCTGAGCTGCCTATTCATAACCTTTACAGAAATGACTGGGTTGGCACAGGGCCCCCAAGACATTTCGGAGAAAGCCGTTTGCACAGCAGGAAGGAGGATTAAAATGACTTTGGCTTCTCTTGTTTTTTTTCTTGAATGTAAGCAGAGGAAAGGTTATTTTTGTGAAAGCAAAAGTTGTATTGGGGGGGGGGGGTGTGTCCCTCTGGATATTTACATCTCAGTGTATCTAATTTTCAGTTCTCCGTATCTTCGTCAGGGATGAGAGCGAGACCGTGAAAGCAAAGGATTGTAAGCGCTGAGATGTGCAGGTCCTGAAGCCAGAGTTAATGCCTAGCTACCATGGCTGTAAAATTTTATAAGGACACCTGAATATTTGATAAAGACTTCAACAGTTTTGATGGTACAGTTGACATCATTGCATATAGCTCGAATGCTCCGCAAGCCCCTTTCCAACTGCTTAGACCCTAGCTTGGGGAGGAAGGGCGAAACACGGTGCTGGAACAAACATCATGCAAGAGAACGAGCCAGGCCAATTCACACAGGTTGCCGTATCTGCCTGGGAGTTGCAGCCTAGGAAAACACTTAACCACTTTGCCAATGTACATTATATCCTTCTAGAAAGGGCATAAATCATAAAATCTTTCTGTATGCAATATATATATAATTACAGAGGGCACGTGTGCCATAGTGGAGTAGTCCGTGGGAGTGCCAAAATGGGGGAAAAAAAATTGAAATTCTTCTCGCACCCTAACGGTGTCCATCCCTTGCTAAGGCTTACTATGCCTCATCTTCAGTAGAACACCACTCTGCTGAGCAGATGCAAAGCCGCAGGCTGGGGAGGACATGGCAAACCATGCTGAAAAGATGCTCGGAAGAAATCTGAGCAGTGAAAAGGCACTTCCAAGGGCTATGGATGTTGGTGGCCTCTGAGGGGCTTCTGGCTAAGGTCAGGCACAGCACCTAATATTTGCCAATTACCCAAACTGGGAGAGGAAGGCACATGCTCTGCTTCTTCAAAGAGTCTTCCAGGGTCAGGAAAAATAGTCAGCCTTGTCTGCTTTGCACTGCACATCCAGGGCTGAGCTCCAAGCACGTGCAAACCATTCAGGCCATAAAACACCTACCTATAAATTGTTTAGTTAAACACACTTGGGCGTCTGTAGCAGCAACACTTAGCACTTCATACCACTAATTTCCAAAGGATTTATGCAAATCTTCACCTAATATACAAACCATAAGAAAATGTCAAAGTTGTGATGCAGTGGGTAGAGGTCTGGGGTGATAGCACTTGAGACCTGGAGTCGCTCCCAGCTTTGCCACAAGTTTGCCAGCAAAACACTTCAGTTATCTGGCCTTGACTTCCCCAATCATAAAATCAAACTAATTGTATGTGCTTTGCGAAGTACTCCAAGCTCTACTGCTTCAGGAGATCTCAGTGTTGTTGTTGTTTATTACAATTCTTGTTGAAATACGACACAGTTCACACTACATGCGACAAAGCAGTAAGGAAACTAGTTCAGTACCACCTTTCATCACATGGTAGCCCCCACAAGCACCAATTTCCATGGATTTGCCTTCTAATTATATAATCCAAGAATATAAATTACCTATGGCTTTTCTTCTCAGTATTATCTTGCAGAATCATACCAAACCCAACTTGTATAATCCAGCTGCCCCTAAAGATGGCACAATTCATAGTAGTTGTTTGTTGCCTAATTGTTCTACTGCGCTACAATATGCAGCAGCAGTGTTACTAGAGCTAGGCAAAGCTCTAGCGAGGTAAGACTCGTAAAGAGAAGCAGCATCCTTTGATTTACCTGTTTAGAGACATAGCTGTAAGCCTCGATGCGCGGGCTGCTCTTGCTATTCGCTGCTGGAAAGCAGAGAGTTAGAAACCTACTGGCTTCTGCGTGCGCTCTCACGGACCATGAAGGCCAAAGCTCTCAGGTAGGAGAAGACATTTAACATTAGAGAAGTAAGCAACTGAAGTAATACTTAGGATGTGTTGGGCTGACATACAGACTGCCATTAACGGCGGAAACAGCAGTGGCAGATTAGGCAAGCCTAATTACGCACCTGGGGATCTGGCTTGCGTGCTGAGGACATTAATGACACATCTCTCCCCGGGAGGGGAAGGGGAGGTGATCTTTAGTAGAAATGAGTGGCAGCAAGCACCACAGAAACATCCTGGCAGGACTCTGCTCCATCACTCATCCCAGAGGAAGGGGAGAATAAACTCGTATTTTCAAACATTTTTTCTTCTTTTCTTATAGCTACCTAATACTGTTCTTTTAAAATAGCATTTTTTTCTGAAACCCTTTGACCCACAGCATACACTAGTGTCTTTTCCTGCTTATTCTGTCCAAAACATTTAGAACGGAAAAGCCTGTGTTACTTACAGTGCAATGAATGACTCTCACTATATTTTAGCATGCCTGATCTTTTGAAAAGAAAAAAAAAAAAAAAGTGCTGGGTTTTTGTTGGTTTTGGTTTGTTTGGGGTTTTTTTCTCTGTAGGAGAGCATGCAAAATCACAGTGATTTTAAGGTCTCAGCGGTGTACCACTGAATTCAGAGAGGGCTCTGTTCCTCCTCCATCTGAGAGCCAAAGCAAAGCCTCAGCATCTGTGATAATGCTTCTAGCGGAAGCGTCACTTGGACATAACGGGTGTGGGAAGTTTCGCTTCTCCTTCATGTGTAGGTAGAACAATGAGTTTTGCGCACTTGCTCACTCAAAACAAGTCCTGCTCCATATTTCTGGAGGTACTTCTGCACTCCGACTGTCACTTCCACCTACTCAGCATTGCACCAGGACCTCCACGCCATTCAGCAATATGGAAGGATGGCTGGTCTTGAACCCTGGCCAGAATCAATGTGCTGTAAACATAATTTCCCTTGAAATAGACCAAGTTTGCATGTGCAGATCCGATGGCAGAATGTGGGAACAATTTCAGTGCTAAAAGAATTTATGACGCTCCTCTTTTAAACTTGTGGTGGTGCAGTCTGAAAGCTCAAAGGAGAAAACAACTAGAAGGCGTAATTGTAAAGAACCTGATGGACCCAAGAAAAGAAGCTCAAAACACTTCTAATTCTTTGTCCATACTGCTGGGCCATATAACTGATTCACATTTCCCAATGTTTGCGCCACCCTAATTTAGTGTCTCGCTACAGGTGAAGCTGTAAAGATGATACAAGGAACCTTCTGCACTGTCTGAGAAATCAAAAAACCCCACAAAAGATACTTTAGCAGCCCTATCGGATAGATACTCGCTCCTCTAGCTGAAATGAAAAAGATGCCTGTTTGGAATAATGAAATAGTTTTAATTCTGAATTTTGATTTTGCTCAGTGAAAGCAAATTAATCATTTGAAAGCTAATCATTTTCTAGATAATACCGTATCACCTTCAGCAGAAAGAGAAAGAAAGAGAGAGGGAAGGGTAATAACATTCCCGCAAAGCTTTCCCAAAACCATAAACTCATTACTGCAAACTAAAATCTAAAGTCAACCAAAAACTAGGACATACTGGGCTTGCGAGTTATAGATCCAAAGCTGTGGAGTAAAACTAATCAGTTCTTGGATGGGATTTTTTTTTTTTTTGTCTTGTTTTGCTGCAGTACAATCTATAGTCTAGTTGGTCAAATCAAGCCTTTCTGAGAAAAGACGATTAGATGCAGTTGTTTAAAATATGAGGGGGAAGGGGGGTGGATTTAAGCTTTATTACTGACCAGGATATACAAAACAGACTGTAATGAAAAAACCATTGAGATTGTACTTGTGGTCTGAATGGAAAATGTTAAGCGAACACAGGGCCATATGGAGGAGCTTATAGTTACAGCAAGAACTGATGCTAAGGCAAATGCCCTCTGAACAAGTGAAATTAGGCATTATGGGAAAGTCGCAGGAATTTAAAAAAAAAAATAAATTCACCTGAACACTACAAATAGGCTATTAAGCAGGAAAGGAAATTCAAAGAAATTTTATTTTATTTTATTTAGAAGGATTGTTCTTCCTGCAATGATCACTGTACTCTGCATGAATTGTTAATTGAAAAAGTACTAGGTTAAGTACCAGCCATGCTGCCTGAACAAAATATGCGATGAAAAATTCTTATCCTTTGGCAAAATTTCACCAATTTCATTGTTCTGGAGATTTCACCCTGTATTTTACCAAAGTCTGAACTGTCTGAACACGTGCACGTGTTACATAAATGCATTTGGAGCTATGGCGAATGACAGCAGGATGTCCTATTTATCTGCCCACCTGGAGCTCACTGCAGCACTACGGACCTATTTTGCACAGGGGCACATTAGGATACACCTTGCATAACTTAAGAGAAAATAATAAAATACTACGGCACAGATATTTTTCTGTAACCTACTTCACTTTTGACCAAGGTAACTACGTGAAATTTGCCATAGTTAACCACATATCTCCCAAGATGTGAAACGCAGGACTAATATATCTTCATGATGTATTCTTTAAACATTTTTCATCTCCCTCAATATTGTATTAACTGTCCTAGCTCTGATCCAAACTAGGCAAATCCAGCCTTGCTTCCTTAGTTTTCATTTTCTGGTCTCTCGACCTTTTCTCTGTTGTTCTCCATCAACCTTTACCAACAAGTAGCCCAGGACAGAAGCAACTCAAGCTTGGTGTTTTTGTTAATACAGCCCTGAGCGGCTGGCTGCCTGCTGCATAATCATCAAGCCACAGTATTACAGACTATTTGAAGACTATCATATGCCTTTACAGCTCATCTATTTCATGCTAAAGCAGATATTTAGGACGTATATTCTCACAACAGAGATGCAAACCGCCAATTTTCTGGAAAGCGGAGGTCTCCTCTATAGTTTCTTCAAACCCTGAGCAGCACTTTACACCGCTGCAGCAAAAAGGACGTTCTGGCCACGGCACGGCCAGCCAGAAAACACCCTTGCTGAGGCATCAAGAGGTGCCGGTGTAACGGGTCACCGCAACGCTGGTGAGCTTCATGCGCTCAATGACCACCATCGCTTGGCCTCAGGAACAAGCTCCAGAAATGCTCGGTAGAGTGCACTGGCGTAAAACAAGAGCTAAGGCTGCGCAGGACCTGCTTTTGCCCGATCCTACCCATCATTAGGAAGGATGGTAAGTAGGTAGGTCAGTCAGGGGAATTCCAAAAGTTTCATCAAGGCCAGGTTGGACGGGGCTTTGGGCAGCCTGGTCTAGTGGAGGGTGTCCCTGCCCATGGCAGGGGGGTTGGAACTGGATGGTCTTTGAGGTCCCTTCCAACCCAAACCAGTCTGTGATTCTGTGATCATTCTCAATATATGAAGTATGTCCAGGAAACTCTTTGAGCAATTTAAACTGGCGTAGCTCCCTCGAGTTCAATAAAAGGATGCCCATTTACAGCAGCTGAGCACTAGCGTCACAAGTTTTTAATATTCCCCAGTGGTGCAACCCAGTATGGCAAACACCTTCCACAGCATAAAAACCTGGAAATACAACGGTACGGAACCCAAAGTAATCCATCCCTCTGCATCATTGAGCCTAAATGCCAGAACACAAAGAAATCACCTATGAGATTTTTATTTTAATAATTTAGGGGGAAACTATGCAAATAATTATGCAGCCAAGTGTTTCCCCTGAGCTCCCTGTACGCATTGAAGCCACTCGGCTCCACTGACCTTTCGTTGCACAAGTAGAGACTTGCTGGAGTGCCCTGCTCAGGGTCTGGCAGTACATTTTTCATCTGCCTTTTATAGGGTATTTTTAACTTGATTCACCATTTAAAGCATGCAAGCAAAGCGTTGCACTCTCTCACACTTGTACAGTACTGTCGAATCCAATGAGGAGGGAGATGCATAAAAATTGATGTTTGGACATTTTGGTAGCAATCCTTTAGAAATATTTGTAGCAAAATCATTTTCTGTTAAATATAGACTGAGGAAATTTAAGCAAATTGTATTACAGTGAAATGATAAACTACTGAGCATTCAGGATCTGGTGAACAAAATGTGGTAACGCCTGATCATCTAATGATAGAAAATCCAGTCCCACTTCCTACAACATTATGGAACAGAATAACACCTAGTAAGAAATACTTTTGAAAATTAACATTTTTAATGATGTTCAAATATGATAGAGACTTTCCAAATACAGTTTTTGCCGTGTCACACTGATGAAGCTCAAATGTGTATTAATATCACTCCCTTCACAAACAAAATCTTGAAAAGAGTTGACAAAAAGCAGATTTGCAGTGAAATTAATTAGATTTTTGTCTTTATCATTCTCACAGTGTGGGAATGATAATATCACAGAGGAAAAAACCTCACAGCTCTAGCCCTGCTTGGGGAAATAGAGATATTTATTTTGAAACTGACATTGAAAATTTCAACTTATTAGAAAATAATATTTTGCAGTTTAGGTTGACTTATGTGTGGCTGTTTAAAATCTATATTTCTCAATTGGAGAGAAATATTATGGGGCTAATCCTGCATCTTTGAAAACACAATTCACTAAACCATTAGGAATTTTGCTTAAGGAATAAATCAATGCAGAGTACGAACCTGCATTTAAATATTCCATTTAACTACAGAAACACACAAATTACTGAAAATTACTTCTGGTATGAACTGAAGGGTATCTATTTCATCACCTAAAGCAATTTCTATGAAACCTAAAAATTACTCATTTGCTCATTTTCAGGAGTTGTTAATTTTAGAGATTAATTCCAAGATTCATCCAAGTATAACTTCCTACAAGTATTTGTTGAAAACTGCCACATTCTCTTTTTAATTAACTCCAGTGATATGTTAATAACTTGCATAGCTTCTCAACTGTTGGTTAGTTCTAATCCAGAGCATAGCTTGAATGACTACCATTTATAAATTCTCATGTAATATCGCTCAAGTATATTCTTATAACCTAGTCAGAAGCTCTAAAGGCCTTAAGGACCTACAGTAAGAAATGAGAAAGCTCTGCGCCCAGTACTAACAAATAAATTTTGTTGCTGCTGAGCTTTTTGGAGGCTGTTTCTGCAACTCAGTGCCTGTTTGTCTTAATTTATATTCTTCCTTCTGTTATTTGAGTTCATTTATTTTATACAAGTGGCACAAGTAGGAGAGATAAGAAGGTTAGGTTGACTCAGTGTAAAAACTAGAAATTCCTTGGTATTAAATCAAAAATATTAGGGTCATGAACTTTAAATATAGTTTGATATAATATAGTCTAGTGGGTTATGCGTAGATAAAGATAGTATTTCCTTGGACAGCGCTATTAGTTCATATATCAAGGGAAAAGCTTTTTAACATGAACGTGAAAGAAATACTCAGTAAGACACTAAAATTCAATTATTGTATTACCTAAGACTGAAAACTATATCTTATCTCAAAATCCATTATTTTTATCCTAATGAGTTAGTTTTACTGGTCATATTGCTATCCTCATTTTCTTGTTTAGAGGGCTAGAAAAGTAATCATTAGCTAGATGCTGAGAAATAGCTAGAATTTCTATCGCTCGCATATCCTTTCTCAACTAATTAAATACCAACCAGAGAATCCATTCATTTGTATTATAAGTCAGAAGAAAAAAAAAAGCTCCCTAACAGTGGCAAATGCAATTAAACTACCAGTATATTAATTCAGGTACAAACTGCTGCACGATTGTATAGCACTGCCTTCCTTAATTAACTAAAACATGAAGAAGAAAATCTGATGGCTTAATAGCATTTTCTTCACTGTCAGAAATGCTTTGAGATGATTTTATTACGTTATCAGAAAGAGTGTTGGAGGAGTTATTGCCATTACTTCTGTTTGTCACCTCTAAGAGTGACAGATTCCACGGAAAAACTCGCTGCTGTTAATGGATGTGAAGGATTAATATTTTATAACATCATTACTTTATAGGCAGGATAGCTATAGTAATAAGAATACATTAAATATTTTAGGCATTCACAACCATGTAACACACAAGGAGCATTTATTCTCCAGCAGCATCTCTTTGGATGTGTGTTTGTTGCTGTGATTGAAAGCTGAACGGTTTGCCATACTTATCATTGTGTATATTGTGGTGGAAGTAAGAGTCTAACCAGTGTTAGGGTACCACCGTTGCACGCACTCGAGGAGCGAATCCAAACTAGAGATACACACAGATCTTGCAGCAGAAAGTCTACAAACCACGCAGAGCAAATTTAGGGAAAAGCAACGTGGGCAATTGCCTGGGAGCCTCGCTAGACCAAACAGAAGCAGCAAAGCAAGTTATGCAACGGGGAGGTCGACAGAGGGAGGAGTGCACACCCTAAATCTCTGCCTGGGTCCCCGCAGTGCTGATGCCAGCTGTGAAGCCAAGGCTTCATCCTGCACAGAGCTAAGCATTTAGGCTACGTTCAAGCAAATATGTTTCCCTTTAAACTCTGGCATGCTCCCTTTTCCTTCAGAGGCTATTCCCATTAAAGCTAAGCAAGTTAAGGCCGCCTAGTAGCAATGATGATGCTCAGCTATTTCCAAAGCATCCTGCTGTAGCGTGTGACTAAGTTATTTGAACGTGTTTTACTTTCTTCCACAAGTTTCATTGGCCCTGAATTTACCGGTGTGTGAAAGCACAGAGCTTTACGATTCATGTGCTCCGTGCCCGTGCACAGGCGTTCCCCTCAGCTCCAAAGTGGCACGGTTACACCGTAGTGGTGAGCAGAGAAACAGCAAACTTCACCTGCATCCCGTGAGAAAGAAGTGAGCATACACTGAATATGGACAGTTATAAACTTATTACAGATTTTCAGCTGCAAGGTGCTGAGTGCCTTCAGCTTTTCTCCCCCCGTCCCCCTTGCCTTTGCTCAGCACTTTGAGGGACCATGTCCCTCATTTAAATATTTCAGTCATCGGGTCCCTTGCTCTCTAAGCATGTGAGGAGCCTTCCACTTGATGTTTAAAGGAGCACTCATGTGAGGAAAGCCGAGTGGGGTTAACGCGTGCCAGGTCAAAAGGCATCAATCTTTCACTTCGCATAGGAACATGCCTTTAGGAATGCATCGCCCCAGGTGGCATAAACAGCATATTTTTTTTATTTTTTTTTTCTTCATGTTCAGTGTTTGTCAAGCAAAAGAGAGGTAGGCAGAGAAACAGAAGCGTGGCAGATTCTGCCTACATCTTTTCCACAGTTTTTCCTAACCCCTAACTCTTTTGATACTTTGTATTCACTGTCTCACTTGACTGACACAAGAAACCCACTGTAGGGAGAGAGGCTTCCTGTGAACTCAGCCCCGTTTCCATGGTGCGGAGTTTTCTACTTAAAAATAAATTCCAGTTTTCTGGGGCCATACCTATGCACAGCACCCGCGGAGCTCCCCGCACCCCTGGGTTAGGGGCCGAGGGCAAAGGAGGGCAAACACGTCCCCCATCCTAAAAGGTTACCTACCCTTCACATGCTACACCTGCTTGCTCTCCCGTCAGGAAACCTTACCGCTTTTCGGCGTGCATTTTAAGGTCACGGAACCATTCCTGCGATCCCCCCGGCGTGGCGGGGAGAGCGGTGTTTGACTGGGTTTGGGCGCACTTGACACCCGCTGCCGCGGAGCGCCTCAGCGATGACACCCTCCTCGCCCGCGGCCAGCCCCGAGCGGCTCCCGGGATGCAGCTCCCGGGATGCGGCTCCCGGGATGCTCGCCCCGGCCCGGGACCCATCCCCGGCCCCGCTCCGCTCCGCCGGGATACCCGCGACCAACTTCCCCGCATCCCGCCGCCGCGCACCGGGGCAAACTTTCGGGAGCGGCACCCGCGGAGCCCCGCAGAGCCCGGCAGCGGAGCAAACGGGGCGGGCTGCGCCCCGCTCCCCGGGCAAACGCCTCGCCGAGGAAAGCCACGGGCTGGGAGCAGCCCAGCCGGAGTCGCCCGCAGCCCCAGCGCCGGCGCGGCGGCTCCCCACGGGCTGCGCCGAGCCCCGCGCCCCGCGGGAGGTACGCGGGTCCCGCCGCCCCGACACAAGCCGCCGCGCAGCGCCCGGGACTGCAGGAAGGGGAAGAGCCCAGCAGCGAGAAGCCCCCTACGCCGCCCTCGCCCCCGGCGGCTGGAGCCGGCGGTGCCCGCGGAGCGGGGCGCAGGGCCCGCGGGAGGCACTCACCGATCCGCAGCACTTGCTGGCTGCTCCGGGGCAGGCCGGCCGAGGCGCAGAGCAGCACGAAGAGGAGCCCGCCGCTGCCGCCCGGGGCCGGGCGCCGGGGCCACCGCGGGCCGAGGGCGCTCGCCATCCTCCGCGCCCGCTTCAGTTCATGCCGGGCTCCGCGGGTGCGGGGCGCGGGCGGCTACCCCCAGCGGGGCCGGCTGCGCGCCGCCGCTCCGCGCCGCCCGCCCATGGCGCGGGGGCTCCGCGTCCGCCGCCCGCGCTGCCGCGCTGCGCTGCGCCGCCGCCCGCGGCTCCCGCCGCCCCGCTGCCCTCGCCCCCCGCCGCCGCCGGGAGGGGAGGGGAGGGAGGGGACGGGAGGGGGCGGCTCCTCCCGCGGGGCGGCCCCGGGCGGGGCGAGGCGAGGCGGCTCCGGCGGCGCCCCGAGCTCCGGGGACTGGCCGGGACGGGCGGCGTGGCGGGGCACCGCGCATACGGGGAGGCACACACGCACACAAAACTGTCCTGCTGCTCCCCGGCACGGCCGGACCCGCGCCGCCCGGGCTGGGCAGGGGCAGGGCCGGGCAGGGGCAGGGCAGGGGCAAGGGCAGGTACAGGCACAGGGACGAGGACAGGGCAAGGCAGGGGCAGGGTAGAGGCAGAGGACTCGGGCAGGGAGAGGGGCAGACACGCTCCCTGCCCCGTGTCCCGCCAGCCCACTCGCGTTGTGCTATGTGCTATTCCGGCCCACGCGGGTCTCTCCTCGCAAGGCTGGAAGCCCCTCCTTGTCCTTGGAGAAGCTTTTCCCCCCTGTACGTGACATCCCCACAATTCCTGCTTTTATTGCTCCCGGTTGTATGGGGGTTTGAAATGCGGCCAAGAGGCGAAGCTGAGGCAGGAGGTCCCTGTGTGTGCGCAGCTCCTTTCTGGGGGGCCGGGTGTGGGATGAGGCGGTGGTGCACAGTATCTGGAGGCTGAGGGATACCCGTGGGGACAAGGTGGAAGGAAGGCAGCACTTTCTGCAGTGTGTTTGCTACACTGGACATCTGCAGCCAAGTGAGGGACAGGAGACATGTCCCCACAGTGCATCTACCCAGACGTGGCAGGACCCTCAGCAAGGGGACTGTGGGGCTACTCACCTGGGATCAGGAGTTCACAAAGTTCGAGTCATGAAAACTCAAGGCCAGTTTTGAACTGTTGGGCACAGGGACCATAACACTCCCTGTCCTTGACTTGGCCAGCGGATTGCTTTTCCCACATGACTGACATTCTTAAATTATTTTTAACATCTTAGCTTTAAAGGTTCAGTGAAACTCAAAATGCCTCACTATAAAGTAAACATATGGGTCCTGAGCTGATCTGAACAAAGAAAAAAATATAATAGGAGAATGACTCCTACCTAGCAACAGAACTAAAATTGCATAGCTGAGATCCAAAATTGAAATGATTTAAATTTGTTTATTTTGTATTCCTCTCCAGTCTGTCTAACTATTGTTCCAGAAATTAACTCCTCGGAGTAGTGGCAGCACATGCTGAAGTGCAATGGAAATGCAAGCATCTATGTTATATCTCCCAGTCAGTCTCAAATATTTCCTGAAAAGCCTGCCTCTACTGTTTACAGAGCAATTTAGGCTATTCAGGAGTTCCACTACCGAGATTCCCAGCCAGGATACTAGTTAGTGCTCCACTTTACAATTCTTACGGCACGTTTTACATGCATCTTGGAGAATTTTTGCCCGTGATGTTGATTTTTCATTTGTTTACTTAGGAGACACACTTTCCTCAGGAACAGAGCTAAATCGACCGGCAGGCACGAGCTCCCTGCCAGCCCCCACAGTGACGCAGCTACATTTCCCATTAGCTTTCATGCCTCGTCTCCTGCTGCCCTGCCACGGTGCCAGCGCGTAGCTCGGCCCGTGCCTCCTCTGGGGCCACCACCGCTCCCCAGCTCTGAGCGGTGGATGTCGGCGTCACGGCTCCGGCCCCGCGCCCGCTTTCACAGCTCTGCGTGACCAGCCGCCCCCATCTCTTGCTCCTGCGGGACGTGCCCTAACAAAGGGTCTCACGCATGTCACAGCGGCTAGAGGTGACAATTACATTAAATCACTCGCGTGGTTAATAACTACAGCGTACGCACTCGTGTAGGAGGCAGAAAAGGAATCCGTCAGGCCACTCTGGAGTGGACTGAATGGCTCGGTAACTTTGGCACAATTTTATAATCTGTCCTTGCCTTTCGAACCACTAAACAGAAGGCATGCATCTCCTAATCCAGGAGGATCTCAGCCACTGAGCAATGGCTAACAGCAGCTACCCTTCAGGTACCCATTCACCCACCGTACAAAACCGTGCGGTAGAAGTAGCTCTGAATGCACTGGCAAGTTTTATTTTCACAGTCACGCTGGCATGGCAAATAACAGTAGTATAACAGCAAGTACTGGTTTCCAAAGGGAAGTCGTATTAGTTCCACTTGACTGAGAAATGGCACTATTTTGAAGGAAAAAAGGAAAATATTTCATCAGGAAAATACACCTACTGATATTTTGAGAACCACTTGTCCTCGACATAAATGGGTTCCTGCAAAAGTCAAAGACACCTCGGCATTCCTTTCAGTGAGGTAAGAAGTTGACCAGAACTATATGCTTTTGAAAATACCACTGGTTTTAGTCTTCTGAGTCGTTGAGGTATGTGAACTGAACAGAATGGGAAAAAATAAGAGCTTAATAAAGATTGCAAGAGGGTGGCAGAGGTCTGCAGACACTTGCTACGGGTAGCAGAAACCTGAACAGCTCAAACTCTGCTAACCCCTTGTGGCAGGAGGAAACTCACAGGAAACTTGAAAGAGGTACTCGCTTCTGCTTCAGGGTGTAGCTAGGTGTTACCTAGGTTGTATTCCGCAACTTCGTACGTGAAGAGCGATGGCTTTTAAAAAACAACAAGTGGATATGGAAAAATTCAGTTTGGCTCTAATGCTGCAAAGACTGGCCAAACTTTAAAATGAGAAATAGTCCATTTGCTATTGGGGAAGATCTTTTTTTTTTCTCAGGTTTTCTGGTTTTATTTGTGTATATGACCCCTGTGTTCTGTACTGGCCAGAGCAGGCATGAAGTAGAAGGTTGTAGTTTCACAATTTTTCACAGGAAAAGTGAGGGAGAGGGTCTTAAACCACCCACTTTGAGATTTAAAACATTTCCTCTTCTCAAAATAGTTCTGAAAAAATATTTTAGAATTGGGGGGCATTTTGAAACACAAAAGAACAGAAAAAATTTAAACCGGCTGAAATTTCCCTGGAAGTATCCTCCAGGTTTCTAATTTTACAGTAAACTCTAATCCATACGGCTCTTTTGTTGCTTGCAAGATAGTAAATCACCCAGTAAGCTCTATCTCACAAAATCATGGCATGCTTTACAGGGAGTTGTTTTATTTCTGGCTGATATTTTAAAATGAGAAGTCTCAATACAGTTCATCTTACTGGTCTCCAGTTATCGATATTCTTGAATCTTTAATCTCCTTTTGGACTTCATTCAGCCAGAGTAGGGAAAAAGCCCACGTCTCTTGCCAATCTTTTTTCTCCCAGTTAAGCAGGTTTGAATGCCCAGAGCCTTAACATGTGAGCTGTTGCTCAGCTCATATTGCCTGCCACGTTTGCTTACTCATTCATTGCATTGCCAATATTTAGATGAATTTATTAGCAAGATGTGTTGAAATACCTTGAGAATAAAAGGTAGTGCGTGTAATCAAAGTCTGTTCTTATCACATAGCACATTAATATTTCAAATAGTAACACGGAGTCCTTTACACAGGAATTTGGGGTTTTTATACTTGTTTCACAACATCAGATTCCAGTTAGATATAATGTGTAATTATTATGCAATTTGCAGTTTAAGTAATGCTATTAGGCTCATAGCTAAAACCTTGTCTGATATCAGGGCTTCATGACTGAGTCTGGGAATGTAAACCACCTCCCTCATATTTCGTATTTCAGAATTCTAGTTTTGAGTTTGCATGTGGTCAAAATGTCAGAAGGTCAAGTGTATGCAAACACGTAGGAAAATCTGGAAGTTTCCAGAAAATCTGGAAAGTTTTTCAATGTCTCTGTCAAGTTCTGAGAAATTTTAGCTGTGTTCTGTTGTCTTCAGGACTTTAACCAGGCCTTATCCAGTCTCAGCTACTTTCTTACTGAGTTGAGACCACAGGCTGCAGTTAGCATTCATTTGGGAAGGCTTTTTGTTTTTCTCCCAATAGCCTTCTACCATCATGAAGTACAAGATTCAGCAATAGATCGTAGAATATCACAGTAGTAAAAGCTCCAAATGGAAGCATAATAAATCAGACTTCCCCAGGTCTTCCGTAACCTACATGCAACACTTGATAACAGAGAAATTGATAGCATCATCTAAAAATAAACATGCCAAATCAGCGCCTTGCTCTTCCAACAAATAGCCAGGATCTTCAAAAAAATCTTTCACTCTGACCATACTTTAGAAAAAAACTGTAAGAAACTGAAGAGTAAAAGAAGAGACAAAAACATCCCTTTCTTGTCCTTTTCTCTTTCCACTTGCTCAAACATTTTCTTTCAAGATTAGTTGCAAAATAAATATCACTCCAAAGGAGATAGGAACTGAAAACCCAAATGATTTGTCAAGTTCTTCGTCTCCTGAGCCCCTGGCTCCTTTGGTTGCAGGCTGGGGTTTGGCTGCTCCATCAGCACTGACTTCCCTGTGCATCCTGCCTCCTCACACCTTCTCCTGTGCCCCTCCACAGGGACCTTGTCTCACCCAGCACTGTCATCGCAGTGAATATGTCCCATGTGCCAAAAAAATTCTGTCACTGCCAGAGACGGGCTCTGTTCATCTGATGAACTATTTAAAGATGGTGCAGTAGCTCGGATCCCCCCTTTCGACCACTCTCTCCCTCTCAGACCAACCAAATGCCTGGGTATGTCCCACCCTCCACTCCTGTCATCTGCCCACTGACCTCTTCAAAGCTTTCTGCTGCTAGTCCCTCACCTCCTTGCTCTTAACTTTCCCCGTTTAGCCCCCTGCAAAATTAATTTCTGGGTCTCCACATGTCTTGCCTCTGGTCCTGACGTCACATCACTGTGCTTGAGAAGGAAATCCTATGGAGAGGAGGGGAGAGGAGAGGAGAGGAGAGGAGAGGAGAGGAGAGGAGAGGAGAGGAGAGGAGAGGAGAGGAGAGGAGAGGAGAGGAGAGGAAGGAAATTTGTCCTCCACGTCACTGACTGGGAACACACAAGGAGCAAGCCCCAAGCATCCCCTGCATCCAACAGGAACACAAATAACCTTTATGCGTCTGAGGGTGCCGTTGCCCGTGAAGAACAGCTATCCTGGGAGAGCCGCTATGGAGATCTGTGGAAGGCAACATGATGAGACAAGAAATCTGGTCTGTAGAGCAGAGCTGGTGGAGATGAGTGATGGAGCACTGTGCTGGCACTGGCAGGGGAGAGGAGAGAGCTGTTTGAATGGAATTATTCCAGATTCCCCTGACATGCCTTCAATTTTTCTTCAGTTGAACTCAAAGATTATTTTTTGTAATTTTTTCCCTCTCTCTTTAATAGCATGTTACCAAAACACCACTGAATTTCATGTAAGTAAGGAGGTTAAATTAACTTTTAAACTTAAAAATGTTAAGACACAAGCATCGTACTGAAGCATTGTAATACATAGGAAAGTAAATATAAATTATTTCCCCCATGAAAACAGCACCATCATTACAGCACGTTTAAACATCACATTTTAAAAAGCTCTTTTTGGTTCAACTACTCTCTGTATTTATGTTCCCAAACCCACAAATGCAGTTCTCCCCTTTCCAAACTCTTTTCACTAAAAATGCTACAGCGAATCTCTTAACAAACTAACATTGATCCACTCCATTGAACTAGTCTAACATTAATCTGCAGAACTGCTTTCCCCTGAGCAGTAGATACTTTTATCCACCCTACTATTTAGCTAAAAGACATAAATAACCTGCAACTCACAGGCAACCCACTGAAAACCTTTCTCAGCCAAAGACCTATTACATTTTTTTCTCCGATATATGATACACTAGAGACTTTTTGAAAAAGAAAACTTCTACTGTATATACATAGAACATCCTGGTACATCTTCCACTGAAGAAGAGACTTTTATCAATTTCTGCTTAGTCACATTAATAGAAGTCTAGAAAGTTCCACTGCAATGAGTGGGGTCAGTGTGAGCTTCCAACATTTGGCCAAGAGCAACGCTTCTACCCTGAGAAGCTCTTGTCGTATTCCTTTTTATGAAAAAAAAACCCAAAGCTTTTAGCAGATAATGCGGAGGGGGAAAGAATTAATACTATTTTTTATTAAACTGCACTGTTTCCCCAGTGTATATTTCTCTTTTCTGCCACTGAGTAACTATTAATTATGAGTAAGCTGGTGGGGTAAACTAATGACTGTTCCAAATCTCTACCCAGTATTATTTAAATGTGTCCTAACTGATTTTTCTCTTTCTACACTTATTTCAAAAGAGTGACTTAAATGTCAAAAAGAGAGCATTTCATTTTATTATTGTAGTACCCCAGCACTGACAAAATCGAGTGGGACCTGAGGGAGAAAGGATATTATGGACCTGCTATTTTCTGCCCTTTTCTTCTTGGATTGACAGGAGCAGGGGAATTAGTTCCCTTGATTCTCCAGAAACGTAAATTTGTCCAGCTCTGACGCAGTCAGCAATGCAGGAAGAGACGGGAGAGCTTCTGCTTGCCCTCTGAAGGACTCCAGCAGATAGCTCACCTCTCACCGCCAGCTGGAGAAGCTCTGGGGTGGTAGGTACCTCCCTCTTTCAGTAGATCCTAGGAGTCAGTGCGAACTTTGGAGGTCCCTCAGAGTCGCCCTGCTCCTTTCCACAGCTCATCCTTTGTGTTGTCCAGCTCAGTCAATCCCAGACTGAAGCACTCCTGCTCCCAGGGAAGCTGGACTGGTAGCAAGGAGTGCCAAAAGTTGTTCTGCCATTTGTAGCCCTTTTTCCGCTCATCCACAGACATGAATCAGGATTTTGGAAAAAAATCCTCCACTGCTTAGGAAAGACTTAGGTTTGCACATAACAATGAATGTTTCATTTTAAACATGTATGATTTATGTTTTGATAGCTCGTATCATCATTTATGTAGCACCTGGCAAAATTAAATTCACAGAGAGTTTTGGTTTTAAAGCTCTGCATTCTCAGGATCACAGAAACTGTGTTTGTTCTCTGAATGTTTTGTCTTTCACTTGGCATTTGCATGATCTATTTTATATATCCACAAATAATAAAATACAATGTGCTATCTGTGATAAAAAACAATATATGGGATTTCGACTATGTGTATAGACAAACAGGTTTAAATATATCTACCTATCAGCACATAATTTAAAAAGCTACTTAGAAGATTTTTATATCCGCGTATTACATACTTGCATATATATATAATATAATATAATGTATGTATGTATTATATATATGTGGGGTTTTAATCATCTGAGTTACTGGGTCTTATTTATTTATATTTCTTGTTTCTTTTGTGGCAATGCACAGCACTTCCAGGCCAGACAGGGGTTCCATTGTCACCGGCACACATGCGGGCAGTGCTGGAAATGAAGCAGCATGTATCTCTGTACCATACCAGCGCTGCTCAGAACTCCACGATCATCTATTAGCAGACTTTCATCTCCTCTCTCTGTGTGTGAGAGGAATTGGTTGAATGCAGGATTGCTTGTGCTTCTTCCCCTCTTCAATCACTAGCCACAGGGAGACCCTCTCCCCTCTATGAAAAGCTTATATTAGAAAAAGTAGATGGATGAGCAGCAAAGCAGGCACCATACTTCACCCGCACAGTCAAGGAGAACCTGGAAAAGCAGCTTGTACCTTCCATTTTTTTCTTGATGTTGGTCATGTTTAATTTTTATTAAGAGTTAGCATGAATACCAGAGGAGTAAATTAGGATACAAGTGTCAGGGAAAGGAAAGAAGTAAAAGGAAGCCCATTAAGAATGAAGGATGGAGGGGAGAAATGGGAGTCTGAGAAGGAAAGATGAAGAAAGAAGACAGACAAGTGGAGCTGGAGTGGAGGCACTAAGAAGGAGACAGAAATTATTTGGAGTTCATACATCTTGGAAACAGTATGCTCTTGTGGCTGTAACCCAAGGATCAAATAGTCCCTAAATTAGGTGCAGAGAGGCTGGCATGTGGCAGAGAGGAATGGGAAGGATTTTATTCCTTGGGGGATGAAGAGGGAGCTTTCATTAGCAATCCCATTCGTACTTTCCACAGTGCTACTTGTGGTGAAATATGAGGACCCACCTGGGCCTCTCCCTGTGCAACAGCTCTTGACAGCTTTATTAGTATCGATAAATAACCCATGCCTGTGCTGGGTTTTCAGCAAGGCTAGATCTCAACATTGAGACGAGTGCCTATAGACAGCAGTGATGCAACATCACTGAATCTTGGGTGGACTTGGAGAAACTTTCTTTTTCTGGACTCCTCCATTTTCAGACAAGGGTTATCAGGATGTACTTGTGTACCTGTACTTTTATATATGCAAAGAAGTACAAGATCAACATCATCCAGCCACCTTGGACTGCCTTTGGTCCATGCGAGCCAGTCCTGCGCACAGCTTCTACCTCTCAGCCCTCAGCATTACACAGATCTGCCCCAGCGGGTGATGAAGGTGCAGAGCCCAACGGGGAGGACGCATCTCCAGGCAAGAAGAACGGGAAAAGCAGGGTAACGCGCCACTGTGGCTCCTCTGTCACCAAGGCCATGCCATGTAGACACCTCTGTGTCACTGTAATGTCTAGCATCGCTAACACAGTGCTCTGCTCAGGCTAATTTACTGTATTTCTTAGTAATGCATAAAAGCTGGGGCAGCACAGTATGTCCAGTACCTTCTATTTATGTTTCTGATAATGAGGTGCATGAGCTCCTGCTCAAGCCACATGTCTAAATGTCGGTAGATTGTGCAGTGCAGATATTTACCCTAACTCTAATAACAAGTTGAACAGACAGTTTCTGGAGCTTGCTCTTAGATGGTCCTTCCCTTGCAGCTAACATCATGCTGGTCTTGCTGGGACTGAGATTGAACATTTCATTTCCAGCTGTGTTTGGCTCCTTGGGGGGCTGCCCATTCCACTGAGTTTGGGGTTTGGAACAAGTTCTTTAATATTCTCATGTTTGAAGTAAGCTTTTCATCTCATATACTTCTTATAATTACAAAAGGAATTATACATGAAAACAATTCCAGTATTAAATGCAATCAAATTAAGGAGAAATGACAGAAATGTTCTTTCAGAGTTAGCCTGAAGTTCCTATGTACAAACAAATTGTGTTATCCTAAAGCCTATGCCTTAATATGATATTCTTTTAGGCTTGTTTTAATAACCCAAAGCCTACACAAACTGCATTTCTGTAAGCAACCTGTATATGTTTTTAAAGTGACTCTCCTCTGCAGTGTTCAACTTAAGTTGCATCTGTAAACCAACTTCTTGCATTTTTTTGCTTTTTGCCTCTCATAGAGCTAATGATGTTGAAGACCTCGGTACTAGCATTACGTCGTGAGTTGAAAACAGTCACATTCTCCATATTCTCCATTCCCGCCTGGGTTTTTGTTTTGTCCTGACTCCTGACTAATTCACATTCTGTCCACTCAATTGTGTTGCTGCATGAATGCTCTCTGCAACTAGCTGATGACTATCCCATTATTTGACCCAGTAGAAGCACTTTTCTGCCTTTTCTGTAGGAAACAGAAGAGGATAATACATCTCAGCCAAAATCCCTCATTTTCCTGTGTTGTGTCAGAAAACTAGGGCTGGCATCTCCAGTTGCTAAAATGTCCCTTTGGAGAAAGCACTGTATATGACAAGACTCAAACTGACTCTAAGCATATCTTTTTCCTCTCTAGTTATGACACTCGCTATGTAAATCACAAACAGGGTCAGGAGAAGATGATTATATCTGAAACAATGATGTTGTAATTGAGAAATCCACTGCCAGCCTTCCTAGATCTCTTTTGACTTGTTATGGTTCTTAATTAGCTTAAAGTACAGGTTAATTGAAGCAATCAGGTTGATGTAGGGCAACTTCTATAGCTGTGACTATGATACTTAGTGCAGTGTCTTTTAGGAACGAATAATATGCTTTTGCAAGCTGAGAAGTTAATCAGCACAGTTATTCTTACTGCTTTGGATTACTTAAGTCTTCCTTCACAACACTCATTCCTGATTCTTTCCTACTTATGTCATCTATACAATGCTCATTTTCTCACCATGATAAATAGAATTTTTTTCAGTTACTTCTGCCTTTACATGTTTGACCAAGGAGGAAAGAAGAATGGAAAGGTATTTCACCACTATAGACAAAATATTGAAAAAAAACCACCAGAAAAAGCTATGCCCGTGAGTGGATATACTTGCAACTCTCCCTGATTATCTGTATTGACAGTATTAAAATTGTAAATAGAACTTAGGGCAAGATAATTCAGTATAGCTCCATTTGGTTTTGATGGACCTGTGCCAGTTTATGCTACTAAGGGCACAGCCCCTTTTGGGCTACAACCCTACTACATTTTAAAATGGAGTGTACCTACAGCTGTATTAATGACAGCAAGGGAATATTAAATCTTCCAAATTGATGGAGTTTTCCCATTTGATTTAAGACTTCAGTGTTACAAGCCAAAACAACTTGAAATCCAGACATAATGATGTGAAATCAATCAGATTCCTATCCTGAACTGCAGTATAACCCCAGGACCCAGAAATCCAACCTCTCTCACTGGAGGAGTGCCATTAAAAATACTGAGCTGGTGTTATCCCTTGTTGCAGTGAAGGGTATTTTCAGGCTCCTTAATGTAATACTAAAGTTTAGCTGAAGTATCTGTGGAGCAATAAAATAGCCTGAGTAAATACACCTTACACCAATATCAATAAGGTATTTGCCTTTGTGGATTTGGGATTAAATTGCTGACACTGGACTCCAAAAATCTCATTTTCTTCCCAGATTAGATATAGTACAGAAAGCATGCAGAGGCCAAAAATCTTCACTTATTCTTCTGATATTTTTATGATCACAGTCCTCCGCTGGTGTTCACTAAAGCAGATTTCAACTCCACTGGAGCTGGTTTTATTCTGAGAGTTGCTGATTAATGTGCATATATACCCTGGTACTGTTTATCGTTGCATTAACTCTAGCATGAGGCTTTTTATTAGCTTTACTAATTTTCTGATAACCTTGCTGGACCATCTTCACATGTAGATATTTTATGGAAAATTACTGATTGAAAACATAGATGAAAAGGAATTAAAGGAATGGCATTGTTAAGATATTCTAGCTATCATGTCCTCCAAGTATCCACTTCTGAAGATCACCTGGAATTTCTTGGAGGAGGAGAAGCTGCTTTGGGAAGGCTGGGCCAGGATGATAGATCAAGGCTAGCACCTAAACTTGTGGCCATCCTAGGAACCAAAGCACAGGACACGCTTGGTTCCTGAAACAGTTGGAGATCCTTCAGTCCCCGAGGCATTTCCTCCCCAAGAAAGCACTTGCAAGTTCTCCAGTGTTCCCAGGACATAAGCAAATCTGTAAAGATGTCAGACCTTTGTCATTAAGACTGCTTGTGTCCTGGGTACCCTTTTACCACTTAGAAGTAGATCAGTGTTTTCTTTTCCACATGTGGAATTTTCAGAGCTTCTAATTGAAAACTTTCCTTCAGAGAAATGTTAGTGAATATAGTCAACTGAAAATAAAATACTTAAAGAACATATCATCTTATTTCTGTGTTGCCATGTTTGTGTTTCCATCTGACTTTCAAAAGCATTTAGTTTTTATTGCATAACTAATACAAATTTGCAACATATTCTAGGATGTGGGTTCCACATTCAAAACCAAGCAGCATCTCTGTCTGAATCACAGAATGGCTGAGGCTGGAAGGCATCTCTTGAAATCATCTGGTTCAACCCGCCTGCTCAAGCAGGGCCACCCAAACGAGGTTGCTCAGTCTGGTTTTGAGCATCTTCCAGGACAGAGGCTCCTCTGGGCAACCTGTGCCAGAATTTGATGACCCTTACATTAAAAAAGTCTTTTCTTACGTTCACAAGTCAGATCCCAAGTGAGAAGCCATCCGAGGCCAGATTAATAACAGGGCAAAGGGTTTGTGCTACAAAATCTTCTAGATATTTTAAAATTTTCCTCTGTGCAACAGCAAAATAAAGCAAAAAAATGTTCAGTTTCTTACTTCATTCAGCAGGAAAAGTGTGAGCCACACAAGAGGTGACCTACATAGGCACTTGCTTGTTTGTTGAGCTCAAAACCTTTGCTCACATCTCATAAATGGTTCATTCTCTATGATTTTCTCAAGTATCAACATTAGTTGATATTGAATGGTTATCACTCTCGGCTGACAGGGAAACAAACACACAACATTGTGGAAAGCATAAAAGAGCAAAGCTGGAATGATGGCTATTGCTGTCTTTACAGAACAAGTGTTTTGTCTGTAATTTGACTTTTAGGAATCTCTCTTCCTCTAGCTGTTAACTACAGAGAAGTACAAGAAACAGTAATTCCCTGTCCCAAAGGTGTTCTGAGACAAATGCAAAGACTTTGAATGTGGACACAAGAGAGTTTGACATGCTTTTGAAGTCACGCTAGGGAAACAATTATGGGAACAGCTGCCAGGGGCTGGACTAAAGGTTCGTGAACGCTGTGTCTCCAGCAAGACCAGCAGCAGGTCCACAGGGGAGGAGTGTGAGAAGAGGTGTAAGAGAGGAAGATGTTGTCTGGTACTTTACCCCACCCCCCATCCCAGCTCTTCCCATCTGTGGCCCAGGGACTTCTCAGAGCATCAGTGCCAAGTTCCGTGGAGCTGGGATGAATTAATCCAATGTGAAGCCCAGTCTCTGTCACAGTCCATATACATATATATATGCTACACATAGACATGTTACATGTTCCACAGTGCAGCCACGGCTTGAAGAGTTATGATATTTTCTAGAAAAAAATGTAGGTGTGAAAAACATCTTTCTGCCTTGGGGGAGTAGATTATCAGAATGTTGTACATAGCTTTAAAACATCATGTTAATACTCCAGTTCCAGAAAAAAAAAAAACCCATCAGTGATACCAAATAAATGCAGTGTATTTATAACAAATCTCAGAATCTCTTCATTTGTTGTACGTGGTGGAGACAAATGATCTCAGTGGAACAATCTGAGAGTGGAGACTTCTTCCCATGGTGCATAAGGCTTGCCTCCCCTCTTTATAAACACATGAAAAGGAAAAACAGACTAGTTGACAAGGAATTGGGTAAAAAAGCAAAATAGGACACACAACAAAGAAATTTACCATGTGCAATAGTGTAGAATGCACAAAATAAGTGAAAAATATTTGTATCCTTTAATCTTGACTAATTATAATAACTATAGTTAAAAAGTTTTCCAGGCAGGGGTGTGATGTATAAAACTCATTGTAGTGTGCTGATTCTCTATCTTTAATTAAGGAAAAGATAAAATTTACTGCTTAGATTCCTGTCTTTGCATATCCTTTTTCAAATATATAATTTATTATACAGTACCTATGCATATTTTAGCCTTTATTTTTCAAACAGATTTCCATAAATTTAACAGGAAATCAGCAAACACTGAAGATTTATTTTGTCACTAATGACAGTCTGGTAGTGATACTGACAAAACTCTAAATCTAATTTCTCAGGACTGAACTAAATTTGCTTTTTTCCTTCACCTTTCTTGAAAAGTTAGCAAGCAGCAGCCTGGCCATTACCAGGAGAAAAAAGTATGTATTTTCCCAAGGTTATAAAACAACAAACAAACCTCACAAATAGTTCTTTGAACAGCTCATTCATGTTTCAGAGCACAAATTTTGCAGCAGTGAGAATAACATTTAGTCTCATCTGTCTACCCATACAACTGTTCTGGAGAAAGAGGGAAGGCACTAATTTTGCTTGCAGACCTGTAATGTCCATGACCTTATGATGAAATACCTTTGGCCAAGCCTTAAAAATATGAATGGTCACTGTTTCACTAACAAGTTGCAGATAACTGGAAGAATAACTTAAGTTTTAGGTGGAAGAAAAGTATTTTAATAACAAAATTTAAAAAATAAATAAAATTGGGCCACTTTAATGTGAGCAGCAGAAGAGAAATGGACCTCCAAAACTGCTGGGCAGTTGGAATCTTTTTTTCATGGGAAAAAGTGCTATGTTTGTCTACGTATATGGGCCACTGATATAAATCTGTGTATTTTTTCCCTCTGATAGGAGCAAGGAAAAAATTTTAAACTAGATATCATCACTGTAGTCTGGTGTATTTTAGTTGTTGCATATCAGACCTCCCTGCACTGCCTGAAGATGTTGTGGGTTTCTCTGACTCCTGTATCTATCTAAGGATCAGGGCTCTTGTCAGGGTTGTTCGGGAAGCTCTTTTCCATATCATATACAGGACAAAGCACACTGCATCCAAAAGATGAATTAAAATTGCTGCTACTCTACTTTAAATCCTATCCTCACTTTTCCAGGTCAATCAGTTTTGTACAACCCCAGTTCTTGAGGAAAATATGAAGTTCTCTCTTCTTATGTGCTCCGCAGATGGTGTCTGACACAGAAGTATGTGGGAAACCGGTGCATTAAGTATCTGCTGTTTACTTGACTAATAAGCCAGTTTTCTGAGTTTCTCCTATTCTACCATTTATTGCTCACAGACAGCAGCGGTTCAATATTGCCCCGCTAGGCATTTACTCTTGTAAAGTTACATAGTTACGCGTCACTGCATACTTATATGGCAGCCTGGCTGAATGCAAAGTTCAAGGAAATGTATTAATAGACTATGCCATTCCCTGTCCATCATGTTGTGGGACCACTCCAATTCCTGTTCTTAGCTGTGCTGCTGCAGTATCTGTGATTATTCTGCCTTTTCTAGAGCTGGTTGCTAGGAGTATTTACATCTGGCTACTAAGGGTGTGTCGTTTTTCTTAACAGAAAGTATTACTGTTTAATCTTCTTTCTTAAATTCTGACTGTTCTGATATCCTAATATACTCCCAGCTTCACGGTTAGGTGACAATTTTGTAGAACTGAGCAGTAGAATGTGTGCCCAGAATTCATATTTTTTGCTATCAGTTTTTTGAAGCATCACCCACGCGATGTTTTCATATTTGCCCCCAAGGCAGATACTGTTTTTGACATGGCCTTATGACTAGTCAAACATTATTTGCAGCCTGACTTTTTAATGCAAACAAGCTAAGCATGCCTGGAGTTTTAGTTTAGCTTGTGTCAGGCCCATTATATTCACACATAGCACCCTAGAGCTACTTTTATTGGCACCAGCGTTAGAAGCTCCTCCTTCGATTCATTTGTAAACCCCATTCTTCACTCTCTTGGTCCATCTTAAGGGAAGTGTAGAGTGGTAAATCCATTACCTTGTCTCAAAAACTAACCCTTTCCCTTTTCCAGCGAAAAGACTACAGGATAGTTAGTGTTTTTATCTGAATAACCTGCCAACAAAAATAGCTTGCAACTTTTTAAATAAGCCTATTTTAATCTTAAATTATGTAAGAAAGCAAAACTTTCTGCTGACACAAAAATAAACTAAGTCTTGCTTGTGGCAGAAAGACCGTTCTCTTTGAATTTGGATGCTATTGCAATAGAGTAGTTGTCCTCACAGATATAAAAGGTACTTGTAAACCCCCATTGAACTCTGTCTTTGTGAATATAGCAGTACTTTGTCCTTATGCGAAATACCTGTAGAAGAAAACAGAATGCATTACTTTCATCTAAAATGTCAAAAGAAATATTTTCTTTCTCAAAAGTGGTCACTACCTATATGCCATAGAAGTACTAGAGATAAGACTTAATTCGTGCTGTGTCAGCCAAGTGAAATTCCCATTGTGGGGGAAAACAGGTTCAAAATACTATGTTGGAGTATTTATTTTAGAGTGCTTAGACGGTGGTGGCAGCTGGCATTGCAAGAAATTAAGACAATGAAGAAACTTTGCCATTTACCATATAACCTCAGTAAAATATTGTATTCTGCAATTTATTCTGCACTTTCTTTATTGGAGGACCTTGGCCATTTATAATGTGGTAATTTATAGTCATGAATTATGTTCAAATAGCGTTTGGCCCTTCTAACAATCCTTCCAAACCGGAACTGAATCTATATTGACATTTAGTGAAATTAATAACAATCTTGAAAAACATAAAATATAGGAAGACCATTGGACGAAGAGGTGCAGATGTCAACAGTCGTGCCTGTGCCGCAGGGAATGTTACTCACAAAAACGGCCTTGCCGAAAGGCAGAGAACCACCCTGGCTGAAGGTAGTACACCTCAGGAATAATGGTATCAGAATGGTCCCACTGAGAAACCAAGAGGAATGAGAGAGCAGCAGCCACAGTAGCAGCTACGTATTTATGGTAACTTAGGAACTCAAGTCTCATAAATGGTACCTGTCAACCTTGACTTTGGCTGAAGGGCCATTGTAGAAGAGAGGACAGAGATGGCTTCAGGTCACCAACGTGCTCCTCAGGATGCCAGCCGTGCTCTGTGCCACTTTCCTGCCACCACCAGCTAGCTGTGCGGGGAATACGTGCCATTTAACATCACGTGTTTGGCACGAAATGGCTGTAGCACACCAGAAAGGTCGATGCTACACTTTAATTGCAAAAATAAAAGTTGTCCTAATTAAGCCTTTTGGTATTTGAGTCTTTTAATAAATATTGCCATGTTTCATACTCAGATTAATGAGAATTTAATTTACCATTGTGAAGAGTTTTGGCTGAGACTAAATTTTTGGACTGATACAGAACAGAACAAAACAAACAAACAAACAAAACCTCAACCACGGATTTGAGGCAGGATGGTGGCTTTCACACTGAATAATTTGTGGCATTGACCTTAAAATGCCTAAACTAGGAAGTAGGTTCCCTCTGTAGTTAGCCAACAGAAACATGTTCTTCCAGGGCACGGTTCAGAGCAGGAGCCTGTTTCAGGTGCTTTGAGATGCCCCTTTCTCACCACAGAAGGAGCCAGGGAGATGAGCTTAGTAACTAGGCACCTAACGTTAGTCAACAAGCAGCCACAAAGCATGCCCACCGATTTAAGTTAAAAGCCATTCATTTTACTTCAGCCCATCATCAAAATGACATTTAGAAGAAACAACAGCTGCACAGGGCACAGCCACACACTCTTGGTCCAGCGGATCTTCGTCATCCTTAAGCTCTGCTTTACATGAAAGAGCCTGAGTTGCAAATTAAACTTGCCCATTCTTCTTCAGCGTGCGTGCACGATGTTCATCCGTCCTTGCGGGAGTCAGTGTTTGAGATAATATGCATGCATTGTAATACCTCTGAACATGTTTATTTAAAGCCATCCACTGCAAGATGTTATGCTAATACCTCAGAGAATGACGTAAATTAGGATGAATTGACTAAGTCCCCAGATCTTATTGCCGGAAGCACCCTCTACACAGAAGCATTGATAGAAAGTGCTATGTTATTATTACTAAGATGCATCAGTCACATTCAGAGCCCCGTGCTTCGGCACCACACACAGATATATAGTAAGAGACGGTACCTGTCCAAAAGAGCTTACAGAGCAGGACAAGAAGGACATATCATGGCAGAAAATACTATTATTTTAGTTTTATATAGCAGAATATAAAGCATACAGGGATTAAGTATGTATGCCCAGCATCAAATTGGAAGAAACCCAACAGCAAAGCCAAAATCCAAACCAAAAATCTCCTGAATTCACATTGGGGATTTAACTCTTTCTCTTGTGCTTGACTAGCCGGCATCATGTCAATGACACTTCTTAAACACTGCATAGTCTCTTTTAATTTGGGGAGGCAAATACCTCTGGCCTCAGCACTCTTCATTGTCATATCATATGTCTTTATTCTCAAAATATATGATTCACAGTAATTGCCTTTTCAAAGTCCAGCCCTAAAACAAATTTTAAAAATATTTCAAGCTTTTCAGGTATAAGGTGATGAACAGCATTTCTCTGGGAAAAAAGTGTAAATTGTTAGTGTCATGACTGTTATAACAATGACTGAAAAATGTTAAATGCTGTGCTGAGAAATAAAAGTGGGGTAAGAGGGGTAAAAGGGATAATTTAATTTTATTCTGAGGACACAAATGCACTAAATGACTGAAGTACACAAAATTCTCATTATATGTCCTTACGTTTTCTGCTCCTCTGAATTCTTGAACACAGTGGTTCTTCAGTGCAAGCAGAAAAATCAATGAAATGTCTTATTCCTGCTGAACCATGTTATCATAACGATTTGGTGTATTTTACCCATTATAGTTATCTCAGTTTGAAGTTTACGAGGGAAGGGAAGAGTGGTAGACGGGAGGAAAGGGCAAAAGGGAATAGTGTTACAGATAGATATTACCAGAATTTGTTTCAGTCAATGACATACATGAAAATTGAACTGCAGTAGATTTGCATGCATTAAAATACATTTTATCTGCATGTCATAATTACTTGCTTTCATTTCAATTACGTCCTTTTGATGTATTAAAATGGCAGTTATGCCCCGTGCCGTATTAGGCTTGTGTCTTTGACTGAAATCCAAACAAGCTTGTAATGAAACTGGTTTTGTTGACTTCTGGTAGGTCTGTATGGTGCTCAGTTAGATATGTCTGCTGGGATACGTGACTGTGTACTCTCTAACTGAATAGTTTTGGGATGTGTGATTAAGTGGTGTTAAATGTTTACTGATGCAGTCACTCTTCCAAATGAACAAGATATCATCAATATACCTAGATAATATCAATATATAATCTTTAAATAGCTAGCTGGGAGAAATGAAAACCTTCTGCTTAATAGGCCAGTCAGACTTTGAGTTATTCAGGAGTCTATAGCGAATGAAGTCAGTTTGGTTTAATAGTTATACATTTTTTAGTGCAGGATCACAAGCCAACGTACACAGTGGCTTAAGCACGTAGGAAAGAAAAATCCCTTATCCATACGCGTGGCTCCCAGCATACCATGGGCACCTACAGCCTGCTGTTTCATTCATTCGCTCCAAAGCAATTTGAGAAGAGGGTATATAGGCCAAGATAATATGTTGGTAGCTGCGGTCAAGCGGTTTGGAAACGTACATTGCAGAGAGAGAGGGGTGACCATCTGAGCAGCACGGTACCACTGCCATCGGAAGAGAGCTCCTGCACAAGGTGGACCTGTGCCATCCAACCTTCTGTCCTGCAGTGTTCCCAGATGGCAAAAATGGAGCTGTGGAGCTGAGAACTAAAGTCATGAGGGGAATGTGACAATGCTGCTCCCCATTTTTTCCTGAGATTGGACATAAGGCATGTGTCAGCAGCAAGAAACAGCAAGGCAGTCCTTGTGGGAGAGCTCTCTTCAAAGCACTTGGCAAGCGTTAATTTGTTAAGACACATTGCAGAGAGCAGCAGTATTCCCCAAATAGTGATCATGCACCTGCTTGGACGAAGCCCTGATTGCAAATTATTATGTAACTGAGATAAGATCACGGTTCTTGACCTTCTCATATCTTCCTGTGCATCTTCCAGGCCCAAAAGCCTTATGCACGACTACGATGCTGCACTGGACAGTAAGGTACAGGAGCCCAGGAATCTTGCTTCCTTGGCTGTGCGTACTCAGGGAACAGACGATATTTGTTTTGCCCTATCTAGCTTCTTTTCCTCATATGCTGAGAGAGCATGTATGAGAGAAAGACTTAGCATGCGCTCAATAAACAGCTTCCAAAATGGAGAGTAACTGGCTGTTTGGGATTGCCTTCTCCCGGGAGAATATGTTTGTCAGAGAACTTGATTTTTATTGGTTTTCCTCAGAATTAAGTACTTCCTAGAGAGTTTATCTGTTTTGTAGTTTATAGGTCTAAAGGCTGCTCTCATAAACCACTTCAGAGCAAAGATAAAGCTTCTTTTATCCCCCGAAAAGACTTTTCATGCTTAAGGCTATATATGGTTATTTATCCTACTTGTATTCAGATGTCTTATTTCTGTAGCATCTGATCATCACTTGGCCATGCGGTAGCAAAACTCCCTTCTGTTTAGTTCTCTCAGAGTTTCTTTCAGAGACCAGCAGAGGCAGAAGGAAAATCAGAATATGTTTTTTTACAGAGTATGAAACTGCTCAGTGGCACCTATGGCCTAGAAAGTCACAATAAGGCTGGCAGCATCTCTGTTAGATCTGTCTCTGCAGGGCGAACTTCTCTCAGTTTTGTGCAAAACCTAGGGAGGGAATGCCCTTCCTAAATTTCCAAATAACAGCTTCAGTAACATCATGTCAATTACCTGCCCTTTCACGGAGTAGACACTGGCTTGTTTTCTGTCAGCAAAGCGTTCGTTCTGCTCCGTTTTGGTAATCTTACTCGTAGAAAGGAAGGTCATGCTCCTAATGGACAGAGCTCATTCTGTGAAACTGTGAGGTTTAATTACTGGGCTATAAATCCTATACGTTAAAACAGTGAGTTTCACCCCTATTGATTTTAGTTTCTGCAGGCCAAGCAGTTTTTTCTCCCTCCCTCAGACTCCTCATCTTTTGCATAAAATATGCATTGGCTCATGCCAATGACAGAATCAGTGGAAGGACCGTGGAGATCCTATCCATCAGCTCCACAGGAGCTAGTTCAGTCCAGACATCAATCTTCACACTTTCGGACTGGAGAAGGATGCTGCCTGCTCTGAGAAATTACTCCAAGAAGAGTCTTTAATGTTTGATTCGCTTTCCTCAAGAATGAGCACTGCCTTGGAAGAGAGGACAGGAGCCGTGGGGGAATTCATAGGAAATAAATGTTACTGACAACGCCTGGCTGAACCAAGTGGAGTTTTGAAGTGGGTGTGCTTTCTGACTGCACGTAACCTTCTTTTCTTTCTGAATTTCCACACTATACTGTGCTGATATTTATTTAGACTGTTCTGGGGTTCCCACAGGGGGAGTCCTAACGCGACAAAGGAAGGTAAGAGGGATACTGGGTACTCCAAATTAGAGGTGAAAAACAAAGCAAAAAAGGCCTTTTTTGTGTGTGTAACTCCTATCTGATAAATAAAGACGACCCTCTAGCCAGAATTATAAATCAGCTGAGGCTGGGGTTTGTATATGCTTTGGGCAGGAGGAAGAGAAGTTCCCTGCCCAAGGTGATGGTAGAGGAACCCAGCAGGTCCCAGGAGGACATGGCCAAGGCTGTCATTTGGGAGTTTTTGGCTCCTTCTGCTGGAGAAGGGCAGAGAGGCCGATCCATCACCTCTCTGTGGCACACGTGCACGCAGAGCAATCCTGTTTGACATTTCCTTTCCATTCAAGAAAGTCACTGCCGCACAGTTCTTCCCGATTTTTCACCATGTTTTCAAGTAAAGTGAACAAGATTAGAACATATTGTTGGGGGGGGGGAATGGGAATAATTTTCAATTTAAAAAAAATGGCTTTTGAATCTTCAGCTTACCTTTAAATGAGCTAAATACCAATAAAGGGCAAAAATCAGCTTTGTACTTGGAGTTCCTCTCCCCTTCTTCACTAGAGTGACTAGTTTTCATCTTTTTTGTCTGCATGGCAGTCAATGCAGCAGCTATTAGAGTTTAGTTAATGCCAGGTTTTGGCCTATATCTACTTTTTTTAAAGCATCACTATTATTCTGGTTTCTGCAGCCCTGTAGGTGGGCATGGCCCTTTGTAGGCAAATAAAAAGACCATCTTCTTCTCTGCAGAGCTTAACATTTAAGTTTAAGGCTCCAATTCTATATTTTCAGACCAGTGTTATACTATGCAGAGCAAAGAGGCAACCGTGGACTCTTTCCTGCAGAGATATATTATATGTTTGAGTGACGTCCCTCTATTTTCCTGAACAGTTTGAGAAAAAAGTGACTTGTTCAAACTGTACTTGCAAATATCTCACAATTTAAAGTAAATCCTAGGCTTTCATGAGGAATAGTGGTTACTTCATTCATCTGGCCTACAAGACTAGTTATGCTTTAATGAGACTCTATTTTTAAGGGGCAGCATGGCCATGGAGGAAGGCTTGAGAGATGCAAAAGAATGAATGGAAGGCGAATGGGTGCTCTGAATAATGGAACAGATGAAAACTGAAACATACATCCATAATTAGTGGGATTACGCTAAGGATGAATATTGCTTTGTTTCTCTACGCTCATGTAAATTCATTATATGCTGTATGCATATAAAGCTAGCAATTAATTGGATACTCTGTCATTAAGTATTGTTTGTAATACAAAGGTTGCATTCTAAAGAAAAATCTAAACTTGTTATTAGATGCCTCAAAAATACTCTCACGTAATGCGTTCTCATTTTAAAAACAAGAGGAAGAAAGTACAGCACCGCACTTCTTAGGAAGATGTCAACGCGGGCAGCCTGCATGCATTTTTTCAAGGGCCCCCAAAACATCCTGCCCTCAAACTGTACCTCTGCCGTTGCACTTCCATCAGGGACTGTGATTTGGATTGCTCATTCCTGATGCCTCAACACTACTCTCTGCTAACTAATATCGTTAACCGTGAATCTCAGACTTTTTAGTGGGCTCTAATGTTCCTTATGGGAAAATTCCAGTTTTGAACTCTTTAGTAATTACCAATGCAACTATAAGTCTCTCTCAGTTAACAGCTTGTTATGCTTAAGAAGTAAAGAGCACCGGAAATTATTATGGTCCATATGTTACTAAAAGGGTTTTGATGTGGATTAGTGGCTTATGTAACGGGTGGCCCTAACCCACATTGGGCTTAATTTAGGGGTTTTTCTCCTTTTTTTTAAAAAAGGCTTGTTTCCTAATGATAAGCTTGAGTACTAATTTAATTTACATTTTGCTGCTCTTAGGCACAATCAGCATACATTGGAATAAACATTTAAAGCCCCTTATGAAACAAGTTGTTGCTTTTGCCATTATTCTTTTTACTTTTTGAGTAATGTTCTTGTTTTTCCTTGATGAAATAGTCTAGTTAGGTTTGATTTGGAATTACAGGAACTGCAAATTAAAACAATGACTAACGGTCTGTAGTCTTCTTGGGGAAATGAAAAAAAAAAAACTTCAGGAAAGTTCGGCAATGATGGGAATTTTTCAAAGTCCTGGTCTAAACGAAGGCCAGAAGATGGCTTCAGACATATAAAGAAAATAAAATCAAAGTCTACAGTATAAAATAGTAAAAGTGAACTATTAGATAGTGTAGTTGAGGAAAAAAAGAGAGGTTGAAATTGGTGATGAATTCTAAGTTTATCACTGAAAACTCTTCAAAAATTTAAAGTACTGAAGTGTATTTTTTATTCTTTGTGTTTCCCGATAGACAGTAACATCACTTCAGTACTGCATTTTAGAAGATGTAGGCTGTATCTAGACACTCAAATGCAGTTTTTCAGAGAAGACATATGTTCACTTGTGATGTGTCAGGTTTTGTTGCCAACTTGATGTACTCTGGGGCAGTTCTAAAATGCTGAGCTGTTTCAGAAACAGTTCCAAATTAAATCAGAGACATACATATATTCAGCTTCTCTGAAAGCCAATTTTTTTAAAAAAAAAAAAAAAAAGACAAAAAGTCATCTGTCTCTTATTATCGGGTATTAATCTCACTGCTAATTTGAAAAGAATCTAACAGATTCACGAGGCATTTCTTCCTCCACAGAAGTCACGTGGATACACACCCATTACCTATTTATGCATGTACTAACTTGGGGTGTACTGTTGTTCTGACTAATTTACCAATGCAGAAATTGGAGGGGTCTTTTTTGTAATTCCTGAACTTCTCCTGTCCAGGAATTTTTTTCAAAAAAATTGTCTTTACATGTATCACTGTTTTTTCCACTGGCCTCAAGGCTACTTTAGGGAACAGGTTACCAGCCACAGCTAGCAGGTTAGCAGCTGCATACCTGAAACCCTTTAGCATCTTTTTCTCATAGCTGAAGCCCTTTAGCATCTCAGACTGCTCACACAGTGGCCCTTATGGGAAGGCTGCAAAACTCTGAAAGCTACTCTAGAATACATAATGCTGGATGCCAAGAATTAATTGGTCTACTTCCCAAATACTGATACAACTCCCACTTCTGAAAAAAATTTTTTTACTCTTTCACTGAACTGTTAATCATTCTTGCTTGGGATGTTTTAGAGTTGGGTGTGTGTTTGTTTGTTTGTTTGTTTGTGGGTTTTTTGTTTTTCTCTCTGAAAACCATTTTAAAGTTTTATTTTCAATCTGGAATATGGTGATGTCCTGAAGTGGTCTTTAGGTTACCTGCAAACATTTTACCTTTTTAGTAGTTCCTTTTAATGTCCTCTCAATAAAATTCTTTACTTGATTATAGTTCTACTTCTTAAGTTCGATATTATTGTGGATTTGTGTTTTGACTTTTCAGCCTACAAAAAGGTCAAATTTGAATACTTTTACGTCTTTTACCAAGAAGAACTTTAGTGGCCGCATCTTAAAACAGGTCACATTCTCTGCTTGAAACTAAATCAAGAATGGCTTTTCCTTTGTGGATTTTCTGACCAATTAATTGAAAAAGCAATTCTTTACAGTGTTTAAAATAATACTGTCTGCAACATGCCCTGTCATGATGGGTATTTAGTCTATCTGGAAGAGATGAACTCTCCTATTGCTATTGTGATTACCTGTGCTATCTGTGGCAGGCAGGGGTTCAGCCATCCCCAGCAAAGCAGGGCTCCATCACACATAATGGTGACTTGGGAAGACAAATGTCATCACTCCAAATGTCCTCCCCCTTCCATCTTCCTCCCCCAGCCCCTTATAAGCTGAGCATGATGTCATATGGTAGGGAATATCCCTTTGGTCAGTTGGGGTCAGCTGTCCTGTCTGTGTCCCCCTCCCAACTCCTCGTGCACCCCCAGCCTCCTCGCTGGTGGGGTGGTGTGAGGAGCAGCAAAGGCCTTGGCTCTGTGTAAGCACTGCTCAGCAGGAACAAAAACATCCCTGTGTTATCAGCACTGTTTTCAGCACAAATCCAAAACACAGCCCTGTACCAGCTACTATGAAGAGCATTACCTCCATCCCAGCCAAGACCAGTACACACAGTTAGATTTGATTCCAGGCACTCCTTAAATTATAATTTTAGTCCCTGAAATCAGAACTGGTCTGATTATGTTCCTTCTACCAAGTTTCTGAGATATAACTTTAATCATAATGTCAATTTTAAACCAGACATTCCAGTTTCTCTGTCCTTCATGTGGTTCAGAGTTCTAGCACTAGTACAAACAGGCACATATTATATTTGGTCTTAGCCTGCTTGCCAATTTTTATGTATGTGCTGAAATGGGGATTTACTTGTTAAGCTGCACTTTACTGTTGCTTTGCTGCATTTTATGTTTCCACCCTATCTTTTATTTGAAGATCTAGTGGTTTTGTACTTTACCCCTGTGAAATGCACCATCCTGTAACATGTGCTTTCACATGTCTTGACTTTCTCCCAGTCTTAGCTTAAAATTTTGCCCTTAACTTTTTAATTTTAATTCTCATTTACCAGGTTTAATTTTGGATTATACAGATCCAGTCCTTCCCAGATAGTAATAAATCTCAACTGTCCTTCCTGGCACCCTGTTTTCAGTGAAGCACTGAGTCTCTGCCCCTCCATCTGCTGCTCTGTGTGTGGGTCTCGTAAGCCTGAGCCTCTCTTCCTGCCTACGCATAGATTTCATCTCCACAACATACATCACAACGTTGTTGACATTTATCCTTTTTGTTTTTGAAGAGATCATTTATGTGCTTCATGAGGTCTGTCACTTTTACAGTTGACAGGCCAGAGAGGGTCTTCTCTTCATCTAAGTGCCATTACAGCGACCACAAGACTAGATATTTATATCTCAGGTAATTGCAACCCTTCATGTTATTGACCAGATGCTGAAAACGTATATGACAGTAACAACAAGGAAAATGCAAAGTAAAAGCAGCTTTAACAGACGTGCTCTCTTTCTTTCCATGTGTTTCCCTAGGCCTATGTGGCTGCACACACGAGTGCACAGAGTTCAGTTCCAAACGGTGTAGGAAATCAGCCTGGAATCACCGCGTGAAAGGTACTGAAAAAGTCAATTTACTGCTCAGCTGTGGTCTTTAGGAACTATTTAAAAAGGCGGAGAGGAGAAAATAGATGACATCACTATGTCAATGAGAGAAAAAGCAGCTCACCTGATGCCCTGAATATCGTGTACCACTCCTGTCAACCTGGTCACCTCAGGAGTACGTAACAGGACGAGACAAGTTCAGACAAAGGGAAATGCGGTGGTGCAGGGAAGGACTTTTGAAGAAGGAGAGACTGAATGGAGCGGGACATTTTAGTTCGGAAAAGAGGCAATAGCAAAGGGATCAGAAATCATGAACGGCAGGGAGAAGGTAAAAAAGGGATATTTTTTCCCTACTTCTGCAAGCACAGAAACTAGCACTCGCCAAAAGAAAAAAATCAGGTGGCATGTTAAGACAAGCAAAAAGAAGCACTTTTTCACAAAGCACCCAAACTGTGGAGCTCATTCACAGATTGAGACTAGGCAAATGCAGAGAGGAAGCAGCAGCTCCTGTCTGAGGAGCAAACATGAGGCTCCAGTTACAACCTCTGGCTAAAGAAATCCCTAAAATGCAGATTGCTGAAAATGCAGGATATATTACTGTACACTTGCTATGATATTTTTTCCTTGAGTGAGCACTTCTGTTCACATCAGAAACAGAAGAAGGAGCAGGAAGATTGTTGGTCTGATGCTATACAGTTAGTCTTATAAGGTCCTTTAAAACTGTAGCTATTCAGAATAATGAACGTTGAAAATGAGGATTCAGCTCTTGGCATCTCTCTGTTACACTGCTGGCCAAATGCACTTACTAGTGTTTTATTGTTTTCCTTTTACTGCTTTCTATACGCTACAGTATTACTCTATGAAAACACAAGTAGTAAACAAACTTCTAACTGTTTGTATGGATTATAGCTTTTACGACAAAAATATTTTCCATCAGGAAATGAGTTTTAATATTCTAGGTGGAAGAAATATCCTGTGTGTAAATATTTCCCTTGCAGATGCCACTGCAATAGACATAATTTTACATGATTGAACCAAGTGATTTAAGATTGTACCATACTTGCAATCAACTACCAAATATAATTGTCAGACATGCAGTTGAGACAAAGAGGAATTTGATGTGTTCTACCCACTTCTCACTATAAATAACAAAAAAGGCATAATATGAGACATGAAAGACTGTACAGCGTTTTGTGGACTTGTTTGCAATAACTAAAGCAAAAGTGTGTTCCTGGAATGGTTCAGCATTGACCTGAAACTGAATTTTATATACTCCTGATTCATTTCTTGTTGCAGTTTGTGTTGGGTTTGCGTGGCAAGGTTTTGGTAGCGGGGGGGCTACAGGGGTGGCTTCTGTGAGAAGCTGCTAGAAGCTTCCCCTGTGTCTGACAGAGCCAATGCCAGCCAACTGCAAGACGGGCCCGCCGCTGGCCAAGGCCAAGCCAATCAGCACCTCTGTGATAACATATTTAAGAAGGGAAAAAAACAGTTAGAGAGAGCTTTTGCAGCCGGAGAGAGGAGTGAGAAGATGTAAGAAACTCTGCAGACACCAAGGTCAGTGCAGAAGGAGGAGGAGGAGGAGCTCCAGGCGCCGGAGCAGAGATCCCCCTGCAGCCCGTGGTGAAGACCATGGTGAAGCAGGCTGTCCCCCTGCAACCCATGGAGGAAGGATGAGGGGGTGTAGAGATTCCACCTGCAGCCCGTGGAGGACCCCACGCCGGAGCAGGTGGAGGCACCTGAAGGAGGCTGTGGCCCGTGGGAAGCCCACGCTGGAGCAAGTTCCTGGCCAGACCTGTGGACCCGTGCAGAGGGGAGCCCACGCCAGGGCAGGTTTGCTGGCAGGACTTGTGACCCCGTGGGGGACCCACGCTGGAGCAGTTTGCTCCTGAAGGTCTGCACCCTGTGAGAGGGACTCCATGCTGGAGCAGGGGAACGATGAGAGGAGTCCTCCCCCTGAGGAGGAAGAAGTGGCAGAAACACCGTGAGATGAACTGACCATAACCCCCATTCCCCGTCCCCCTGTGCCGCTGAGCGGGGAGGAGGTTGAAGCCAGGAGTGAAGTCGAGCCCGGGAAGATGGGAGGGGTGGGGGGGGAGGTGTTTTAAGATTTGATTTTATTTCTCATTCCTCTACTCTGTTATGCTTGGTAATAAATCAGATGAATTCCCTCTCTCAGTTCAGTCTGTTTTGCTCGTGACAACAATTAGTGAGTGATCTCTCCCTGTCCTTATCTCGACCCACAAGCGTTTCGTTATGCCTTTTCTCCCCTGTCTAGTGAATGAGGGAGGTGATAGAGCGGCTCTGGTGGGCACCTGGCCCCCAGCCAGGGTCAACCCACCACAAGTTACACAAACAATAAATATGTTTCTATTGTACATGCAAATGTGGAAGGAATGCTGAGAAGCTGCATGCTAAGCACCAGTTATCCTGCACATTGAAAATATATTACAGAATGCTAGATATTTCACGAGTAGAGCAAGACGGGATTTCTAGATTTAACCAGGTGGAATTATGTTGCATTGTAGTTTGACAATAACAGGAAGGTGATACTGAACTTCAACAGTTCAGGAGCATTTCAGCTTGGCAGAGAAGGACCTGGGGGGTGGCTGTGAAGTCAAACATGAGGAAACGATGTGTCCTTGCGGCAAAGGAGGTTAATGGTATCCTGGGCTGCATCAGGCAAAGCATTGCCAGCAGGTCAAGGGAGGTGATCCTTCCCCTCTACTCAGCACTGGTGAGGCCGCACCTGGAGTGCTGGGTCCAGTTATGGGGTCCTCAGTACAGGAGCGACATGGACACATTGGAGAGAGTCCAGTGAAGGGCCATGAAGATGACCGAGGGACCTGGAGCACGAGAATTAATTTCCTCCCATGAGGAAAGGCTGGGAGAGCTGGGACTGTTCAGCCTAGAGAAGAGAGGGCTTGGGGGGATCACATCAATGTATAGAAATACCTGAATGAAGGGTGCACAGAGGATGGAGCCAGGCTCTGCTCAGTGGTGCCCAGTGGCAGGCCCAGAGGCAATGGGCACAAACTGGAACACAGGAGACTCCATCTGAACATCAGGAAACACTTTTTTACCATGGGGGTGACTGAGCACTGGCACAGGTTGCCCAGAGAGATTGTGGAGTCTCCACCCTGGAGGTATTCAAAAGCCTTGGCCCCTAGGCATGGTCCTGAGCAACCAGCTCTAGGTGGCCCTGCTTGAGCACGGTTTTTGGACAAGATGACCTCCGGAGCTTCCTTCCAACCTCAACCAGTCTGTGATTCTGTGATTCATGGCATTCTCAAGGCTGAAGTAGAATAAGGTTGAAGTGCACTAGAATGACTTGTGTTCCTAGATTAGAGGGGCAGCAAGGAAACATCATGTGGCTTCATGAAGTTTGGGATTAAAAACAAAATCATTGGCCATGAACAGAAAAGCAGAGACATCAGGAGACCCCTTGAGGCTTTCAGAGCAAAGGATTACAAAATTAAGTTGCTATTAGCTAAGAAATTAAAGCAAAAAAATAAAGTAAACAGTAAAAATACAGTTGGGAATAGTCATAGAGCAGGAAGTAGTGGGCATATGAAAGACCCTTTAGGAAGTGTCACTACATCTCCTTTTAGTGACTGTCCTCAGAATTACACCTGGCAGTGAGTACTTTGGTCTTTGTGCCCATTAACTTGTTGGCATCATTTCACTTTCCATCCCTTTCTGCTCTACTTAGGGAGTCCAAAATCACAATGGCAGCAACTCTTCTCAGTATTTTGGAGGCTTTGATCATGGGTTATTTGTGCTAACAGTTGTTGTGTCTGCTAGGTTAGCATGTTATGTGATCATATATTATGGCAAACTTTTTGGACATGGATTGAAGGAATGAATGCTCCTATCAGAAAAAAATGTCTATACTTTGCTGGTAAATTAGTACAACTCCATCAGCCTCAAAGAAGTATACCAGTTTTCCCCAGCAAGAGGTCTCCCACTGCCTATCCTTGGGCACAATGTGAGTGACAATTTCCAGTCATTACCAATGTGGAGGAGCTACCTGGAGCTGTAGCAGGCTACTAGGTCTCCCCAGCAATGCAAATATCATCAGCAAATACTAGATGCTACTTACTTCTTTGTGTGAGCAGCACACCTTAGCACCTGTTGTGCATGCCTCAGAGCCCATTGGTAATTCTGGAGTTCTGTCATTCATCAGTGTTAAGAAAACAAGCACACCTGAATATTTCAGGGATGAAGAGCTATCCTGCCATCTATTCAAAACATAATTTTTTTTATGTATCTGCACCTAGATAAAAATACACTTTAAAATCTTAGTGAAATAGAACAAACATGATACACCCAAAGGAAATATTTCATAAAAAAACCAACAAGGTAGTTTTAAAATGAAGACTAGTTTTACAGCCATCTTTAGAGAAATGAGAGAAGATGAAGAGATGTGAACATAATGCTTTCAAAAAGGGGAAAATATTAAAGATTTCTTTATTTTGCTCTTTTCTGAAATCAAATTCTTTGAGAAATCACAGCTGTACTCAAGCTAGCAAGAACATACTGAGCAGTACCTTCCCCTGATAGGAGTCAATATTCCCTTTGAATTCAGCACAACTGGGACTTTAGCCATGTTGCCGATATTAATTTTCTATGGATACTCAAAACTGCCTCACTAACCCACTTAGGTGAGTTTATCCAGCCACACAAACACTTCTCTAATGCAAGACCCCAAGGTGTTAAACAAGGTTGTAGTCTCCTTAGTTTTTCTAGTAAATCTGGTTAGTGAAACATTTTTTGCCACCCGTGAGCTGAGAAGGGCTTGCAAGTTGTTTAGATTCACAGCTACACTAACCTTTCTGGCACTAATGCTGCTCTTCTGTCTGTCATTCGTCTCCTCTGCTAGGTCCTTTATCATTTATAAAATATTCCATCTAAACATTTTGTACATGGAAAAGGAAAGAAAAGGAGCTTTAATCTTACGAAGTGTTTAAAAAATATATACAGCATTGGTTTTTCAGCTGTTATCTGTATCACAATATGGAAATGAGAAAATTGGGCTTTAAAAGATTCATTGAGCTCCTTTGCCATTATGCTAGGTCCCAAATGGAGCTGTTAATTTTGCCTGGGAAGGTACAACTGAAGTCAAACTGGGAAATGAAATGAGCCACTGTTAAAAATGAAGGAGCTACACAAGCAGAGGAGACAAGGAGACAGTGCCTCTGCACAGCTGGGGAGGCAGAAACCTCACCTGGGATGTTGGGAACCAGCAGGATGAGGCTAGGGGAACCTGTTAAAATACTCATAAAATGCTAGAGTGATGATGCTCATTGGGATCTACCTACTGTGAGATAGGCCTGGTCACAAACATATTTCGGAGAAACCTCATAAGTACTCTACTGCTACACCTGTACCCTTCATGCCGCATCTCCGGTGAGCAGTTACATCTCCAAGCACAATCTTAGGACTCGCTTTGCCTGAGGGGAAGTCATTGACTCAAATTGGTTGTTGCTGAAAAAGCACGTTAGTTAATAAATCCACCACAGTACGAGCAGTGAAGGACTGCAAATATGACAGCGCCTTGTTTTGGGGAGGCAGTGTGGAGGGGCTGTGTGTGCTAGCTCCCCCCCCCCCCACCTCAGATGGTGGTCTCTGATGGGCAGGGTGTCCATTTGCAAGCCAAAGTCTGCACTGCAGCTGCCAGCACAATTTGTTGCTTGTCAAAAAAGCAGCAGAGCCACTAGGGCTCTGCGTTGCTCACTAGTAATGAAGCTCAGATTAATTCCAATATTAGTTCCTAGTTCAACAAAGAAAAAAAAAAAGGCAAGCTGAAAACAATAACCCTGGGAAGAAAATACAAACCGTGTGCGAGATCCCAGACGGCAATAGGCAGAGCCTTGTTCCTGCTGACTCTTTTAATGAACTAAACTACCTTCTATTTGGGGTTTCATTAAGTATGAGCCCCTAAAGCTTGTTTCTTCATAGTCTGGAGTTTTAAATCAAGATTTGAAAATCCCAGTTGATGAAGCAGCTGACGCATTTCTTGGCAGCCTTGTGTGAGCATGTATTTTGTGCTTTTTCCATTCAGATGTCATTTGGTACTTTCCTTGACTTGGTTGAATGCCTCATGACAAATCTAACTATTCCTTTCACATGTGTGCGGCTAGGTCTGGGTCTCATGTATAGTTTAATGATACATTTATTAGCATGAAAATTTCACAACCATGAGTCTTGACTCAGGCAAAACTATTTATTGTTTTGAGTAGGAGGTCTCCCTGAGACTAAAGGGCGCTTTCAGGAGTTAGACCCACCAGACAAAACTCTTGCCCTGCTGAAGCTGGTGAGAATCACGTTGGTAAATAACTACGGGCAGAGCTTTACTGGCGGAGTTTTGCGTTGTGAGCTACATTGAGGTGGGCGCTCAGCTTGACTGCAGACAGTGGCGATGCACTGATTTACACCAGCTGAGAGCTCGGCTGCTCCATTTCACACTCGAAAAGCAATCCGTGCCTGCTCAGTAATGCATGCAAGCATGTACTTAAAGTTAAGCATGTGGTTAAATGTTTGCTGAAGTGGGCCTCAAAGCACAAAAGATGGGTATATTTTCCTCCTCTAACTACCCTTTTAAAAATAATTTCGTCCATTATTTTGCATGCTTTTAGGGAAATGATGTTATGAAGAGCTCTGATTACCTGCTGTCAGTGAGCTGCATGACTTTTTCTAGCACAAAAACAAGAGTGAAAAGTATGTTAAATGCTGCTTCACTGAAAGTAATTATTTTAATGCATTGTCTAAGTGCTCATGTAAAAACTGCAATTACTAAAAATGCATTGACTCAAGTGTTCTCATGCACAATGTCCAAATTCCTTAAGGCTAGCAGGTAGCAAAGCCTGTGTTCTGAAACAGATTTCAACTTTCTTATTAATAACCTGATTATTTCTAACAGGTATAGCCCTTTGGTTGCAATTTGTACTACAAATGATGCTAATGTTTTTGTCGCAGAGTGCTGAATGACATGTTTTCCCTGGAGTGCCTTCCTGTAACTCAGATCAAGCACACCTATGTGCTGTTTTAGTCTCAACCTAAACAATCTAATGATGGGGTTTAGTCATTTTTATAGTGGAAGTTGTGGGCAAATGTGAAAATAGTGCATTCAACGCTTCGAATTCTTTTTGATCATTGGTGAAAGACTGTTCGTTGCTTTTTACTAATATGCCTGAAAGAAGTCTTCTGCTTTTGCTGTGGCTTGTTTCACTCGTAGCTCATTCTGAAGTGATTGGCTGATTTTATTTCTTTCAGCCTCCTGAAAGCCACAGCCTAACTCTTCCTGTATGATTTTCCAGAGATTCTGTATTTGGATGTCTGCAGATTTGAAATTGGGTTTCTGGGGGGGTTGTCTGGTTGGTTGTTTTAGGATACGCGTGTTTCAGGTTGGTTGTTTCAGACATACCAGATGCTGAAAAAAAGCCCGCAAGAGTTGCAACCAAGATCTCAAGTGTTGCAGGTGACTTTATAAGCCCCTCAAATCTCTATTTCACCATTCACCTGCAGTCTCCGCAGTCTCCACAGTCTCCACTTACCTAAGGCAGCGTTCCTACTGTCATCTTTCTTCTACTGCTTCAAAAGCTGTAGCAAGTGATTTCAAAATTAAAATGTCTCTGTACCTCCCCAAAGCTCATGCATTAAATTAGAATTTAAATATGAAATGTGTTAGCCTAACAGTGTTGGCCAAACTAATGAACTTTGAACCCAGCGTTTTCTCTCTTCTACCTCACGTTATTTAGGAAATACAACAATACACAGTACCATTGATAAAAAGAGAGCCAAATATCCATGTGCAGGCAAAGACAGGCCTTGTGCCAAAGAAGAGATCATTGTAATCATTCTCGGTTCTGTATTTTCACCACTGACCTGTGGCTAGCCGTACCTGCACTTACTCCACATCACAGTGGTGTCATTACCAGCTGTGCAAAAACATCTCCTAATACTTTTAAAAGCAAGAAATAGGCACCTGTCCTTTCCCTCTTTTCTTTCTAAGTCTATTTTGACTACTAAGCCAACAATGGAACAAATCGCTGATGCTGATTAGAGAATTCTCCCCCTTCGAGGAAGAAAAATGCCTCCATAGGCAAAGCAGTAAGAAGAAAATGCGCTTTGGCAATTGAAGGAATAGACTGGCTTTGCAACCATTCAATTTCTCAGCAAGCACATTAGGCAGTTTAAAGTTACTCTTCCATCAATGCTTGCTGTTGAATGCAATATGCCTCCATAGCAAACAGAAGAAGAAGAAAAAAAACACAGTCATCAGAGACCAGGGCTGTGTAAGAAGAAAGGAACATTGCAACCTGAAATAGAAATAATGTCTGGATCAAATTTTTACTTTGTGTTTAAAGGATATTTCCCTGTGCAGTACATTACAAGAAAAGCAGTACTAAGTGCCTTTCTGTTTCCCTAAAGGATTGTCCACTTATTTTATGGCTATGATGGATAAAGCTATGAAATAACGCAGCCTGTACCTGTAAGCAGACTGGTATGTACATGCAGGCAACATTATTTCAGATTGCAGACTCAAACTTTAAGGAATAGCCTCAGGCCCTGCCTTAGGAACTCCTCTGTAGTAGCTTTGATATGACAAATGTACTCATACATGCACCGAGACAGAAAAATAAAAAGAACCGGGAGACGAGAAAAAAAAAAAAAAAAAAGAAGCCCTAATCAGTGTTCAGGATGATGGAATGGTTTAAAATGAGACATCAGCCCAAATTCCTTTGCAGCAGGAGTTGCGTTGGTGAAGAGATTACGCAGTGCAAAACAGGGTTGTCGTTCTGCGCGTGCACGAGCAGCTTGCGAAACCTTTTGTGTTCCTGAGGGAGACTACGCTTATGGCTCCGGGGGGATGCCTCCTCTTGGGTCAGGTAGCTCTCTTATGAAGATCCACTAAAAAAAAAGTGGCTTCCTTCAACAGAAGTTCCAAAGGTTGATGATGACAATGTCTTTGATGACAGCATAAGCATGGTCTCTTCTGAACAGATATTTGCTTGTCGCAGGTCTGAGGAGCCTAAGCACGAGTTGTCTGAAATGTATTTGGCTTTAGCTGTTGTATCTTCAATTTATGACTGCATAAGGAATTTGCAGGACTCGTTACCACAATAAATACAAAAGATGTCAAAATAATGTATTTCATTTGTAAAAGTCCAAAATGAGAAAAATTTGAATTACAAGGAGAGAGTGTTTTTGTCCCTTTCCAATATTTTTGCACATAAATGTAAAGGTCGACAAATGGAGCCTGCTTTGCCATGGAGACTACAACAACTCTTGATTTAGTAAACTACAGAATTCAATATATTTAAACAAACAATTTCTTAATTCATCATAGAATTTTAATGATTCAGTGTTTACTTGATTTAAAGTTGTTTTTTAAATGATCTCAATTCCTTTTTACTCAGGTAGAATAGATAATCCTCTCTGGCATGAAGTATGCAGTGCTAAATGGATCTAAAAAGATCACATGATGAAAAAGAAAAGAAAAGGAAAGGAAAGGAAAGGAAAGGAAAGGAAAGGAAAGGAAAGGAAAGGAAAGGAAAGGAAAGGAAAGGAAAGGAAAGGAAAGGAAAGGAAAGGAAAGGAAAGGAAAGGAAAGGAAAGGAAAGGAAAGGAAAGGAAAGGAAAGGAAAGGAAAGGAGGAAAGGAAAGGAGGAAAGGAAAGGAAAGGAAAGGAAAGGAAAGGAAAGGAAAGGAAAGGAAAGGAAAGGAAAGGAAAGGAAAGGAAAGGAAAGGAAAGGAAAGGAAAGGAAAGGAAAGGAAAGGAAAGGAAAGGAAAGGAAAGGAAAGGAAAGGAAAGGAAAGGAAAGGAAGGGAAGGGAAGGGAAGGGAAGGGAAGGGAAGGGAAGGGAAGGGAAGGGGAGGGGAGGGGAGAGGAGAGGAGAGGAGAGGAGAAGAGAAGAGAAGAGAAGAGAAGAGAAGAGAAGAGAAGAGAAGAGAAGAGAAGAGAAGAAAAGAAAAGAAAAGAAAAGAAAAGAAAAGAAAAAAGAAAAGAAAAGAAAAGAAAAGAAAAGAAAAGAAAAGAAAAGAAAAGAAAAAAGAAAAGAAAAAGCACTCCGGAACATTCATTTCACTGGTCTTGTACCCAGTAATGAGATTCAAGGGTGTCTCATGCAAGCTATCAATACATCAAGGGCAAGAGCAGCCTGATCCTGAAAGGTCCCAAGCACTTTCAGAAAGGAGCCATTGCTATTTCCCATGGTCATGCCCAGGAGATGTCTGGTAGACACAGGGGCTTTGACCAAAAGCCAGAGCTAGCAAGGTGTAGCTCTGGAAATAGATGTGAAACAACTTCAGATCAGTGATTTCGGTACTACTCCCTGTACACGAGCACGTCCCGTGGGAAGATCTTGCTGCAGGAGGCAACCTTGCATGTTCCTGACCAGTCCAAGGCAAAACCGCAAAGGAATCAATTTACTTGTTCAAAGTGGTTAACACAATCGATTCCTTTTTGGCAGCCCTGAATGTCATTTAGGCAGCTCAGATTTCTTTTTCAAGCATTGCTTACCTGAGTATAGCCAAACTGCTCTAGATTTTTCCATCATTTTTATTCAGGTAAAGCAAAAAAATCCCTGCCTTCTGGATTTTATGGTTGCTTTTAGAGCCTCTATTTCAGCTGTTATCAGAGAAAATAGCATAGTTCTGGCGCTCTGTTACAGATGGCGCATGTTTTATTTTCCCCTGATCCTTTCTGCCATACCAGTGTTATAGAACAGATATAATTAAGTACATAAAACCCCAAAATGTGGAAATTCATGAAGGAGGAGAGAAGTGAGCACCCATATGTTGTTGACTCTGGTCAGCTAGAAGTTTCCGAAGACAAAAGTTTTCCATTAATCCATAAAAGAAATGTGATATGGAAGGTATTGTAATCAAAATCTGTTGCCTGTTAGGACCCATATCATCAAACATGGCCTCTTAACCTCAGGGTACCCCAGTTTTGTGTTTCCAGTCTCTTGACAGTAGATGACTTTCAGAGATTAAAAAATCCACAGAATTAACTGGAGCTTTGGGAGCTCCATGCCCCAGAATATCTGGCTTTTCATATCTGAAAAGATACAGAAAAGAGGGAAATGCAAAATTTCTGTGTTTGTCCCACTAGGTGAAATATCTCCTCACTAAGATTGCCTGCGATGGGACCAGCTGTACTTTTTGCTTTCAAGATAAGATGTATAAGTAAAGTAATCTCCATTATGGTGAAAAGGGCTGCTTGCTCAGTCATAATCATATGACGTCTTCTCTAAAATAACAGATAAGCACTGATTTGTCAGACATTATATTTGTAACTGCATCTCAGACTTTTAAACAGAAAATGTCAGCTGTGGTCTGGCTTGGATAAGAAAATTATCAGAGTGCAATTCTGAGAGAGATCTAGGTCCACTGTAGTTATGCCATTAGCAGCTATCAAGTAATATCATACATCACATCTCACCAGAATCCCCAAAATGGCAACACTGCCTTTTTGCTCGAAACTCTACAGTTACCTTAACGTGTTACCAATATGCATCCAAATCGAAGACCCCGCACTTCAGTGCGCAGAAGCCCTCAATACTTCCTGTATAAATCTATTTAAAATATGACCTTAGTAAATTAGGTTAAATGCTGTAAATTTGATTTCTGAAACCAGCCCAAGATACCACATCTGAATGTCTCCTAACTTCTTTAGGATGTGAATGGATTCTTTTCAGATTTGCATCTCCATTTTATTGAGTCTGCTTTAGACTCCATTCTTATTTCTTGGGTCAAAGTTTTGTCCTAGCATATGAAATTGTAGATATTTAATTAACAACTGGAAAAATTGAGTTAAACTGGCTTAATAGCTGATAAGGATCTCCAGTCTATTGTCAGATCCTTTTGCATTCCTAATTCTTTTGCAAATGTGACATACTAATACAAAAAAAATGGAGCCTTTCTTTTTTTTCCCAAAACTCTGAATTAGCCTAAGATTATTTTACAGCTGCATCTGTGTTCTTTCTAAAATCCCCTCATTATCATTTTACTCTAATATATCTGTGCAGCATTCCTTAGCCAAACAAGGGAGCAACTAATTGCGTAAAAAAGAAGCAAAAAGTTGGACACTGCCCCACTCCATTTCAGCTAAGTTCACCCTTTGATATGCTATAGTCAGAGGTGAAAAACATGATAGAATATTACTTTTTCTCAAAGCTGCTTTAGACTGATCACTCTTTGGTCAGCCTACTTTAGTCTTTAAAATTTTGTATCTGTTTAGCTTCCTACAGGTGGCATTTAAAACAACTATCTTCATGAAACAATCTGCATGGCTGTCAAAATACTCGCAAATATATCCATTCTGCAAACCTTGCATCCCTGAGCCTCTGTTTAAGATCCCTCATCCGAGAGACCTGGGTCTTGCTGATGGAAACAGGTTATCATGGTCCTGCACAGCTGCAAGCTCAGTTGACTTCTGGGCAGAGCCACACAGGAAATGTGGAAAGGAGGATGTTCTTTTGGTCTCAGTCCTTCAGCGGTGAAAGTCGTCTTCGTTCAAACGGGACTGAAGTTTCTAGTGTCATAAACATGGACCCTAGGGCAATTATAGACACTGCAGCAGGTCTGGCCTATTCAAATAGCAGCCGGAACGGAAAAGTTACCCCATAATAATCCATACAGACAAAAGTCACCCGTGCTAACATTTGTCATCTGTGCGTTGTGAAGTAATTTTGGAGCTGCAGATCGCTATCCCTCTGGGGAGCAGGAGCAGCTGGGGTTATTAGGAGCAGCCATCGGATGTCAGTGTTGAGCTGCATGAATTCACTAAAATGGCAAACTCCATTGACAGGCAGCAAAACGCTCAGGTTTTAAAGGTATTTCAGTTTATTAGTTTCAGGTAGTTTGTCACTAAGCTTGGCCGGGGAGGCAAAGCAATTTGTCACCATGTTCATGTGCACATATGTGTGTATCTGTTTGGATTTTGATGACATAGGGAACACCAGCCCCATGGACTCATCACACGTCGTGCCTTTGGATCAAGACAATGCCCAGTTCTTCGTGGTACTATTTGTGGTTTCAGGCACGACTGGTTTCATATTGCTAATCCTGGAGATATCAAGAGTTTTCAGTCTAAAATTAGCAACATTCTCCATTAATAAGCAAGCATTTACCTTTTCATATAAACGAGATTGCAGAACTGCAGCACATCTATGCATATGCAAGAAGAAAATAGAATTAATTAATTAATTAATAATTAATATTGGTCTTTCTTTAAGTAATGGCTTGTCACTGAGAAGAAATGTCTTTTTTTCTAATGGACTATCATTCCCTCAGAAAAGATATATTTGTCAAATCTGATGCTCAACTTTCAGCAAAAATGAAAAATATGTTGTCCTTCTTTTGAAAATATTAGGTCTTCAGCAAGCCTGTGAAGTTTGTGTGAGATACATGGGTAATAAAGCACCAAATTTTGAAATACAAACACGTCTGAAGCTTCCTACTGGCCAACAAAGGCAGCCAGGGCAAAGCGTGCATAAAGGTGTCCATTTAGAAGTAGAAGGACACTTAGGGGAAACAAAGGGATAACCTTATAAACTATCAATTTTAGAGAAATAGATGATAAAGTAGTAATAGTCCCATTTGCAGCTTTTTGTACTGTTCAAAGGATGTAAAATTTCCTTTGTGGCCTAAACCATTCAATTGGTTGTGCTTTCACTACCAGCATGACAACAGAAACCTTGGTGATGACGCTACTGGTGCTGTTACAATAACACGCAGTGCCCCCAGATGGGGCTCAGGTTGCCCATCTGCTGGGTGCTGTAAAGGTACAAACCAGTAAAAATCATTCCATAAAGCTTTGTTTTCAATTGCAGGAAAATTCTTTTGATGAAAGGGATTATGAATTGCTCACTGAAAAATGTGTTCACTTTGTTCACTTCTAAGAAAATCTGGCAGCATTTGTTTTCCTGCCATCTTCACAGCCGGTACTTTTAGCATATGCTCATTTTCTCTCTCTTTCTTGTCACATCCTGAAGTTAAGTGCGGTAGCTTTGACCCGTTCCTCCTCTGAAGGAATCAGGGCAGCCCAAAGAGTCAAGGGAGCAGGGAGGGAAGGTTGGTGGGCAACTGGCAGTTGTGGAGGGGAGCAGACAGCTATGCAGAAGTGAAGATGTCTCTTTTCAGATTTTACTCCTTTTTATTAAAAAGAAATGTGAGAGGCTTGTATAAATTTACATGAATATATACAATCATACATACATACCATTTATCCACCAGGAAAAACAAATTGAGTTCTTGAAAGAAAAACAAAACCTTCCACCTCTCCATGTAAAGGTAACTATGCCAACAGCATTGCAGCTCATCCTTCAGTACCAACCCAGCTGAGAAGCACGTCACCCTCTGGTGAGAGCATTTGGAAAGGGAACACTGTCCACAAGTGCAGCAGCAGTTAATGAAATTATTCTACTACTATACAACTGCCACTATCATACAATTAACAACACTTGCTTTCCATAGGCACCAGTGAGAAGGGCCACTGGTGGCCCACAAGTTGGGGAACTGAACTGGAGCAGCAGAATGAGTCCCGGCTCTGCGCTACTGTGTTACGAGGAAGGTTTCAGTCCCAAATCCACTGTGTGTTGCAAGGGTACAGCAATACCTCCCACGGGTGTTACAACAGTTACCTGCTTGCTACTCATCGGCCCATAAGCAGTAATTGTCTGTGTTTATGGCCTTAGCCTGTCCCACTTGTGGTGAAAATGTGCCATCTTGAAGCCGTTGCACACACGCTAAGCCTAATGTTATTCACCTCATAATTTGTGCCAGGTCTGTAACTGGACCGTGCACAGGGGCAGCCGCAGCAGCAGTTTGGCTAACTGGGAATACTGTTCAGAAGCAGACTGTACTCATAACTCAACAGAAATGCGTGCACTGGGACAGGTGATTAGCTTAGTGAAGGGAGACTGGTCCAACAGACATCTTCATGCCTAGGTGCAACAGATGCAATTATGTTTCTGCTTTTTAACCATGTCTCTAGCCTAACTAGTTAAGCCGTAGGGAAAAGAAAATAAGAGAGGGAGGGAGGGAAAATAAGGAAGAAAAGAAAGATGAAAAAAGTTCAGGTTAGGAAGAAGTTTTCCATTTGCTGCCAGGTTTTGGGTGTTAGGAGGTTTTTTTTCCATTTTCCTTGGATTATATGGATGGTGCAGCATAATTAACAAAGAGATGAAAGAGAAGGAGAACACGTGGGTTGACACTGGACTGTCCCAGGGTTGGGAGGCCCTCCTGTAAGATTTCAGATGTCCCCTTTAGGACTCAGCTGCAAACCGTTAGATGCCGTTGCTGGTACGACAGAAGTAAGACGTCCCTTGCCAATGCAGTGAGGGCCGCTGCATTGCCTAGCAGAGGAAGTTGAAGGGGGTTAGCTGTGAGGACACATGCGGTTCAGCCAGAGTCCTCCTCAGTTGCTGAGAACTGTTATGGCACCACTGGCAAGAGAAGCCACATCAGCATGGTTTTGCATGCTAAAACAACTGAGCAAAACTGTCTCGTGTTTTGTGTTGTTTGGCAAACCACGTACTCTCAGAAATTCAACGAGGCCTCTGGAACGGTTGTGATAGAAGACCTATATACCTCTTCCTAACCTAACTAAAATTGCAGTTATTTATCAAAAAAAGGAAAATCTAAACCAAGAAAGACTGAGATCTACTCCAGGATTGCCTCAGCTGAGCGATTAGGTGTCTCTCTTAGAAATGGGAAACGCAACTTTTCCCTTTCTGAAGGAGGCGGACAGGCTATTTGACTTGAGGCTCTGGGAAATAGGATTTTAGTGATTGTATGTGTCCCTCCTATCAGATACTGCGAGCAGAGCTCAGCCAAAGCCAGGGATTGCACCATTAGACCAATGCAGAGATTACAGATCGTATGTACCAGCTTTTGCCATAAGGTTTTCTAGGACAGCTTCCTAAATGAGTGCCTAATTGGGATTGTGTAGTTATCAGTTGTTCTTACAGGACTGTCTCTTTGATTCTTAAAATGGGCAGAGACCTTAATTTCTAAGCTGTCCTGTTTGCCTCATTGCTTCAGGTAACTGATGCTGTTTCCTTTTTTCATGAAACATAATACTTGTGTTCATTTGTATGTAGTATCAGGCACGGTTTCCTCCAGCTCTCCAAGGAGGCTTGCAGACTAGAGCTTTATGACTCAACACCCATTTTAAATACCAGCATGCTAACAATTTCAAATATTTATCCTATCCTTGTTACACCAGTACTTGAGCACCTCATATTCTTCAGTGCCTTTGCCCTCACAGTACTAACATCCCACTTCTAAAACCAAACCCAAGGCCATCTTCTTGCCCTTGAAGTCAGAGGCTTGAACCCTTTTGTGGATGTAGGCATTAGCAGCCTGCTTAACCTTGCGCAGGAGTTCAGCAGCAGAACGCGCTCGGAATCGTTTCCCCCACATCCAAAGCAGCTGTCCTAAAGGGTGGCTGCTGTCCCCCACGCAGCACAGGCCTTGGCTTCAGGGCCTGAATGGCTGCCGGTTCCAGCCACTGTGGCAGGATTCAAGGCTGCTCTTCACCTTTGAAAACCACACATACAGAGTTTCTGCGCTCTGCCTGTACTGGAAAATGGGGATATCTGCGTGCTGGTATGCTAACAGTCTCCACACAAACCGCACTTTAGTATTTCTGAGTGCATGCAGAGACTTGCAAACAGATTAATAAAATTTATGATAACCATGTGACGTCTCAGCTTTTGACTTCTTGAGAAGGGTTGAAATTTGCTGTAGTGAACCTGCTGCAGAGCTGCAGCAGCTGGTTAGACAGTAAGGGCTTTACCGCTTGAGGAAAGTGAAAATCAAAATGTTAAATAATTATAACCTCTTGCAGTCATACGCTATGCAGAAAGAGTTCTGACAGTAACATATCGTCCTTTTCTTCCCTGATTTGCATCCTGAACAGGCCAGGTTATTCCCTGGGATACAGCAACGTGTTTTGCTTTGTTTTCTACCTCAGTGTATTGCAGCATTTCCTACGTTGTCATCACCAATGACAGGGTGCATGTTCTTCTGAGCTCTTATGCACAGCTCAAGTCTTAAACCTTATCAAGCTATAGGAGGCCAGAGATAATGCTGCGGCCACAGGGGAGGAAGGAAGATTAAGAGAAACTGCCGCTTCGTAGTGATAGTACATGGTCCAGGTTCCCACAGCCTGCTTCTACCTGAGTATTCAGCAGCTAGTCAGACAGGAGGAAAAGGTAAATAACACTCTCCTCATGACTGGCTGAGGAATATATAGCCATTAAATTTATTCTGAAGACACACTGAGCTTGAGCAGGGCCTTTTCAGACCTCTAACATATTATGCAATTGTGTGTATAATAATTTTAACAACATCAGCTCCATGACTGTTACTCAATTCAACACACATTCACTGCAAAGGTTTTTCAGATGGTAGTGGGGGATTATACTGGACAAATCAGCTTTAAAAATGCAGGCACTTTGGCCCAAAATTTAAAGGAGAATATATATTATCTCTCAGAAGGATGTTTGTTAGCTATAAAACAGAATTATGGAAAACAAGTGTAGGTTAGCCCCTGAATGTGACCTAGAATCATTGCCCCTGCCTCTATTCTCAAACAGGTCTGACACATCTTGATTAGTTCTAGGAAGGAAAAGTGGTGTGCACACACTAACGCATTACCATATCACCTATAAATGCATAATGCAGAGAAGATATAACACTGGAAGAGACAGTTAGAAAACGCAGGCTGTTTAAATTCTTTCTCCTTGGGGAGAATGACTGAAGAGAAGGGAACTTGTACATATTCACGAGTTTCACACAGTTGAGTTTCTGAACATCCTGGAAACCTCATGGGAACATGATAACTTCCACTGCACTTGATGGCTTTTTATTTGAAGTGCAAAAAATCCACCTGTACCATATCAAAATCATTTTCATTTTAAGCAAATATAAATTTATTACTTTTCAGAATTATATATCAGTTTTGGCTCAGCTACTTTACTGTTTATTAAAAGAATCTTACAATCACTACAGTGAGTGATGTCCCAGACATTCTCTTCCAATTATGTTGAACTATAAGAGTCAATTGCTATAAGACATTTAATTCTTCAATGACTATTTTCATGGATGTGATTTAAATTATACCAAAGGTTTTTAATTAAAGTCACCCTTGTCATGCAAATATTTAATTTGTATTGATATTTTAGCTATAAACCACTGTCTTGATGCTTGGAAAAGTCTCTTTAAAATTCATAAGACTATTTTAATACAACGCCGACACAGTGTTACTTGTGACATGAGATATCTGCCAGTCATTCATTATCTGTCTGGCTGGTGAGGCTGTAGAGGTGAAATTCTAGCTCAGACTGTTTCAGAACAGCAGAGATTTCTGCCAGGCTTGTATAGCTTTGGTTAAGTATGAATAAAAATAAGTTTGATAAAAGTGGGGTTGCAAAGTCTTGCAACTTTTCACAAGTCTCATGGTCCTAAGTGTGCTTCTCCAAGACTCCGCTTTTGAAGTCACCTCTCTGCAGGCACAGCTGAAGTTTTTTTCTGAAGAAGAAATCTGGTTCTAGCCTTCAGCTTTGCAAATAAATGCTTTAATACGAGATCCTTCAAGGATCAGAATCCAAAAAGTGAATAGAAATAACTTGATACAGGCATTTTTCTTTTATTTTTGTTATTCCTTCCCTTGACAGAAGTGGCACAGCAATGAAATGGAGACGTTGTAGAATATCTGTCTTTCATGATATGGTTAGAGAAAGTCACCTGACCCGATGTAGTGTTGAGCAGGAAGCCGGATTGGATGGGCCCTGGAGGTCCCTTCCAGCCCATGCTTCCTAAAATTCTATGATTTGAAAGTCATCTTCACAATATGTTATAACCTTGAGGATCCTCACAAACTAAAAATCAGTATTTCTTCTTCTCTAGATGCTGGAGCATTAGGTCTGCTTCCATAGCTCCTGTTGTATAATCCTCCTTCTCTGAGTGAGACTGTACTGTGCCTTGAAGAAAGGACAAAATACCTTAAAAGTACCTCAGACGCCCTTGTTTTGGCTTCTGTTTCTTAGCACATTTAAGGATTCTCAATGTAACTGAGCAATTATGGGAGAATATGGCATAGCAGTTTTCTAGGAGTTGCAAATATTTGTATCATTACTATAAAGCTAGCTACAAGCATCAGCAACTTTTGCTATCTCCCTATTTGTTTCTTTCTCATCTCATTTTGGAAGGGCTCCACTGATGACCTTCCGCTAGAGTGAAACCAGCCACTTATTCCTACCTATTGTTTCCTACATTTTTCAGTGGATCTCCAGGCATGCAAACTTCCCCTCCCATCCGATGGCTGCTTGGCCTCCTGAAGAGCCTCTGGCAAGGAAACCCGTTCCCTTTGTAAATCCATGCCAGGCTCATCAGCAGGCTGTTCCTGGTGTATGTGCTCACTGGCTCCTTCCGAGTCCTTCATCCAAAAGATTTGTAAGGCCTGACTTCCCTTTGCCAAAGCTCTGCTGAGCTTTCCCAATACCCAATGTTTATTTATTCACCCACTGATTCTTTTCAGTCTAGCTTGACCAGGCTGCCCGATGGAGGTGTCAGGCTTTCTGATCACACTCCTCTCTCACACGGGGTCTCGCTAGCCACCCTGCAGTTCTGTGATACGGAGACAGTCTCATGCAAGCCGTTTCACATCACGGTTTCATCATTAGGTTCCTTAGAAACTCCACCTGGTCCACGAGATTTGTGTCTGCTCTTTTCATCCATTTGATTTCTGATCTTGTCAATTTGAGACAGAGCCTCTGGTGCATCCCCCATAAAGACACTCAGCATGGGAAATGCCTTGAGCTTCTCCATGATAAGCAGATGCAGAAGGATAATTTTATTTCCCTGCTCTGTCCTTATCTTACTTGAGCATTCATTCCTTTTATGTCTTTGCTGTCTATCAGGTCTTCACATTTTCTGGCAGATGTCCTGCAACTGCTGTGTCTGAAAAAAATGTTATGCTTTTCACAAGTTACTCTTCAAGATCTTCTTTAGTCTTCCTTATGGCATTTTTACAAGTGGCCTGGCAAAGTTCAGGATCCTTTCTATTTTTCTGATCAGGTCACAAGTTCACAATTCAGCGTGCCACTGGCTGTCCTGTTCATGTTAATTTTGCAGGATGCCTAATATGTCCAGCTCACGACTTTCCAGGGCTTCAGAGGGCATTCTTTGCTGTCCTAGGGCACTCTGAAACCATAGCACTTCTCGTTTTATGAGCACCAGTGGATCAGTGAAGAAAATAAGCAGTTCCGTGAGTAGCCAACTTAATGAAGCCTGCTTCCAGATGAACTGCTGTGAGGTGGTTGTATCTCCTAGGACTTAAAGTACCAGCTCTCATCAAAAAGCTTCCTGCAATTGGAGTATTCATAAAGCCACTTCTTTTAACATAGATTCACCATTGTGTAATAATATAATTGATCTCATTCTGCTGCCTTTCTGCCCCCCCCCCTAAAAAAAAAAGGATTAATAAGACCTTCTCTCTCTCTCTACCCAGCCACTGACGTTTACAAAACTTGGAAAAAATCCTTTGTCAAATTTGGTTGAAACTGGCTAATAGATTCAATATTTTTAGGGGACACTAACAGATATGTTTATATGGCTAGCACAACCACATAGTTCTAATTTCTATAAGAATGGAGGCAGAAAGCAAAATCTTTCAAAGAGGGAACGCAGAAAAAGTGATGAGTCCTGCAGCAACTATGGCAGCTGGTCACTGTATCCCCACACCAGTTTTCAACAGGCAGAAATCTTTTCCCACGCCACCTTTTTGTTGTGCATCCAGAAAGCCCAGACAGTGTCCTGATCTCAGAGAGCAGCTCACGGGCAGGACCCAGCTCACCTCCAGCCCACCACGAAGCCGTGCCGGGTTGTGTCCTTTGGCCACACCACCTGACCTGCCTGAGATGGTTTCAGCCTGATCACTGACCAGCTTGCTGTTCCTCTGCCCTTGCAGACGAGCGTGTGTTGCAGCAGCCCATGGAATCCAAAGACTTCCTCTCATGGTACAGGGTCCTCAGGAGTAGAGGGAAAACAAAAAATTGTACCTTGGAGACAGTTAGTGGAGGTAAGGTGCTGCCTTTGCCCCTGCACAGTCTCTCTGTCCCTTTTCTCTAATTCGATTGTGTAACCCAATCAGTAAGTCTGAGCATGCCTGCAGTTGCTGTGCCTTGCAAAGCGGTGATGGAGAACTACTTAGATAGAAAGCCTATGCAGATTAAAGTGTGCACATTAAAACTAGTATAAAGATAATTGCATCTCAATAGCCTTTTCTCTCTCATTCACCATCCTTTAACCTCTCCCTCAGGTCACAGGGTACAGATACCGATTAGGCATCTGCTGCTGTGCCTTGAACCACAACAGCTTTGACTTTGCTACTCTACGCAAGTGTCTCTGTTACCTCATGTGCCCCCTTCCTGCTACCTCCTGTGCCCCCTTCCTGTTGTATTCAGTGTCCCTCATCTGAAACTCCAGCTGTAAACATTTCGGGCTAAAACTGTCTCTTAGTTACACTTTCACCATATGCAGAAAAATGGGCAGTGGCATTTAGACTGCTGTAAAACAAACAAAAGATAAACCCAAAGGCTCATCAGTTCTTCTGCACTATTGGGAAAGTTCCTTCCCGAATGCTCTGTGACTCATTCCATTTAATGCTGGTTTCGTACGTTGTGTTTGATAAGTTCTGTGTAAGTAAAAATGAAATCTGTGGCAAAACAGGAATATAAATCATTCATAAGATGGTTACAACTGTGTGTCATTTCAACTTCTTCTTCTTGCTGAGACTTAATTTTTCTAACTATGTATGCAAAAGACATCCCCTGAAGTACTTAATAGCACCACACTGCTTTTTCCTATGGTGTAGCTGGTCTCACAGAGGCTGATTTTACATCAAATTTACTGTGTCTGTACTGAAGACAATCATATAGTAAACCAATAGATGAAGTAGATGGAATTAAAAACAAGCTGACAATCTGTATATAGCTTCTTTAAAAAGTTAAATGGAGCAACAAAGACAGTAAATGCCTAAGAGAGAAACCTATGCTGCTTTTCATTTCCCTACAAAGAATGCTGATAACGGCTTTTTTTGGAGTGGGGTGGGGGTTATAAACAAAAATATTATTACAGCTTTTGGCTGTGAAACAACAGAGAAAGCCAAGACAGATTTCAGAACATGTTTCTGTTCAGTTCAATGATTATTTTTTTTCCCAGTCAGATTTAATATGCTCTGCCTGTTTAAACTGCATTTAAACACATAGAATATGCAAACATATTTCCTAAAAACTGGCACTTTGTCTCTGGTCAAAGAGAGAGTATGCCCACAAAAATGTGGGATGTACTTGGGGCCACAGTAGAGGAGGAATGCTTGTTCCAAGCTCTACTCCAGAAATTTTGCTTTAGCTTAAGGAAACTGCTCCTCCCTTTGATTTGTGGCATGATTCTGACTTTGCTTTCTACTGTTACCTTTTTCAGCTGTCCAGGTGGCCTTTGAAACAAGTACATATAATGTACTTGGAAAAAAATTCTGTTCTTTCAAGAGGTACTTTAGGAAACAGAAGACCCACAATGTTGGGGTTTTTTACATCTACTAGCAAGACACAGATTTCCAAGATAAAAACAGTGGCATCCTTTGGTCTAATCAAGGTTTAATTGAGTCCGCGCTGTCAGTCAGGCAAAGGGCTGAAGGAAACAAAGCGGGGTTTTAGAAAGCAGCATTAAAGAAGCACCATTTAGTAATTTCCAGAGGTTGCCAGCTGGTTGACAGAAGTGCTGCTGAGCTCTTTTTAAAACAAGCTTTTCTAATTACCAACGTTTCTGGTTTCTCTAATTATCTGCTCATTGTTCTATAAAACAGTAAGCACTTTTTTGCATTCCAACTAAGAAATCATAATATGCTAGTAATATAGCAATATAACAACTTATAAGCTGGCCCCAGCACCATTAGCATCAGCTGATGTCTCCCTCTACGCCAGCCTAGACCCCATCTGCCTCTCCAGATACAGAACATGATCCTTCACTTATTTTGTTTTAAATGCAGCTCACAGCATCTTCTGATAAACCAGTCAGCTGGGTTTGTTCCTCCTCTTCTTTCACACCTCTGTTCTCCTAGTAACAGTGGAGATAAAATGACATTTTATGATATTTTATTTCAAATAAATTAGTGCTTTTGTTTTTCAACAAAAAGCAAGAGAAGCTTTTATTTTTATTTTTTTGTTTAGAAAAAGGCAACAGGAGCATTTAATTTACTCTTGCCTTGTCATGTGCCTCTGGAAAATCATAGGAGTGTTGTCTGAAAGAATTAAAAGAATTAAACGCTCATACTTGAAGGCCACCTATGCTAGAATAGGATTTGTTCCTGTGTTTCACCAGCTCAGCACACAAATCCCATCCACAGCTTTTTGGCTGGAATTAACAGTTTAGCAGCTAATTCACATAGCACTGGTTACTATTTCACTCTGCACAGAATCCCACATCTTCCACCAGCCTCTGAACTGCAGCTCTTACAGGGATCAGTGAAAATATATTGATTTTGATGACCATTAGGACTGTTTGCCTCAATTCTAGTATAATATGTCCCTGCACTGTAAATTAACATGACCTTTTGAAAACGAATCTCAAACTTTTGGTTTTAGAAGTTACAGTGTTTGTCTTAACATATATTCATCCAGTTATCGCTGCTAAAGTATTCTGGTTATTGCACACTCAATGAAGTCAATAATTGCTTGCTATACATCCAAACCTTTCGAAAATGTTGCACTTCTTAGAGTACCTTTAGCATGTCTGTTATTGCTTGCAAGACTGACTTTGTTAAGCTCTTGATAACCATTTATGCTTTTGGAATAGTAATAGAATTCTTCTTCTGATGGAGATATGGCAGTAAGTCACACTCATTCTGAAATGTAAATCCGTCGATGTGATTACAGGCTTCTCATTCCCAAAGTCTTGCTTTGTTTCTGGTGTTATTTGAGATGCCTGTAGTTTGGGGAAGATTTTTATCAAATGTACTTCACGCAAATTGAATATAACCAGTAATTTGCTACCGTAATTTTTTACATCTGGAATGACAGCATTTCCTTCATCATTTGCCTCACTTTGCCACCCAATACTGTTGTATTCTAGCACTTTCTATGTCAAATCAACAGTAATAACGAAATTATTAATAAATGTATGAGCCTGAGTATCTAACTCTTCTCACCTTTTGGGTAGAAGCTCACTTTTGGCTAAATTGAGGAAGTTAATTTTTCATATTTTCATTCTCATCAAACAAAGAGTCAATTGGTGTTCTTTGTTTCTGAAGAGTGTTTGAATTAGACGACTTTTTTTAATGTAATTACTGTTTTTATGAACTCTGAATAGGGGTAGGTATGTTCTGACTCTAGTTGTGACCAGGTCCCAGGGTGAGCCCGTTCTTATAGAGGCAAGTTCTTGCCTTGGCATGAAGTGGATGGGGCAGTGTTGGACATTTCCTCCAGAGGTACATAACAGTGCTAATCCTCCTTCCTGCCAAGTCTACTGCACTTTGAATTTCAATTTCTGGCAGATGCATGCCATCCACACTAGGAGATTAAGACTGCAAACTGACATCACACTCCAATGAAAAGTCAGGCAAGGGGTACAACTGTGACTCAACATGCCTGCAGCAGCCCAAACCATTGAGGGAGGACACAGCTGCCCTCTGGACCAACCTAGAGCATGTGCATTGTCTTCTCGTTCAACTTTGAAGTGCAGTGAATTACAGTAATCTCTCCCAGAGGTGACAAATTGCAGGATTACTAAGGGGTTCTTATCTTGGCAGAGGCAACACAATTTCTCTTGCAAGGTAGAAGTGAAAAAAGTATTTTTTAGAGTTTCTGTGTTAAACTGGTTGTCCACCTTTTCTTGTAGTCCTAGAAAGAAACACAAGTACTGGGTAAACCAGCATTTGATAGACTCACTTTTTTTTCCCTTCTGGAAAGATATCCCACTAACATACCTTCACACCACACAATAGCTCAGGTTTATGTGCAACTGTTGTAAATCAGTGCGGCCCCACTAATGGTCTGGAGGTGGGTAGCACTGGGTCACTAGCAAAAAGTGATCCTACTAAGTGTTGGATCTTAAGATCCACTTAAGAAACACACATAAAATCCCAATTCACTCTAAAGCATCACTGACCAGAGCACTATGGAGAGTACTATGGAGAAAAGCACAATCATGAATTGGAAGGCAATATCCTTCAAGAGCTTGACTGATTTCTCTGAGTTTTGCAGAGATTGTGCCCACTCTGGCTTGAATTTTCTGTTCAAGATAATTCTAGAAAGAAAAAAACCCACTTCTCCCATTGCACTCCTGTTTCCTCTAATTGAGCTTTTATTTCAGGATCTTTTGTTATAACCTCAATTTCAGTACAATGCAGATCATAGAAAATGAACCTAGTATTTCTGCAAGGAGACTGTGGAAATTGCATCTTGGTCAGAGAAATGGAGGCCTGGTAACAGGATGCATGGATCATCAGTGCATCAGACATACGATTTCTGAATTAGCATGATATTTTCTTAACAAATATTTCCTAAGGATGGTGTCTTGGCATGTCCAAATCAGAGTTTGCCAATAGCCATAAGCAACATTCTTTGGTTTCTCCTGTGGCAATCAGGCAAATGTAACTTAAACAATGGTCAACCACAGAAAAGATATCATTGGATCATTGTCTGCAACAATTGTTAATTCTTAGGATTTAGAAACCAGGGTATCTTTAATCGTTGCTTTGATGACCCAAGCATAGTGCAAGGGTACATAGTACAATTCAGTAAGAATTGTCATTACCAATATATTGCAAATAAAAGTATCTTTGCTCTTTGGCAGAGGTCTGTTATTTCATCTGCTGCAATTATACATGCTTTCCAGGAATTTTCTGAGAATCAAACTGTTATTTTAACAGACATGACCTCCAAATTTATTTTTTCTCTTATTCATTCATTTTATTCATAATATGACTATAAAAAGCTGGTTTACAATAATTATATAGATAGTATCAAAACAACACTCAACAACAACTGCTTTACTTCATTACCCCAGCCCTACTCCATAGCTCCAAACAGATGAAGTTGTTGGCACCCTTTATATAATACAATTTTAACTGTATGTTAAAAGGCTTAATCTAAAGCCTTGGATGTTGACAGAAAGGTTACAGGGGGGTTTATTCTGACCTTAACCAAAAAGGTAAGTGCTAGCAATTGTGCATCGGTGGAGAAAAGTGAGTACTTTGTGGGTTAGGATTTGGAGGCAGTACTTCTAAAAGACACCATTTCACCTCCCCACCTAATCCCCAGGAGAAATGTAAAAAATGAGTAACAGTTTCACTGCTGATCTGAATATGATCTGGTTTAAATGGATATAATGCAAATAAATGTCATTCCTGTGGCAGAAATTTGCTTTTTGTGGAGGCTTTGGCCCATCTCCTCTCCCCCTCCCCTAAGCTTGTTCAAAGCACAGATGCTAGGATACAGTGGTAAACCTTAGACATCGACCTGAGAGTGCTGTGCTTAAGGTGAGTTTTTAGATGGCCGTCCAACACAAGTACATAGAAAATATTCTGGCTTCCATTGTAAAGCAGACTGCATTTCTAAGCCACGTGTACTTTTTTCTTCCATAGTTTTCATATTGAATTCCCCTTGAATCCAGCGCATATACATATATACATAAACACTTATTTTTATATATATATAGTCTTGTCCGCGAACCCCACTCTTACCTTGCTTCATGTTTTTTTAGTTATCAAAAAGTTCCTTTTGTTAAGTTTTCCAAAATCTGCTTTATGTACTCATTAAGGTAATGATGAATTTGCTCTTGAAGAAGACTCTGGATCCCACTGAGCTTCTTTTTATTTTGGTTAATTTTGAAAGTGCTGGAAAGAATGCTGCAGTTAACCAATGGGATCATTTTGATAAAGGCCACTTTTATTTTTGATATTTCTCTTACGTGCCGATACTTACACTTTAATGAGACAGTAATTTAGTTTCAAAATGGCTAAACTATGAAGCCAAAGGCTTATAGCATATCCCAACAAGGGAAATTGAGCTAGTTATCCTACCAAAAAGTAATGCAGTGAGTTTTAGAAACAGGAATAAAGAAATTGCACTTCATTGGGGCATTTTATCTTCCTGGTGTTCTGAAAAAAAATTGCATTATACTCAGAGCACTGAAAAATGAGATGGGGTCTGCATCCCTCACTTTCCTGGAATCTCAGTGCTGTAGGACCTTCACCAAGTTGTTCACATCCCCCGGTCCAGAAGGAGATGTTCACCACAGTGACATCAGAATTCACTGTCTTCTCTAACACAGCTCACCCAAAGACTTGCATAATGCCCAAGTGGGAAGGAGCATCCCTTTCCTGGGTGCTCAGAGGACACAGGGAAGGAGCTGGTCTCTGGTAGCTGGCTGAGCACCACAAGAGGGTGAGCTTCCACCAGACACACACATGTAGCACACTGGGCCATGGAGCTCCAGGAGCTCTCAGAGGTGCCCATCTGCTCAGCCCGTAGGCTCACGTGGCATCAAAAAAGGCATTTTTGTGCCCAACGAGTGATATGTGCCCAGCTTAGTAAAACTAGCCTACTGCTTCCAAGAGTCTGGACTGAGACATCCTGCAGAGTCCAAGCTGGCTCTCATCCACAGAAGACTCCAGCAAGGAGGAACGGAGAGTCTTCCCAGCAGCGTGGTGCTCTGAAGATCATGCTGCTCTGCAATATGAGACTTCCAATGAGAAATGATGGAAAAGTTGGAAATGATCAATTCAGGTCCATCTGCATATCCACAAAGGCCAATTAGAAAAAGAAAGGCGGTTTCTTTATGACGGCCAGGCAATGAGGGGCTGACATGCTGTGTCACTCCCACTGCAAATGTGTAGCTAAGCCTCCCATCTGAGGGAAGACATTATCCCTCTGTACTTTCCTTGGAAATAGAAAGAATTTGACAAAGGTAAATGTATTCTACTAGAGAAAAGACTTCATTGTGTTGTAAGTCTCCCCAATTATAGCTGTGGAGCTGGAAACAAAGACGAGAAGCAATGCAGGGCAGCTGCTGTTTGTCCTGTCAGCAGCAACTAATTTCCTCTCTGGTATTGCTGCATGGGCACCTTCACTGACCCTATTGCCTGCAATAACACTACTCCTCTCCCTTAATATGGGGTATTATATACTTTACTCTAATTGGGATGTTCTGAAATTCACATAAGACCAGAGATCCCACCTACTCTGAAGATCCAAGGGTCCTTTTTAGAATGCAGATTTTACCATGCATCCTACAGTTGAGGTAATTATTTCTGTCTTTTCCCCATATTGTGGAGCATGTGCTCTTTGCTAGGTGAATATTGCATCTCACCTCAAGGTGGATTTATTTCATCAGTACTGCCTGTATATCACTTGCAAAGCACTTAGGTATCCTTCAGGGTAAAATGTACTGCTTTCTGCTTTATTTCATATTGTGTCCTTGCCTAGATCCTTGAAAGTTTTTTATTGCTTGGCATATGTTGGTTGGGTTTTTTTCCATAATCAGTTTAAATGCAATGTGTCCCTTGTCCAAGTTAATTACATGGTTGGGTTAATGACTCATTGCCTCAGGCACTTGAGTGGGGAACTTAGCCAGTCATTAACGCATTGGCTATTTTATTGCCTCTAAGCTGAAGTTTCCATCCAAAACCCAGACTCCAAAGTGGTTACCTTGGTCAGAATCAGGTGAAGGTAGAAGATCCAGTCAAAGACCTTTTTCTTATGCAAAACTACCACTGAATTCAGAAGCTACTGGATTAGGTGCTTAGCAAACCAGATAGCTAAGAGTCAGAGGAATTCTGTCAGATTAATACCAATGTGACAGAGGGCTGAATTCACAGCCTGCTTGGGATGGCATCTGCTGGCTGGAGAGCACAATATGAGACCACTGAAACACGCAGTTATAAAATCTCTGCGCAACACTTTGCTTAAAGCTACATCAGAATACATTTTGGGGTGAAAAAAACCCCATGTAACTCAGAAACCATAAAAACCCCAGTCAACTTGAACCAGAATACTCAGAAGAAATTGAGCAAGAGTTTTGTAAGTTGTGGTCTGTGGGAAACAGGCATTACATTTGTTTCTGGGAGACAGATGCCCATCCATCACTGCAATTCTCTGTAGAAGTGAACAAGAAATCCCCTTCAGCACCTTTGAAAATCTCCATCTGTTTAAAAAAAATAGATGTCATTGACCACTGGAGGCATTTTTTTTCCTTTGAGCACAAGCAGCAGAGGGAGAGAGGAAGGGGAAGGCTCATGTGCAAGTTTCATTATGATGCTAATTATAAGCTCCTCTTCTGAGCTGGTTAGCACTTATTTCGATTAGCCAATGTTCAAGATCACTTTCCGTCAGAATTCTGGCAGTTCTAGCAAAACGAAATACTTGTCTCGGCAGCTCTGCTCCCCTTCTTAGGTAAGGCAGTTCTGTGCAAGCCTGAATGCATCTGTTTGTATACAGTGTCCCAAAGGCAATGTTTGTTTTCTTTGTTTCAGTAGACAGAGGAATTGGTTCTCTCATGTTTTATTCATGAAAGTATATCTTGTGAATGTGGCCTCCAATATGTATTAGAGGCAAAAATATCACTAACAGTAATGCCTGAAAGACTCTTTACTTGTGTAATAAATGGACACACAAATTAAATTACCACTGTTAATGCATGCCCAGTCCATAATTGTAGCCCAGTTTGGAATGCTGCTGAAGCAATTATGTCAGTTCAGAATTGCAAATCAGGAGTTTGTTTTAATCAGGAAAGTAGGACATCTCATCCTAAACAAAGAGAGTAGTACAGGTCTGTAACATGTCTGACAAATTACCGTCAGGTTGGCAGAATGTATTAAATTACCCTCTCTTGACACCCAGCCTCAAAATGAAACTCTAGCTAAGCAGTCCTCTTTTTTTCTTTTTTGTTCATTCTCAGCAGCCGTATTGGGTTGCAGAACTGCTAATTAGAACAAAGATTTTGCTTTATTTTCTTGTTGATGGCTTTGTCACTCTAGCTAGATTCAGCCCTTATATTTACTCGCAGAAATGATTAAAGACAATGAGAAGCAATTACTCATTTGGTGATATCCTATTGTTATTTAATCATATCAACACTGAAATATTTAGGTGCCAGGGCAGGGTAGTAGCCGAACTCATCCAAGCAGGTGCACCAAAGCAACACATCAGTTCATCTTTCCTGGAGCAAATGAGTGTTGAGTCCCACAGTGCCACAATCTGGGTCTAGAAATCAGTCTTAGCTGTGGTTCAACATCACTACTACAAGCCATCGCTTCTTCACCAGATGCTTAGCTCAGTCTGATGTCACCACTGCCCTAGGAGTGACAAGCCAGGGATCAGAGATGGTTCAAACTCTTAGATTTTCACACGGGCGAGAAATTCCCATCCGCTGACTTTCAGGGAGAGGCTGGCTCTTACCCCCATGACTGGCTCCGCAGGCTCCAGGGCAGCGTGCAACGTTCTCTCCTCGCTCCTGGTTGCTGCCGCCTCTCTCCTGCAGATTACTGCTCCATAGCGCAGCAGATCCCCGGTGCCCCCGTCCCTCCAGTTCTGCTGCTTTCAGCAAAGGTGCCAAATTAGCTGAGGTAGCCCAGACAGGCATGCACGTTCCCATCTGCGACACCGACTCGTGGCAGAGGACCTGGGCAGACCGAGGTCTCACCTGAGGCGTAGCTCCTGAGTGTCATTTGTACCTTTGAAAATCTTTCCTAAATCACTTCTGTTAATGAGTTCAGCTCTCCGTGTCACTTTGGCATGACTGAAAACTTGACTCAAGATCTTATATTGACAAATTACTATTTCACAACAAATATGATGTATTTTTATGTCAACACATTGAAAAGGAAAACCAGTTTTTAATAAAGTAAGCTTAGTGCCAAACCGTAGATGACATTCTGCTTTCCAGCTAAGCTTAAGTAATCTGATTTGACTGAAGATTTATTTATTTCATACCACCATTCACATTCTTTGTGCGTATGAAAGAGCTCACACAGAAAACAGAGCCTCTATTTTGCAGGAACTGAGTGGTTTTTGGAGGCCACTAAGGAAGGGAAAACTGTTTTTTATTTTCATTGCATTGTTAACATGCTGCTAGCCACAAGTTTCAGCCAACACTTTCATGGAGAATTAAACCCTGCTAGAAACTAGTAACTGACTATTCTGCCATACACGTGCAGAATACAGGAAAATACTTGCAAGCTTAGGAAATGTGAGAACTTTAGAATAGGGATGTCTTCTCAGCTGTAAAAATAATGTTATTAACAAGCAGCATAACATGAAAAAGCATCAAGTGCAGCTATCATTTCTCCTGAGGTTCAGTACATACCCTTCTACCTTCTTAATGCTTTCCAAATATTTCACCTTTTGATATCACAACTTGAAAATTTTAAGTTTAAAATTGGTCTTTGAGTAAGAATTTCCATTCCTAAAGCTCAGCAAGGACCGAGGTGGCTGCGCATCGCACAGGCAACAGATAGCTGTTTCTTACCTGCTTTCCCGAGGTGGTTTAAGACTATGATATGGCATTTCATCTGAATTAACAACTAAGAACAGTTTTCCTGACAGACCCAAGCAGGTCCAAGAAGCAACCACAAGGGAAATAACTTTTCCCATCTTTCTCTCTCCAGGCACCAGAGCAGCTGTAGATCTACTCTTCCATGAAGTCTTGTTCAGCTCCAGAGCCACTTCAGAATTAACTGATATTAAAGCTCCTGTTTTCTTGGTTAGACAGGAGTAAAGTCAGGCAAAACAACAACAACAACAACCAAATGAACCCTGAGGAAAATAAATAAAAAGATCAAGAACTAATCAAAGGACCTTGTTTCAAATATTCATGGACTGTTTATGCCAGAGATTACATACATGGCCTACAGGAATTAAAACTCGTAAGAACTGTAAATTCCTTCAAGGAAGGGAATATGTCTTTTTATTATAGTTATGAGCCTATATGCAAATACATATGCATACATATATATGAATTTAGTACGCCAGCTATTGGGATTTAGTTGAAAGTCTAGCTTTGTTTGATGTTCTTAAAATCCCTTGAGTCAATGGATTATGGAAGAATCCTAACTTTTGAAGTTCTTCCTAACTTAAAACACAATTCCAGCTTTTATGATTTCAGTGCAGAGTTCATGCAGAAGAACCTAAGGACTTTGAGATCCAGAAGACATACAAAAAGCCTAAGTCAGTAATTTTGTTTTAAAATATGATTTTAAGCCAGTTTGAACAATTTCATGGCAGTGGCAAATAATTCTACACATTTTCGTCTTGGTAAATTTGTATCAGGTCCCAGACTCTGATCCACAGACTTCAGAAACTACCATATTTAATACTTTCTCTTTCTTCAATTTAATGTCAGAACTTTCAAAGTGAGGCACTCAGTTGACACACTGCTCTCCATCTCTCCGATACTGAAGGCCCAAAAGAAAGAATTTGAGGTTCAGTCACCTGAAACCTATCGTCATCCCAGAATAGACGACTTCCGTATCCTCTCCCAAAGAAAAGCTGGTGATGAACTACATATTTTTACTCCATGTTAATGTTTATTTAACCACATTACCTGTATAAACTTGTATAAATGGCAGAGGTGTTTTGCAGTGACATGGGCACATGCGGGTGCAGTTCTCAGTGGCTTAGGATGATGAAATCTGGGCTGTTTGGTCTCTCCCCACCCTCCACCCTTCTCTCGTGCTAGTAGTCACGTGAATTTAAACGCAGGGTGGGCCACTTCAGACAGCTGATCTGGCTGAAAACTGATACTTCTTTTTTTTTTTGCTGGATTAACTTCAGCATTAGCTTTCAGCTCAATAACCTTCCTGAACTGGCTCACCAGGGGCCACGCAAGAGCTTTTGACGGCACCTTGCCATGTGACTGATTTATCTGTGTTATCACAACACACATCGAGCATGTTATTTTCTTTTGTTGGTCTTTATAAGTACTTGCAACTGTTGTCTACTGTATGTCACAAATAAATGCATTTGTTTACATTCCCCTTACCCTACTTGCGTTACAATTCTTTTTAAGGCAACTGGGTAAAAACCGAATGTTTTTCGTCCCAGGAAGCAGGGGAAAAGGGCGCTTTATGAATTACTATAGCTTCCCATCTTATATTCTGGAGCACCCAAAGCATAGCAAAGTGCATCCTATTGCAGCTGAAGGGGCCAAATGGCAAGCTGGTACCACAGGGGCCAGGAAAACCAGGATCATCTCTCAGCAGCCAGTGGCATGCAACACAGACATGAGGCACCTGCTTAAGTGCCGCGGCTCCAGAGACCGTGACATTAAACAGGTATTTTAGCTTTCTCCATCTCTCAGAAAGCAAGTGTTCTTGTGTGGAGACACATAATCTCCGATTGAGGAGGGGTTGAAAGGCAGAGATATTCTTGAGGAGAAATCAGACAGTGAAAGGGAAACAAAGGGGAAAACCGATAGGTAAAATGCCAGCAGCAAGACTGCTGACAGAAGTCAAAGTGCACAAAATACCACAGGTTTTCTGAATCTTTAGATGAGAGTCATCTAGCACATGGCTTGTGCTATCTTGAGCTATTTAGTGTGGAGCCATAGGTCATAAACTTTGCCCTAAAAATTCCTTCATCGTAGTAGGATGCATTCCTACTACTAAGGTTATTCAATATCTGGTTTAGTGGGGCTGCCTTGGGTCATGACATGCACTGCTAGTCACAGCTCTCAAATTAAAGAAAATGAGTAACAGGACCTGGTGAGCGCAAGCCTTGTTGGCAGACCAGACACTACAACACAGTCTCCTGTTCTACATGTGGGAGAACTGTGAATTGGGGTGTACAATTTCATTTCCCCCAGCAGTGCTGCTCCCATGGCTTCTTCAACATGCAGGGACAGAGAAGACTGAGAGAAATAGTTAACTCTCAACTATTTCAGTGGGGCTTCTAGTACAGGTGGAGCAAAATACTTGTTAAAGATTAGAAAAATGTAGTCTGAGGAAGAAAATAGCCTAAGGCAAAGGGTGTGTTGCACACGTCTTTGGGCAATATACAAAGCAGACAGAAGTGTATTTAATCATGCAGAAGTACTCAGAAAAAATAGTTTATTAATCCATGACTGAAATCTGTGTCTTCACTTGACAGTGTTTGTAATAACTGCAGTATTTATGTTATCCTACCCCAATAACCTTCCAAGCTAAATGATGAAGCCTGAACAAAGCCGGACATGTCTGCGGCCCAGATTAAACTTAATAAATTGTACCTTTCCTAATGGGCCAAATTCTTGTGTCTTGCCAAGATCCTAAAGTCACGAGGATGAGTTTGGCTAGATTTTAAACATAGAAAATTATTTTGAGAACTGTTCTACACGCGAAAGATTCTACCCTTTGAATTCCCTACAATGCAAATAGCAAGGTTGCCTAAACAGGCATGTGTCAAACTTAGGTTAAAAAAAAAAAAAGTGTCTTGTGCAGTTATAATCACATTTGCTGATTTTGCCTTTACAGAAATTTCTCTCAGTCTTTGTGACCCCCCTCACCCCACCAGAAAGGTGACAACAGAGCAAGCTAGTAATTTGTCTCACTGACAGCCTCCCTTATTTCCACTGCTGGTGGGAGCCCCCTTTCAGCCCCTGCCCTCGCCCTTGGTCCTTTGCTGAGCTAAAGCGGAGGTGTGCCATGCGCAGTCTTGTACCTCTTTAATGTTGTTGCTAGCAGGCCAGTGTTTCCATGCGTGTTGCCAGTTCATGCAGGAGGTGGTACCAGTGCAAACCACACTGCAGTAGTGTGGGATTTACAGGGTTGTAGAAATCTTACCAGAGAGGAGACCTCACAGAGTGTATCAGGTAGAAACCTAACTTCTCATTTCAGCATGTGCTGGTAGAGAAGACAGTGTGCCACTGCTACACACATTTTTGGATGTCCATGCAGCAGAGACAAATACATCCTTTTAGAAATCATAAAGCTTTCCAGGAAACAGACTTCCAAGCTGAGCATTGCTGTCTGTTTGAATTTTCAGCTTTTTTCATATATAATAAGCCTGAAAGTTTCCATTACATTGAGACCAGTCAAAGGAAAGAACCTCTTTTTATCCATAAAGTATCTTTTCACAGTCATGAAAATGCCCCCTCCAAGAGCCAGATGTTTGGCTGGTATATGCTCAACTCCACTAACTTCCATAAAGCTACGTTGACTTAGGTTCCTGGTAACAGCAGACACCCTTTAGGTGCCCACTGTGTATGGAGCCCGTGTTTTTCTATTTGAGTCTGTTGGTCGTACACCTACTGCCAGCAATTTGGGGCAGGGGGTAGTGGGGGAGAGGGGGGAATGTGAGAAGCCCCCAACAGATACAACTGCACACGTAAAGCCAACTTCTGTACGTAATGTAGCCAAGGCAGGTGAATGTCATCTTGGATCATTCTGACTGTGAATATACACATTGCTCTTTTTTTTTTCACAGAGTTCAGGATTTAAATCCCTAAACTCATTCATTTCCAACACATTTATGCCTGCTTCTGCTGATAACTCTCCACAGCCACTGGCAGAGAACTAGGCTGTCCAGTATTAATCTTCCCTGCTGTAACGAAATCTGATTTTTACTTTGGCATTCTGTAGCCAAATATAAGCAAAACTTACACTTTTGAAGCGTAGAAAGGGACTGCTATTGTGAACTTATCATTAAAATGTTAAAAAGTTCTTCTGCTCCAAGAAAACTAAAACCTGCTAATTTACATATTAATAGACCTTTTATGCTCAGGGAGATAACAAATGCAATCTTTGGCCAGATGCAGAGAATTAATTACAGCAAGAGAAAGGATCCTATGAAATATACAAAGCAAGCTCTGAATATTCTAAAAGAATATTATTGTCAGTCAAGTTTCAGTGTATAGCATAATGCTACATGAAGGGTGAATTGTTTTGTGTCTGTTGCAGGGCTTTAGAGAAGGAGAGACTGGATAGATATTTAGTATGTGCTGTCCATTTGAGACACTGTACCAAAGATATAAAAGATAAAATGGATACACAGAAGGCCACCAAACCTACAGTGCTGAGTTCTTTATCCATCTCAGAAGCTGAAAATCTGTAAAAGACCTCAGTACGGCAAATAAACAGCCCAGTTCAAGGAGAATCAAAGCCCTCCAAAAGGTAAATGACTTACTGAAGAACGAATAGGGGAGATACCTGCCTCAGAGCTACTGTTGGCCAGCGGTGTGGATAAGGAAATGTCAGACAGAGACGTCTTGGAAAAGACATGAAGCAGAAGTGATCCTTGAAACTGCAGCAAGTCACCAGGACCAGAGATTTCATCTAAGTGCTCTGTGGCAAATTATGAATGAAGAAGCAGGATTATTAACAGAAATACTTAATCTGTTACTACCAGTCCCAAAGACTGGAGATTAGTCGGTGTTCCTTCTTCCAGAATATTGCAAGCTAGGTGGCATTTCTACATCATCAGTTATACTTGATAAATAGGTAATTAAGGTGAGAGTCATGAAAAATCTATTTATCTCTCCATCTATATTCTTAGACTGTTGCTTCATCACTGCATTATTTAACAAGAACGTCCTCTGCCAGAGACAAACCTGTGTGACTCCGTGAACGTACACCCACCCTTCCCAGTTTAGTGGAATTCTTTGAGCTAATACAGATGTAAGAGAAAGGCAATCCATTATGATTTATTTGTGTCTTTCAAAAGCATTTGATAAAATCACCGACAGGAAGCTACCGGCGTAGGTAGTTATGTCATTGCCTCACATGTGCTCACATGTAGCTCCATCAAGAATTGGCAGTGGGTCAAGATGTAAAATACAAAAGGTTGATGAAGACTTTTCAACCCTGACAGGGCCCATACAGTCTGAGGAGAAACACGAAGGCTCTGTGCGGCACCCACAGATATTATTGAAGTGTATTGGCTTCACTGAGTTTTGAATGAGGTCTTACAACCATCGCTGCTCTGTACATGTGTTTAAATCCCAGGTAGACACGTGAATATTTTAAATCTTTCCTTCTTTTGTAAGCCACTTTCTGCAGCTCAATTTCCTCTGGCCCACCAGGTTCCCAGCCACCAACAAAGCCTTTGTTAGATCCTATTAGCCTATCTCCTTCTTGGAAACCATTTGTCTCTTCTCACACCTTTGTTTTTTCTACTGTTTATTCTTCCTAGTTACCCATTACGAGCACAGCCGAGTGGTCGGATCTTATAGCCGAGAACTAGGTATTTCTTAGCCTCGTCCTCTGCGCGGTACACAATGTTCAGGCGTCATGGGGCTGACGGAGCTGACAGGGTGCACGGGGTGAGGAGCCCGGCCCTGGGAGCACTGATGCTGTCGTGCTTCCCGGCCGCCAAAACCTAAGGAATCACCGCGGTGTCACTTCCGTCAGGCATGCAAGAAGTTAGCAAAGGCAAGCATGGGCTTGCGTGCAGGCGTAACCAAGGCCTTAAAATTTCCTCCGTCTACAAAACCGGAATCATCTATCTTCCTGGTCTCACACAAAACACAGAAATTACTTTACATAATACACGGAGAGTGATTTAAAGACGCAATGCAATGACTAAGCACTAATTTCTAGTCGTCTCACCCTGTACTTCTGGCATAGTCTGGACGGTCATGGTTCCCAGCACAGACTCTTCTCATTTAGGTGCTTGCAGTGTTTCTGAAGTCTGGCTGCTATTTGCTAGAAAACACTATGTACGTGTTGACATTTCAAGTGCAGGCACTGTAATTCTTATTACAGTGTTCCAAATGCCATCAGTGTTGTTTTTCGGCGCGCTCAAAACCTTCCAGCTTCCCTCTGTTCAGTCATTATCCTTTTAAAATAGGTTTTTGCCTTTCTGTGTCCTCACTCACTCGTAATTACTGCTTCTGTCCGTATCACATATCCTACCTTCAAACTCAGCTCTGTTTTTATGTATGGATTCCAGTAAAGTCTAAGGCATCCTCCAATGCTTCTCTTAGAAGATGCTTTGCAGAAATAAATTGTTCTGTGCAACTAAACTGGTCACCTGGTCCGTCACAAAATAAAAGTGCAGAGTAATCTAAGAATACTTGGTTTTCCTGAATAAATAGTTGCACTGGCAATTCGGGGAACCTAAGATTTATGATTTGACAACAGAGAGATAAGATGTGTTAAACCATAATGCTAACAGTAAATATAAAAATAAATATTCAAATGTATAAATAAAACATGGGTATGGGTTTTTAGCTAGAAAAGGGGCAGGAAATTAATCTTTTTTTAACAAGAACCTCAGTATATGGAAAGTTAAACTTTGTTTTCAGTCATTATTAAGATTGATTGATTGATCTAGACATCAATACACTTCCTGTGGCTAGCAATTGCATTATTGCTACTGCTAAACATGCTTCTAAAAAACCAAATAGCAATTTGAATTCATTCAACTACACACACAGTCCCTGTTCTTGTAATTAGCTTGAAAAATAAAACAACTATGTCCTAGTAAAATTTAGTAGTTATCTGTTACAAAGGGTAAGAGCTTTTCAAAGTTTGACTATTATGTAGAATGCTATGAATATTTAAAAGAGATTGGCTTTTCTGCCCTTCCCCCAGATCATCTTACTTCCTCCCTTAATTAAAGATCAATTTATCATTTTGTACAGAATTGGGGGAAAAAAGTAAACATTCTACAGCAGTACAACCCCAGTATTTCAGCTGTTCTAGAATCACTTTATTAAGCAGTACTGAAGTTTTAGTTGTTAACCCAACTAATCATTCGATCTTTCTATTTTCTTTCTTCTTTGATGGTACTCTTAGGTCATCAAGTCTTACATAAATCATTGGCTTTATGGCTTTCATCAAGGCATGATTTTTTCTTCACCTGACGAGATCATGCCCAATAAAACAAAAACCTGGCCATTTCTATTTCTGTATTTCCTTCTCTTAACATAGAATATCAGTACTAATTTTTAAAGTGTTATTGCATTGATTTCCTGGAGCAACAATGCTCTGCTAGTAAAGCAAGCTGCATAGTCAAAAACACGACACTATTCCAACATATAGATACCACTATTTTATTCTGCTGATGCCAACTGATAGCTTTTTATGCAACCAACTGCATACACTCACAGGCATACAATGTAAAAAGAAAGTTTAATAATGAATACACTGACATATTATTTAAAATGTGATGGGAAGATAAAAAAAACTAGATGTGAGAGTTTTACATCACTTTGTTGGTAAGATTTCTACAATACTCTGGTATTAAAAAAGAATCTATTCTTGTTAAATCACTGAGAAAAGACCACACCAATAACCATTACTAATCTAGATCCTGTGAAAAAGATTATTTTTTCTTGTCTGCTGGTTTGGAGGTTGAAGTTAACTGACTAAGACTATTCTCACAGAAGTGCTAGGAACAACCTATTCTACCACATAAATAACGTAGGAAAATACTGTACTGTCAAACCTCATTAAAAATATATTTTCAGCTCTCCTTCTCACAAAATTAGTCTTCTGCAGTTATTCTGTCTGTCTGTCCAACTCCCCCAGTAAGTCTCGTGCCTGTCAGCCAGTTTCAATCCTATTTGACACAGGGGTCAAAGCCTCAAAGATAAATTAGTTACTACATATTTCAGGGAAAATGTTTAAACAAAGTCCAAAAAAAAAAAAAAGCTGCTATGGAGGGAGAAGCAAGTGGCCTGGGCAGCAGACCTCTGGTGGGGGGGGTGGTTGTGCCCAACCCCACATCCACATCTCCTACCCACTGGAGAAGATGTCCGGCAGCTTGCACTGCCTGTGCCCAGCTGCCCCGCAGCGCAAGCTGCCGTAAGGGGAATAGTAAGCCAACCTGGATGAAACCCAGATTCATTAACTCTTCTGCTGACAGGACAACATAATAAAAAAAAAAATCCCCAAATGTATCTTAAAGGGAGGGGTGGATTTTCAGCTGCTAATTAGGGAAGTAAATACACAGTGAGTAAACTGTACTTGATTATGTCCTTCTAATCTTTGGAAAATCTCCATGTTTAGCAACATTTAGTCTACCAATGATATAACAGATGATTGTGTAATCTGGAAACACTTTTTTTTTAAATTACGAAAAATGATTTCGGTGTACATAGCCATCATGTCCCTCATGTCTCTATCACTGTCTCTGTGTGTGCATGTGCATACATGAGGAGGGGGTTGTTCCAGAAATGCCAAAGGAGAAAGAACATCCAACGCTGAATTTCAGCAGGAAGTTGCAGGGTGTTATCCACCCCTATAAGAAACTCTGAGCAACTGAACAAGCATGTCCAGGACCACTGACAGCTGATCCCAAATAACTGTAATTGATGCTGACATGTCTGATGCTTAAAAGATCTATCAGTCATAACAAGAACCTTTCCATTGGCATCAATTAACTTTGAACTTTACCCTCCCTCCTAACTCACGAGTGTACTAAAACGACTTGAATATTTATCTCTGAAGCCTTGTATCCCTATGCCTTTATTTCACCCTGAAAGGTTTTAAGGGTGTTTTGGCTCTCCGTGTGAAATGGTGTCAGTCTGAAATGACGTGCTGGTACCACCAGGCCAGCTGAGTCATCAGTTTATGAACAGTGCATGACAGAGGAATGCTCAAGTCTCTTTTGAAGGGTAATTTGTCATGGGCACCACTCAAAGAAAGATCAGCATGTATTTAGCTCTTGGCAGTGGAGTGTTTCCAAATTATGGGGTGTCAAACAGCTTTTTGGGTGGCACACAACCAGGTACTGGGTGCAGTGAGCCCGGGGAGAGGAAGTCACTGCTGCTCTGCTTGGAGACAGGTCAGTGTTTTTTGTTGCCTGTGTTAACCAACACTTCACTGTCTCTCAGCAAGTCAAATCGCTTACTCCACAAACTCCATTTCTTGATAATTACTTTGATAGTCTGAATTTTCCTGCTTGAAGAGACATGCACAAAAGTAGACTTTGGAAGTGGGAGCAAACACTGGTGGACAGAAAGCACATCCCAGAGCAGCAGCACGGACCTATGGAAACCCGTGCAGTCCCCCTGGTGCAGACAGAGGACGGAGAGCGGGAGGCAGCTGTGTGCATCCACGGCGTGAGCTGGTCATCCCATCGGAGCTTTCCACCCGGCGCTGTGCAGAGCAGCACCCCTCTTGATCAGACTCACTGCTCCCATCCTGGCCGGCTGTGGCTGAGCCGGAGGGCAGTAGGACTCCATGAGATCTTCAGGCCTGAACACAAGGCACGTGGGTTAGGCTGTGGTGGATGAGAAACATCAGGACAGTGCAACAGGAGGCTCTGCAACCTCTTCCACTGCCCTCAGGGTCTGGCTGCCAGTGCCTAGGCCAGCCAAGGTCAACCCACTACGTGGGCACGTTTGGATGAGGGAAGGAGTGTGATCCTCCTTTAAAGCCCTGCAAAGGGGTATAGTTTTTCATGTGTTCCCCTGTCCTGGGGCTGTATGTCAGAGCTCTAGCACCCGTGTTTGCCTTCACCGCATAGCCCCTTGCGTGGCTGCAGCAGCCGCCAGGTTGGTGTAAGAAGAGCTTGCGGTCAGCGTTTTGGATGTGCCGGTGAGAGACTAGGACTCAGACTCTCAGATTAACCTGTGAAACTTGGCCTTGCAAAAAGTACTTAGTTAACAATATATTTTTCTTCAGCACATGGAGTTTATGTTGCCAATTTTCGCTAAATTCAGAATGAATGTGACAGTATGTGAGGCAATGTTTGTTGGGGTCTAGAGATTATTTTCTATCTCCCAGCACCATCTGGCATTACAGTGGAAACTCTGAAAGAATAAACATTGCTTATCATTCTGTCAGTCACTCATCCATCAGACAGAAGCTGAAACTCTAATGTACTCATCATCTTTGTCACTTGGCAATCAGGGACTACTTCACGGTAAATGAGACAAAGACCACAGATTAAGGTCCATAGCAGAAGTGGGCAACAGAGATTTAGCAGGCTTAATGTGTTATTCAGTTTGACTGATGCTGACGCAGGGAACAGAACTTGATGGGTTTGTGTTTTCTATTTTCGAAGCGTCTTTTTCGCACAAAGGTGCTGGATTTGTCAGTTGAATTGCTGTGAACTCTTTTGTTGTTGTTTAAGTGAAGAGTAATGTTTAAATTAAAAAAAAGGGAATGCTGAAGGGAACTGCGTAATAAATTCATCTCTAGTGATTGATACACAGGTAGTGTTTGCTTGGAAATTACTGGGGCAAGGGAAGTGTACATGTGTTAGGATGAACGATAGCTAGTTCAAACATCTTGAGGCAATTCTGTCAGTTCCCTCCTCAGAGCAGAGCACCGCATCCATATTCTCTAGCTCTGCTTCCCTTGTCACTGCAGCAATCATTACAACTCGAGCGGTGAGCACTCCTGGATAACAGACAGATCCAGAATCCTTGATTAAAATGACACTTTTTCTTAAAACTCATCTTACCAGCAAGATTTGTTCTCGTTTGCAGGGCCAACATGAAGGCAGCGCTTTGAAGAGCGGTGTCACTGATACAGAATCTCTGCATCAGCACACGCACGCTGTTGGGCTCACTACTTCAACTGGCTGCTAACAGAAAGTAAAAGCACGGTAAAGTTTACTTTTCTATAATGCCTCAGAATTTCAAACTGTTCAGGTGATGACACATGCAAGTGAGAAGCCTTTTTGGAGGGACAGGCAAATGACTAGGTAAAAGAATAAAAAGCCTAATGGCGAAATGAGCTCACTCTTTCATTTTTAAAAGGCTGGAAGTGTAGGGATGGGAATCTCGGGTAACCTTTTGTGTTCTGCTTTTCTTCTGGTACAAACAGCCGAGTTCAATATAGTATTTTCTCTTTTTCCTTTAATTGTTTTTAAAATTATGCAATTGGTTATATTGTCACCGAGTGAGTACACACCGGCTTCAATCCGTTCTGATCGCTGGAGCTGAACGAACTCTCTGATGCTGGCTCTGCAGGTGTACCTGGCTTGCTTGTTAATACTGCTGTCGCAACCCTTTCCCTAGCCAGTTCTGTTCCTTGATGTTGCTAAAACTGAAATCTAATCTTCATGCTTTTGAATACTTTTTGTTTGTCCTCATTGACAGCTGGAACATTTTCTGCGAGTGGCAACCGAACGCAAAAAGCACTGACACAGACCTTTTCAGCTGAAAATGTCCTACCCTTATCACGGTATTTCTTGTTTTCTTTTGCTCTTTGTTTCTTAAAGTAGTCATAAAATGTCAAGTTATTCTTACCCAGACTCTGATAGTCAAATCAGGAAAGCAAAGTGTGTAAGTAAGTCAGTCAGAGAGCATTTCCATACCAGATACAAAGGAAAGGAATTGTTTCTCTGGTGGGTCAGCTCCGTCCCAGTTTTCGAAGATGACGTAGGGCTCCCCTGAAAAGGCCTCTTGTGCCTTTTCCAAAAGCATGGTTACAGTCAATCAGAAGGACACAATCAGACTCCCATTTCTGACTTTGCGAGTCCTCACACTGATTTTCAGGAGAGTTGTAACATTTTTTAACATAACCTCATTTCATCTTAATGTCCCTCACACAGAGCTTTGTCTCTGCATATCAGGACTGATGACTGCATGCATTTATTTGTCTCAAAACCTGTCTGATTCACCTTGCTGTTATAATGAAATATTTTGCTAAGCTGTCACTTTTGCCGTAAATATATTCCCTTGGCTGGATCTTAGTGGTGGATTATTTGCTCCAGCATCTTTTCTTTTCATCTCAGAGATGAATATACATTTCGGGACCAGCTTTTGAAATATCGATTTGCTTCAGGAAACTTCTTATAAGCAAGTCTTGGGAGTCAGCACTAAATCAGTTTTGTGTGTTTTATTTCCCAAGGAATCAGACTCACTTTGTTTATTATCTAGCAAAACCCAAAGCATAATGTAAAAATCAAGACTGAATCAGAAAAGGACATTATAAAAATACTGAAGCTGTCTTTCCCTCGCAATGGGGAAATACATTCATTCACTTTAATATAAAAAAGAAACAATGACACAATGGTAAAAAAGAAAACTGAAGGGTTCATACATTTATTTCAAATACATAGCAAAATCTCAGCTACTCACATTGATTTCCAACGTAATTTTGTCCTGCAATCACAAAATATTAAAGTATATGATAGCATCAGGATATTAGACTAGATATTTAACCACAATATTGAATCAGCTGTTATTAACAAATACAGCAGGCCTGAAGTTTTTGACAGTTGTGCCTAGAGGAATGTGAACACAGCATCACTAAAGCAAGTTTACCGCCTCCACTCCTCAACGAAAGCAGAGCTCCAGCACACGAAAACCTGACACAACGTTTTAGTAATCCCTGGCCCATCCACACCAAATGACACCCACATGCCAGGCCTTTTCTTCTGCAAGAAAAGTCCAGTCAAGAGCGATTATTCACACCCTGCTTCCTCCTGGTCCTCCATCACACAGCGTATAACCAATGCTCTGTTTCCACCACCCTCCTGCGCCCTGGAGTGAAGAGACAACCCTTTCCCTAAATGTCTTTGCTGCATTACACGTGTTCCTGAGCATCCTCTCCCCACCTGTCTCACTGGGGAAGGACATGTTCAGCCATCTAAATAAGCTCCTAGAGCTGCCTTAGACACTTTTGGGGTTACCTGAGACCGGGTCTGGCTGGATATAACCCAGAAGGGGCAGGAGCTCTCCTGGAGCAGCAGACGGAGGGTAGAAGGTGCAGCCTTGGGCACTAGAGACCTGTGCAAGCTTCTCCATCACTCCCCTCAAGCCGAGCTGGTCCTGTTACCCTCAGAAAACTCATGAACAGCAGCAGTTTATTTTCAAAGCTCAACTGCAGTTTTTCATTAAAGTCCTTAAAACTACCTTTTCTTAGTCATACCTCCAAACTGCAGCTTCCAACTAGTCAGTTCTGAGCATCACGGGTTTTGAGTAGGGGAAAAAGAAGAAGAAAGAACTCTGTCTCCCTTAGCAGATGCAAATGCACCTATGCAGTTTACTTAGCCAGATGCATTCCTCACGTACAGAGGTAAAATGTCTAGTAATCATCTTTATGGGGTTTTCCCCATAAAGAATCCACAATAATTTCTGTTCTGTTCAAAGGGAGAAGGTTAACCACTGTGTTACATCTCTTGTAGATTAGCTTCTTATGAGAAATTTGTTCCTGCATCAAATTCAGAAATTTTAGTGTCGCAGACTCTTAAACGTATTTGGGTTAGTCTAAAATGCTAAATCGAATCACCAGAAATTGCCATTTGTGTCAATAAAAACCCAGACATCCAAAAAGCAGCCCAGCCTAGCGGTACGCCTGGAATCTAGGTCAGATTCCAAACCCACACACAAGCACAAGGTTTTCTGAGCTTAGAGATTTTGTTTGAGGTCATCTTTTGATCAACCGGTAAAAGAGAAAAATGGAGGAATATGCAGCCATCAGGTGTTAAAGTTAGATGTAAAAAGCTTAGGTTTTCTTTGAAATTAATGTTAAATGCTCAAATAAAGCAGTTTTATCATGGATAGTGAAAGTATTCAGGACCCTTTAATTGTTATAGAAAACTGCACTTAATTACTTCTTAAGCACTTGTATCTGCATAAAGTTGCATTACATTGCATACGTCATCATTTAAATCCATTACCTACGTATAAATATGAGTCAAATTTGCATTGCATATGTCTTTGTCCTCTGCTTTGTTAATCATGAATGAAAAATCTAAATTAATCCAAAAAGTGCAATTCTGGCTTACTCACCATATAGCTACTTATTAAACAAAATATGTATTATAGGACATAAATACAATAAAATAATAGGTCCTCAGGGTAGTATAAATTATTACCAAAGTCAACAGAATGACTCCACTGAAATGAGCTGTCTGACCCAATGACAGCTGCTGTGACAGGCCTCAGCAGCTATAAGACAACATAAAAAAAGTATGTTTTAGTACTAGAAAACCTACTTACAAATGTTCTTTTTAAAACTCATCTAGATTAATAAGCACTGATTTGACTGCTTAAGTGATGATCAAACATTAAACCTGTTTTCTGGTGACTAGAAAATTCCCACCGAAAGATCTGAGCTGGTTGTCTTAAATGTAAATGCACATTAGCTAATATATGTAATGAATATCTCTGTTCAACGGCACTGTTTCATTTAGGTTCATCTGAAGTCAAGTTAATAAAAGGCTTCTTTAATTAAATGCAGCTTTCCATGTTCTGCTTCAAATTGAACAGTCAGATGAATATATAGAGGCATTGCTCTGCTCAACTCAAAAAGTCATTACACCCTTTTTTCAGATACCAGTCACAGACACAGAAAAGGATCAGAGTACCTGTGTCATGAAATTATCAATGAAATTGTGCTATATTGTGAAGAACCAGAAAAACCGTTTTCAACTGGACCTTCTTTGGTCACTTCTCAACTCTGTGACAAGCACACTGTCAAAAGCAGGTTCCAAGTTTTCAGGCGTGGAAAAAAAATGCACAACTGCAAATACTGTTGAATTCTGCACAATGGACAGATAGGCATCAGGCTGCTCAGTCGACATTTTAAAATAAGTACTGTGAACACAAAGCAGTCAGAACAAAATTAGGGCTTGGCTTTTGTGGGTGTGATGGAAGGTGTAGGCAGGGAATCTTGATCCTCCAACAGGCAAGTGGGGATTACACATTTACATTGCCCGTCTTGTTTGATTATACTTGACATTAGCACAGTGCTTTAAAGTACATAAAGACAGATGGTCTGCCCTGTATTTTACAGAAAAGTAGGTAATACCTATAGAACAGGAGTAGCCATAAAAGACAAGAGGTAGCAAGCAATGGAAAGCTAATGCATTCATGGCAAAGTCTGGTGAAGTGATTAAAAATTGTATTATCTCATGAGCTGGATTCTGTGCCCTGCAGAAGAGATAAGAAGGATACATCAATTCCACAAGTACCTATGAAATCCATAGTCAATCACAGAGGCCTCTGATGGGAAAGCTTGAACATTTGTATGCCAGCATTGGAAATTAGATCGCTGGAGGCTTCTCCGTTCATTCAGCACCTGCTTCAACCATGCTGCCTACTCCATGCTTCTCACCACTGTCCTAGAGCAGGCCGTATGAAGACTCTGCCTTGGAGCAAAATGCAGTGCTCCCTTTGCACGTCATGGGTTTAGGGGAGAGCAATGATGCTATTGCACAGCAACTGCCTTCCTTCCAGCGCAACCGTATGCTGTTCGTCTTCTCTGAGAGACTCCTGGCTGCTGCTATTCCCATGCCATTCTTCATTCCCAAAAAATGTTGAGATTTTTTCTTCTGACTGTGCTCTAACATAATGCCCATGTAATAACATTTCCTGTAAGCACGTTAGAGAGCAGATATATATGTTGACAGTAAATAGCAAATGAACAAAATTGTTCCTCCATCACAGACTCAGAGTTTAATTAGACACTGAAGTCAATCGGTACATATCAACATGCTAAGCAGAAAGATCACATGTAGCAACTACACATAGGCATGCACGCTTAGGGACGGCCCTCCTGCAAAGACAGGTTTGTGCAATCTGTGACGGGAAAGCCTGGATTTTGAGGATGCATCAGCCCAGCACCAGAAGCCACAGTACATTGCTCCTGCAGCGATGAGAAGTGCAGTGCTCACCCAGCCCACATAGAGAGCAGCTCCTAGTTCTCGTTTCAGTGGCATAGGAACTTTTGGATCATAGAAGTCACGAATGATGCTACCTCCAGTCCAGGACACGGGGATCAGAACGAGGGTGCCCGTCAGGAGAAAGGCAACTCCAGCTCCCAGTATGAAGATACTGATGCCCTGGGGATCCTCCTTGGTCCTGTGAGTGTACTTCACACCAACAATGGCCAACAAAAAGGAAATGATTGACAGGATCACTGCAATGCACATGAGGGCTCTGAATGCCTCCAAGGGTGGGGGGAGAGCCAGGACAGAGTCGTAGAATTTGCACTGCAGCCTGATGCCCAGCTGACTGACGCAGTCCATCCACAGTCCTTCCCAGATTGTCTCGAACACCACGATGTTGCCATCAATGTAGGCAGAAACTCTCCACTGCGGCATAACTGTGGCTGCCAAAGTCCCGACCATGCCGACACCTCCGAATATTAGACCAGTGATTTGTAACATACAGCAAGCCATGCTTCTTCTGAAGAAGACACCTCAAGCAAGGTGGCCTACAAAGTCTTCCAAAATCACTTTTTCATAGAAGAAATATAAAGTATGAGAGGGAATATTTTCTCTGGTAGTCTCCTCATACAGCAAGTTGTTGGATTTTTTTTAAAAGCAGCTTGCTCCAGTCTGAGGTTCAGACAGGTGGAAATCCATTTCTGACTGGCTAGAAGGACCTGCTATTTATTTGCTTTGAAATCCCCTCTGACTGCAGCGCCTACCCATCAAGCATAACAAGTTTCCAGCCAATGGGAAACTAGGAGGGGTGTGTCATAGTTGATTTTACTGCTTCTCATAGTGTGTTTGTAGTGATGCTATAATTAAGTGTCAGGGATTCAATTAAAGGTACGTAATTGCAGGGCTAATAATTTCTTGACTGCAAGATTGCAACTATGTTGAAATTTAGTATAGAAAATCTGAACTTCCATCTATTAAAACATTATGTAAAATAGGTCGTTACAGTTGTTCTTATGACAAAAGCTAAACTTGGAGTGGGACTTACTTTCTAAGTGTTACAGCCCTAGGAAAACATCTGATTTTTTTTTTTTTTTAAATCAAGCTAGGAGGTACTTGGTATAGCTCTTTAATGTAGATTCCTCATTTTGATCAAATACAAAAGTATAATCATGATATTAGACAGGTACAGGAAAGTCAAGTATTCCAATCAACATCAAAGCTTTACTCCACCAGCTGCATAATTCACAAGTATGACAAAGAAAATAGCTGGCAAGAGTTTCACAGCTTCTGCTTTTGAATCCACGAGTAAGGTCTCTGTTAGGAAATAATCCTCTATGAGACTCTCTCTCCATTGGAAGGATACTGTTATCATTATGTTCCATACTAATAATCTTCTCCAGGTAACATTAGGAGGGGTTGGGGGCAATTGTCTAATATGTAAAGGACAATGCACCTCGAAAGAAGTCAGAGATCCCTCCCACAAGCATGTATCTCAGCCTGCACAGATAGCTACAAGCCTGGACAAAAATGCACGCCAAAGACTGATTTGCCTTGGGCAAGTTAGGAATAACTGCTGCACTATTGCTTTTTTACTTTCTTCTCCATACCTTGAGATAATAGTATATGATGACAACTCATGGGTGGTGTTGAAATTGATGTATTTCTGGTTACTCCAGCTCTTTGAACCAATGGGGCTAGTAAAAAAAAAAAAAGTGTTGGCCCGCTAAAGACAATGAAGGCCCCTAGAAGTGCTGTCGAAGAAAGACATATTCTTCAATTGCTTGTGGGTTGCAGTGTTGTGGGCTCTGTGTGTTTGGAAATATCAGACATTGCCTTTGATGGTATTAAGTTAGTTACAGCCTTAGGTGCCCACACAACATATTCAAAGCAAAAAGCTAAAATCCATGAAAAGTTAATTGCCCATCTGAACCACTCACAGCCCACAAAATCCCCTCCTTCCTCCAGTTACTAACTGGAAGGAAGTAGTGCCAGATAATGCAAGTTATATAGTATAATGTTACATGTCCGTGTGGAAAATACTCCCAAGGAATCTGGGCAATTCATTTTTGCGTTCAAGTCTGCTAGCAGGTATCTGGTGAGATAAAACGTCTTCAGCCGAGATGTGAAATGTAACCTTTAGAAACTAAATACATTATCAGATTTGGTCTTATAGAGAGATGAATATTGAATCACTCTTCTGCAGACATAAAAAAAGAATCCCGTGATGCAGAAAAGTTAAGGCACTTTGCTCGATGCCATGAGGAAAGAGGTGGTAGAGATGAAATCAGAAGTCACAGACGGTTACCTTTCTAAAAGAAACTCCTTTCTCTTGCAGGAGACCGCTCCCTTAGAAGACTGCGAATAAGACCTGTGCTATTTAACTTGAGTAGTCTCCATTCACCTTGTAGGACTTTTTTTTTTACCTCTGAATTCTCATGATTCGTTATTTTAACTTCAGAAAATAAATTAACTTATTATGGAAAAGCCCTCTCAAAACTAGCATTTAAATGTCATTTTTTCAACAGAAAAATTCTTTGTGCAACATTTTCAGGCAGCCAGCTCTTAAAGGTATACACAGCTGGAGAACAGACCGTGCCTAATGCCCTGAATCTCTCTATCTGACTGCTTTATCTAGCAGGATTGCTCTGAAATAATTTTTCCTTACATGACTCTGGGAGGGTCAGCCATTGAGGTCATGCATAAAATTGCGCTCTGTAACAGTCAGGGCTTGGTTTCTATAGAAGATGAACGGCTCACAGAAATACTATTAAAATGCATCATATGCTGGTTGTGTAGCAATACATCCAGAGAGCGCTAAATGATCGAGTGGTTTTTTTGATCTTTAATCCGAAGAAGTACCTATGGTGAGTGACATCCAGTGTAGGTGTAGGCGTAAGAGAGGAACACCCAGGCTACGCTGCTGCGTGTGCTGTCCAGTGGCAGGATTGTTCTTGTTATTGAAACCTCAGGGGAAGGAAGCAGGAAAGGAAAACCAATAAATGGCAGTTTTGAAACTCAAAGATAAATTTCAGAAATGAAAACGAGCTACAGGAGACAGGTTGAAAAAAAAAATAATCAAGAAACACTACCAATATCTTGGAAATTCGTGAGGACTGGAAAATCTCATCACTCTCTTAAATGTCAATGAGTCCCTGGCTTTGCTAATCACTGGAAGAATTACCTTTTGCAGAAATTCCTGTGTTTGAATCAGCCTAGAGGGAGCTCTTACGCCCTTGTAAGATGGAGGGTTGTACCTCCGTTTAAAGGCTCACCTCACCTCTCAGAAAGAAATGCTTAGTTGACTGAGTTAGTTCAAAATCACTCTGAACAGCAGACAGCTCTTCAAGCAGAAATTAAATACATGCTTACATAGTGGACATGGCAGATATACAATGGCTTTAGCGTCAGGTGAAAAGAAATAAAAGGAAAACCCCATTTAAATCTGACTAGACTTTAGAAGTCTCTTCCTTCTGTGTATCATCTGTTATGCTATTCGGATGCTTACCTGCCTCAAGAGGAGAATACCTGTTCTTATGCAAACATGTCCACCCCAAAATTTGCCTTCAAAGAGGAAAATAGGCAACTGAGGAAGCACGTAGCCTTTACACCTAATCTTTCCCCGGATCTCTGTTCAGATTTACATTTTCTCTTCCCTTCAAATCAGGATGTTCATTTGAATCTTTTCCTGGGGCAGTGTCTTCTGTTCCCTCCCTAGCTTTTAAAATGCTGATGCCCCTTGAAAAGGAGGAAGTGGAGCATCTCCAGTTCACATGATTAACAGAACTTGTCAATGATCCCCAGTGCTTAATTAATTATAGGCATCAATAACCTAAACACTTAATTGCCTCCCAGAAAGCAGGTTTCATTCCTCTTTGTATATCTTCTGTGTACATTGAATTTTAGAGTCCTTATAGACACATACACATGCACCTATATATAGAGAAAGAGACTTTAATCTTGTACAAATGTACAACTATAACGCACAGGGTTCATTATGAGCTCTTGTCAAGAATAGATAGGTTGGTTATGCCACAGGCCAATGAGCTAAATTTAAGGTTCAGTAACATTTTTGGAGCAGGCAAATATGCATATTTATCAAAAGCACACTTTAGATTAGTGATTGCTAAGAGTTACAGTTAAGCCTCTCAGCCTCCCAGAGGCTGCGGTTATCTGGGGAGGCTGCAAAGCTGCCCAAGCACCTGCGGAGTCTGGCGGTGGGGAGTGCTGCAGGCTGCAGCTCTGCGGTCACTCTGCATCCCCTCCCCTTGGTCAGCGGTGCTGGGTGAAGCCACGCAGACCTGCGTCATCCTCTACATGTAAAATCTGCTTTAAGCAAACAAGTAGGGTTAGGATTGTCTACATCTGTTTTGGAAACACATGTGAATGGCATCAGTTTCCTCCTACTTGTGGCTTCCACTAGTCCATTCATTACATGCTGGGGTAATCACTTTGTTTTCAACTATTTACAAGGGCTGGTCAGTGAAATCATTGTGGAGTTAACCATTCCATTACTTTCTATGGTATTTTGATTGACTACTGTACTTTGAGCCTATTGATGAGGCAAAAGGTTACTTTCATTCTGTTTTAATTCAGAAGAAAATGGACTGAAGTCAACAGACGCCTTTTTATTTGTGCTAACTTTAATATTGCTGCCTGCGCAAACATTAAAAGATGAAGGCACATCTCCTTCCCCCTCTCTTCAAGCGTGGCACGTTTTGTAGTGAGAGGAACATCTGCTCAGTGTAGCTTAGAGAGGGATTTCCCCCAGACACATAACAGGCAGTGTACTTGGGCGCTGACCTCTAACTCTAGCTTTGAGGCAACCCATGACTGGCAGTTGAATTGAAAAGAACTAATATTTATTTTCCGTCATCTTCCTCAGCATGCCTGAAATTCACAGCCTGACAAAACTGCCAAACTCTTAATGATATTCCATGTCTGAGGAAGCCTGTCCCCTGGACACTGTGAATGAACTCGAGTTCAGTGTAATAAAACCCTACAGTAATAAAATATTAAATACTCCTTTGAGTATTTAATCCATCTAAACTGCTTCAGGCTTTTACAAGGTATTTGTCACCTCAATACTTACGTACAGGGAGCAGCCATCCTAATAGAAACAGAACCTGCCAGAAAATATGCTATCTTATTTCGCTGTTTAATGACAGGACGTCAAAGCATTCCTCTAGAAAATATTTGGGGGGCATTTGATTGCACAGTTCACATTAAGCTGTTGGAAATATAACAGTGGCAAATTCCCGAGGCAGTATTGATTGTTTTCATAAAAGCTAGCGGCAGGGTACACAGTTAGGCTATTACGGGATGAAGCACAGGGGAACTCCTTTATTTACATGATTTACTATGATGGAATAAAAGACGATGAGAAGATATATTGCGGCAGTGATGGCCTAAAGATAGATGAGAGGTAAGGTTTGTAGAAAGAGGTAATAGCTTTTATTAGACTACCTGATACTGTTAGAAACAAGCTCTTAGGCTCAGAACCTCAAGAAAGATTGCTTTTGGAGCACAGCATTATTATGTATTATTATACACTCATGAACCAGCTTTCCTGTCACCAGTGTGGGTAACTAAACAAGTCTCAAGCTTTGAAGAACTGGGTTTTTTCCCCATCTTTCTCAATCATAATATAGGCGCCTCCCTGCCCAGTCCTGTCCCACTCACTTTTTGTCCTCTCCCAAACCGCACCTCCTGCATGTAACTAACTAACTGCACTGTTCATTTCCACCTCCAAGATGAACCCCAGCAGCACGAGCTCCACCACTACTCGCCTCAACCTTGTGTGCCCAATGACACCCCAAATCTGTTGTCTCAGCACACAGCAGGGTCACCCTCAATCCCCACACTCTCCCCTTTCTCCCCCTACCCAAATCCAGAGTCATTTACCGAACCTCTGTGCTGCTGTCCAGGATGTTCCGATACTCCTCTCCCTTAGAACCGGGATTCACCTCTCCCCTGGGACACCCTGGCTGACTTTCCCTGGCTGGCAAACTGGGCATCCCCTAGGAAGGAGCAGCACAGCCCCTGCCCGCTTGGCCTGCGTAGCTGGCAGAGCTCACCTCCCAATTTATCTCGGCTCCCTGTCAAACAGAAGGAGAGGAGAAGATACAGAGGAGAAGGGAAGCCCTGCCCAGACAACCAGCTGTTCCTGCACTCACACAAAATAACCTCTTCCTGGAAGCTGTAAATCTCTCTGGATGTCCAACAGAGCCAGTGCCAGCCAGCTCCAAGATGGACCCGCTGCTGGCCAAAGCCAAGCCCATCAGTGATGGTGGTAGAGCCTCTGTGGTAACGTATTTAAGAAAGGAAAAAAAAAAGGAGTGGCAGGTTTTTGCAGCCAGAGAGAGGAGTGAGAAGATGTGGGAGGAACAGCTCTGCAGACACCAAGGTCAGTGAAGAAGGACAGGGAGGAGGTGCTCCAGGCACCGGAGCAGAGATCCCCCTGCAGCCCCTGGAGAAGACCAAGGTGAGGCAGGCTGTCCCCCTGCAGCCCATGGAGGATGATGGTGGAGCAGATATCCACCTGCAGCCCATGGAGGACCCCACGCCAGAGCAGGTGGACCCAAAGGAGGCTGTGACCCCATGGGAAGCCCACGCTGGAGGAGGCTCCTGGCAGGACCTGTGGGCCCGTGGAGAGAGGAGCCCACACTGGAGCAGGTTTGCTGGCAGGACTTATGACCCCGTGGGGGACCCACGCCGGAGCAGTCTGCTCCTGAAGGTCTGCACCCCATGGAAGGGATCCATGTTGGAGCAGTTGGTGCAGAACTGCAGCCCATGGGAAGGACTCACGTTGGACAAGTTCATGGAGGGCTGTCTCCTGTGGGAGGGACCCCACACTGGAGCAAGGGAAGAGTATGAGGAGTCCTCCCCCTGAGGAGGAAGGAGCAGAGGAGACAACGTGTGATGAACTGACCACAACCCCCATTCCCCATCTCCCTGTGCAGCTGGGGGGAGGAGGTAAAGAAAATTGGGAGTGAAATTAAGCCCAGGAATAAGGTGGGTTTTAAGATTTGGTTTTATTTCTCATTATCCTACTCTGATTTGATTGGTAATAAATTAAATTAATTTTCCCCAAGTCGACCGTGTTTTGCCAGTGAAGGTAGCTGCTGAATGATGTCTCCTTTATCTCGACCCACGAGCCTTTTGTTGTATTTTCTCTCCCCTGTGCAGTTGAGGAGGGCAGTGATACAGTGGCTTTGGGGGGCACCTGGTGTTCAGCCAGGGTCAACCCACCACACACTTGCTCTCAGAACACTCTCTCCAGCATCGTGAATCGTAGCAGCTCCAAGGATGCACCACTCTCAGTATAATTCTGGGGCTGATGTGCCTCTGCACAGTGACAGCCCACAGCCTGCAAGGGCACAAATGATTCACCAGTGTGGGACACTGCTTCCCCTCGGGGACAGCCCAGTGCTGTTCCTAATTGCAGCATACTATGTAGTCAGTCAAAATATGAACTCCTTTGGCCATGATTAAGCAGTAGATGCTTTCATTCCAGATCTGAAATGTGTAGTTTAGCACAGAGTGCTCCTTCAGAAGGAGGAGGAATGTCTACTAACTATTCCTACCAACCATGTGTTTGGAGTTAATGGGCTGGAAGTTAGGGAAGGGGAAGGAAAAAACAAAAAACTGATATGTGCAGTCTGACTTAAAAAACAAGTATAAAATGGAGGAAGGAAAGGCCTCAGCAAATCTGGATGGTCACACTCAAAGAGTTGTGGTCAACGGCTCAATGTCCAAGTGGAGAATGGTGATGAGTGGTGTTCCTCAGGGGTCGGTACTGGGACCAGCACTGTTTAACATCTTTGTCAGCGACACGGACAGTGGGATCGAGTGCACCCTCAGCAAGTTTGCCGCAACACCAAGCTGTGTGGTGCAGTCGACACGCTGGAGGGAAGGGATGCCATCCAGAGGGACCTTGACAGGCTGGAGAGGTGGGCCCGTGCGAACCGTATGAAGTTCAACAAGGCCAAGTGCAAGGTCCTGCACGTGGGTCGGCGCAATCCCAAGCATGACTATAGGCTGGGCAAGGAATGGATTGAAAGCAGTCCTGAGGAGGACTTGGGGGTGTTGGGTGATGAAATGAGCCGGCAGTGTGTGCTTGCAGCCCAGAAAGCCAACCGTGTCCTGGGCTGCATCAAAAGCAGTGTGACCAGCAGGTCGAGGGAGGTGATCCTGCCCCTCTACTCCGCTCTTGTGAGACCCCACCTGGAGTACTGTGCCCAGCTCTGGGGGCCCCAGTACAGGAGAGACATGGAGCTGTTGGAGCGAGTCCAGAGGAGGGCCACGAAGCTGATCAGAGGGCTGGAGCACCTCTCCTCTGAGGACAGGCTGAGAGAGTTGGGGTTGTTCAGCCTGGAGAAGAGAAGGATCTGGGGAGACCTAATTGCGGCCTTCCAGTACCTGAAGGGGCCTACAGGAAAGATGGTGAGGGACTGTTTATGAGGGAGTGTAGTGACAGGTCAAGGGGTAATGGGTTTAAGCTGAAGGAGGGTTGATTTAGATTAGATGTTAGGAAGAAATTCTTTACTGTTAGAATGGTGACGCACTGGAACAGGTTGCCCAGAGAAGTTGTGGAGGCCCCCTCCCTGGAAGTGTTCAAGGCCAGGTTGGATGGGGCTTTGGGCAACATGGTCTAGTGGAGGGTGTCCCTGCCCATGGCAGGGGGGTTGGAACTAGATGGTCTTTAAGGTCCCTTCCAACCCAAACCATTCTATGATTCTATGATTCTGTGAAATCTGATGCCTTTATGTCAGAATGGAACAGGGCCCACTTGTGAGGCAGAAAACAGTATGTGAGGGATCGTTAAGATGAGAGGATCTGTATCTCTGTAGAAGACCATTGCCAATGAGGTGAAAGTGCCCGGAACATTGAGGGAGAACAACTGCTCTGATCCTGATCACATTATTCGTTATTAATTAGACTGAACGGCTTATGGACGTGAATGTGGATGAGGCTTAAAAATTCCTTAGGAAGTGTCTGGAATGTGAGCCCCATGGGGAAGGAAAGGAGAGACTTATAGGAGTAGGGTTGATACTCAACTGGATGAATAACTCCACAGAGAAGGTATTTGGTAGAACAGAAAAAGTAAACAAGCAGCAAAGAAAATATACCTAAGAGGTCAGAAAATGTAAGGGGAAAATGACACTCAATAAAAGTCAATCCAAATTAGGCTTTTCAAAAAACAGAATAATAAAAGGTGCTACAGGCAAACAAATAGAACAGTAAGGAAAAAGGCATGCTAGGCTGTATGAGTCTAAGAAAGGTAGTGAGCTCTCCTCTTCTGCAAATTTAACGAGGATATAGAAGAAGGAGAAAATGACAGAATTACAATACTGTATCCAAGGTAGATAAAAACCTCCAAATATTTGTGAGCACAAACTGAAGAAAGCGAGTAATTTCTACTGAAGGAAATTCAGCATGTGCAGTTCCAAACATGGTAGCAAGGACTGTTAGCATATGTGTCAAATCAGTGGTGATACTGTGTGTCTGGAGAACAGCGAAACTAAGGGAATGAGTGGGGAGGTGGAAAACCCAGTGCACAACTAGAACCCCGTTAGTCAGAATCTAATAGTATAAGAAGATTTAAAATCCATTACAAAGAAGAGAATAAATATCTGAAAGTAAATGGAAAGTTAAATGGAAAGTTAAAGGAAATACAGCATGGACTTCGCAAAAATATTCAGTTTTTGTTTGGTAACATTTTCTAGAAAATAAAAGTTGAGAAAATCTAATCCATTTGGACCTTACTAAAGCATCCGACACAGCAATGGGAAATTAACAGAGACACTGAAGGGACAGAGGAGAGTAAAAATAATGTAATGTGGATGCAGAATCTATGAGTGAGTAAAACAACAAAAAGATATATGGGAAGGAGTACTATCATGTTCCTATTTCCAGACATTGATTTCTGCTACTGTTGGAACCAAGGATTTGTCTGGGGTCTCATCTTACTGCCCTCAGGGATCTAGCAATAAAGGAGGAACTGCAGCAAGGAAATTTGCATTAGACACCCAGCTGGTCAATGTACTGTCAATGATTAAGTCCCACAGCGCAGGAAAGCTGGTGATCTTGAGGCCTGGAATAACAGAAGTGCAATGCATTTAACATACACAAGGTATTTGCTTGGTTTTATGAATCATTTACCCCATGCTATGATAACCTGCAATAAGCATATTCACTGTGCTCAGCAGTGGTGAGGCTTCCTCTGGGATTCTTTGTCCAGTTTGGGGCATCAAACTTAAAGAAAGAGGCGGAGCAGCCAAAAACAACCAGAAGAGGTAAACTAGTATGGGGAGAAATTTAGCGAGCATGCCAGTGAGGACAGAATTAGAGATGATTACGCTAAGCAAGAGAGGTTCAAGAGGTCAGATGGTAACAGTCCTGAAATATGGAAAAGGTTGCCTGCTTTAAAGGAAAACAGTAGTCAGTTTTCTATGCCTGCTGCTGATGGGACAAGAAATAAAGGAGCAGCCTTAGTCTGCAGTGGGGAGATTTAGTTTAAGCTTCATAAAAACCTTTTTTAATGAAAATTATAATTAAGTACTGAGATAGATTGCTAAGGACACTGCAGAGTAACCACCTCCAGAAGATTTTATTGAACAAACATCTCTCAGGAATAATTTTGGCATATTTATTCATTGAGAAGAGCAAAGGAGTAGTTAATAGATACACCTTTTTCTAGAGTGAACTCCACTCACTCTTCTCTTCCTATTTGTCCTCTTTGGCCTGATGTGGACCACCTCCCCCTGCTGAAAGGAACTGATGGTGCTGATGGGACTCTTGGCGGTACCGAGGTAAATTAGTTGTCATCAGCGTTCTCCTAATTTCTCAAGCAACACATATTTAGGACTGCCAATGGCCCACATCCCTTAGGTGTTGGTTCCTTGCTGAGACTTTGCAGGAAAGTATTGTGGCCACCAGCTCCACGGGGCAGTGGGATGAGTGGGGAGGCAGCATGGTTAGCAAGGGGTCAGCTTGCTTTGCTGCCTAGGGGATGGTCTGTGATAGAGTCACAGGCAAAGTCCAAGGGCTAGAAGAATCCAGAATGCAGAATGGAGGCGGGCGTTGGTTGAGGGGCTCAGTTCAGTGGCTCAACCCTGCTCTGCAAGGCAAGACTGGTGTAGTGGACATGCCTGTGCCAGGGCTGGAGTTACCCAGCACTGCTCTTCTTCCAGCTCAGCAGGAAAGGAGAGCTGTGCATCATGTCTCATGCTCAGAAAGCCCACTGTATCCACTGAGTGGGGTCAGAGTATGACCCTTGGTGTTGGGCTTCAGTCCTAGACAAGCCTGCTGCTTCGTTAAGCACAAAAATACCCTGGTACAAGAGGCTGGAAGTGGGGAGAGTATCTCCAAGCACAACTGTCCACTGGCCCTGGTCTCCTGCTGCTCTGTAGGCAACTGCCCCTGACAGTGGCAGCAGCAGATCTCCATACATCTCCAGGGTGATGCGGAAAGGCCATTCTTACATTTCAGTAATGAGCCTTCCTGGCTGTGAGGCCCAAGATATGGCTTCTCCTAAGGTCTCCCTGCTCCATTTTCTATTATTCTTCACTAGTCATGTTTGAGAGTTGAACAGAAAGCAAGCAGCCTACAGATAAACTCTCATATATGGGCACCATGTATATTCAAAAACATGGGAGAGTACAACACCTATTGAGGACTGCACCCTCAAGAGACAGACAAATCCATTACACACAGCTGGCCTTACTGGATTTGCAGATGTGCGATAACCTCATGTGTTAGATGACTCATCCTCATATAAAATTGCAAACCAGGAGCTCACACACACTCAGGCCCTGTTATGGCTCTGCCTTGCCTGCACAAAACAACTCCTGAAACCGTGGCTCTGCTGCCACCCATGAGTTTACCACCTCGCTGCCTAGCTCTAATGAGAGCAGTGCCTAGTAATGCTGGTTGGTGGCAGCTCTACCCTCTGGACCTCCACAACAGTTGCAGCAGCAGTGGGAGAATTTTGGAAGGGGCTCATTATAAATGAAAGCCCAGTTGCTCAGTCACGGAGCTGTGATTGAAATCTTGAACCTTCACTCATCTGAGTTAAACGAGCATTACGCTCCTCTGACCTGCCAGTTGCGCATTCATTTACACAGCACGGAGGGCACCAGGTGGACCTGGAAAGGCTCCACATCCATTTTACATTGCAGGAATGCATACAAGCACCCAATGTGCAGGGCAAAGGGGAACAAGCTAGACATCCTTGGTTTCATTTATGGAGGAAATGCTGCTTATTTCCTAAATAATTTCTCTGGTCTGTAAGCACGAAAATGGGTTCTAAATTACAGGATGCAAGATTTGAAAGTTTATTGCTTCAGGCAGTTGTTTTGAGCTTGGATATCCGCCCTTAGATGGGACCCTCTGCTCAGGCTGCTCAGGGTTTATTTAATGCACAAACGTGGGGGAGGCCAGCTCTGTTTAAAATGGAAGCTTGCATTTCAGCTCACTTGAAGATAAGGTATATGGGTGAGATACAATTTAAAGGAAATTGCTGGATGTGCCTGGAAGGTACTTAAAGGGGAACATGCATATGTTAAGAAGAAGGTGAACAGTTTGCAGCACATATAGGATTTCTAAGGGAGATTTTCAAAAACTTCGGGGTCCCACTCACAGTCCATTGCACTTGTGTTCCTGTTAGTTCTGTGGATAGTTTTGGAAGACTTCTTAGAGTGTCTTCTTTTGTTTGTACAACTAGATCAGTGTGTGCTTTACCAGGAACAGATAATACTACCCGATGTAGCAGCAGTGTTCGAGGTACACAGGGCTTTTACAGAGATGTCATGCTTATCTCACTTTTCACTGAGGCTTGCCTCAGACCTCTAGATGAATTCTGTATGAGTCACCCCGTGTTTTGACAGCAGAGATAACTGCAGTTCACTGGCCCATATACATGCGGGTTTCTGAGTAAGATCTTGTACCTACCTTTTAGAGGGATGAACCAGGCAGGTGACTTTATTATAGACATCCTTATAAACCCTGGTGTTGTAACTATGACTTCTGGCACAAAGTGCCACTAACAAGAAGTTTTGTCCTCCACATTCTGGCCCACCCCCCCAAAAAAAGAGACTAGTCTGGTGTATAAACATTAATAAAGGAATACAAAGGAAACACAGCCACACACTACTATATTACAGAAAGGTCATGCACTTTACACATATACATATGTAGAAATAATTTGCTTAAAAATAAGGAGGAAAAATAAAATTACATAACCAAGCACATCTTACTATGTATCTTACAAACACTGTGAGGAGAGTTCTGGGGCAGATTTTGGTTTCTTCTAGCCTGTTCAGAGTTGCATCTTATGAAGTAAAGAATTTTCTTCCAAACTTCCAAGTAGTAATAGTCCAAGGAATTCACTAGAGAACTACAGATCACATAATAAGCTTTCCATAAAATATTTAAAACAGTCAATGAAGCTCTAGAACAAGAATGTTGTTCTCCATTAAACACCACAAATTAACTTGTGTTCCTAGTTCAGTCAAAGGCAAAATTCCATTGATTTCTCTGGGTCTGAAGTTACAACTTATTCATTGGTTACAAAATTCTGTTAAAATATTACTACTATTGATTAATTTGGGTCATTTATTAAATTAATTTGTATGGAGCTATTTATTTGTCAGTAGACTTGATTTCTTTACATTGTTGTGTATCATAGGTGCACGATATTATTATTAAAAATATTGTTTAGCTTGTTTTAATGTGAACTGTGAGAAAATAATATCACTGTTTATGTTCTTTATGCCTATAAGCTTTTCTGGTGTGAGTGGGTCTCAGCAAAAATATCAGTCTGATTGTACAAAAGACCCTTATTTAAAAATATATATATCACAGAGTCCTGCGGCAAGTAACCAACACAGTGTTTGTGGTATGTGCAATATTGCAAAATGTTGTAAGCCGTGAGGAGTTTGCAAGGGAATACTGCTGCTTCTAAAAAGAAGGATGTGAATGAGTTTGACCTATATGGATTAGAAAAGAAATATTAACTTTCACCAAAAAGATGGTATTTATGATGAACATGGAGCTATGTTTATTCTCTGAAATAAGGGATATTTTTCATATATTTCAGCTTATCTTCCTCTGCTGAATAAATTCTTCATGTAACTTTCCATTAAACCTACAGTAAATCAATCCCTTAGTGAATGCTTTTCTTTTAAACCATTATTATCTTGTCCTTATTCACTGTTATCCCCTCTTTCCCAGGCAGGAAAAAAAAAAAAACAAAAAAAACCCCAGCTGCTTAACTTCCCTCTTCTTTGCCATAGGCCAGAATTTCATATCACAGTGGAACTTTAAGCCCTTTATTACTGTTTTACACATAAAATGCAACCCAAAGTGAAGCCACACAACCCAAAAGCTATTCCAACTTACTATTAAAATAATATTAAACATTCACCTTTCCATGCATTAAAATGGTCTGTGCTGCAGCATTAGCCACAGCAGAGCCCACTGCGGGTGACTCCAAAACGCAGCCCCAACAGCAGCAGTTACAGGCAGGAGGCAAAGGCAGCTTTCTAGCTGCCCTTTTGTGCAGAAGCCGAAATCCATCCAGACAGATTGAACGCTTCAAAAATAGGAAAAGGCAGGAGGCATCTAGACGTACTGACTTTTGGAATACGAGCTTTCCGTCTTCCTGTGCGAATCCTGGCTGTGAGTGGGGCACTGGGCTGGTGCGGAGTATCCGTAGCTTCTGGTTTTCTCACAGCAGCGGCAAAAAGAACAGAATATGGCTCCGGCAGCAACGAGGCAGAAGGCAGCTACCCAGCCCAGGTAGAGGGCCTCTCCAAGCTCCCTTTTCTGGGCAGTGTTGACCACGGGGTTGTAGAAGTCACTGATGATGGTGTTGGCAACCCAGCAGACTGGAACGAGCTCAACGGCACCTGAGAGGACGAAGAGGAGCCCAGCCGTCAGAATAATGTAGCCCTTGGCTTGCCAGCTGCTCTGCACGCACCGCGTGCACTTCATCCCAATAATGGCAACCATGAAAGCGAGGAACGAGAGCGCCGACCCAGCACACATCAGCCCTCGGGATGCCTGCAGGTCCGGCGAGAGGGCCAGCACGGAGTCATAGACCTTGCACTGCATCCTGATGTTGGCTTGCCTGATGCAGTGCATCCACAGCCCTTCCCAAATGGTCTCAAACACAATGATGTTGTTCTCGATGAAGGCAGACACCCTCCACTGAGGCATGCCCGTGACGGCGAACGTCCCGATCATGCCAATGCCACCAACGAGCAGCCCAGCGATCTGCAAAGCACCACCGACCATGTCGCCTTTGCCAGGTGAGCACACCTCAGCAGGTTCCCTGAGCCAGGTGCACGCTGCTGGCAAAAAAATGAGCAGCTTTTTTCAAAAGTCGTCGTCCCTTGTACAAAGAAAGTTTCAGAGTCAGTCTGCACAACTTTAAATCAGCTTAAATCTGGCACACACTACCTGGGACTTGGCTGCGCCTTCATCGCCTTTGTAATTCCCTCGCCACCACTGACTCAAGGAGGCAAACTGAGCAATCAAGTGGAACAACTTTCCAAAGCAAGAGAAAGGATGGGGAGGGGTGGGGGTGTAAACCAGCAAGACCCAGTTAGGACAAATGTACCTTCTGAGAAAAATGCTTTGCATTGAAGTCACTTATTATTATGAAGTCCAACCCAAACCATTCTATGATTCTATGATTTTAAAAAATAAAAATTAAAAAAAAAAAAAAGCAAGCCCTGCCCTTAACTCTAGCTGTTGTCTACAGGTTTGGCTGTGCTAAGGAAATGGACTGGTCTCCGCAGGGAGACTTAGGTGTGCGCTGGTGCAGTTACCGAAGCTGTTGCACTGAGCAAGTGAGAATATTCTGCCTCGGCTCGGCTCGGTGGCGAATTGCCAGGAGGAAAGCAGAGCTGCGCTCCCTGCCACAGGCCCTCTGCTCCCAAAAGTACTTTTGTTCTGAAGCTTGAAGGAGAGTACTGCAGTGACGGGATCGGGGAACAAAGCAAATCAAAAAGATAAAGTAACTCTGAACCTGAAACAGTTCTGCAGAGGATAATCAAAGCTGCAAAAGACCATTTAAAAGGTAGAAAGAGACCTCAGTCCCACTAATACCTGTACACGTATATAGCTTTATATATTTTTGTTGCTCTACAGAGTGTTATGGGAATAGGCAGGCTTCTGGAGATATCCACATGCTTAAATGATTGCATAGCCAGGTCTACGGAATGGTAATTTAAGCTAGGTAGCAAATTGTTTTCCTGTGCAAAAGTGAACCCAGCAATTACCCTATGATGGAGTCTAGTGCAGTGGCTCCCCAAGTAAAGACCTATTAGAGCTATCCAGGTACAAACAAATACTTTAGAAGAGCATTATTTTAATTAAAAAACCCCAACAAAATTTAAACATAGTAATTATGGAGAGCAGGTGAACTGTTCATTCAAGAGTTCTTGAGTGATGCAGCAGACAATCCTGGAAAATGTCAGGTGAAGAAATTTGGGAAAGTCAGTGCAACAGAAACCACAGTCAAAAATCTAGGCAAAAAAACCCCCAACCAAACCACAGGCATGTAACAGCGGATTCTTTTTACAAATTCATATAGCTATGAATGTATGCATGAAATATTCAGCCTGATGTCTGCATGTGCCTTAACATGGAAAACAAAAAATTAGGCATAAATGAGAATTTTTTGTTATAAAGTAGTACTCTCTATATTAAGACAAAAACTAATTTGTTACACTGTAAAAGATCAGTTTAGGATATAATTAGCTGGATATTGAAATACTAGTCTCCTGCTATTCATTTGAACTTTCTTGCCTCTATTTCTTTTCTTGCCATTTATATATCTTCAAAACCAGAAAGTAAATGCAAAAAAAACAGAGCAGTGCAGTGCTAAATGTGCCAGCTTGTTGACATACCAAAGATAGAGAAAAGATAAAAGTCCCACTTACATATAGTATTTTATGGGGTGCGTGGGGGGGGGGAGGGGGGTGTGTAAAACTATGGTTACGAGGCAAGGGAAAGTAAAAAGCACTCCACACATCTTTCCATATTCAGTTTGGCTTTCACATCCACCTGCTTTTCCAACCTTTGCAGCAGGCTGCTGCTTATAAAGACATGCTAAAAGGATGAAGGCAGGTAACCTCTTGTTCTGTTTCTGGTCCCTTGAGCCCTGATTTGTGGCCAGGCAACTTTCCATTATTGCGCTTTTGGTTTTGTTTATCTCTCTGAAATCAAACCTGCTGGCCGCATGCCTTTCCTGATCCAAAGGCACTGAGAGCAGAGGCTTGCCCTGAAAAGTGCAGTTAGTCTAATGGCAGCTCCAAAAGCATTTGAAGGGGTAAGTCAAGCAGCAGTCTGGTTTTCTGGGTTTGCTCCTACTGCTGTAGCGCTCAGCGGTGTCTGATCCCGCTGCAACCACGCTGCCTGCTCTGCGTTTCTCCTGCCACGCATTTGTATTTGCAGTCTTGGCCCCCGCTTGCCATCAGTCAGCCCCCCTGGCAGCGCCAGCCCCTTTTGCCGTGCCTGTGAGCGGCCTCCTGGGCTAGGGACCATGGCTGCCGTGTGAGCTGAAGGCCCGTGTTGGTTTTGACTGCCCCTGGGCTTTATGCTCTGCAGCCCCATGCCCCGGCACCATGCTGCGCTCCTTGCCTCTGCTGGCCTGCCTGTGCAGGGGAGTGAGTGCTGCCCTCCTCCCAAAAGTGAGGTGCGAGGGGGGTAATAGCTCTCCTCCTGCTGCAACCCCGGGTCTCCTGTGAAGGGTGTCATCTTCTGGCCAGCAATACAGGGTGACTTGATTCTCTTAGGCAGAATGCATTCATTCCCAATGCATTAATTTGGTGTGCTGGTTTTGGCTGGGATGGAGTTAATGTTCTTCATAGCGGCTGGTATGGGGCTGTGTTTTGGATTTGTGCTGAAAACAGTGCTGATAACACAGGGATGTTTTTGTTCCTGCTGAGCAGTGCTTACACAGAGCCAAGGCCTTTGCTGCTCCTCACCCCACCCCACCAGCGAGTAGGCTGGGGGTGCACAAGGAGTTGGGAGGGGACACAGCTGGGACAGCTGACCCCAACTGACCAAAGGGATATCCCATATCATATGACGTCATGCTCAGCATATAAGGGGCTGGGGGAAGAAGAGGAAGGGGGGGACATTTGGAGTGATGGCATTTGTCTTCCCAAGTAACCGTTATGCGTGATGGAGCCCTGCTTTCCTGGGGATGGCTGAACACCTGCCTGCCCATGGGAAGTGGGGAATGAATTCCTTGTCTTGCTTTGCTTGTGCGCACGGCTTTTGCTTTACCTATCAAACTGTCTGTATCTCAACCCGCGAGTTTTCTCACTTTCATTCTTCCAATTCTCTCCCCATCCCGCTGTGCGGGGAGTGAGTGGCTGCGTGGGGCTTGGCTGTCAGCCGGGGTTAAACCATGACATCTGGAGAGACCACGCTAACTCTTCCTGTATCGATGTTGGAACTGTGTAGACTGCTATAGCATGAGAGAGTCTGGATCTTTGTAACCAAAATCACAATATGCTGCTTTGTGTGCTGCAAACTACTGCCGTTATACAGACCCATAAGTGCTGGGGTTTGGCTACAGGACTTTGGGAAAACTAAGCGGGGAAAATTTCTTGGATGACCAGATTCATAGAATCACGGAATAATTCAAGTTAGAGGGAGCCTCTGGATGTCATCTAATCCAACCCATGCTTGAAGCTGTGCCCTTCAAAGTCACGAGGCTAAGAACCCAATCAAGGTCCATTTCAGTCATCAAAAATGTACTGAAGATTTCTTGTGGGAAGAGGGTGGTTAAATCCTGTTTCTCCGAGGGTGAGACGAGGAGGATTTTGATGAGAGGCTATAAATGCACTTCTCTGCTAAAATGGATTTGGCATATTAAATATATAATAATGTAATCATCATTGCATGGCTTTGCAGCCCCATGGTTGCCACTCAAACAGCAAAGAAAAGGTACCAGCCTATAGCAGAACAAATAAACAAGGGCTTTAATAACACATCGGTAAGTAAACACAAATGTGATACAAGCAGCAGGACTGATTTTTCTCAGAGACTACTGAAGTTCTAATTTACAGGACATGGAAAATAATTAGCTGAGCAAATATAATTTAACCACATTATTGATTAATTTACAAAACCATTAAAGCTCCCATATAAATTCATGGTAAGATTGTGTCTGCGTCCAGGATTCAGTATTTGCACATGCTTGGAAGGATTAAATTTTAGTGGCTTATCTTGCTTAAAACCATTTTCAGAAGGAAACGTGGGGAAATCTTATTTAGCATTATGGATTGCATCTGCTTGTTTACAATTAAAACACAGGAAGGGGGCAAGTCAAGAATCTCATTATTCATTCTTCTCTGTATTCAAACATACCATTTCATTACAGGGAAATATCAGAAATACCTGTGACTAGCTAATCATATTTCACTGTTGGCCACAAGATCCTATTATTTTGTTATAAAACAAATATGCATATACATAATTTAACTTTCCTTTCATTTCTTTTTCCTTTTCCTTTTCCTTTTTTCTTCCCACTATGTTAAGGAATTAATATCCTTAAAGTCAGTGTCACACTTCTCTGTCTGACCTGTGTATTTCCCTGCTGCGTGTTCCCCATTCTGCCCTCGTCCCCTTTCTCCTCTCCAGAGCGGGTGACTAAGTCAGCTGCAGGCACCCGTTGTTCTGTATTCCTGATGAATAATGTGGACCCAAAGCAACTACAGCACTGCCTGAGCAGAAATTACGTAACATTTTGGGACTGGGCTTGGTTGGTCTGTCTGTTAGCTTCAAACAGGGCCCCACGGTCGGGACGTTCTGCTTCCCTGTCTCTTTGACACTTTGGTAGCACCTTTCTCCAGTGAATCCCCTTGTGTGAGAGCAAGAAGGGATTTCTCACCCTTCTTACCTGGCTTTTCTTCTGAATGCTGCTCGCAGTTTGGGGAGGAGGTGAGGTGAGGAGATAACCCTGTGATTAGCTCAGCTGCCACTTAGCACCATTTCTCACGGCTTCTCTGGGAGCCCACTGCTTCCCAGCAGGGAACTACAGCCCCCAAGTCCCTGTCATCCCCCATTTACAGCCACTAAAGGTGTTTTGAAATAAAATACACCAAGAAAATATGTTTTAAGCATAATGTCCTTCCTCTTCCTGAGCATATAGCATTTTTTAATTCCAGAGTTGTGATGTGCTAACGAGAAATCACTGATGCTGAGGGGGAGGTGGGGAGAGGAGGAAGAAGTGATTGCTCAACACCTCCAGAAGTCTTACCCTGCATCAGTAGCACATTGAAACGAATCCTGATTATTGATGCTCTTATGGAAAAACAGAGGACTGTTGATGTCAGACAAGTTGTTCAGCATTTTCTTTCTTGGAAGGCTATTATTACTGTGTCAGTGGATGTGTGCTGCTCTATGGCTCGCCCCAGGTATACCGTAACCTGGCACTTATTTTTCTGCAAGATCTTTTACCTAATGTGGCAGAACATGAAAAGCCAGTTCAACATATCTAGTGCAAGCAGAAAGAATCACATACGTTTATAATCAGCTTCACTGAAGAGGCACTTCTTTCCAATTGAGGTAGCTTTTACTCCTGTACCTTCTCTCTCCATCACTTACCGCTAACAAGACACCATTGTCTAGATGGCAAAAGGGACAATGACAGAAGTGCAAAAAAATAGTAATCCTTGGATAGCAATGTGACAGCATTGCAGAAAATCTTTTTTGCCTAATATCCCAAATAACTTTACACATTTGCTACTCTTGTTCCCCACGCTTTAAACCCATATATAAAATCCATGACAATGTGATGATGTTCCCCTTGGATTAACATGCGGTGCAGAAATTTCAATTTCCCTGCTTTTAACTTCTGTTTGCTTTGTGAAGTGTTCATGCAGAAAATTTCCCTAACTTGGTACAGGGACACACAGTTCAAAAATAGGATTTCTGAAGATACCCAGAGGCTAAAGAGTGTCAGAGGCAATATCTTCTATGCTATCTGCCTCTGTACACCTTTAGAGATAGCTGAAGCCTCACGAAGAGCTGGATACAAAGAACTGACCTATTATGTTGCTGAATCTTTGTAAGAATTAATAGCAGACAAGGCTATGCTAAAGGAAGGGATGGAAAGCTATCCACTTGGCAGCTTGAGAAACGGACTAGGCAAAGTTCATAGGCAGATGCCAAGGAATCGTTCTGCAACAGGACAGATTCACCCTGAAGAGGCCGTAGGACATTTCTGGTCCCAGACTCCAGCGTTTGGTGTGCGGGTTGTCCCTGCGAGCTAGAAAGGGTCATATAGAATCATAGAATCATTGCATCGGGAAGCTGACTTCTGACGTTGGATACCTAGTTTACACTCACTGAAACTCATTGCCCCTCTGCTGTGAAATGAGTAGGAATATGAAGTATTTCGTATAACGCTGCTTTCTTCTGCACGCAGAAAGAAACGTGATCACTAATATGAAGGTCTGAGGTGAATATACTTCTTCATTGTTTTAGAAAAACTTCCGTGATTGATGTGTTAGAAAGAACATTTAAATCTCAGTTTATCCCAGTCAGGTGGTTGCCTCAGTAGCATTCTCTAGCATCTCCTGCAATTAGCCTACAATTTACAGATGCCAGACCTTCTTTAAAATGAAATGTTGCCTAAGCTGATTTGATTAAAAGTTTTACATCTCCGGACAAAACCTATCATTTGTGGCATTTCTGCTCCAACCCAGTTGAAGCCTCACCATATTACATTTAATTTTCTTTTAGAAAAGTTCCCCAGGCTTTTATTTTTAGCATTCCTAACATTCCTGCTGTGAAGGGCTGCCCATCCTGAATCATAAGACTTTCACGAGTGTGACATGATAGTTCATTAAAGATAAAAACAATTGGCCAATGCTTGGCTACTGTTATACCCTGGAAGCCTCCATGGCTGTGGCAGGATTTCACAGGTGAAAATGAGAGCAAAACTTCAGTTTTACCTGCTTGCCTGGAATCTATATAAAGAGTTTAGCAGAGAAAATGCTTAGAGGAGATAAGGATTGTTTTCAATTCAATTAATAATATTTAATATTTTGGTGTAATAAGATCATTGTGGTGATAATGTATATATTGTAGAAACAGTCTGGCATTTTTGAGGCATACGAGTAAAATTGCAGTTATTTGTAGTAACCTAAGGGGAAGGAATGAAAGGGGGACTCGGACAAGCAAACCCACAAATTCAAAATATATCCTGAGTGAAGTTAGAACAAGACTGAAGGGGGTGTGTGGTTTCTTTAGCACAGCAGTTCATCTGCAATCCACAGAATGGGCACATGTACGCTTTAGAGGTAACGCTGCGGTGTCAAGACCTTCCACGAATACAAACAGCATGTATTTCTTTCTTCTGGTTTTCTGTCTTCTTGATAGGCTTTCCCACTCTTTTTCTTTATTTTTCTTTTTTATTCGTGTTTGAAAAAAATCCGGGCTTGTTTCCAACAAGCTTTTGCCTCTGCAATAGCTTACCTAGCTTTAGCACTAATGGATTTTTGTGGACGAGCAAAATAACATCTTCAAAACCAGAGCATCACAGCCTGGCATGATTTCTGGAAAAAGAACAGACAAATGGGTAACACAACAAATATCCTCAAGCAGGCCAAAAGAAGCTGTAGAGTTTTAGTCTTTGCGTGGCGATTGCTGTAATGGAGTACACATTTTGTGCCAGAAGCCAGCAGCTGGCAGGTTTTCGGAGTGCTCCCACAAATCTTTCGAAGCACAGCCCGGCACTGCTGGCGTCGCCGCTCCTCTCCGCAGCTGTGCCTGCGCTCTCTTCGGCCTCAGATGCAGCAGCAGTGACTCGGACCCAAACCTTACCTCTCCTTGTGTGCTAAGCCCACCCTGATGCCAGGCAGTGCTGCAGTGTTAATAAGCCCTTCCCTATTCAGGCTCCACAGTGCGTTTTTGACAGTAAGAGAGATGACGTAAACAACAGGCAAGCTGCTTTACAAAGAAAGCCCCTTGAGCCTGCGCTCACGTTGCAGAGCATGGAGTCCACTGCTATGAAGCGTGTGCTAGTTGCAATCGCTCACTAGCCACATCTCATAAATCGCCCTGAACTCTGGGATGAGAGAGATGACGGAGGCAACTGCTGCTTGCAAACGTTTTTCACTCGCTGCCTACCCTGGCCAGGGTCCCGCGTTCCAGAGGCAGGAAGGAAGGAGCTTCTTCCACGCACAAGAACACATCACCTGCAAAAATAAAAGGGCAGCAACCATTTGCTTTCTTTTGTGCGGACACAACACAGTCAGGAGATAGTCCAGCTCAGGAATCCAGGCTTAGGTACTTTTATGAGAGCACAGCTGGGGTTGTTGTGAGTGCTGGCCTAGAGGAACAAACTTAGACTCATACTCTAAATACTCTTTATTTGTGGGTCCACCCCTCCCCAAAGGCACTTTCCAAAGTTCAAAGGGGACAAAGCTTTCTCCTTGTAAATATCATAATTGTCAGTGGCGCTGTAAAAAAAAAAAAAGGGCATCTAAAGCAGGTATATATAACTAGGAAGCTTTTAAAAATTGAAGGAAGGATCAAAATATCATATAAAGCGGGATTTCAATGTTTTCTCCTTTAGCCACTTTTTTTCCAATCTGATTGGGAATCCATACGTCCTAGTTTGCTTCTGGGTTAAAACTTTGTCCTTCATTGCAAATTCTCCTTGCTTGTTGGCTTCCCACTGCTGCATCCATTAGTAACATGGGACAAGTGTAGACAATATTCTCATAGGCCAGGTTTTCCCATGGTGGACCCCTCCCGAATCCTGTAGGGGATCCACTTCTGGAGTAACAGCCCACTTATACTGCTAAAACTCTTCAAGATCAAGGCAAAGTGTTCCAGTTGCAATGCTATTCACAGATCAATACGCTGTTAAAGTAGTTGGGGTGCTGCACAATAAATCTTCATAAATTTACCATGAAATATCTACATGACTAAGTGAAGCACACTCTAGATGAAACAGATGAGTGGAGGCAAGAAGAAGGAAGAACTTTCTTGACATTTCAGTATTATTCATAGTATTTAACTAAACATACAGGAAATTTTCTGAAAGATATTTTAGCCAAAGTGATTATCATATTCAAAGCAAAGTTGTTTGCTCACCAAAAAGCATAAAAGAAAAAGAAAGTTAAAAAAAAAGTAAGATGTAGTTTGGGGCTGGCAGCACAGCTGGAATCAAAGACAGAGAAGAGAAGGAAAAGGCGGCATTGGGAGAGGCTGAAGTGTGCTGGGCTGTTAGTTTTTTCACTTGAACCACAGTGGGAAATCATTGGCTTCAAGGGAGCTCCCCTCCTGGGGACTGCTTACAAGCCCTGGCTCCTTGGGAGATGCATCTCTTGGATTTCCATTCTTACCTGTCTGAACCCTTTTCTCTTTCTGAGAAAACTGCAGGTACGTACTCCAACTGCCCTTCACCTTGTGGTGGGTTGGCCCTGGCTGGGGGCCAGGTGCCCACCAGAGCCGCTCTCTCACTCCCCTCATTCACCAAACAGGGGAGAAAAAGTATAATGAAACGCTTGTAGGTCGAGATAAGGACAGGGAGAGATCACTCACTAGTTATCGTCACGAGCAAAACAGACTGAACTTAGAGAGGGAATTCATCTGATTTATTACCAAGCATAACAGAGTAGAGGAATGAGAAATAAAATCAACTCTTAAAACACCTCCCCCAACCCCTCCCATCTTCCCGGGCTCAACTTCACTCCTGGCTTCAACCTCCGCCCCCTCAGCGGCACAGGGGGACGGGGAATGGGGGTTACGGTCAGTTCATCACACAGTGTTTCTGCCGCTTCTTCATCCTCAGGGGGAGGACTCCTCTCATCATTCCCCTGCTCCAGCATGGAGTCCCTCTCACGGGAGACAGTCCTTCACGAAATTCTCCAATGTGAGTCCCTCCCACAGGAGACAGTCCTTCATGAACTGCTCCAGTGTGGGTCCCTCCCACGGGGTGCAGACCTTCAGGAGCAAACTGCTCCAGTGTGGGGTCCCCCACGGGGTCACAAGTCCTGCCAGCAAACCTGCCCTGGCGTGGGCTCCTCTCTCCATGGGTCCACCGGTCCTCCCAGGAACTTGCTCCAGCGTGGGCTTCCCATGGGCCACAGCCTCCTTCGGGTGCCTCCACCTGCTCCGGCGTGGGGTCCTCCACGGGCTGCAGGTGGAATCGCTACACCCCCTCATCCTTCCTCCATGGGCTGCAGGGGACAGCCTGCTTCACCATGGTCTTCACCACGGGCTGCAGGGGGATCTCTGCTCCGGCGCCTGGAGCACCTCCTGCCCCTCCTTCTGCACTGACCTCGGTGTCTGCAGAGTTTCTTACATCTTCTCACTCCTCTCTCCGGCTGCAAAAGCTCTCTCTAACTGTTTTTTTTTCCTTCTTAAATATGTTATCACAGAGGCGCTGATTGGCTTGGCCGTGGCCAGCTGCGGGTCCATCTTGGAGTTGGCTGGCATTGGCTCTGTCAGACACAGGGGGAGCTTCTAGCAGCTTCTCACAGAAACCACCCCTGTAGACCCACCCACCCACCCCCCTGCTACCAAAACCTTGCCACGCAAACCCAACACAACCTCACTTTTGCTTCAGTATACAAATCTTGCCCCCATGTCCCACAGATGTGGTGCTTAGGGACATGGTTTAGTAGTGAACTTGGCAGTGCTAGGTTAATGGTTGGATTTGGTGATCTTAAAGGTCTTTTCCAACCAAAACGATTCTATGATTCTCTGTGTGTACTGACTGCTTGATGTTGAGAGCTTTCCATCCCCCCATTCCCTGGTCTGGCTGCTCCTGTGTACCAAGGTGGAAAGGACACTCTGCCTGAGGCAAGAGTCTCTGCCCAAATTTGTCTTTGTTTCCTCCTGGTGTGAGTCAGACCTATGATGTTACAAAGCATCTATGAGCAGCACTTTAGCAATGCAGAATGCGTCTGCACATTTGGTGATGGTTTTTATATTTGTTTGCAGCCTTCCCAACTGTGTCTTTTAGATCACCACCTTCTCTCAGATTTGTGCTAAAAGCTTATGCCAGCAAACTCACATTTGAATTTGGTCTATTAAAATGTAAACCATCAGATGGCACATGTTCAGCTGGCACAACGCACTCTTACTTTCATGAAAGTACTGAATAAAAATACTTTTCAGAGATATAGCAATCATCCCAAAACATTATCAGTGCTATGACGTTGCATCTCCTCTGATAAGTTATATTTATCCTCATTGGGAAAATGTTCAATTTTCTCCAACATTTCTTTGCTCAGCTTTGTGACCTGTTCTGCCAGAGTGCGAGATTGGGATGCACACATGGAATGCAAGAAGAGCCGGCGCAATTTTTTCAAGGACAATATTTTTCAATCCAAGCAGGGTTTGGCTTTTAACAACAACATATGCTGCAGCAAATGTTCTTTTCTGTCAATGTAATTCATTATCAGATGAAATTTCCAAATGAAATATTTAAACAATGACAGAAATCCTGAATATTTAATTTAGAAGTCTCACCAGTGAAAGAAAGTTTAAAAAGAAGTTGTTAAATAAAAAGCCAGCATTTTTCTCCATGTGATCTATTTAAAAAGCCAAAACCTCTCTGCATGCGGAAAGAAGTATTATTGAATTGAGTTTTATATGAAAATTCCCATGAAAAACAAAAAAATAAATTTTTAAAAAGGAAGTAATGTAAAAAATATATATTTCTCTGTCTATTTCCCAGAGATACCCTTTTTTCAAAAAGGGGTAAGCAATTTGCCACACACAGTGCTTTCCCCCTTCTCACACATATGCATGCACACAAACACACAAACATATGTTCTTTTTCCTTTAGAAAGGCAGACTGTCTCTTGGTTATGTCTGCTAAAGGAACAGGAAAGCAGTAACACAGTGCCACAGCCATGTCCCTGCCTTGCACAGCAGACCTGACTGAGAAAACAACTGCCTTAGGCCTGAAACTATGGACCATTTATCTAATCCTGAGCCTCCAGTACGTGCATGCATCTCCTGGGCTATAAGCAGAAGGGAAAAAAAAAGGAGCATTAATCTGTGCCCTGCCCCTAGCACAGGACTGTGGAGAAGTTACAGACTGAGCCTTTGCTTGGTTTCAGCCACCCAGAGCCATCTGCAGCCACAGAGTATTCTTTCTTCAGTATTAAGAAGGTGTAAGTCAGGAAAGGAAGACAAGAGACCAGCATGGATAAGTCGCGACCTGCTGGTGAAACTGAAGGGCAAGAAGGAAATGCACAGGCAGTGGAAGCAGGGACAGGTATCCCAGGAAGAGTATAGGGATGCTGCCCAGTTGTGTAGGGATGGGGTCAGGAAGGCCAAGGTGCAGCTGGAGCTGAATTTGGCAAGGGATGCAAAGAATAATAATAAAGGCTTCTACAAGTATGTCAGCCAGAAAAGGAAGGACAAAGAAAGTGTACCCTCCCGATGAACAAAACTGGCAAACAGACAAGGAGAAGGCTGAGTTAACAACTTTTTTGCCTGTCTTCATAGAATCATAGAATAGTTTGGGTTGGAAGGGACCTTTAAAGGTCATCTAGTCCAACCTCCTCTGCAATAAGCAGGGACATCTTCAACTAGATCAGGTTGCTCAGAGCCCTGTCCAATCTGACGTTGAATGTTTCCAGGGATGGGGCATCAACCACCTCTCTCGGCAACCTGTTCCAGTGTTTCACCACCCTCATTGTAACAAATTTCTTCCTTATATCTAGTCTAAATCTATTTTATTTTAAAACCATTACCCCTTGTCGTATCAAAACAGGCCCTACTAAAATGTTTGTCCCCTTTAAGTACTGAAAGGCCACAATAAGGTCTCCCTGGAGCCTTCTCTTCTCCAGGCTGAACAAACCCAACTCTCTCAACCTTTCTTCATAGGAGAGGTGTTCCATCCCTATGATAATTTTTGTGGACTTCCTCTAGACCCACTCCAACAGGCCCATGTCTTTCCTGTGCTGAGGGCTCCAAAGCTGGATGCAGTACTCTAGGTGGGGTCTCACCAGAGTGGAGTAGAGGGCAATCTCTCTTCCCATACCTCTCAAGTGAATGAACTTCAAGACAAGGACTGGGGGAACAAAGTCCCTCCCACTGTAAGAGAAGATCAGGTTTGTGATCACTTGAAGAACCCGAACGTACGTAAGTCTATGGGACTTGACGAAATACATCTCAGAGTCCTGAGGCAATTGGCTGATGTAGCTGCCAAGCCACTCTCCATGATATTTGAAGTCATGTCAAGTCCACAGTGACTGGAAAAAGCGGAACATTGCACCCATTTTTTATAATGGTAGAAAGGAGGACCCTGGGAACTACCGACCTGTCAGCCTCACCTCTGTGCCTGGGAAGATCATGGAACCGATCCTCCTAGAAGCTATGCTAAGGCACTTAGAGAGCAGGGAGGTGATTTGAGACAGCCAGCATGGCTTCACCAAGGGCAAGTCCTGCCTGAACAACCTCGTGGCCTTGTGTGATGGAGTGACTATATCATTGGACAAGGCAAGAGCTACAGATGTCATTTATCTAGACTTCTGTAAGACCTTTGACACAGTCCCCCACAATGTCTTTCTTTTGGAAAGATGTGGATTTGATAAGTGGACTGTTCGGTGGATGAGGAATTGGTTGGATGGTCACATCCAGAGGATAGTGGTCAAGCTCAATGTCCTGATAGAGATCTGTGACAAATGGTGTCCCTCAGGGGTCCATATTGGGATCAGTACTGTTTAACATCTGCATCAATGGCAGAGACAGTGGGATTGAGTGCACACCCAGCAAGTTTGCAGATGACACCAAGCTGAGTGTTGTGGTTGACACTCCTGAGGGACAGGATGCCATCTAGGGGGACCTGGACAAGCTCAAGAAGTGGGCCCATATGAACCTCATGAGTTCAACAAGGCCGGGTGCAAGATGACCTTTAAAGGTCCCTTCCAACCCAAACTGTTCTATGATTCTATGATTATTCTGAATATTTTCAATTAAGTATAAAGCCAAAAGGAGGAAAAAAAATCTATTAAAAATAAATGCTTTGAATATATGTCCAGTCTATCTCTTCAATAGCCCAAGTGAGAATAAGCAGTAGAATTTCAGTTAGAGTATTGAATACTGTGTTACTGATCAGTTATTACAAAATTTCTCCAATACCAAGTGCCATATGGGATCCTGCTCCCACTCATCTTGAAGACATATGCAAAACTCCCATTGCCCTATTTTAGTGCAAGCAGTCTCAGTTTCCAAAGAAAAGTAAAACAAGAGGCCTCTCACATTCTGACCAGAGGACAGGCTGGATCTTTTTTGTCCTTGCACAACTTGCCTGGCTACTGTGGACCCACATGGAAACAAGTGCAACAGTGACATGTGAGGACATCTCTTTGAGCCCACCTGGGAAGAGTACACCGATGTTGTCACCCAGGGAGCACACAGAGAGGGGAGGCATTCCATCCTCTCCAGCCCCCTGGACTCCTGCACTTGAATGCCCAAGGACTGCAGGGTTGTGTGGAAGTGACCTCCAGCATAATGCCAGGGCAAGCAGGAGCTTCCTCCAACATAGATGATGAACCCATACCAAGAGCCATCCAAGTGGATGCTTCACGTATCTATGCCTCCATGTCATGATTTAACCCCAGCCAGCAACTAAGCACCATGCAGCTGCTTGCACACTCCTTCCCCCACAATGGAATGGAGAGGAGAACCAAAAAAAAGTAAAACTCATGGGTTGAGATAAAGACACTTTAATAGGACAGCAAGGGATGAGATAATAGTAATAATAACAACAACAATAAAAATAAAAAATAATATACAAAACAAGTGATGCACAATGCAATTGCTCACCACCTGTTGATCAATGCCCAGCCCATCCCCAAGCATCAATCACACCCCGAGCCAGCTTCCCCCAAGCTTATATATGGAGCATGACATCATACGGTATGGAATATCCCTTTGGCCAGTTTTGGTCGGCTGTCCTGGCTGCCCCTCCCAACTTCTTGTGCACCACCAGTCTCCTCACTGGCGAGGCAGTATGAGAAATTGAAAAGTCCTTGTCTTGGTAAACATCGCTTAGCAACAACCAAAACATCAGTGTGTTATCAACACCATTCTCATCCCAAATCCAAAACCCAGCACTATACTAGCTACTAGGAAGAAAATTAACTCTATCCTAGCCAAAACCAGGACACTCCAGATGAAGAGAAAAGCCACCAGGACATATGAATCAAGTGCTCTGCCATCCCGTCCCTGCTGAAGAGGAGCACCACAGGTAGATGTTGGTGATAGCCAGATGCAGTTGCAGCTTTGCAGATGCCTACAGAAGCTATTTCAGCCCCAGTACAGTGATACTCTGGTGCTCACACCAACTTAAAGAGCGAAGGGCTTAATACACCCTTGAGCAATATAATTTTGATAGAGTGGACATATACCAACCAATGTCTCAGAAGATGAAGGTAGAGGATTTCTGAATCCATCAGCTGCTGTCCCAGGAGCGTTGCTGCCCTCAGTCCTGCCTGGATTCACTGCCTCTCTGCCAGCTGCTGTTTCTCTCCCCTCCCAACCAGGCATACAAGAGTGAGGCCTTATATTATCACCCCAGGTCTGGTGTTAGGATATATCTCCACTACGCACCACACCACAGCACAGAGCCAATGGAGCTCCAGATTAGGTTGGGTGTCCTAACAGCTCCAGGTGAGCTGATTTCTGTTGTGACTCGGCTGCTTCCTCTGCTGAGCACACAAAATTATCTCCGTGCAGTCTGTCAATTTGCAGGCTACGCACATGCTTCAGGACATGTGCCCCTTCATATCTACTGATAGATAAACAGAAGACCCCGTACAGTATTGCAGGATTTAATTAATATGATATTTCTCGTACCCAAATTCTTAAGTCCACCCTTGAAAACATGTAGGGCAAGGGAGCTGTGTAAGGCTGTAGTCAGTGATAGGTTACCCCTTCTAATCAATATCAAAACATAAAAATACAGTTTATAGGCATAAATGGTCCCGTAAATGTGCAGTTCAGCAATATTTAAGTGATGGCAATCTGTTCAGCTGCTTTACACAGTTCTCACCCTAGTAGCATCTAAACATCTTCCAGTTTATGGCTGTAATGTAAGGTACCCCTCAATTAAGCGTGACGATACCTAGCACTTGTCAACAGAACTTGTCAGCTGCTAAGCACATTACAATTATTAATTAGGTTTTACGATACTCATCAGATGTAGATTGCTAAGTACAGTATGGTTATCACTGTTCAGTGACGAAAAGCCACTAATGCAGTTACAGCTGTCCAGCCATCAGAAAATTATGTATGTGGTTCACGCCTCAAAATTTCAGTGTTCTGTTACATCGCGGTTATCATCCTTTTCAAGGATCGAGAAGTCTCTTTTCTTCTGTGCTTTCCTGAAATACATACCTGCACTGTCAGCATTTCCAGCTCATTTTCCTTTCCCGTTAAATCATCAGCAATTTAGAAGCCATTAGGATATAAAAATTGCTTTCTGGCTGCCTGGTCGCTGAACACGCTGGTGAAACAGACTTTCAAGCCTGTACACAGAGGTAGGGAGTAGGGCCCTGCTACTCTCAAAAGCTTCTGCTAATTCAGGTTCAAAATACTACATGGTGTCTTTAAATCAGAGCTAGTGGCTGGTGAGCTCCCTCCTTACGGACATAAAGAGTAGGAGGGCATATGTCTGGAGGCAATAGCTAGCATCTCTTAAGAAAACTAATGGGCCAAAAAGTCTGCACACAAGTCAGCCCACAAATGTGCAGCGTAACCCACTGGGACGTGCACTTCAGTAACAGTCAAGTTGTTTTTGAATAAGGCACCCAACAGGGCAAGCGTCGAGCAACTCAAACCATTCAGGGCAAGATCAAAGGCATCGCTTGATTCCTGCCTTTCTGCACAAAGGCAGTGGTGGAATCCATTATGGATTGGGCTTTTTTTTTGTTTCCATTTCTTCGGGTTTTGGGGCAAAAGGGGAAAAAAATCTTAAGAACTATGTGCTGAAATGGCTCCAGGTTTGGAATATCTCCCCTATTCTGACTGTTGCAAGGCACCCAGCAGCTTCAGGACAATGCCAGGTTGTACGTTGCATCATTTAGAGAAGTCAACCTTGAAAAGAGAGAAGTCTTTACTTTTATCTAAGACAGAAAAGGGTTGCCTTACAATCCCAAAGATGTGAGACTGAAGAGCATGCCTGCAGCAGCGATTTAAGCCAGCCTTTTGCCTTTGCTCTACAGGGACCTGGAAGGGCTCATGCAGTCCCTTACAGCTGTTCCTGGCGTCCCGCTGCAGCCTGAGCCTCCCGTACCGAGAGAGAAGGGGTTTGCTCGAGCCTGCGAGGACGGAGCTGAGACTCTTCTGCCAAGGAAGGGGCAGGGTGAAGTGAAGGGCAGAGCCATGAGAAAAGCCCGGCAGGGCAAGCTGGAGTCACCACGGGGCATTTGGCCATTCCCACCACCCCACTGATGGCCACTAGCAGCTCTGTCAAGAACTGTCCTCCAGTCAAAATATCCAGTGCTCTTTCTGTGAACACCCAGGCAGTAAAACCAGTGCCAGTGGTTCCCCCTCCCCGCCGGCCTTCCCCACCGATGTCCTTCACCCGCAGCCAGGAGCTGCCCTGCGCCAGGGAGCGTGGCACACAGGTGTGCTCCGGGGCAACCAGCTCGGCGCCAGGCTCGCTTGGCTGAGCTGACGGGGCTCGGGACTTTGCGGGGTCTGATTAGAGAAAGTGCCACTGGCAATGGCAATGAACTGTCTTGCCAGCACAAATAATTAACCTGGTAAAAAACAAAACAAAACAAAACAAAACTGATAACTCAGTTACCAGGTTCAGACACTGTCTTTGGGAAAGATTGGCTTAAAACATGAGCAAATACTTAAGAGGGTCCACTCTGCGCCCACTGAACTATGTTGTGTACTCATGCCTGATAGTTTAAACAAGATTTTTGTGTCAGGTTTTTTGAATTTATTCTAGTTGATTGGATCTAAAACCTTTAATAACTGCACCCATTTGCACACAACCATTTAATGCCAAATAAATCTTCTATCAGGGCTCTTGCTCAGCTCTTGGAAGATGTTATGCTGTAGCTGCAAAAATTACTATTATCTTTAGAGTTGGACCATCAGAGTAGTGTCTTACAAATAAAAACACCTATGCCTTGGAATGTTACATCCCAAGTATTACAGCCATTTATTATCAAATAACAATTATAAGGTCATTTCTTCTGGCAACACTAACTAACAAATTCCATTGACATTATTAAAAAAAAAAGTACTATCTCTAAAATCACTTTCCTGAGCAGTTAAAAAAAAATTATGTACCTTTTGACCAAAAACTTTAGACAAAATCAATAGCCTTGGCTTCCATCCAGAAATTAAAGATGCAATAGGTAATGGCTGAAAAACATATTAAAAAGCTTCCTGGTCCCAGTGGCACTGAAGGCAAATTCTCATCTATCTTGGTCTTGGATTTCTACAATAAATGTGTGATACACGTGTTGTTAAACCAGAATTTGCCCTCTACAGGAAAGGAGTGCACAACTGTGACTCTATGTTCTTGTGAAAAACAAGCCAGGTCAGAATTGTTTGCAATGGTGCCTTCTGCAGCACTGTCCTTGCTAAGTGACAGACGCTGTTAGCTATAAGGAGACTAAGCAAACAAATGTGATCTAGAAGGATGAAGGGGAATGAGAAATATGGGGAAGAATTCAGTGCGATGACAAGCACATCTCTTTAGTTCTAATCCCTTCTCTTCCCTCCTCTGCAGTGTCCCAAATAATCCTTATCTAAATATTTTATTCTGAAACTATGTTGTCTCTTATCTTTTTACACCATGTTTTTGTATTTGATCTTAATCTTCTTCTATTTAGCTTGTTCCAGCCTCTGGCCTTTTCACATTTAAGGATTTTCTTTCTGCAGAAATTTCCCATTAGAAGTAGGGGGGGGGGAAAGTATTTCCGTGGGTAAATAAGCACTTAGGATCTAATGTTTTATGTAGGGGAAAAAAAAGATATGGACATTTTAGCATGAATTAATTTTCCTAAGAGTTAAAGACAAGTCACATAATTTTTTTCTTATAATGATATTTTCCATAGGATGAAGGCATGCTGAAGGCAGTGCAGTGAAATTACAGCAATTTACAACATTGCAGCGCATCAGATCTCCAGCCTGCTGTCTCAGGAGTGTGCCTCTAGCTCCCATAAACAGCTCTGGAGTTCTTTGGAGGAAACATTTACTTTATAATTTCATGACAAACTAGAAAGTCAACATCAGCTATAGTGTTGCTAAATTATTCCCCCCTCACAAAAGCAGCTGTGAAGGAACATTATCATTACAGATCTCAAACACACTTTTTTTTTTTTTTTGGTTACAAATTCTCATTTAATGTTGTCGATGGATATTAATTCTCATTAACCCAAAATACCACTGAATGTGCATTCAGTCATAAATTCTTCATAACACGATCAAGACTTCATATTTTCTATTGCCACTTGAGTTTCTTCTGGCAGCCGAGGAACTCCTTTTCGGAGCTGGAGTCTGAACATTGGTGGTAATTCATCGCTGTGCCATTTGGAGCAGAGGCAGAATCCTGGTTCTTGCGGTTTCCCCGCTCTGTTATAAGGCCATTGCCAGGAGACCCTGCATATCAAACCAGCTTTCCTTTTCCTCACATATTTCAGAGCAGGGAGTGGGATAAATAAACACAAGCATTAAAAACCCCCTTTGCCTTAGCAACTATGACCTTACCTTACCTTTACTCTGACCTTATCGTGCTACACAAAAAAGCTGGACTTGGAATATAGCTCCACTGCCAGAAAACTGCAACTATAGAGCATGTATGTTCCCCCTGGCTGCCACATGTAAGAACTGAAATGCAAGCACAGGCTTTAGTATGGGATGTGTAGGCTCAGCAGGGACCTCAGATTCAGTTTGGGAGCTCATGCTGAAGCCCAAGCCGCTGACGGGCCATTACTGCCATTACTTCTGCTAGCTAAGTAAAAAGTCGGGATGTGTCCTAGTGCTTTTATTTGAGTAGAGATAGCAGTTATTGTACAGAATTATCTGCAAAAGCTGCGCAAAATATTTACAGTGAGTGATGAGTCCTCGGCCTTATGTTTCCAGGAACTTGGCCTCAGGTCTACAGGCTTCATAATTATAAGAGAAATCTCCTCCCACTTAGCCACCCTCACACCATGCTGCCTGAAGTTTTCTAAACCCAGATAGCAAATGAAGACACAGGGGTCAGGCATAGCTAAGAGAGAAAAAAAAAATCTGCTGTAATGAATTCAGCCTGGATATTTATTTTTTTGTCCTCTTGTTAAACACCCAAACAAACCCACACAGGATGTTTGCTTCCAACCAATGCAGACTGCGGGGTTTAATTAGCTGAAAGCTCCACAAATTGAGCCCTGCTGAGTTTGCAGCGCTGCGGTTATAACCCAAGTTTTAAAGGAGACAAAAATGGCCGTAGGATATCTAATTATGTCCTGGATCAAAGTGAAATGGTGAACACCTGAGTTCAGGTGATAATATCATCAATTTTTTTTAGATGCAACGAAAACTGTCCTTGTTGTTCTAGGGTCTCTTTGAACTGCTGAAGCGTTGCACTCCTGGAGAGAAGCACAAACATGCCACTAACATAGAAGTAAGCATCAAGCATATTCAAGGTGAGACAGTGTGTCACATTCCTAAGACTTTTATGGTTGCTTTTTAAAAAATATGCAATATCTTGGCAAACTCAGTTAACAGTTGTCATTGTTTTCCTTTCTTGTATGAAAAACGAATATAAAAGTCTCAGAAATAGTGACACTGCATGAATAGTCTGTTTTAATAAGCAGATGTTCATGTTTTCAAATGTGGCTTGTAGGACTTAACGTCTCCTCTTTAGAGTTAGTAACATGGTTATTTTTACCAGTCTGTTCTTACAACACAGTCACATACGGTTCAGGGCAGGAGCGCAGTGCTGATCCTTCATGAATATGATGGTCTTGCGTCATCGCCTAGGACAGAAAAGACAAAATGAGCCAACCCCACAGCATTGCTCTTCCTGAAGCCAGACCTTGCAGGTAAGCCTACCCCCAGGAATCGTTCCCTTTGCTCGCTGGTGGCCTTGCTCTCTTCTCGCTACAAAACGGCCTCAAATTTCCCTGTGTCCCTCTCTGCGGTCCCGGGTGCTTTGTTGCCCTGTCCCTCCCAATGGTGCGTTGGGCTGAAGCCACAAGTGCAAAGGCTGTTGCTTCGGGAAAGCTCTCTGGAAACAGTCCTTTCCCAGAAAAGACGACTCCCAAAGTCTGTCTCAGAAGAGGCATGCTGCTTTGTTTATTTGTTTTGGCTTCTCCTGGCTTGGTTCCTCGGGGGTCCGGCTTATAGGCTCTTAGCTCTTGGGAATCCAGCTGTCTCCTGATTACAATGCTGGCTGTCCTCCTAATTTCCCAACGCACTATTTATCCTCTCTCTGCTGCTTTGGACAGCATCACCCGCTCCACAGTTTGTTTTGCGCAGAGGTTCAGTACATGGAAGGAGAAATTCCCACCTGCACCCTGAAAGAGCTACTCTGGGAGCTCCTGCCCCCCCAGTACCCACAATGTCACCTCTTACTGCCATTGTCACCCTTTTACTTTGTGTGCTTACTGCTTACTTTAATTATCATTTCTTATGCTTTATCTTTTAAATAGCCTTGATTTGAGAAAAACTTTTTTATCTCAGCCAAAGGTTGGAAAGGATCACTTACAAAGCTAAGGTAAGAACTGAGGAGTCCCTAGATTTCAGCCCTGGGGTATAACCTGACTGAATAATCTCTAAGTGAAAGGTAGCTCAAGAGTTTGAGGCTAATTCCCATCTGTGTATGTCACAAATTTTAACGCAGACTCTCATGGAAGGTTGATGCATGACTACAGCACTGCATCGTGCCAGCTATTGCTAGATTTGCTTCAGTGAAATCATTTAATTTGTATTGATGTAGGTTTGGCATAACATAAAGGAAAATTAGCTACATGATGGCTGATGTTCTGGTCAGTACCGTGATTTTTTAATAAAGTCTGGTTTGATGAATTGATGCCAGCAACAACCTATCCTTTATTTCAGGATTTGTCTTCCAGTGCTTTGCATTTTGAGCGCTCATAGCTATTTGTGCCAACTACATGTCACTTCTGTCCTGTCATCATTTCACACCCACTTTGCATAAAAGTCAGCAGCTAGACAGAGGGATGGCAGGGAAGAACAGCCCCTTTGAAAACAGCCTCCATGCCTGTTCCCCTGACACCACCAGGCTGAAGGTCCTGGGTGACTGAAGTCTGGGGGCAGGGGGAGAGGTGGGATGGTCCCTTCTCCATCTTCGTCCTTCCTATACCTGTAGGACCAGCAGCCCTGGAGACAGCAGAGGGGCTCCCCTCCCCATCTTCCTGGAAAGCCTTCGCTCTCCAAAGGGACCTTAACCAAAGCCCAGCCAAAGGCATCGAGCTGTGTCCACCCTGTGAGCATCCAGCAAAGGTCGTAGCGGGACAGAGAGGAAATCAGCGTGTCACGCGGCAGCAGGTTCTGGTTTAGGCTATAAATGCTGAAGCCATGAGAAGAAAAGTGCCTCCCTGTGGAGCAGCGCAGGGCTGTGCACGGGCCCAGGCTACGCGGAGCATCGTGCGTCAAACGCCACTTACCAAAGCCGCCAGGAGAGGTTGTCTTTCAAGGAGCAGCTGCGAGGTGGAATAAAGGTGTACGTACACTGGGAAGTTAAAAACAACTCCGAGCCTAATGACTGTTTTAGTGGTGACCTGGAGCCCACACGAAAGCAGGAAAAGCACGCTGAATGTGCTCTCTGGTTGATTACCACCCATTGTCTAAAATAAAGCAAGTCAAAAAGATTGTAAAACCCTGCTGCGGTCTCAGGGACCAACTCTGTCAAACAAATAATTCTGCTGCTTGTTGTTAACATGTCCCAGAAATGTGAAACAAAAGGTACAAACGATATGTTGCTCCCCTCTCTAATTTTAGACGCGGTTCTGCAGGCAAGATGTTCCTTACCGCAAATTCATTACAAAGCAGCAACAATAGAGAGGCAAAGCAAAATAAAAACTCCGCATCTCTCTAGGGAAGTACAATCCATTTCTAACCTTTTCTTTTTGGGTTTGGGTTTTTTTTTTTTGCTTTTGTGTAAACAACCGGCATCAGAGGGTAAGCAGACATAACAGAACTACGGTGCTGTTGCCAAGCCGTGGTTAAAAAGAAAGGCTGATGTGAGGTTACGCTGTTCTCCAGTTCACTGTGCAAGAGAGGGAAAGAATGACAGCAGAGGTGGGAAGAACTACCATTGCTTTCATAAAAGATGGACAATTGGTTCTCTGAGTTATGGAAAGATCCAGCTTAAATAGAATAATTAGCACAGAATGGAAATGGAAGTTTCTTTCATAACAAATAGCAATTACTGAGGACGCCTGACTTTAGAAGGGAATGTGAGTGTGTAATGAATAGGGAACTGCGGAGCGGATGTACAGAGAGCAATTCAATCAGCCCAGGGATATAAGGGGCCGTGGTCAGCTCCAGTTGGCATGGTGGAATATAAAACACATGTATTAAAATATCAATAAAGGAAACAATGAAGCCATTCAAAATATAGGCTAAGAGTTAGTCACTGTGTATTTCTCCAGACTGCATGGTGCTGCCAAATCAAAACCTATTCATTCCATTCACCTAGGAAGTCAAAACGAAAGGAAATGAGTTGTCCATATACTGGAAATACAGGAAGGCCCGAAGTCCTCCATAAGGATGATAGTCACCCAAAATTGCCCAGCCCTCCAGGGACATGGTGGGCAGGGGGGAGCCAGATACGATGCAGCTTCTATACCTGCAACAGAAAAGAACAAAAAGAAAAAAAAGATTTATCACTTGAGAAAAATTAGAAATGCAGGAATTTCTAAGGAAAGCAGAGAAAAAATGGCAGTGAGGGGAGGCAAGGACACAGGCAGGAAGGAAGCAAGGCTTTGCAGAAAGGGAGGAGGGGGTTAAATCTTCAGGGGAAGAGCAGAATAAGGAAGAAAGCAGCAAAAACCAGAGTCCCACAGAAGGGGAGAAGGAGGAGGGTGGCGCCCTCAAATGTTCCAAAATCCTGACAATGTGAATTAGTCTTGCCCTGAGATTTTTGGACTTGGTCCATCTGTCTCTTAATAGTGATCAGCTATATATCATCTTCAAGCACCTGCAGAAACATTAATCCTAACACCAGTCTTAGGTAGATTTGTACTGTTATTGTCCTCACCTATAAATAGGACTGCAGAAAGATGAGAAATGAGACCAGGCAGAAGGTCTTAAACTGTGTCTAAACAAGGTGTCAAGTGGTGTTTTAATTCATGTCAGGCAACCCTGGGGGATTTCTGCACCTTTTTTCCCAGTATGAACAAGTCCAGGCAAGCCATACTTTCTCCTCTGTCTTCTCAGCATAAACTGACATATAGACCAAAATTGCAACTAATAGCTGAGGAGGAGGGATCAGCCTTTATAATATAAAGGTAAAGAGAGAACTTAATGAATGAGTATCAATCTGAGTGAGGGCAAATAACAAAGAGGAGAAAGGAATGTTGCTGCGGAGCCAGGGGTGTGTGACACGGGGCTACTGTGGACCAGATCATATGCAAGGAAAGGGGAATTAGGAGCTGTCCCTCAATTGCAGAGGAACATCTTTGCAATTCAAGGCCCGCTGTAATATTGTTTGTGCAGGAGCTGCTGATGAGGAAGACTGACTTCCCTGCTTGCAGCTGAGACGTGGGCAGCAGCGGAACTCACACTTTCATACAAATATTTCACTGAATTTCCCCCAAGTGCTTTTAATATCTCATCGTTTTCATTGTGAGTTGATTTGATTTTCTTTTAGTGCCACCAGCTGCTCCACACACAAAAACAGTTGTCTGTGAACTTCAAAGTTTAACAATGATTTTCACTGCAGTTTCATGCCAGGGTTCCTATAGGAGAAGATGGAGAAGGGAAAGTAGCATGTTAGGGACACACTTCTCTTCCATCTGTCCTGGAAAGGTCCTCTTCAGGTACAATGCATTCTTCTGCATGCGTAACTATGGGCATAATCCATCAGACCACAGGTCCACCTAGTCAACTGTCCTGTTTCCAAAGCGGCTAGTGGCTAAGTGATGTAGTTGTATAACGGTGTGCCAAGTGTTACCCTTCCCCAGCATATTTCCAGAGGTTCCCCTCATGCAATTTTCAGCTTGGAGTCTTTTCAGTATTTTTGTATTTAATAGCCCTCAATGGATTTTCCTCCCAAATCATTTGTGCAATAACACTTTGAGCCAATGTAACCAGCTATAAGGCTGTGCAGCTCACAGTCCCACATCTGAACTGCACCCTATGTGAAGGATTGTCTCCTTCTGCAGAGAGCTCCAGGGACGTCTCTCTCATTTGGGCCCTCCTAGCTCTTTTGTTGGAAGTCAGTAAACAACCATTCCCTGTTCACCCTCTCCTCATCACTAGCGATTTAATGCACCTCTCCCACATCCCATTGTTGTCATTTCTTTCCCAACACAGAGAATCATTGCTCATACAGAAACTATTCCATACATACAATTAGCCTTTTTGTCCTTCTCTGTATTTTTATGTGTCAGCTGCATCCCCTCTGAACGGAGAGGGCCAGATGTGAATACACATTTAGGATGCAGGCACAGCATGAGTTTGTGTGATCACGACATGCTGCTTTCTGTTTTGATCTTCACGCCTTCCCTAATAATTCCTAATTTTCAGTGTGTTAGTCCGATTAATAGCAAGCACTGTGATGATGTTTTCACACAACTATTAGAAACCTAAGACCTCATTCTGGTGAGGTATCAATCACCTTAGAGGCCAATATTTTATATGTGAAATTAGGATTGTTTTTCCCATGTACACCGCTTCATGTTTCCCTACAATGAATTTCACTGACCACTTCATCATCTCATCATTCACTCTTATAATGTCCTTCTGTGGTTCTCACAATCAGCCTTGCATTCACTGCAGTGAATAACTTAGTATGATCAGTGAATAGTCACCTCATTTTTTCCATTTTGAGATCATTTAGGAACACATTGAACAGCACGAGCTCGCCACACAAAACCCCGCAGGACTCCATTCATGACCTTCTTCCACTGTGAAAGCTGACCATTCATTTTTGCCTTCTGTTTCCTTTTAATTATCCGTGCCTAGACCTTCCTCCTTACCCGTGGCTGTTCACTGCCGCAACAGCTGATGGTGAGGGACCTTGTAAAAACAATCTTAGAAAGTTATCAATTAAATAAATCACCCTTACCTATGTGCTCGTAAATAAAAATGTGTAAGTAGATGTGGTTTTTAAGTCTTCTTGGATGTGAAGCCACATGCCAAGGCAGTGAAATTTTTAGCAGTGATACACCAAATGTCAACAGCAAAGTTCTGCCTGTCCTCACATGTGCAGCTTTATAGCGGAATAATTCCGTAACTGAAGAACAAATCCCTGATCTTCGGCAAGGTTTATGCTGGTCTGGGAACTTCCAAAGAGCTGCTTTGTTAAGAAACACAAGGATAAACTGTGAAATAACTGGGAACAGGTGGTGTAACCTGCAAATAAAAGAAGATTTTATGCCAAAGTCGATATTTGGTATTTCAGTTTGAATTTGGCACTCCTATTTCACAAAACATTCTATCTTTGCAGATATTTAAATATACATATATCACAGCCTTCTTACTGCACTGAGAGTGGTTCATTCATTTTTTAATGAACTGATTGTTTTTATTAGTTTAATAAAACTATTGTAAAGTCTGGGTTCATGTATTTTAATCAGCTACCTCTTTTTATCCAACTTTGGGCAAATCGCAAGTGAAAGTTCTCTAGAGTACATAAGAAGACGATCTGAACCGGTGATTTGTGGTCCCAGCACTTTGAGGATTTTAAAGCCAGTAGCTCACAAACTCTACGGCCCAGCTTCTACCCAGTACTGAAAGAGTGGAAAATAAGCTTTTCTGCTTCTTCCAATACCAACTGGCTGACACATTGTGAGTGAACCAGGCACTGACCTGAACTAGCTGAATAAACTAAAATGAAAAAATAATCCCTCTACTGTCAGAAAAGACTACTGTTGTCAGTATTTATTTGGCACCTCAGCGAGTCAGTAACCATCCACTAGCTCAGCAGTCTGCCTTTTGCTTAAAACATTGGCACGAAAAATATGCTACTTTATATTATTGCCTTATAATGTAGTCTGATATTGTGAAATAAATTTTTAAAATATTCCTTAAACTTCACCTTGCCACTGAATTTTAAATTGTGTCTCAAAGAAAGAAACAGTTAAATTTAAGGAATCATTTTTTGCAGTAGACATCAAATTATATCTACTGTGAAATCTCTAATATCGCATGCCGAGAGGATAAATCTTGCAATTGTGTGGGGCAAGTTTCAGAGGTATGAAAACTTTTTGCAAAGCAGGAGAAGACGAAGGAGCACAAAAAGCTTTTAAAATTAATCCACAGAAAATGAGCCGCCTCTGATGGCGCGGTAGCTCTGCATCCCCAGGACTGCCATCCCGGACTGTACAGTAAGAGGCTTCTGCAGGGTGGGAAACATCGCAGAGAAGATGATTTGGTGAAGCAACGCATCTCCTCCCCTCCAAGCAAACGGCTTGGCAGCCAGTCCGACCCCATGGCTGCCAGCGCGGCACGTGCGGCTGAGGAACAGGGTTGGACCACAACACGACCCATCAGATGCAACCGGGGTGGGCTCGCACGTGTCAAAAGGGCGCTTGCCTCCACCACTCCTGCTGTTGAGGTTCTTGCTATGTCCAGCAAAACTGGAATAAAACTGTTGTAGTAAGTAGTAACAGACAAGCGTATAAACATTACAGAAAACACAGAGAGTTGCTTCTGACTGCTTATTTCGGGCCAGAGAACATTTTAAAAATATTCTTGCTTTAAATGAGTACTGGGCAAGACCAGCAGAGGTGATGACTGGGCATGGAGCGCTCTCAGAGAACTTTAACAACGTGCTGTGTCTTATGGTTCTCCATCACGGTATTTAAATATTTTATCTCTTTCCTGCACTCAGGATTATGTATTAGGAGAAGGAAGGAAGGATCTGGAAGATTGTTTTCCTGTGTTCTTGTTAAGCTTCTCTCTCTCAAGCCTGATGCCCATATGGCCTGTTAATAATGCAGCACTATAATTTAACACGGTTTGCTTTCAAATAAATCCTAAAGTAAGCATGGTCCAAGATAATGCTCACTTAATATGAAGTGCATGGCCCAAAGGGAACCAACAAGCAAACCAGTCTATAAATGAGAAAAGATGGAGGAAAAATGGAAGCCATCCGAAGCACTTCAGAAGTCTGTATTATTATTATTATTATTAATAATAATAACAACAACTAATAATATTCTGTTGAGGTTTCATCCTGTCAGCTTAAATGAGAAAGGGTTAGATCTTAATACTCTTCTGCAGTTCCAGTGACTTCCAGTAAGGTGCAAAGTTTTAATCAGAGATATAGAGTGGGTTTTTTTAGAAAAAGCTTGTAATTTCATTCTAATACAATCAGGGAGGGTGCTTCAATACAACTGGTGAAACGTAATGATTTGTTAGCATAGGAAGGAAGGAAGGAAGGAAGGAAGGAAGGAAGGAAGGAAGGAAGGAAGGAAGGCAGGCAGGCGAAGGAGCTAAGGAGTTGGACCAGAAGTTTTCGTGTTAGCACAGCCAGGAGTGAACTAAGAAGATTTCGCAGCAGCGAGTATGACTGTGCTATAGACGCGGGGCTCACAGGTCCCAGGTCAGCCGCCGGGGACAGGTATGCTCCCTTGGTTGATGCGGGGGCCACCCAGCAGTGCGATGGCTGCTCTTTGAGTGACACAGGTGGGAGGGAAGAGGAGCGCTTTGGGCAATGCTTATGTGACAACCATCACGCCAGACACTGCCCCACGCTCACCATGCCTTCGGGCTTTGAGACACAGCCACTATTTCTTCTCCTGAAAGCATAAGGAAAGATGATGAGCCAAAGAGTAAGCAAGCCATTCAGACTTAAGAAAGACTGTGTCATCTCCACTGTGTCATGACTGTGATTAAGCCATGCCTTTTCATTAGCAACCACAGCACTTATCCATGTAGGCCCTGCTTAAAGAAAACAAACAGAAAGCAAAGAAAAGGTGATCATATGGTTAGGCCAGTACATTTAATTTCACTGCACCTCTATAAACTGTGTCCCGCAAGGTCAGAAGAGAGCCTGGGCCGGTAGCTGGTAGAGGTCTGTTAAGACAAATGGAAGAATTTGTAGTGTTCATATGGTTGTTTTTACTGCCAAGAGCTGGCCTGACCCAGACTGACCGGCAGGACAAGGGCAGCTCTCGTGCGAGGGCATGTTTCCTCCAGCAGCCTGGTGTCCCTGTGCCGCCTGCTCTCACCGCCGGGCACAGCCGCCCTCGGGACGCAGCCCTAGCTGAAGTCCACAGGGCTTTGCACACAGGGCTCTCAAAGGGCCTCTGTTTTCTCAAGTGAGAAAGGAAAAAGTTTTACTAAATGGGAAATTCAATTCACTTAATGTGTTTCCAGTGATTATTCACCAACAGCAACATTTTTTTATTTGATTTCTACCCACAGCACCCCAGCTAACATAATGCTTAAGTATTCAGAGGAGACAAAAACAATTATGTAACTTTGTGATATCTAAGCAATAATAATGAACAAGCTCCATTTCTATTACAGTTATAGAAAAACAAGACCTATTACTCACATAACATTTAACTTGCTACAGTTCTTCTGTCTCAAAGCATTAATAAAATGTAACTGCACTGCACATGCTGTTGAGAAAGCAGATTTTCACAGATTTTCTAAAATGTCTGAAGCTTTCTGTTTAAGCATGAATAGGTAACTGAAATATTATCATAACAATGAAACATGGCTTTCCAAAAAAATCTCTCAAAGTGTACACGTGGCCTGAAAAATAGATAAATAAATATGAGGTTGAGAAACGAACGCAGTATCAGTTTCAGTTCCTGTTTTAGAGAAATCGGGGAGGTGGGGGTGTTCCCCAAATTACAAGTGTAAGGCAATTTGCCAGGTTTTTTTCCCTCCAATTGCCCTCTTTATAAAGGGAATTTGAAAGTCACGGAAGCAAAACAAAGCACATTTCTTCCTATGCATCATCAGGATCTGTCAAGTCGCGTTCTGCACTGGTTTGCGTGCCTGAAACCCATAGTTTTGGCATGTGCATGAATTGGAAAGGAGAGATGAAACACCCTGTAGAAAATGGGGAGTTGCTGGCTGCCCGAAAATATGACAAACCATTCACTAGTCAGTAATGTGACGCTGTTTCTGAAAGAGGAAATCTTCTCCTGGCGTGCATTTACAGGATTATTGTCCATAAGACTTGAGAAGAAAATGATCATTTCTACCCGTAGTGGTGAGGCCTCAGCTATGCAGAAGAACGTGCCTTTGGGAACTGCTCTCCAGGAGTGCCAGAGAGAGAGAGCACAGAGGTGAATCCTTGTAACAGGTCATTTGGTCTACAGGTCTTCATGAGGAAACAGTAAAGGAACTGATTCCTGAAAATATTTTTTAAAAATTTATATCCCTACACACACATATATATACCACATGTCTGTTTCTAAGGAGATACGTTAAAAGTCAATAGCAGTACTACACAGATCAACTTTGGTATCTTATGAATCCCACGGAACAGCTTACATCCTAATGAAACAGTCCAGCACAACACCTAACTTCAGATTTCTTGATGAACCATTTACTGTATTGATTACAAGACAAGCTCATAAAACCTACATTAGCTATCCACAGAAAAGCTTAGATTTTGGCTAAGGATTAATTTAAGAGTTTTTATGTGATGCAGGCAAATCTACTTTAACTTTGCAAGACTATAATATTCCCAGGTTCAAGAGAATTTACTGTAAAAAAATCCGCTTTTCCCCATACTTAAAATGTGTGGAAGAATATTATAAAGCATAATTCTTCATGATCTGCTCAATGCTATCATGCCCCATTTATACCAGCTTTTGTAGATTTTAACTTTGTAGTTCCATCATTGCCAATGGATATATTTATTTCTGTTTCAAACTTAGCTAAAAATTATTCTCTAAGTTTTTGTTTAGCTTTGAAAGTTTCTTCTAAAAGAAGAAATAGCAACAGCATCTAGACATATGACTAGAGAAGGAAGTTGCTCATGAAGTCATACAAAGGATTTGCACCTTTAGCATTTTCATGACTGCTGACTTTTTAATCTTACTTTGTGACTTTTGCAGTTCAGATTTTAACTCGCTGAACTGGAAGAACTTTGGGACAAGATGGTTTGATACAGACACTGAACTTTTTTGCTGAGCACTATCTGAAGAGAACAACAAAGAGATATATTAAAAGTACCTACAAATCTGTACACAGTTTTCAAATGGGACTGTATATCATAGAGATTTCCAGCACTGCATCTACACTGGAAAGCAGTTAAATCAAGTTTAGATGTACATAATGAAACACTTTTGAAGTACAAAGGACATTTCACACAAGACAACTACCAGACGCGTATTTCTGTTAACTACATATCTATCTAGTAATGACTTACAGTTTGAAATATTTATTTGTTTGTTTGTATAAATATCTGATGGTTGTAAACAGCAGAAGTTACACCCCAGCTAGAATAAGCATCTTTTCTGCTACACATCCACAGCAATTCTGAGAGGTTCGGTAGCCCCCTACCTACACAGGCAGCTCTATGCGCCCATCCCTCGCACCCTGCGAGTGGGCTACAGCTGCATCAGCACGAATCTCTCCAGCACCAGTTCACTGCATCCCTTGTGCACCCTTCCTCCACCAGCCCCTCTGCTTTAGAATCATAGAATCATAGAATGGTTTGGGTTGGAAGGGACCTCAAAGACCATCTAGTTCCAACCCCCCTGCCACGGGCAGGGACACCCTCCACTAGACCACATTGCCCAAAGCCCCATCCAACCTGGCCTTGAACACTTCCAGGGATGGGACATCCACAACCTCTCTGGGCAACCTGTGCCAGTGCCTCACCACCCTCACAGTAAAGAATTTCTTTCTAACATCTAATCTAAATCAACCCTCCTTCAGCTTAAACCCATTACCCCTTGACCTGTCACTACACTCCCTCGTAACCAGTCCCTCACCATCTTTCCTGTAGGCCCCTTCAGGTACTGGAAGGCCGCAATTAGGTCTCCCCAGATCCTTCTCTTCTCCAGGCTGAACAACCCCAACTCTCTCAGCCTGTCCTCATAGGAGAGGTGCTCCAGCCCTCTGATCAGCTTCATGGCCCTCCTCTGGACTCGCTCCAACAGCTCCATGTCTCTCCTGTACTGGGGCCCCCAGAGCTGGATGCAGTACTCCAGGTGGGGTCTCACAAGAGTGGAGAAGACAATAAACTGTCTGTGCAATCATCCCATTGCTTCATCCAGAGCCTTTAGTACCTGGTTAGGACTAGGGTAGCAGTAAGATGCTCTCAACTCTTTATCCAGTGCTAAGAGCCCAGGGGAAAGCAAGGAGATCATCCTCCTTATGATAATTAATTTTACGTTTCTTGTTTGTATCTTATTTGTGAAATTTCTACCAGCATCACTAGGGCATTTGAATGGCTGCCATTTTAGGAAATGTGTATGAGAGATGTTTTGTCAGTTACCTTTAATTTTCTAAGCCAGTTCCAAAAGACTGGTTAGTTATCAATGAGCACTGGATCCAAATTGTGGATGTCCTTGTGCGCAAAACCTGCACTTCACTCAGGAAAGCAATGGGAGGAATGCTAGATTTTTTTTTCAGTGCACATGATCTCAATCTGTATCAGAACAGGTTAAACCCTAACGCAGGCGCAGTAAATTGGATCCCACTTCTTGCTATCCTTCTATCTATTCCAAGCCACCAATTTCTGTGTGAATTATGGGTGGGTTTTGGCTGCCTCCTGTGCATACAGTGTTCTCCTCAAAACATATGTTTCTGTTAGATCTGCATGGAGGCTTTGTTGGTGGGCATAAAGACGCTTGTATTACACAGTTTAAAGTGTGTAGGTGTTGCATTGGTAATGCATCAGTTCATTTATGCTTATGGTACATTTAGTTTATGCCTCTAGTTTAGCATTTCTGAAGTATCCTCTTTCACTGGGTGTGTTCAAAATAGTGCATTGCTATTTGCAAGTTTTCTGAAGCTCTGTAACAGTGATAGTTATGTATTCACAATAAATAGCACTATATTTTAATTGGATTGGAGGGGGCTTGGGGGTTTGTTTTGCTTGTCAGGAAGCAAAGCTGATGTAGATATTCATTAAAGGCGTGAAGCCAGAGCATGTTGAGGATGGTGCCAGCTGCTTGTTGCAGGTTAAATTGAGGCAAAGGACATGGCAAAAATACAAAAGATTCCCTCATATATGTACACCTGCAAAGAACTGCTGCTTCTCTCAGACCCTGGCTGGCACACAGTATTGGTATGCAGGACCCAGCAATTTCACCACTCCTCACAACGCCAGCCTAAAATTTTCTATTGTTCGGGGCATGCCTCAGTTGCATTCACCTACAGTTTTGAACTAGCTAAGAAAAAAATATGGTTGTTGATTTCTGAAGTTGCTTTCTCCATGAGACACTAATGATGGGTTATTTGCTGTGCCCTTTTATTTTATTAAGAGGAGTGCATGTGGATTCTCATGCACTTTCTTTCTTCATGCTGCACAGCTCTACAAAAATATAAAATCCTAACTGAAAGGAGATTAAATTAGATTTGGGAGATGAGAACTCCCCAAAAAGAAAAGAAAACAAAAGGCCTAATCAGCATATTGTGATGATGGAAGACAGTCTGAAGAAATTTAATGCCATGTAATACATATTTAAAAGGCAGCTTTTTACAGGCGTACATTTTTTCCAGTTTGCTTATGCATGGTAACAAGTAGCACTGAGACATGAAATGCATTAGAAGCCACCACACAGCACAGCCACCCACAGAAACAGCAAGTTAATTTAGTGTCGTCTTCTTGTGGTTTTAGACAGAGAAGCAAGGCTGATGCAGGTGGTTGTCCTATGTCCTTTCTGTTATCCCGCTGAGAAACCACCCTCACAGCTTCTCTGCTTGGTTGTCGCTCTGATGCATTACTTAGTTATCTGCACTTTTCTTTCTTTATGCCAAGAAAATAATTGTTGTTATAGGACCTGTCTTCTGTGACAAGCTGATCATTGGGATGTAAATGTAGTTTCCTCCATGACTCAGGGAACTCTTTCAGTTCATGGCTGTTAAGAGAGGACCAGTCAAGGGCTAACTTGACCAAAGGATGTTGGTGAAACAATTCTGCAGTGGCTGACCCTGTCTCACGGGTACCTGCCTCAGTCGATGAGCTCGCAACTCAGGGTGAGACACACACAAGCATCCTATTCAACCTCAGGGGAAGGAGTACGTGCATTGCACTTGGGTCTGTGGACATGCTTCCTAACAAAGGGTCAGACTAAGCACAACGATGCACTCCGGGATTGCACCTAATGTATTTGGCCACTAATGGTATTCAGTTCACGGGGCCGGGCTCACATTAACCTGACGTAGCCCTTCCAAAATGCACATAGTGTGGCTATCAAGTCGCCAGCACCAAGTGTTTTCAACTGCATATCTGTTCCCACTGGACCACGATACTCACTGATGTAGACAAGAGCACCAGCATGATAATCCAAGCTGCTCAGCTGCATTATCGTCCCTCTGAGATTCAGAAACCCTCAGCTTCTTCCTACATGGTCACCTTTACTCGTGAATCACTGGCACAGATAGAGATGTGAAACAGCCACAGATCTTATGCTTTCTCCTAAACGCCCCAGTGACCACCGGAAAACCATAGGTACATAGAAACTTTAGATTCCTCCCAAAAGGTGAGCAAGGCTTTTGAAGATTTATTTTTATTGATCTGTGGATCTGTTTCCAACACAGCAGTCTCCTCCTCTCTCCAAACGAAGCTTTCCCTTCTGTTGCTTAATATCACTGGTACGTGTTAAGTTCTGGGAGATGTTATAGTCTCTCCAAAAGACAAGAGGATTCTGCTCACAGTAAACAATCTTTCCAAAGGAAGTTCAAGCTGTTTCCAAAACTGGGATTGAGCAGGGTTGAAGTTCATCCAGTGAACTGTATTGCACTCTGCCTGTGCAGAGCTTTGCCTCTAAATGGGTAAAAAGACCATGCTAGAAATTCATTTCAGTCTGTACATTCACTGTTAGTGAAAGCCATAAAAGTCATGCTTTTGAAATTTTGAGGACTTCCATCAAATCACTTACTGCTGCCAAATGCATAGAACAACTTAATTAAGGTTAAAAAAAGACCATCATATGCAATCAGGATCCTATTATTACAAGAGAAAACCATTATTGCAGTGACCTTACACCCTTCAGGAGAAGATATGAAATTGTTTCTGCACACAGATGGAAAAATACTCTTTAATGAGTCACCTTTTGACAATAAAGAATGAAACCTATCTGGATTTCAAGAATTCTGAAAGTTTTTTAAAAATGTTTTAGTTTAAGGGAGTTTAAGACTTAGACATGTTACACATACTGGCTTTTTAAAGCAACAGGGTAGAACTGAATGAGTGGGCTAGCAATAAATAAGGTTCTGCGGTACCTCTCTGAGTTCATTTCAAGAAGCTTTGACTGATTTTGTTACAGCCAGAATAGACTGTTAGGGAAAAGGTTGCACCCTAAAAATGGAAAAGAACAATAAAACAAAGGATGCATCATCAGATATTAAATCAGATCTCATCAGGCAAATTTTAGCCTTAGCTCTTAAAACCTTCATTTAAGAACCCCTCAGTAAATCTGTTGATGCAAGAGCACAGAAAACATACATTTTATTAGCTGTCAGGATCTGAGATAAATCTTTATATTTACCATTAACTAAAGCAGGAACTGCTTCAGTGTGTGTTGGCTATGTCTTTTGTCCTGTCCTGTAACTCTGTGTTGCAAGAGGGAAACGGTGCAGTGAACTGAGCTCCTAACAGTGCTCTTGTTCCTTGCTTGAACTCTAATTTTACTTTCCTTGGGGACGGGGAGTATGTACAATAATAATGAAAATCAATGATTCCTGATGAAGCCTCTCATTTCAGCTCAGGCCAGATATATTTTTCTGGAGAAGTTTGCCAATGGGGGTTGACTGGCTCAAGAACCTGGGAGGCCCCTGGCCTTGGATGGCCCTTCCCATGCGGTCCAGATCAGCAGAGACCGTAAGATCACCCCCGTGGCCTCAGCATGAAGAGGTGATTCACGGTTTCTGGAGGGCAGATGTCCACATGAGGAAGCCCCTGATCAGCACTGGGCATTCTTTGAGATGATGTGGAAAACAGATAACCTACAGAGTCCCACCATTGTGGGATTTCCCCCCTTTTTTTAAACTTTGTTATGTAATTTGCTTTGTCAAATGCCATTTCTCACCATTATCCTTCACAGATATGTCAAAAAGTAGCAATGTTGACTTTTCCACCTTTTGCAGCAGATATGCTTTCCTGGACAAAAAGCAATGGAAATCTTGATAAAACATGTGAATCAGAGATGACAATTGTCTTCCTCTCAAAAAAAGAGAGTTGAAGAGGAAACTGAGGCTCCTGCATGGTTCCAGCACAGGGGAAAATCTCTTTCCTTCTGCTGATCCAGAGATAACTAGCCAAAGGAGGCTAGCTGAATAAATTTCCTCCTTCGCAGGGTCTCTGCTCAGAACACAGTGTTTGCTCCAAAATGTGATGAGATTTTGGAATTTTTCCCTTTGATTCTGTTGATGTTTTCAAGAAGTCTCTCTCTCTCTAGTTATACTTTGGGAGGCGACATTGTATTGATTCTACAGAGTTTATAGAAAATAGTGGAAGCGTTGAGTGATCCTTTGTGGCCTTCCACAGTGCAGAGCTTCAGAAAATATTTTGAGAAAATATTCAAATTCAGTAACATTTGTAAATCTTTTTCCATTTCACCTCCCTGCTATCTATAGCTGAGAAGCAAGAAAGTTTATTGGATCAAATAACCTAGGTTGGACTATTCCTATACTCAGCATCTCAGCAAAGTTAATCAGTTCTCCAGGATGTAATTGAGAGCAGAGTTTGGGATACTCAAGGCAGAATTTAACACTCTGCTATGTAGTCAGTGTTACAGATTTCTTTTGTTCACCCCTGAGTAAAGAACTTACTGTGCCAAATCATATTCCTGTTAATTCGCTTCCTGAGCATTTGTCCTACAATAGTCTTGCTCCTTGTTTACAAAGTTGAAGGATTCCACCATATGGGTATAAAAATATTATCTCAGATGGCTTATTATTTTATAGCATCCTATTTCCCACCCACAATATGCATTCATACTCGCACACTGCCCAAACATTAGCAGCAGCTACTTAACATTGACATCTGTCCATTATTGCTGTTCTCTCTTCCCTGAGGAAACGAGGTTACGCAGTTGCACTGTCTATCCATCCATCTGCCTGCCCGACAGTTTCCCCAGCCCCCCCCTAAACAAGTCCTGGTTCCTGGGCAGTTGCAATGACATTTGACAGAAACATTTAAAACCAAAAATTAACAAGCTTCATGAAAAGGAAAGTCAGGCAAAGGAGACAGACCCAAATTACTGTCACCACTGTGGGAAAGGCAGGCAGAGCTGACTCGTCCTCCACTTGGCAGCAGCTTCGTGGTCAATGAGCCAACATGTCCTCACCTGCCCATCGGTGCAGCAGGGTCCCTGCCTAACCTCTGCCTGCACTGTTCCTTCCCCTTCGTGGTGGCATAAGAGTATGTGCAGGGAAGAGGGGTTATTATCACGAGGAAAAGTGCTTAAGGACACAAACCTACAAGAAATCTAGCTACTGGAGCTAGAGGTTTCATCAGTTCTGCAGCTCACTGGACAAAGTCTCTCTTATTTATGTGGTGGCCATGCCTAAAAAACCCTTTTCTGTAGCAGATCCCAATTTCCTCATCACTGTACAAATACAGAACACACAGTTTCTCCTTCTTCCTACCAAAGCTTTAGTCATTCTCATGGCCATTTCTCTCTCCTGATTGTGTGTCAAAAAAACCAATAAAGACAACAAATTGTGGAATAAAGATAATATAGAGTGACAGGGAAAACGTATGTAAAAAATATGTAATGAAGCTAAACCATTGCTAGTGTAAAGTCTCAAGTACAATTAGTAACTTTGGATATGCTACTAGATTTATTTTGTATCCTCACTGGATATGTCACCGACGATACCTTCAGAGGGCCTGATTTCTCAGGCGTAGTTGCTCAGTGCCGTGAAATAAAGTGAAATCTGTGTATGGGGTTCATGCAACTGCTGATCCAATGTGAATGGCTGAAATTATTGCTCCCTCAGCCAGAAGTTCCCTCACTGTAGATGTGATGAGATGAGTGAACTGGCCATATGCATGCTCCAAATCTGTTATAATGTGAAATAGAATAGGTAGCTTTCATCACACTTGCTCTATTTCTGGCTCCAGTAAATGAAAATAAATCTGTCCTGTCACCTTAGCAGGCAGGATTTTCCCTCTCTCTCATGGGCACTAAGAGCTTTTGACAAGAAAAGTACATTTTATTTGAGGAAAAGGGGAGGAAGCAAAAATAAACATAATGCAATGTCTCAAAAATTCAGTCAACTGTGCAATTCCAAATTAACCAGGGAGCAGCAAAGCCCTTCACTCCTGGCCAACCCAAAATCCTCCCCAGGGCCCTGTGAGACACAGGGGAACCTGGAGAGTGCCCACCCCATGAGATGGCCTCCACCCAGCTTACATCAGCCCAGCTGGCCCATCCGGGCTCAGCCATAATGTCGATTTTTCACCTCCCCAAATTTAGCCAAGTTTCCCCTCAAAGCCAGGCTGACGCTGTTTCTGACTCTGGCCATGCCCAGTCAGGGCTAGCCCGTCGCAGGAGGGACTCCCAGCACCAGCAAACATCCCTTGCTGGGCCGTGCTGGGCAGGTTTCCCTCCTCAGAGCACCCCGCAAGCTCAGGGTGACGGGCACAAGGCAGATCCTCTCCTGCCTGACTTCAGTGCCCTGTCCTCAGGCAACCGGAGCCGCACGAAATAGGAAGTCAGAATAGGCATCGAAAGCAACTCCAGCTCCGGGCAAAGTGCTGGAAACCATGTTTGAAGGACTACAGCGGCTCACTGGTACCTACTGGATCACTTTGGCTGTTTACCACAACAAATGCAACCAATTCCAAAGCGTAAAAACAAACCAAAACCGAAACAAACATTGGGTAAGGAAGGTTATGCTTTACATAAATAAATGAAGGTTGTGAAAGTTGGGTCCTCTGCTTTTTTCCATATAGAAGCATGGAAAAGAATCTCCACATCCAATGGTTACAGGGTTCGCAGTTACACAAACTAATCTGGTCTTGGTCAAAAGGATGAAATTCCCCCAAAATTGTTTTGTCATGTTTCGTTTTAATTTTACTACCTCTTTTTGCTGCCCTTTGGGCAGTTCAAGAAATCACATGGGACACTGAGTTGCAGTGCTCTATGCCACTCCATATCAGCATAAATTTCACAGGAAAAAACATGCAGGAACAGAAAATTCTTTTTTAACCTGAGGAAGGGTTAAGCCCCTTTTCCCTACCCACAAATCAGGAAACATGGGAATGACTTTGAGATATCATTGCCCTAATCCTCGTTGCTGAGGAAAAGAGTTATCTACATCAAGTCACCATACAGCCTCATCCCAAAGGATTCTCTTTTTAAGGAAAAAGAAAATTCCATATTCCTGGTTTTATTCACAGTTTCTGCCAAAACTATTTGCAGGCTCTGTTCGTGGGAGAGAGCTCTTTCATCTACATGTGGTTACTTTGACTTAATTTCCTTCAATTCATTCCATCAGCTGCTGCAATTATTTCTCTTCACAGAAACCCTTCGCCGTCTGTTATCAAACTCCCGGTGCTGCGTGGCCGAGTACCCGCAGCAATACTTACCACCAGTGTCAGCGCCGCAGCCGAGCACGTCTTCTTCTGAAGGACAGATAGTAAACGGGGTCTGTTTACTTCTGACACTTTCCTTCCCCAGGGCGACAGCGCAAGCAAGTCCGACTGGAAAAGAAAGGAAACACCGTTCACACGTGTATGGCTTACTCTGAAAGACATTTTCAGGGGAAAAGACAGCCAGTACGACAAGAGTGAAACAGGAGTTCCTACCGCTCGCTTTTGGCTGCAAAACGTGTTTTCCTGTTGCAATTATCCAGTGTCCTATTCTGTGCTATATTTTCAAATTAGCAAGCCGATGTATTGTGGCAACCTAAATTGAACAGCAAAGATAAGAGTCTCCCCAGCAAAGATGTGGGTAATGCGGGTCACTCTGTAGTCGGCCTTGGCCATCTGTCTGGCAGTTGACCTCATTGCTGTAGGATCGGAGTGCCACTGCTGTACTCAAACAGAAACCCCGTCCTTCTCTGGAAAGGAAAACCTCTCCATTTCACCGTTTCTGGAGCTCCCATCTTTCCATGCATCCAAAGCTGCATGCTCCTTTGGGGTGTTGTTATTTCCCTGTCACCCATCCACACAGACCCTTTCTTCTCCAGCTCCCTCACACCTTCACTACACGTCCCAAATTCATTACTTACTGCTTACCTCTTTTGGTTAGCCGGTGACTCTGTTTCTGGTTTGAATGTGCTGCTTCTGAGACAATTCACCTACTGAACAGGGTTTGTTTGCTTTGATGCAACAACCACTCCAGCGGCGACACCGTTCCTCCCCGCTTGGTCTGCGCTCGCTCCCGAATTACTGGCAGCGGGTCAACTGGCCTCGTACACGCGTCCTCAGCTGCACCTACGGATTTTGTACGTACACGAGGGGCTTGGAGGCTGCAGGAAAACTATTCTGCACTACCTAGTCTCCTTTAAAAGAGGATGAGCTCTAGTGGGCTTTAAGCATAAAGAAAAGTAGGAAACTCAATTTCTTAACATTTCAAGACATTAACTTAGATTTGGACAAAGAAATCAGATGACAATAGCTTTCTGCTTTCTTATCTGTTTTCTTCATCTTTTTTTTTCTTTCTTTCTCTCATCTTTACCTCTCCCTCTTTTTCTTATCTTTTCCTCTCTTTTGCTTTCTCCCCTTGTCTTTGTCTTCCTTGGTCCAGCATATCACCAACCTCTCCTTCCAGCCTGGTTCCACTCAGAGACGGGGCTGACAGAAGCCCAGTACTGGGGCAGGAGAGTTCAGTGCAGGGTGAGGTTGGGGTGGACGGGCTGCGCCCTACGTTGCTTAGCACATAAACGCAACTCATCCTCTTCTTGGACACAAGTGCAAAAGTCTGATGTTTCTTCCTAAACATGGTTCAGTCCGGGGAATGCTGTCTGAAAGGCTACAGCCCGGCTGACTTTTGTGTAAGCAGGTTTCGTATCCTGACTCCATAGAAATCCTCTGCACTGAAACGCTGTGCATCTCTGCTGGATTTTGCAGGCTATTGACCCCCACCAGTGTTCACTGCTCTCTGCTCCAGCTCCTTGCTCTGCTCCCAGGGACGTGCAGAAAGGTGGCCTGAGCAGGGCTGGTGTTGGCCCAGGCCGAGCGCTTGCCCTGCTCACAAATCCTGACTGTAGGCAGGCCTGACAGGTTTCTGGGAAGAGGGCTTTCACCTTTGCGAGCAGGGGGCTCTGGGACCGTATGGCCTGTATCAGTAGCACCGTGCTCATCACAAAAAACCACGGGAACTATAAAATTGAATGTATTCTTCATATACGTCTTATAAGCACTAATGCCTCTGGGCTATTGACTCTTTGTTTTCCTTCATGTTCTCTTTTACACTAGTGGCATTTTATCAGGTTGATAATTCAGCTATATAAGAATCCCCTGGTATCAGCATTAGTTTTGTCAAATCCCTTATCCACTGTGTGAAAACAGACAGGCATTTTGTTGAAACAACAAATCCATTATGTCAACACAATTAATTCTGTTCACTGACTAAAACATTCTGTCAAGGAACAAAAGGCATTAACCTAATATCTTTATCTAGTTGACAAAAAACAAATTAGTTCAGAGTCTTTGATGTCATTGTGGTTTACGCCAAGGAAAATCCTTCTTGTCGACATACCATTTTATCATCATTTTGCGGGGAGTCAGGACACACGGGTTTTACCAGGGCTCTGCCGAGGGGCACAGGCAAAGTTATTGCATCTGCTTGTGCCTGCATTTCCCTCTGTCTGTCTGGACCGGGGCTTCTGCAGAGAACCGTTTCTAATTACGTCCTTGTACCATGATGGTCTGTTCCCCGGGTCAGGGACCATCATGTCTCTGCGTGTTTATTTTTATAACACAAAAGGAAAGGAATGGGTTCCCTCTCTGCTCCTGCAGCACCAACAATAAGCGCTTGATTTCTCTTGGCACTTCGTAATGCTATTATAGACCAAATCACTTTCAAAGTCATTGGTGAACACAAGGGGTTTCCGGGCTCCAAGTTTCTAAATGAGATCAGCTATCCATGCATGTCTCCATATGCCTTAAGGAAAGTCCCTTTCTTCTCACATGTATGTTTTTTCTTACAGCCATTGAAAATTAGAGGTTCAAATTTCACATGATTTCTTTGGGGAAGTATTTCATTACAAAGAGACGTCAGGTTTCACTGAAGCCCTTAACAGTGGGCTGCATATACACAAAGAAAGGAAATTTTACACTGGGGCAATGTTCTTTTTTTCCTCCCTTCTCCTCACAAGAGATGAATTACGTTACAAGCTGAGTTTTTAAATCAGCAAAGTAGTCAGTCCTGAGCCTCCCTAAGGCTAAGGTACAGCAGCGGTTTCCTTCTGCTCCTCCTGGCACCGGGATGGCTCCTCTGCAGCGGGCCTGGGACGGGAAAGTGTGAGAGTAGATGATGCAGACAAGCCCAGCTTGTTGTAGAGGATGGCCTCCACGAGCTCCGAGGGGGCTGGGATGCAGATACGGGGCAGGACCACCACTGATGCCACTGCAGCAGCTCCTTTACCAGCCATGGATGGATATATCAGAACAGCAGCCCTTCTGGCCACGGGAGCAACCCACATGCAGAAGTTCAAATTTGTTTTCCCACTGGCGCAGGGTTTGTGCAGCACCTCCAGCACCCCATTTGGCCATGCCACATAAAGTCGGGGGCTCCTCTGTTCATCCTCTGAGGAAGGTCCTCCTTTAAAGATGCCCTTTTTATTTTGTGCTATAGCACTATACACAAGCATGCAGATCAGTGCTGAATGGAAAGGCTGTTATGGAAAGAATTCTGGCTGAGATTTATCAAATCAAACCTAAATCTCTGATCTGCCAAAGAAAACCTGTGCACGTCCCAGGTTTCCTTGTCTTCAGGGTCCATCTGGAAATGGCCATAGCAGCACTTCTTTTCCTCACAGTGAGGATAAAGGTATCTCTTGATGGAGAAGAGGGTTGTGAAATGCTACTGCGTGCAGCAATCTGAGTTAGAGCTAAGCACAAAGATACTTTTAGAAGAGGGACGTTTCACAGTGGTCACTTGGCAGCCCACTCCAGCTTCCTTACATACCCTGGAAGTAGCAGGACACCATCAGTCTTTGAAGTACATAGGTCCCACACACAAGACTTCAAACACAGGATGGGGCACAGGGCTGTGTGAGATGCATCCAGGCTACTTGCTTACTAGGAAGGTACTCTTGTCTTATCTATGGGACTAACATCTGGCAGCAGATTTAAGAGGTTCATTTTAAAAGAAAAATAGAAAGAATTAAAAAGATGCTTACAATAAACATTCCAGAAAAACACTCAAATTATACTTCATCATATCTAAACCTCTTTCAGACTACTTGCCTGCACTTCTTTTTCAAACTCCCAGTAGCTAGGTTTTCCTCCTTACACTTTCTAAAAGGCAACAGTGTAGCTCCACGCAATGCATATAGAATGATTGTGAATTGTGTGGTTATCAATGGATTCCTGATTAGCAGTTTTTTCTTCCATTTATGCCTGCAGTGATTAAGAAATATCCAGCTCCTTCTTTCATTCTTTAAGAAAACTTTTTTTTCTGCTGGAAAATAATCTGTTTCAGCTGATCTGTGATTTGGCCCTCCGCTGTGGTCACGCACTGTTTTGGAGTAGCTTATGAATCACAGTTCTGAGCTGAATTTCTAACGTACTTATGCATATGCTTACCTTTAAGCTGGCAAGTGATCCCTGCAAGATCAATAATGCTGTGTTTAGGTACGTGCTTAGGGGCTGTGCTGGTCTGAGACCGAAGTGTTCAGAATCTACAATGCTGAATTCCTGGTGGATGAGTGCTGCAATCTTTAGATTTTTAACTTAACAGCCAAGGCTTTCTCATTTATTAGGTAACTGCTGTCCCCTACGCATAATTGTTATGACATTTTTTTGAGTGATCGTCTCAACGTTCCCACAGACCTCACCTGTTGTATCAGCTGAAGTACTCCCCTCTCTGAACTTCAGAGGTAGTACAGAAGTTATCAGCAGGATCAAATTATGTGATAGCTATTTTGCTAACTTGGTTAATGAGATGCTTTTCCAGTGTGAGACAGATGTTGCCTATACACACAGGCACAGAGAGAAACCTAGATCTCTGGAAACAGAATTACTGCCTTCGGGAAATGTTCTGCTCAACATACTTGCAAATGCTCATGGGAAGCCATCCTGTTTTACCTAGCTGAACTGAAATAATTGGCTAGGGATTTTCTACCTCCAGTTTTAAACTTTTCTGATATTAACTGGAATGCTTCGATACTCAGTCTCTGAGGTTTTGCTGTGTTTCCTAAGCTATGCTCACTGAAATCAGCTGCAAAATCTTATTAAAACATTGCTTCAAATCATTTCACGGTCAAAGCCAATCTGTCTAATGTACTGTCATAATACTTTAGATAGCATCTGTACTGAGACTCCCCTAAAAAGAAATAGTTTTAATTGTGTATTGTTCCTCTGTTATGTTTTTCCACTTATTTGCCCAGTATATTAAATCTGCTGTACACAAACTATTCATTCTTCCCAAATAGAAAAATTAAGTTAAACTTTTAACACAAAACATTTCTCTTCCAGACACAGAAACACCTCTTGCTTTGTAGCACATAAAATGCTTGAACATAACACAAAGGTGTGCAAATACTTCTGTCTGGTAGGACAGAACCAAAAGGTGGCAACGCCATGTTGAGCTGCTATTAATATGTGTAACTGGGAGAAGAAATACAGAATCACTGACTCATAGGAGAATTGCTGAGGTTGGAAGGGACCTCTGGAGACTCTCCAGTCCAAGCCCTTATTCAGAGCAGGGTCACACACAGCAGGTTGCCCAGGGCTGTGTCCAGTTGGGTTTTGAATATCCCCAAGGATGGAGACTCTACAACCTCTCTGGGCAACCGGTTCCAGTGATCAATCAACCTTAAAGTAAAAAATAATAAAAAAAAAAGAATTCCTATTTTCTAAACAGAATACAGTACATTGGAAAAATATCCAGCTGCAGTCTTTCACTGAGGACTGCAGAACTGCCCTCAGGCCACCATGAAGTCAGAAAAATGGTGGCAGTCCCATCTGCAGTGTCACAAAAGGGTGAGACATACCGGAAATGGTAGTGAAGTGAGATGACGTCAATGGTCTGTTTGAAATAGATGAGCAGGATCACAGAAACAAGCTATTGCCACGATATTAGTACATGGCCCTGCCTCAGGTTCCCCCAGGCTTCAGCAGACCAGTTCTGGCAAATCTCCTGTCAGTACCTTAAGGTGCTCCCACGCCAGCTCACCCCAGAGCAGATGTCCGTGTGGGCTGTCCCACCACCACACAGTGGGACAGGCTCGGGAAACCCTCTTCCTTCTGTTGCTTACACTAAGACGGATGGAGGAAGGGGCTGCAGATGAATACTCCCTGCTGCTGACTCTGCGGTGGGGGTTGGAACTGGATGATCTTTAAGGTCCCTTCCAACCCAAACCACTCCATGATTCTATGATTCTATGAAATGCGACTGCTCACAGGCAGCAGACCAAAGGGGTGACAGCTGGTTATATTTTAAAACCATTTAGCAAATATGACCAGGGCTTGCCTATCAACTCCCATATTTAAAATGGCATCACATACGAAAGACTGCATAGTACATAGTGCGTCCATAGGCCACATGTAAGATAAGAAAGGGCAGAGCGCTTGTGGAAGGACACAAATGAAGTAAAAGTTTGGGGTTGACAAGAGGCGTTCAGTTGCTCAATATAAATGCATGATATCAGGGTGAAGAAAAAGGGAGATTGCTGACTGATCAATGGTGCCGCAGTGCCAAGTCCCTGAATGCCCTTGTGACTCCAGTTTTGGTCATCAGCCCCATGCGTGTCTCCTTGGGGTACGGGGCAAGCTTAGTCACATGGCTGGGGTAGACACATCAGGACAGCGCATCAGATAACCCATCACTGTCCTTCATGGATGTTTTGATAGCTGCGAAGGAGGGTAAAGCAATGACTTTCTCTAGGTCCTTGCACTGCGACTTGTCAGCCAGAGGTCCTAGGCACAGAGAGGTGTTTGGACCCCATCGTACTTGGGACATGGATGGTGACATGTCAAGCATGGAACAGCACAACCAAGGCACAAGATGTTGCTGCAACTTTGTCTTTGCTAGATGGTATTTTGGGAGCGCATACTGCATTCAGGAAGGTAGCTATTGCCCTCCAAAGACTCATGACTTCCCTACACCTACCAATCAGTGGCTAACCATTTGGGGATGGTACATCCACCATGCCCCTGACACAGGTCTCCACAGCATTCTTCCAAACTTTCAAACTTTGGACTAGGTGACTAGAAGGTGCCCACAAAATCACCTAAGCCTCCGCTTCCCAGGGGCTCCCAAACCCAAATTAGCTGTGATTACACAGGCCACATAGCGCTTGTCCCACCGGTCCTACAGCAGGTGTTAGGTGGAGCCTCCAGCCCTCTTACTGAGGATGCAGGGTGAAGGGCTGGAAGCAGCACTGCAAACACTGCTCTGTGCAGCCCCTTTCAGGCTTTCCATCATGATCAGAGCAGCAAGGACCAGGTTTTTTGGCAGCTGTATGCCCTGCTCTCCATCCCCAGAGCATGCAGTCAGGCCACCCACCCCCTGGCTGCCACCAGAAGGGAGCACAGCCGCACTGGGTGCGCAGGGATGGATGGGCTGTGCGAAGACACAGATTCCTCTGCAGGGTGGCGAATGTCAGAAGGTGACTGAAAAGCACCAGATGGCCTGTCAGGTTTATCTTTTCACCCTCTTCTCTTGCTCTCCAGCAGCATTTGATCACGATATCTTCTGGGCAAACACATTTCCTTTGCTTACACATCCCCAGGCCCTCTCTGCCCCTTCCTGAACACCACGGTGTGCCCACGAGCATGACCTCCACCACCCCTGGTGGGAACTCGCAGGTCTTGAGGGGGATGGCTAGGTAGGGAAAACACATATCACAAGTGGCCGCAGAGGGGGTGGAGGGAGGTTCGGGGGGTTGCTTTCTCCCCATTTCCCAGGGTGAAGGCGGGGGATTTGGCAGCTGTGGGTGAGGGAAGATGGATGAGCAGCTCAGGGGGAGTGAGAGCGTGACAGCTGTAGGGAAGCAAACATATTTAAAGCACGACAAAACCATACTCCACATGAGGGCCAACATGGCCCCTAAGCACTAGGGGGATGAGCAGGGTTGGCGGGGAGGCCCAAGACCTTTTGGGGCAGGGCAAGACTGGTCTAGAAAGTAGGCAGGGAGGGGAGAGGGCAAACCAGGACAACAGCACCAGCATCGCTGACTGGATCGGCACATCCCAGCGGGCACTAGCAGTAAAACCCTGGCCACATCACCTAACTAAAGCAGCAGGCATGGTGCCCCACTGTCGAAAAGAGGCTCTAGCCATTCCCCTGTGAGCAGAGCCTGGAGGTGATGTGAGCACGTAGGGTCCATCACTGAGGCCCAGGGATGCAGCAGAGTCAAGAGAGGGCATGGTCTAGCCTCAGGGGCAAGGCACCCTTCCCATCCCTCCTCCTCCATAATGCAGGAGGCTTACAGCAAACCTGAAGGTCTTATTTGGCCTTTCTATTGCCCAAGAAGCACTTCAGAGCACTGTGTGACCTCTTGGTGTTTCCCGAGCCTCTGTTAATGGTGCTTCCACAGCAAGTCCCGGAGGTCTCAACAGCTGCGTGGCCGAGCCGTCGGTTCAGACCCTCATGTCCATGTTGGAGGCCAGAGTGCACGAGGTGTGCTCCTGGAGAAGATCCTCCAGGTTCACTTAATCCAAAAGGGCGCCAGGTCACTGGCACCAGAACGTCCCTGCGATGTGAACCGAGGCAGGGTCGGTGGGGGTGATTGGGACCTTGGCTGGGAAAGCACGCCCCAGAGCCAGCTAAAACGCTAATGCGAACGTGTGCAGGGGGCTCTGCTCTGCACCTCTTTCTGACTGATCTAGTATACCAGCTTTTAAGTGAAAAAGGACTGTTATACTGACTGAAAGCACAGATTAACCAATCAGAAGAGATTTTGTTGTGGAGTCCATTAGGGGGGTATAGGATCTTTTCTTAAGAAACTCAGAGCTCAATCAAAGTCCAGAGGAAAAATGGGTAAGGAAAGAAAGAAAAGGGGTTTTTTTACAACTTGTTCATGTTTATCATTTGAAGGCAAGCTTTTCAGAGACAAATGCATGACATTTGACTATGAATTCTATTGTCGCACACCGCAGCCAGCAGTCACCAATCATTCTCTTGAAACTTTCATAAATGAAAACTGCAAGACTTGTCATCCTAACTTAATACTCAGTGAAATGCCACAGCACAGTGAAAACAGCCAGATGAAAATGCTAAAATGCACTAATGTAACACAACGAGCCACGTGGAAGTGTGATTTGATGTGCCACAAGCTGCAGAGCTTTGTGCTCAGCATTCAATAGCTTGTACATCGGCACATAACAAGACTTTTCTCCTTTGTTCCTGCTACATTAGCAACCCGCAGAGCTGTGGTGCTGCCAGGAGAACTGATGTGGAACCGCCTCCATTAGCAGGAGAGAGAGATATTCAAAGGGTGCAAACCTTACTGTCAAGTAGGTACATCCATGCCTCTTTAATAAGCAATTATAGGAAACAAATACAATCCAGGTCCCATTTTATCTGAAGGCACAACAAGGCTTCCTCAGAACTTCAGACACATCACCACTGTGGACTGAGCCGCATTCGTTCAGCAACGCAAGCGAGCCGTAGCTAGTGCCTGCGCGTCCACTGACGTTGCTCTGCAAGAAGGGGAAGTTACACCTAGGATCAGGAAAGACAAAGCTGTATTATGAGAAATTAGTAATTTCCATAAGTACCGATCCAGACAAAAGACTGGAATCCCCTACCACACTGAAGAAAAGGCGTATTTGTTGGAAATGTAGTCTCACGCAAACTGTAATGCATCTTGTTGTGTTTTGTCTTTAAAGGAGAAAAGTAAGCCTGTTTCCTCTCTGCATTGAAGACACTTGCACGTTCCAGCCTCCAAAACAGTCCCATGCCAGTGAACACCTTCTCACTCAAACAGGATGAATTTATTTATGCTCTCTGTGAAGAAGTTACAGTGGGAAGAACTTTCCCCAGCCACGAGTGGGCCTGAGCAAATTGAGCTACCAGTGTCTTTTGATTTACTTCTTTTTAAATCAAGGCTGTCAGGGAGCCTGCTGACTTTTAACAGTGTTTTCCAGCTCCTGCCACGATGGCGTGACAGCAGTTTCACAGTGCAATAGGCCAGAGCGTCCCCACCGACGGCATCACCGTTGTGCCACATGGGAATAGCAGCAGCCAAGAGAGCACGAGTGCGCCCCGGGGAGCAGCCTGACCTCACCTTCGGGAGCCCCAGCTGAAAGCAGCTAATGCAAAACCTCCTCGTCACCTTCAACCCCATCACTGCTCCTGGAAGGGTTCTTCTACTGTCACCAAAATAACAGAGAGCCACCAACAAAAGTGATTGTAATGGGTTTTTACCATCCATTGCCTGAGCACAAGAGGTGTTTACATGTGCAGAAGATTGTTTTGTCGGCATTTCTGTCTTGCCGTTACACTGTGCTGTTTTAACATTCCTTCAGGCTCAAATTCAGTTGAATTTAATGATATTACAAAGCGACATTGTCCCTCCACATGACTAACATCGATAGTTTTCAGAAACACATATTGCATACAATGTCTCAAGGATGTTCACTTAATAGCTTGCAAGTGAGGCTGGCTCTAGTTGCTCAGACGATGATGGAGGAGCTGTAGGAAGAAAATGCACCATCAAAACCAGACATCATAGGTCAGCTGATATGGCCCTGAAGTTTGTGAAACTGTTGTTGTTGACTCCAAACAACTCCAGCTCTTTATGAAACTGGAGAGAAGGCCTTCCCCAGCTGTGAAAGCATCATAGTTGCATTTTGGGATGGTCCTTCCTCATTTCTTCCTGATTTCGCTGCTTTCAGGACCAGAGAGCAAGAATCCAAGAGAAAGCTTAATTGATGTACTATGCTTCCCACAAACAGATCTGTTTCGCCACCCAGGTGTAACGTCAGGAGAATGTAACAGGGGGAATGTCTGGCAGGTGGTAGGACCAGCCAGAGATCAATATTGCACACTGATGCTGCAGTTTTTGCTCACAGCTGTGGGGATTACTTGACTATGTCACGATACTACTCCAAACTTCTGCGTGTTTGGGATTTCAGTTTTATTATCCTGCAAGTTTCTTCCTCATTCCCCAGTATCAGTCACACCAGGGATGGGACAACTTTGTGGGCTGACAAAGTACTTGGGATAATAGTTTTGCAAATTGTTTATTCCTTTGATTCACACTAAGCACACCCTTTGCCTACTGCTGCTGTATATTTTATACTTATTTATTAGTGTAGAGCCATAAGGCAGCATTTTAAAGTGTGCATAGTTTTGAAAAGCAGCTATAGGTGTAGAAGAAGGGAACTGTTACCCAGCTGGTCCAACAATATGTTGTTTGTTTAGAGGCCAGTCATAAAACCAACCAGGTGAAAGCAGCAGCGTCCCTGCAGATTTTCACCATCAGAACAAGCAGAGATCTCGCCCTGTGCTGCAGACCTCAGCCTAATCAGGGTTAAAACGTGGGACTGTGAGAACCTGGCGTAGCAAGCAGAGAAAGCGAAAGCCCCTCTGGAGCAGGTGAGCCCCCTTGCCAGCACAGACCGGCTCTGTATGGGGGGGGTGTCTGGGCTGCCATGCCCCACAGCTCTCACTGTGGATCAGGGCAGCACTCTGCAGCTTCAAGCAATAAATATCCTAAATAAAAAGTCCCGTTCCACCCCCCCATAGTAACTACCCTACAACTGAATAAGATTGCACTACGTTGCTTCCTTTTTCCTGAAATTCCCTCTTCATTTCTCTCTTCAGCTCCCAACGACACTGTCTCACTACTCCCCCTCTCCTCCCCCCCCCAATCTTAAGTCTCCACACTGATATTTACAACCTTCCAACCCCTGCTCTTGCCCCAACATACTGAAACATCTTCTTGGGCCATCTACAGAAATAATGTCAATCACAGCTTGCTGCTAGGGGCCTTTCCCTGCGTCTCCTTGAAATCCGCTCTTGCAGCTCCCCAGGGAAATGCAGAGAGCTGAGTTCCAACTCATCTGTACCATGCTGGGGTGAATCTTCCCAGACCCATCTACTGTTTTCAAAATGCATTTGCTGTGCAAACGTCCAATTTTTATCCCAGCACTCTCGGTTTTATTTTACTTTTAACAACAGCTCTTTCTTTACTCTTAAAATAGGAGGCAGAGAAAGAAGGGTCATTTAAAAATCATTTCATTACCAACTGCTCATTTTCTCATGCTTCATGAGGTTTTGAGGGGGCAGAGGATTGGATTTTCTTATCTTTTTAAGTTACTTTTTTTTTTTGCTTTCTTTATCTCCTTTCCCTGAAGTAGTCCAGTGTATAATTCAACTAATAGCCTGCTATTGCAGTGACCTCAACGAAAACTGATACTCTTCCTCTAGTTGAGTCTTTTAGTTTCTTACTGGAGATCTAAAGGGCTTTTTTTTAATGCTGTATTAGAACTTGTGGGAGAGGATGGAGTAGATTCTTTTGAACTGCATTTCTACCACAGCTTGATTCCACATCCCTCTGCCTTCTCCAACAGCAGGAATTTTCCCAAAACTCTCTAGTATCATGGAGAACGCTTGAATTCTCTTCACTTGTCACTTTTAAGCACAGTGCTGCAGTCCTCAGAGCAAACCAGCAGTGATGCTAGGCTTTTGTCTTGACCCACGCAGCCACCGCTCACCCAGGGCGCGCCAGGAAGGCTCCCAGTACAAATCTGTAAATGGTTTTGGTGAAGGGCAGCTGGCTCTCACACGGCCTTGCAGATCCTGCGAAAGCAACAGGGGAGGTGGGACACATATGCCACTGTCAAGATTTGCGGGTACTAAATCTGTTTCTCCTTTATGCATTATTTATCATCTAAAGCACTGACACGGACTTCATGACGGTGCTGAGCAGCTGGGCATCCTCGACACTTTTGCCTGCTAGGAGGTGTTATCCCCATCCTGTCTCTCCTTTCTAAACCCTTTATGGGAGCCTTTGGTCCCTTTGGAGGCTTGTACAAAATAGTAGACATGATTCCGGGAGAATCTGCCCTCCTTCATAAGGGGAGATACCCACTGATCAGGAGCATCAGTCCAGGGTGATTAGTGCTTGAACAACTACAAAGATACTAAACACTCTAATACCTCTTGAGGAGTTAATTAAAGGGGTTTAATCTCTGCTGAGAAGAAGTGAATCCAAATCTATCCCTGGAAATTACTTTCTCTAATGGCATGACCTAAAACCCAGCTAGCACCCTGCACCCGGGTCCACAGCCCCCCGCGACTGCACGGGATGCCTTGTGTAATGCGAGCAAAGAGGACGGTGCTTGACTGCCGCCAGAGCGGCGAGTGCCTTTCATTTGTTTTTCTGCTCATGTGTTTTATTAAAGCCGAAATCCCCTCGGGTTTTAATTCCCTGGGACTGCGGGGAAGCCAGGCCCTGCGCTATTCGCGGGGGAAGAGTGACCTCCGCTGGCCACGGCGCGGAAAGGAGCCCCCGGCCCCCGCCGCGCCGGGCTCCCCGCCTCGCCCCGGGGCTGCAGATCCCGCCCGACAGCTGCGCGGAGGAGAAGGCCCATGTTGCGTATCAGTGCCCTCCTCTGCCCTCTGCCCCTCCCCGCTCCCCTACAGAGAAGCCACCCGGTGCGTTGCTGGTTTGTGTCTCCGTGCAGCCACCGCATCGCAGTGGCATGGGCAGCCCCTGGGATTTTTTTGGCAGCTGAGCGTGTCCAGGAGTTTTACCTTGGGAAAGCACTGGGTGGGCTATTGCTATTGCGCCATTTGCAGAAACACCTCTTCAGCCTCTGCTCTTTCCTGCAGCACGTGAGGAGCCCAGCCGGATGCGAGCAGCGATGCCACGCTACCCAGAGGGCAGAGGCACAGAGGTCAGCTGGGGCTCTGGCTCCATGCTGAAGCTAAGGTCGGAGCTATCTGCCTCCCAGGCAGTTAGCCCTGACCACCAGCAACAGACAGGGCTCACAGTGTGGTCATCAGCACCAAACTGCATCAGTCACTCCAGCAAGCAGGCCATGGGCTCCTGCACAGTCGCTGACTGTTTGCCGACAACACCAAGCTGTGTGGTGGGGTCGACACGCAGGAGGGAAGGGATGCCATCCAGAGGGACCTTGACAGGCTGGAGAGGTGGGCCTGTGTGAACTGCATGAAGTTCAACACAGCCAAGCGCAAGGTCTTGCATGTAGGTCAGGGCAATCCCAAGCACAACTGTAGGCTGGGCAAGGAAGGGATTGAGAGCAGCCCCGAGGAGAAGGACTTGGAGGTGTTGGTTGATGAAATGAGCCGGCAGCGTGCACTTGCAGCCCAGAAAGCCAACCATGTCCTGGGCTGCGTCAAAAGCAGTGTGACCAGCAGGTCGAGGGAGGTGATCCTGCCCCTCTACTCCCCTCTTGTGAGACCCCACCCGAAGTACTGTGTCCAGCTCTGGGGGCCCCAGTACAGGAGAGACATGGAGCTGTTGGAGCGAGTCCAGAGGAGGGACACGAAGCTGATCAGAGGGCTGGAGCACCTCTCCTATGAGGACAGGCTGAGAGAGTTTGCAGCCTTCCAGTACCTGAAGGGGCCTACAGGAAAGATGGTGAGGGACTGTTTATGAGGGAGTGTAGTGATAGGACAAAAGGTAATGGGTTTAAGCTAAAAGAGGGTAGATTTAGATTGGATGTTAGGAAGAAATTCTTCACTGTGAAGGTGATGAGGCACTGGAACAGGTTGCCCAGAGAAGCTGTGGAGGCCCCATCCCTGCAAGTGTTCAAGACCAGGTTGGATGGGGCTTTGGGCAACGTGGTCTAGTGGAGGGTGTCCCTGCCCGTGGCAGGGGGGTTGGAACTGGATGATCTTTGAGGTCGCTTCCAACCTGTGGTGGGTTGACCCTGGCTGGAGGCCAGGTTCCCACCAGAGCCGCTCTCTCACTCCCCTCATTCACTAAACAGGGGAGAAAAAGTATAATGAAACACTTGTGGGTCGAGATAAGGACAGGGAGAGATCACTCACTAGTTATCATCAGGAGCAAAACAGACTGAACTGAGAGAGGGAATTCATCTGATTTATTACCAAGCAAAACAGAGTAGAGGAATGAGAAATAAAATCAACTCTTAAAACATCTCCCCCCCCACCCCTCCCATCTTCCCGGGCTCAACTTCACTCCCGGCTTCAACCTCCTCCCCCCTCGGCGGCAGAGGGGGATGGGGAATGGGGGTTACGGTCAGTTCAGCACACAGTGTTTCTGCCACTTCTTCATCCTCAGGGGGAGGACTCCTCTCATCGTTCCCCTGCTCCAGCATGGAGTCCCTCTCATGGGCTACAGTCCTTCACGAACTTCTCCAACGTGAGTCCCTCCCACGGGCTACAGTCCTTCATGAACTGCTCCAGCGTGGGTCTCTCCCACAGGGTCACAAGTCCTGCCAGCAAACCTGCCCTGGTGTGGGCTCCTCTCTGCACAGGTCCACAGGTCCTCCCAGGAACTTGCTCCAGTGTGGGCTTCCCACGGGCCGCAGCCTCCTTCAGGTGTCTCCACCTGCTCCAGCGTGGGGTCCTCCACGGGCTGCAGGTGGAATCTCTACACCCCCTCATCCTTCCTCCATGGGCTGCAGGGGGACAGCCTGCTTCACCATGGCCTTCACCACGGGCTGCAGGGGGATCTCTGCTCCGGCGCCTGGAGCACCTCCTCCCCCTCCTTCTGCGCTGACCTGGGTGTCTGCAGAGTTTCTTACATCTCACTCCTCTCTCCGGCTGCAAAAGCTCTCTCTAACTGGTTTTTTTCCTTCTTAAATATGTTATCACAGAGGCGCTGATTGGCTTGGCCTTGGCCAGCGGCGGGTCCGTCTTGGAGTTGGCTGGCATTGGCTCTGTCAGACACAGGGGAGCTTCTAGCAGCTTCCCACAGAAGCCACCCCTGTAGCCCCCGCCCCCGCTACCAAAACCTGGCCACACAAACCCAACACACAACCCAAACCATTCTGTGATTCTATGGTTGTATGACTGTCATCTCAGCTTCTCACGAGGTGTCCAAAACAAAATACTAGGCGCACGTTAGGCATGGCAGACATCTCTGAGCTGAAATATCACCCTGGAGGACGAGGCAGGTGTGCTGTACTGCCTGTTGCCTCGGCTGAGTGGGGCAAAGCCTTCAGCATGCCTGGGCAACCCACACAGGGCTGGCCCCATGCAGCTGAAGGAGAGCCTCAGGGCTCACCGAGCTTCTGTGAAGGAAACCCGAAGAGTGATGACTTGCGCTGGATCAACCCAGCGACTATACAAAGTGATGGGTGTTTTCTCTAGGAATTGACAGGAAAGCTGCTGGAACTAGATTTAGATTTAAAATGTAGCACCAGAGACTACTTTCTGACACCGGCAACAGTTGGTCCAGCGCAGCCTGTCTCCGTGCCATGGAGCTGCCTTAGTCTCCCCAACACCGTGGCCACAGGCAAAATGTTCCTGTGGCCATGTCCTACCCTGTGAACTAACATGGGGGGGCTGGGAAGCAGCAGAGCATCTGGTGCAAGATGGTACCTACAGCAATTCTTGTAGGTACAGTGAGTGCAAAGGTTCATCCAGCGCATTTTTTAAAACACGGAGCTGCGTGTTGGCCCTAGGGCATGGAGGAGCACTTGTTTTTTTCCTTGCCACACTCCAAGCACCCCAGGTGTTTATTTGGAGCCTCCTCTCCTCTCGTAGACAGTGTAGCACATACTTAATATTCTATTCATGCCTCTCTGCAGCTTTATGAATCTCAGTTTCTGGCTTTGATCCGGTTCCTGCAACATTAATTAATTTCAGGCCCTCTTGCTCCTTTTTTTTCAATATGCTATGTCTAATTATTTCTTATTTCCTCAGGTTACCTATTTCATTTCAAACAATTTTTCCCCAAGAGCAGATTACTTGGCTGTTGTAACAATGTGTGATTGCAAACGGGTCATCAGCTAATTGCATAGACGTGACATAGGGATCCGGCACACCTCTCTAGCACACAGTCTACTACACTCAAAACCGGTATCAGTGTTCACCTCTCCAAATCGTGCACAGACTTGCAGGAGGAACCGCAGGAGGAACTTTCCCTCTGTCTTCCTCTGTTTCACGTGGAGATGGTTGGCTCATGCTAGCACAGAGTTTTTAAGCCAAAGCACTGAAGGATTTCAGATCTGGTGCGGTGAGGTGCACAGCGAGCTGGCATACGAGCCACTTGTCACCGTTTGTGTGCGTGCTCTTCTAGTTGCATGCTGCTTTCTGCTTGATGCCCTGACTCTCTTGGTTTCACTACTTCGCTGACTTCCTAAAGGTTTTGGATTAGTCTGGTAGTATTACAAGCTGAAAATAATCCTACCGTAAGTAGCAAACATTAACTTGCCACGGCTGTAGGAACTGCTGCACATACCATACGCCATTTTGATGCCATTTCCTTTCTGTGCCTTTTATTGTCATCCCCTAGAGAGACATGGAGCTCTGCAAAATTTAACCTTGTCAGACTTGCTGGCAACATATTCAAGATGTTTAATTTCTACTTCCTTTCACTGTCACACCTTCACACTTTTTATTATCTTTTTTGGGGGAAAAAGGTCCTGTGGCATCAATGAGCAGGATTAATGGCTCTTTGAGTACCAGAAAGGGCTCAGTCTGGAAAAAAAGCTGACTAATGAGGAATATGACAGAGGTTTCTAGTTACGGATGATGTGGCGAAAGTTAGCAGAGATTGTCTCTTCACAGTTTCTTCCAATGTAAAAAATTGGTGGGTGTCAAATGAAACTAGTGGGATCAAAATTCAGAATGAGCAAAAGAAGGTGGCACATCCCTGCCTGGGTACCAGACCTCTAAAACTCCTTACCAAAGGATGTCTGGATGCAAAAAGCTTAGCTGTTTTCAAGGGCACACTGGACAGCCTCCTGGACCAGAAGTCCTTGGAGAGCTACTAAACCCACAGGGTGGGATTCGGTCACCTTTAATGCCATCTGAGCTGCCCCAGGATTCCCCATCGTACTCCAGCTGCCCCTCCAGAAGAGCATAGCTCACCTGAAGCCCCAATGTCCTCCCGCACCCCCATGCAGATAGATGTCTTGGACCTCTTAGGCACCTGAAGTGTTACTACTGACGACATGTGGACAGCTGAATTGACCTTGTATTCTTCTGAAGTGCTTTAAGATACTACACCATGAAGCACTATGTGTTTAGGAGCTGGGAGCACAGAAGTCGAAGTATCACAAATGTTATTCTTCTTCCCTAGACACATGTCTGTGGGTGCTGTTTGAGGTGGGGCATGGGCTGGAGGCATACGCTGCCCTCCTTTGCCCCTCGCAGTCAACCTTTCCCAAGAGATGCCTCCTTCAGAATAGCCGCATCTTTGAGCAGGATGCTGACCTCAAACACCTACCAGGCTCTGGGAGGAGGTGGAGTAGTACCTTTAACTCTGATGTGCCACAACAGGGGGTTATGGGGAGAATTTCTCATTTCAAGTATTTTGTTTCAACTGGGAGAAAACAGGGGAGTAGTAAACATGACTTTGTATACCCAAACCACAGTTTAGGTAAAAGTCCAGTGAAATTTTTGCAGGAAGGACCCAAGGATTAGTGGCAAACAGGCACGTCTGCCATTTACTGTGTGTAGTAGACCTGGGGGATGCCAGGAAATGTACCTACATCTGCACCAAGCACTTAGCACTGGGGGTGAGAGGATCAGGAGAAGGTGACTTCTGGCCTCTACAGTTGTCCCACCCTCACAATAAATCTGTGCTCTTGTCATTTCCTACAGAGGATTGTTGCCAAGCTTTACTTCCTAGGAGTTTGTCTATTCGGTTTCATTGCACTATTTTCATCTTTTGATACAAAATTCAAGATATGTTTTGCAGTTTGTTCCTGACTGGGAAAAACCCCACAAACAAACCAAAAGTTTTCCTGCGTGACCGGGTGGCGGAGGGGTGCAGAGGAGTCATCACAGGATAATGCAGGCAGGAAGGGCCTTCAGGAGGTCTCTGGTCCAACCCCCTGCCCAAAACAGGGCCAGCTCTGGGATCAGATCAGGCTGCTCCGGGCTTTCTCCACGTGGTTCTTGAAACCCCCGAGGACGGAGCCTGCACAAGCTCTATGAGACCTGTTCTCCTTGCAGGCACACCCAGGCGCATTCCCCCGAGGCTACGTGCAGTCAGCATCGCCTGGAACATCAGTGCCTGGGAAGTGAACAGCCACAGAAACCATGGCTTCGTTTTGAAGGTCACATGGAAAATACTTCATTGGTTACAACTATTCCCCGACCCATCGTCATCCCTCCCCCTCTTATTAAATTGATTTGAAACACAGAATTGAAAGGAGCAATCAAACTCCATACCACGGCATTAGTGTACTCCCAGCTGTACGTAAAGGACAAATTCACACAGCCCAGGCACTCTGTGTGACTTTTCCGATCACTTTGTCATTCTGTCACAAGAAAGGATTCCTTACTACAGCTAATTACTTCTTTCCATTAACAAAAAGGAAATGTCATCCAGACTAATGGCTAAATAGCCTTCTGCAAGCCTTTCACCACTACCACAGGCTTCCTGCGTGACCTTGTGTGTACTCCTCCTTCATTTGTCAAGCTTAAAACGGGAACAATTTACCCAGGCCCTAAGGCTGCTATAAGATTTCATTATTGCAAAAAGCTACTCAAGCTCATGCCCAGGTACGACGCAGAAGTACTATGTATTATTAACAGGATGTGGCCGAAGGAAAAAAGAAATGGAGGAAGCAATTTTTCAAAGGCTTTCTTTCCCTGCAATTCCCCCCAGAATAAGGCAGAGCCGCAGCAAGCTTCCAAAATGCTGGAATTCATTCAGTAATAACGACACGCTGACAGTCTTCAATCAACGTGCATGACAGCTCTTGTAATTGAGAGGATCGAAAAAGAAAAGTCTACAGAAGTACCTCAGCAACTGTTGAGAATAAAATTAGAAGGAAAGGAAAGCAAGTTGCAGAGAAACCGAAGACACCAGGAGGGGGAACATGAGCTGCGGGGAGAGGCAGCACTCTTTGCTGTCTCCACGATTATCTGGCCAAATTTAAAATAACCACACACAGGGAGCAGGGTCACATTCTTGACACATTATTTGCAGAGACAGTAGCCTCAGAAACAAAATATTTCCTGTGTTGTCCTGAAGCTAGTGCAAGCAAAGCAGGTCTGCTAGAGAAGACAACAAAAAACCCAACTGACTGGTAAAAGTAGAGTTAAGAAAAGCACTTCCCAAAGCTCAATGCTATGGGATGCCTCTGCTCTCCCCATGAGACTGCTGCTTCTTGCCCCAGGCAAGACCAAGGGGCTGTGCAGGGTTCTTCTCACATCTCTTGCAATAACACCTTGCTTTCTGATAAACCAGTTCCTGAGTGTCCACCAGCCACCTTTTAGGGAGGATCTGCCAGGATCCATGCTTGTAACCAAAGTGCCTGTACACGAGCAGTCCTATGTCTGCTGAAGAAATGCAGTGGGAGTCAGGGTCTCACCCGCAGGCCAGGGAAGCTCCAGGCTGCACAGAACACCGACCCACAGTGTGCTCCTTACATTTTAACTAAAATTCAGCACCCCAAAGAGAAAGGGTTTGGCCAAACTGGCCACGGTGAGACTGGAGAGCTCTTCCAAGGTAATTAGAATTCTTCTGGAATTTGCTACTTTTTTTTCCTCTTTTTTTTTTTTTAAATATATGCTTAAGGTTATTTGTGACCAGCATAGAAAAACAGGCATGACTGGTTATGGATGCAATAAGGAAAATGGCATCTCTCACTTCTGCAAAATAAGAGCCGGGCCTTACCTGAGGGCTCTTTCCTAAGCTATGGTGACCAGTAGGTGAGAATACAAGAACGACTCCATTGCATTACACTTTCCACCTACCACACCTTCTGTGCAAGGCTTGGCATGTGATAAATGAGCTCCATAACATGATTTTTTAATGCAAGGCATGATGTTATTGCAGTAGGACAAGCTCTTTAAAGCAGCTTTGTATACAACGTGAAAGCTGAAGTCAGTTGCTGGAAGATTGCAGTAGCTAGTAAAAACTAAACCAGGAGGGGAAATGAACATGTGAACACGTCTAAAGAAAGGGGGCACTTAAAACAGAAGTTCATTCTTGTTCACATTTGTTCTCTGCTGAGCACACAAGCAAGCATTAGCACGCTTTGCACTCGTGTTTCACTACAGGTTGATGCAGTTTCACAGATTTGGGGAACAGCATTACTAGACTTGAACATGCCATTTTAAAGTTAGCAGTCCCACTAAAGGAAAGCTTCGTTTTGCGCCAAGATGCACATCAAATAGGCACACTGTGGGCAAATACTTGCAGCTAGCATTTGATCTTCCTGTCTGTCTCATTTTCCATCCTCTAACAGGCAAGGCTCCAGGCTTGGACCTTCCACTGGGGAAATAAATAAATAAATAAAAATGAGGTTTCAATAGGAGAGAAGGGAGGCCAACAAGCTTGCCCCAGCCTTTCATGTGGGACCGTTATTTACACCAGAGCTCAGAGCCCACCAAAAAGCAGAGCCAAGACAGGCTGAACCTGTTCTAAGGGAATATTCACACACAGTACAGGGCACACACGGCTCAGGGTGGAAACCTTACTATTAAGGAGACTCCCTACAGGTTATTAAAGCCAGGAGAGCGATCCCAGCAACTTCATCTACTGTAGAATTTGCTTCCTCGCTTGCCTCTCCTGAGAGAGGCATCCATCTTGGAGCACACATGTACATATACCACTCTCTTGTATTTTTTTTCCAGTATTTTATTTCTGACAGGCATTTACAACGTTCCATTCATAGAACTAAAAACATAAAAATAGACCTTCTTTCAGCTTATAAAAGAAATATATAAGAACCTTTGACATAGACATGTCATGACATTATGTACAAGAACAACGGTACCTTCCCAGTACCAGCCTTCCAGTATTTCAGCGCTGACTGTATTCCGCTGGGTACAGCATAGGACAGCTAAAACCTCCGCTTCTCTAATACACCGGGACACAACTGACGGGTAGATGATATAAAACAATGATGTGATAATACAAAGGGTATAGAAACCTTTCTAAAGCTTTTACGAAAAGAAATCAGAAGATAGCAAAAAGTTAATAGAGAAAGCTTTCATAAGATCAAGTATTGTGCACCAGAAACGAGAAAGGGCGGGGGGGGCGGGGGCAAGGCAAGGGGAGAATGCTAGCTGAGACACAAAGACGGTGATGGAGTTTTGGGGGGAATAATTCTTGTTATGTTTTAAAATATAGTCAGAGTGGATTTTATAAAATATAATCCTAAAGCTATTATAAAATTTCAGGTTTTCAAAGTACCTACTAATGTGTCAAACATCAATAGATACCAAAAAAAAAAAAAAAGAAAAATTTCATATAATCTTCCTTTGTTTACTATAGGTGAAACTGAAATGGAAAAGCTATATAAATCTTAAAAAAAAGTGCTATTTTGTGTTTCATATTTGGAAGTCTACTTAAAAACCACAAGATTTTAGTCACATTTTACCCTGTTTTAGATGTTTAAATAAAAGACTTAAAATGTTAAAGAGGTTTGCTTGTGTTGAACTTGTTCATACTCTATTGCAGTGGAAAAGCTTTTATAAAGGAATTAAAATACACTAGTTTCACCCACAGTAGGAGAGTGGATGAGGTCAGTTTTTTGGCCATGAATTCCCTGTCCCCTAAGCCTGAACTCTGCCAGAGAGAGTGGACCAAACGGATCTGTGACGTTGCTACACTGGCTCCAGCGAGGTTACACCGTGGATCAGTTTGGTCCACCACAATTCAGTCATGTCACTTTATTTTATTCTTTTTAATATCTAACTAAACTCCAGTCTCAAACATATACAATAATCCTTTTCCTGAAGAAAGTTATACCTAAATAAGAGTTTCCAGTTCATATTTTAATATAAAACCACCATTCCTAACCCTCTGCAAAAAGCTAGCCTCGTATCCTAGACATGGAGCTATGCTAACGCTGTAAAACTCTTATCCCTTTGTGCCCCTGCATCTCAGGTAAAATACAAAAAATATTTCTTCAAGTGTTAAATTTGGATCTCTTTTAAGAGAGTTTGGCATCTTTATAATATTATGTAAAACTAGAGCTTCCAACATTGACATTAAATTAGACCAGCCACAAACCAAGAGGACTTAACACAACATAAATCCCAAACCTTTCCTCACACATTCCTAAAATACATGTATATTCTCTTACATTTAAAGAGGGAAAAGTAATAAGAATACTGCAACTGTACATGGTAAAAAGGCGGTTTCCTCATTAAGGAGATAAACCTACAACTGACGTTTTACGGCTATAAAACCCTCTGTTTGTTGTGCTATTGTGTAAGCTAGTTCGCTGCACGTAGGTTAAGACATCCAGAGTAATTTGTTTTCCAGTGATGATATTCTCCTCATACTTAATGTCAGCCCCTGATTATTTCAGAATAAATAAAATAGTGTGAAAGCCCTTGGTAACGTAAGACAGGACCTTAAGCTTATTCCGTTCCAGGTTTTGAGCATTTTACAGTTGCCTAAAGTGTGGCCGCATGGCTTCGGACCAATTCAGCTGCCGAAATGGTGTGTGCAAGTGTGCAATCTAATCGGGATCAGCTCTCCGCGGTGTGCGGGGGTGGGAGGGAGGGATGGAGGTTGGGACGGGGAGACCTACGCAACCAGGCGGGGAAGGGGACCGGTTTAGAGCTCCGTGTTCAGTTTCCTGCTGGGGACAAAGTCTTCGCGCCTAACCCAGATGACCTCCTCGCCGTGGCCCTCCACGTCGCCATTGATGCCGGACAAGGCCGCCTGCTTCTTCAGCTGGGTCATCCTGGAGGCGTGCGTGTCCATGGCCGGGCGTGGGCGGTCTCCCCGGCACGGCTGGCTGCTCGTGATGGAGGCCGCCTGCAGCCGCTCCCGAAGGTCTCGGTCGGCCACGGCGCCTCTCACAGCCTCGCAGTACTCATCGTCATCGCTGAGGATGTCCGTTTCCTTGATGTCCTCCTGCTCCTCATACTGAGCAAGGTCAAACTGTTCCTCTACCCAGCGGTCAGTGTCCCCACTGTGCGTGGGCTGCTGGGGCTCTTTTTCGGGGCTGCTCGTGTAGACGGCATCTGAGTCAATGGTAAACCTGTTTCGGGCCAGCCGCCGCCTCCTCCTCCCAAGAGACTTGCTTGGGGCTGACACTGCGCACACACAAAGATAAAACCCCACAGGCTTTTTACACACGGTACAACTCTCTTTAAAAAGTTAGTCTTCCAGGGGCCCTTTATTTAACACCGCTAGGCACAAAGCAGGTAGACTCCCAAAAATGACCTAGTCATTCAGCATCCTCCCTGCGGGCAAGTCACATTTCACTCAGCTCCGCAGCACGGGTCTTTCTCCAGCTGAAAAAGGAGTTTCTGCTACTCAGATCCACAGTTGGGATAATGGCCCACAATTACTGTTCCTCCTAAGCGGTAGGCAGGCAGCCAGCCAGCACAAAGTGCATCTGTCCAGCTCAGCTTCTCACACGCAGTGCCCCGCTGTCAGCACACCACAAAAACCAACTAGCCTTGTGCCTCGGTATGGGAAATCGCTTTGTCTGGGGTAAGAGTAACACTATAGGTTTCCAAGTAGCTACCTCAGTGCTGAAGATGCTGCAATTGTTGCATTATTTACTGGGAAGTAAGTTCCCTGGTCTAGGCTCTCCTACTCCCTTCCCCTCTCCCTCCCTACTGGGGGGTGGACAAAGAAAACCCCGAAACCAAAAAAACTTTCAGAAGTTCCTTACTCAGCATCAGCTGGTCTACTAGCTTTTGCAACTGTCCCAATTAGCAAATTCACATCTTCCGTGTTGGAACATCTTCATAACAGGCTTGTGAGGCAAAGCAGGGGGCGAATCCTGCAGCCGAAGGACCTGCAGGCATTCCAGCGCTTTACGTGCACACACACGTAGCTCCGTCGCAAGCAGGTGAACTCCGAGGTTATAGTTTGTCCCTCTCCACTAAACAGCACCTTAGCACTTTCAGTATGTATGTATTAAACTCTAGCAGCTTGCAGGTGGGGATTAAATTTTAATATCCCTGAGCCTCAAAACATGCATTAAGTACAACAGCTCAGCAGTTGTAAATTTTAACTGTAGTGAGAGGTCTGGACTCTAAGAGGGGATTTTAATCTCTGCGGAATTCATCATGCAAATGCACCAATGAGCCAAACTGAGAGAAGGTTTGGCATCTACAGCAGATTAGCTCCACAGGCCGATTGAACAAGCACTGTGGTAAAACAGTTGCATCTTGGCCCTCCTTTGACTCTTCCTCCTTATGATTTTAAGCATCTCTGAGGCAGATGGCTAGCAACACCCCGAGTGAGAAGCCATGCTGCAAATGTTATTGGTCTGGCCTGCCCATTACAGAAGAGGAACAGAAAGCCTGGTTGTCTACATTGCTGGATCTAATGAGCAGAAAAAGAAAAAAAACAAACACCAAAACAACAGACCAGAACAAAACATGCAGCAGTGCCATGTACTTTTCAGTTGGAAGCAAATGTTTCTTCCCTCCATCATCTAGTGTTCTGAAAATGAAAACCTGCTTTTCCCTGGGATTTTCTCATTGCTTTTGCCTGAAGTCAACTGAAAAGGAAAATCCATGGTTTAGGACAGGCCATTACAAAAATAATAGTATCAAGTGCATGCCTCTCAAAATGTGAGAAGTAGAAGCATGTGCCCGTTAGCAATAGAGCTGAAAAGGCTAAAATGGAGGACATACAAAGCTATCTCTTCAAACCAAGCCACTCTCTCGGGGGAGCCGATTTTTCTTGTGCATTTTAGTTTCAAAGTGCTAGGGTTAGCTCAAAATTCTGTACATGCTTTTAAGAAATATGCAGCGGGCTTCTGCTTTGTTCAGCTGAAACCCATTTCCAGATTAAAGTGCACAGCCAATCGGTATTGACAGGAATCCCGTTTCTTCCTTCCATGCCGGAAGGACCGCTCTGAAGCTGAGCCTTGAGTGCAAAGCAAGGTAAATAGAGGCAATTTAAGGCTCTCAAGGAAGTGAAGCATGGAAAACCAGCAGTTTTTACATACACGGGACAGAATGCTAATCTACAAGTAACAGACACCACCACATGTCCTACAACAGTGCTGGGGTTACTGGGATCTTGAAAGTCTGTAGCCCTACAGTACCTGCCCTGTTCATGGCTGGCCTTGCACCCTTTAGAGCACACAATCTTTTTCCACCAAAAGGAACATATTGCTGGGATGAGGGCAAACTTTCGGTTTTAAGAAGCTGCCTTCTGTGTTTATCCCGCAGAATTGAGTGCACTGCCTTCAGAAAGTCCTTCCTGTGTTCTGGTGAACTGAAAAACAGGCAAGAATACAAAAGGCAGTGTTATCTCTTGGGAACTGCTAAAAGCTCACTGTAAATGAGATAAATAATGACCAGTTCTGTAACTTAAGACAGTGCACACCGACTGGCACACGCTTCCCCCAGAGAAGACTCAATTTAATACAGTGTTTTCAAAGCAAAGCTAAATCTACAGTCATTGCAATGGACATCCAAGGAAACAAATACGCTGCTCATTAACAAAACATGTAGCTGTTCACCCTCTTGAGGCTTCCTTTTCCTCCAGTACCAACCACGCACTTTGCTTTGTCCGATACGCATCAAGCTGACCTATGGTGGCTAATTAAATCTCAGTTTGTCTCCTGTAAACACACACCATGCAGAAGTCCTGCAACTTCCTACTACCTAGTAGTAGGAATTGGCTTGGTAACAGCTGTGCTGGACCCTGGTGAACTTGCACCCCAAGTTCTTATTTGGACTCTAAAACACGCCAGGGCAACCACCACAACGAAGATGGACAAAGTTTATTAAGGAAAGGGCAATGCCCTAGGAGCAGAAGCTGGAACTTGGTGGCATGAAAGGTACCAGCTGAACACGACACATTAGCAGCTACGTGGCATAAAAATCCAGTGCTGGAGTTTAACCGGATGCAAGTTTGTGAGAGGAAAATTGTAATCGTTCCCATAAAGGTGCAAGGCTGATCAAATATATGCCTTTATTTTAATACATTTTACAAAACATTGCCTGCCAGAAGTAAGGTTTTAACACTCTCTCTCCACTTCCCCCACCGGCTGTTCCCAGATTGTGTTAAAGGAAAGACATAGGCAAGCTGGGATCCAAAGATGCAGCTGCCATTGGAAATATGGAAACACACTTACCTACAGCAAAGGTGAAATGTTCTTTCTGGTCTGCCTTCAGACTCAGATTTAACGTGGACAATCTCACATACAGAATTAGTCTCTGCATCTAAAATGAAAAGCAAGCAAAACTTCAAATAACAGTTTCTCATATTTAACCTCAATTAGAGCATTTGTTCAATAATCCTGAAGAAATGGTTTAAGACCATCCAGGAAAACAGGTAATACACTACAAATAATATTAACTCATAGCTGGAAGGCAGCAGTGGGCAAGTGACTAATGAAACAACAGACTCTTAAACTTGCCAAAATCTAGTAGTATTTTATATGCACTCCCTCAGTCCCATAAAAATGTGGGGAAAAAAGCCCAAACCAACCCAGCTTTTCAGGTATTCCATACAGTATTGTCACGTTTTACAGCTGCCTCCTATGTTCTTTGCACTTTCACTTATGCATTAGAAAGGGAGCAAATTGTTTAAAATTTTGAAACTTTTAATACTATAAGCTTCACATGAAGGTGTCAACCACAACCACAAGCTGCCATGTCACAGCTGCAAGATTGCCTTCCAGTCTCCAGAAGTGGAATGGAGTGAACCGGAGTCAGCCACAACTTTGCCCTGTTTTTCCAGAACCCTGCCTGACTTCAGAAAAGTATTGACAAGCCAGACATACACAACTGGAGCTTCTGCTCATTTAATCCAACTCCCTCCAGGGCTATTATGGATGTTGAGGCTGTGGGCCTTTTTCAGGCCCCAGAAACTCTGTACACATATACAAAGGACAAACACTGGTCAGTGAACACCCCCAGATCAAACATTAAGAACCCTACCAAATTCATGCAGCAGGAACATTACCTGCACTTGCCAAGGCTCGAACCTGCAGCGCTTCTAAAGGTATCATGTGGCGAAAGCGGAATGGATCCCAGTCTTCATAAATTGAAGCTCTATGTGATCCTCCCTGGAAGAATTTCAAAATACCATTAGGAAATGAGACACCTTGGGACAGTCAGACACAAAAGTCTCCTGTGCTTTGCACCGAGAACGTCCAGCTGAAGACTTGTTGCAATTCTTATTTTCTCACTACAATCTCCTAGTAACCAGCATCACTGAAGTGCCTATCTGTGAAGATCTTGCTAAGATCTAGATAAAAGCAACCATTAGACCAATCTACTGTTATCAATGCCTCCAAAAGCCATTCGAGACCAGCCTGCATTCTCTCGTCCTAGTGCACATACGCTCACAAACATGCATTAGCTTTGCATTAGCTTTGCTTTAGTTACTCCAAGGTTATCTTCTGGCCAGTTGACTTTAACCATACAAGCATTTCAAATCACACTTCGGTTTACACCATACGTGGGAATCAAAAGAGTTTTCTGTAATACTACAAAATGTGCTCCCTATTATAGCAAGGAATAAGTTTACTGTCAAGCTTAGCTTTAACTTTTAATCCCAAACTCCAGTAGGATCCCTTGATACATACTGTATACTGCTGAGAGCAGCCAGCACTTGCTCAGTGGCATGCAACAGAACTGAAACAAGGGCATTGTGTTTCACTAAGAAAGTTGACAGACATCAGCTCTCACATTTGATTCATATACACTGACCAAAGAGTCACAAGTGAGATGTTCAAGGTGATACCTTGTTTCATGAAAGCCCACTCCACAGCATGGAATGGATGTGGCAGGCAACGTGAATGACTAGTCCAGCAGAGAGCAAAGGCTAAACTAAATGACCGCTGCGCCCAGGCTGAACAGCAAGACACAGCATTACTCAAAACCTCACTCATGTGGCAGAGAACAAGGATCACATATGCAAAAGCACAATCTAGCACTACAGCTTTATGGGAAGCAAATCTTGATCGCAGCAACACAAATGCACACAGCATCACCAAAATAGTCCATGCAACTTACAAGTTTCTTCTTCTGTTTGGAACCATCCTTGTATACAAGGACCACAGCAGTTTTGAACACTAGAGGAGAAGTTTGGAAACAAAAGCCATGTAGTCAGTAAGGTTGGGAATGGATCTCCTCTATGCCCAAGCACACAGACCCTCCAACTCCTCAGGCAGCCCTCACCCAAGTCAGGGAGGGAAGGCAGGAGTAAACCTACCAGCCCTCTTGCATATTCTTCCAAAAAAAAAAAAAAAATGAAGCTCAACAGCTTTTACCACACAAAACCAGGTTATTTCAAAGTCCCTTGACACTTAAGAGTTTAAGTTACCAGTTATAGGAACAACTATTCAACAGCAACAGTTCTATATAAAAAATTAGAAAACTTTAATCCCTCTGGTTAAGTTCACCTCAGACAAATGAGCAGCATCCAGCCACACGCAGCCAGTCAGCAGATGAGACTGTGCTTGGACAGAATGTGAACCCCTCCCAGGTGGGACAGTGATCTGTACTGAATTAAAAAGTGAGCACCACTGGCAGGCAGAGATGTAATCCCATTCCTCTTTTCCCACATAAAGTCCACATGGAGCTGGAATTTGTCTTTCAAGACTCAACTTTTCCTTGTGATCTCTTTCTTCAGGTCTCAAGAGCACCCTTTGTTTTCAGATCGAACTGCATGGACATTTGATTTTGGGCATTTTATGAAACCACTTTAAAGATTTTTAGAGTAATTGAGTTGCTGCACATTCCTAGCAGCTTTCATGAGGCCACTCAGCTTCAGGGTATGATGAGGTGCTTTCCCAACTTGCAGGAAAGCAGTCAATTTTTATATGCTCTTCTAGTGCAAAGCTGGAAGAGACTTCATTCGTTATTTGTTTGGTACAAAACAAAAACAAAAGTAAAAACCACTGGCTTCCTAATCAGCATCACTTTCTGGAAACAACAAGAAATTGTGTTTAAAGAAATTTAGGAACAAATAAAGTAAGCTTAGCAGAGTCTGCACTACTTGATATAATTCTGAAAGTAAGAGCGAAGTGATCGAGCCAATATAAGCTATCAAATACCTTTCCAAGGGACCATACTTCAATGCAGCGGAAAGACCTTGAGATCTATGCCAACAGCAGTTTCAATTTCTAGTTTGGCCACCCAAGATAGACTACTGGGAGGGAGACAGACCTCTGCAAAGCAAGTCACTGGGAGTCCTGGCTTAGCTTTTGAGCACTTTTAAAAGCTTAGATATATGAGTCCTTTCTGGCAAAAGGCACAGAGAAAAAAAGGCAAAGCCTTTGCAAGCCCCCAACCTGTTCTCCAGAATGTGAAGTAGAGTTACTTGGCATCGATCAGACTACCAAATTATCTTTTCAGAGACTAATACCTTTCTATATAGCTCTCAATTCATAGCCTTGGACATGGGTTTAAGAAACTCTTACACTATTACAGCAGTCATCTTCAAATTCTTCATCAGTTTTAGATCAACTCAGAACAGAATTTGACTATTGCAGCAGACACAAATACGGTTTTAATTCCAGTCAACCTAGCAGAAGGCAATGCTCAACTACCTTCAACAAATATCTCCTAAGACACAGCTGACAGCCTGTTAGGCATCTGAAATAAAATTACTAGGATACAAACCAAATGCTGCCAGCTCAGGTTCTTTCTTCCATTTCCCCAGTGAAGCAGGAGGATTCAGCCATATCACTGTATTATGCAAGAGCAAGTCCCCCATTGAAAGGTCTGCAACCTGCCAACACACATGCACGAAGGCACAATATGCAATCAGTTCAAGAATGCTTACTTGAATTTTCAGTTCAAGAAAACTTGCTTGAAGTTTATTCCTAAACAAACAAAAAAACCACCCCACAAGCAAACTTTTGGAATATTTAATCAAATGACTGTAGGCACGTGCAAACAGACCGTGGCAGTTAGCAATAGATGCATGTAAATCCTTAATTGGTAAGCATGAATTAGGAGAAGCCAAACTCAAGAGTCTGGCGCTTGTAATTTGGTGTGAAGTCAGGGCAAAACCCAGATGTTTTTCTTGCATTTTTTTCTCCTTTTTTTCTTTCTATTTCACTTGAACATTTAAGCATAGCCCCCATCACACACACGCAGCTTGGGGTGAAGTTTAGAGACCACATTATGTGAAACAGTCAAAGCACTTCCACAGGCTCATCTGTGGAAACCACATTGCTGGAAATGGACTAATAAAGGAGTTCATAACAATTGTTGGGAGATACCTACTAAGATTGCAGCAACTGGAAGCACTTTGACTTACGATCTCCCAGAGTGACAAATCGAGGGCTATCCCCAGTCTAGGGACCATGTTATCCCATTCCTCCACCCTTCTCTCAATGAAGTCTCACTTTTGCCAGAGGACACCACGGATACCATCAGCACAACAGCCTGAAGTCTCCCCAGTAACAAAAGCAACATCAAGGCATGTGTTCACTCTCTCCTTTCCCAGATTAACACCAAACCATGATTGCTCTCCCAACAGATGTCCTGACATGCTCTCTCCACCACTGCTTGCCAGCACGAGCCCAAGTCTCTGCCCTCTACCCACCCTCCCTCCCCACTGCTGCTATCCAGCTCTCACACCCAAAGCTTCCTCAACACTTCTCAATCCCAGAACTCCTCTGCCTTGTAGCCCAACGCCTCTATGTTGTTCCTTCATCCTGACTGTCAGCAAAACCCCACTACCATTACTTCATATCATCTCTCCAGCCTTCACGCACATCACTGCTCACATCAGCCCTTTAGTGTGTCTCTACCTCTTCCTCGAGTCCCCCTCACCCTTACCCCATTCTGCCATTACTGCCCACCACTCTCCTTCGCTGCACCGCTGGACTGCAGACCTGCATTTTATCAGGAAATGGAGAGTCTGGGTCTCAGTCTGAAACTTAAAAGACACCTTCCACGTGTTTCTGAGATGGTCAGCCAGGACTGAGCCACACCGGATCTTCACGTGTTTGCATATGTGCCATATGAGATATCTAGACCAAAGCCCAAGGCTTTCTCATGTATCAAGCCCACTAACACACTTTCTAAAAGAGAAACAGCAGTTTCTGCCACACTGCACTTCACACTTTGATCTCTTTAAAGTGATGAAAGAGCTAAGTACAGGCTTGCCTCAGCACGCCAGTCCACTCAGACTGGTGGGGTGAGATTATTTATGTGGAACGAGGAGAGCCAAGACATGGACATCAAAATCTGCAGGTTGGGATGTGATTTTGACCCAAGCACAACACTAAAGGTGAATTAGCCCACTACTACTTTACACTGGTCCCACTCACTGAACCATACATGGAAAAGCAGTTTTTGAATTGGATTGGGATTTGTCTGTTTGCACCAGGATCCACTTAAATGATACAGCATGAAAGGTAAATATTTGATACAATTTAACATTCATGCTACAGGCACCAAAATAACAGCCTTTTTCTCTTAAATTTGATCATCTGTTACCTCTTTTTTCTCCCCTGTTTGTTCTGCTATGAGTTGGTCAAACACTGCCCCATATTCTTCATGGATTTTCTGCATTTCATTGATGTGGCTGGCAACTTTGTTCATTGTTTTTATGGCCACTAGAAGAAAGACAGATTAAGGGAAGAGTCAAAAGGTATTTTTAAGCCTCTGGGAGGAAGGAGGAGGAAGAGGGTTCCAGATCAGAGGTTAAACAGGGAATAGTGATGTAGGTTAGCTCCTTACCATCAAGGTGATAATGTTCTTCACTGTCTACATCAGTCAGAGCAAAGAGCTCCTTCAGCAGGAGAGGGTATTTCAGTATCCGCTGGATGGGTTTGATGAGGTAAGACTCCAGCGTGGAGGAGTGCTGCCGTCGGGGATTCTGAGCATCCAGAAATGCCTTGAAAGCTGTGTCTGTCTTGGCTGGAAGATTAAAATGAAGCAGTTGGATAAATCAAAAATCAGAACAGCTGCTCTGATAAAGTGACTTTTCCAAGCTTTAAATTCATTTATCCAAAGACATTTTGCAAGGAAGTGCAGATTTATCAATAAGGTTCACAGTATTAGATTCAAGCACTTCAAGTTTTGAGTTACTGACACTTTGCCACTGATATGCTATTTATGATTTAACAACAGGCACCCGCCTACCATACACGCAGTTTTTAATTTCACTATCCACAGTATTTCTGGCCTTGCAACTACTTTAGAGCAGCATAAATTGTTTTAATCATCTGCTTCCTTTAAGAAAAGGCTCAAACCAGATATTTGTAAGAAGTCACTACTTCGTGACAGGTACACCTATAAAATTGGTGAGTCTGGTTATTGTTACCTCATTAAACCTTAAAATGCAGTACAATGACAAAAATCAAGAGCTAGTAAGGAGGCAGGAAGCAGTGAACTTATAATACACCATTTGGGGAGCACATGCAGACTGGACACCTGACTGCTACTGAATTTATAAAAATAACATTTTCTCTGTTGCTCCCTCTACTAGAACATAAATTTGTACAGGGAGGGAATATGGAGAATGTAGCATTTTTAGACATATAAGTTATTCAGTGCAGGAACAATTCCACACAATTGCTTTTATTAGAGCCACGTCCCCTGCTGAGGTTGGGTGGTTTTTTTGCAGACAGTCACCTGACTTCAATAAAGCAACTTCAGTTTCAAATCCAGAAGCCACCTGCACCTCAGCTGAGGACACCAAATTACACTTGAAATACACGCCCAGGCTTTTTAAAAGATTTATCACTGGAATGAAATTTTAAGTTGTGTTTGTGCCATAATTCAAGCACAACATTTTCTCACTTATAAACACGGTCAGCAATGACAAAGCAAAACAAAGCAACCAGATCTGCCTTAACATTAAGGTCTAACAAAATGATGTCAAAAGAAAGCATGGATGCTACTAGCATCAAGTCATTTATTCAAGTATTCCACAGAGCTGCCAAGTATTCTTTGCAGCATGACAAATAAGAGTGCACAAGTAGAAATGAAAAAAAAAAAATTGTGCACAGAAAGAAAAAACAAACACAAACCCCAAACCAACCAAGACACAAGAAAACCCCCAAAACTTTTGGTTGTCAGGCATTCAGATGTTCTTTTAAAGATTAGAGCTCCTCTCTTAATGGCACTGCTCCTACAACTGGAACCATTTGTTTATTTAATGTATTGGCCAAAAATTAATTGCATGAAGCACTGCTAACTCTAAGAGATTAACACTTTCACAAGGGAAAAGACATCACTGCAAGGCAAGGAGGCCCATGGGCATTTATAAGCCAGACCGCAGTTCATTTATCTCCATCTCAGCAAGCCAAGCTCTGCTAGGAATTCATACTTGGAAACTTCTCAGGCAAATTGGAATGAAGGTGAGAGGAAAAAGAGAGGGGAGAGAGCACGGTGAAGCTAAAATATTTAGACAGCTTCTATAAAACATTCTCCCAGGCTGATCCTTTCCTAGAGGCTGTCAGCATTCAACCACATTGGCCAGAGCTTCACTGGGATTGCCACTAGCAAGGATTCACGGCACAAACTCTATCCAGAGGTCATTACAAGCATCGCCACTCCTGATTCCAAAGTACACAGCAATTCATTAGCACATGCCACATCACCCATTTATGAAATCTTTCCACTCCCCACATGACTGAAAAGAAATGAACATGTCGGGGAGAATAAATTAAGTGCGGGGGAAAAAACTACATGGGAGTTTAACGACCTCTTATAATGAGCTACTCGGGTATCATTACATCGATGGTGGTCCAAGAACACCCATGGACCAGAGCTCTCTGCGAGCCTCTCGGGCCAGATGGACTTATTTCCCTACTGTGAAGGCTCCTGAAGAGCAACCAGGCAGGCATGTGCCCCATTCCTCTGCCACAACCTGCCCTGCGTGGTATGGAGTGCAGTGGCCACGTCTCATCTTCCACAAGGACAACCTGCACCAGCCCAAACCAACGTGTTGCTGTGACATGTCTTCCTGCACGCCCAGGTCTGTTTGTCCAGCACACAGCTCTTACCTTTCACCAGTACTTTGGGGACTTTTGTGTGGCTGGCACAGAAGGCACTGTACAGCTTGAACCGGTCGGCATAGTAAAGAAAGGATCCACCCAAGGAAAACAACACTTTCTAGGATTTAAAAAAAACAAACAAACCCACATTAGAAAAAAAAAAAGCACATGAAAGCCAGTTAGTTATTTTCCCTTCTGCCAGGTCACCTGAAGTTTCCATTTAGCTTTTAGATGATGGGACACTGCGTTTTTAGAGTGTTTTCACACCATCTAGCCAGAAACAGGCCTAGCTTTGGCATCTGGATTCAGGCTATGTGATAACATAATTAGCCAAGTTCCAGTTAGGACAATCCGGAGACACCACTGACTATAGAGAGAACTAGGTTCACAGCTCCAAAACTGTATTTAAATGCCTGAGCTTAAAACCTTATTGATCTAAGTAATGACCAGAGGCCAGAGAAAGGACTGAATGTATCTGACTTTGTAATGGACCAAGATACTAAGGAGCTGCAAGCAAGACTGTTATCCCTCTGCACAAACACACCAAGTTCTTCAATCTCTTGAAAATGAAATTGTGTTAAGGGTCAAACACAATCTTTCCTTAAGATGTCTATGCCACGGTCAAGCGTTTGCTTTGCTACCCACTTAGGAACAAGACAGCATGTAAGACAACACATAGGCACATTGCCTACAGTCAGCAGAGGGAAGCAAACTGCAGAACTGAAACCACAAAGCCCTGAAGTCCTATTTGGCACATTGCTTTTGGACTATACGCATAGGACAGAACTTAAAGTGAAGTTGATGCACTTTTTATGGAAAGAGGTGGAAACAGCAGCACTCAGAAGACAGAGTTCTCTCCATAAGGAGGCTTCTTCCGCGCTCCTCTCTCAAAGCTCAGAGGCTTCGTCCACTAAAAAAAAAAAAGCATCTCTGTGCTCTCCATTAAGGGCACATTTCCTTCAAAACAAAAGCTGTGTTCTAGTTATGCGAGGGCAGCTTTCATGATTGATGCTTATTTTAAATGAGCACCTGATGGCAAAGTCACACATGCACAAAAAGATGAATTCTTTCAGTAGTTCTTCCAGGTCTGTATGTTAGTTGAAGAGCAATCTCAGTGGAATTATTATTATTCATCAAGACATCCTGCCCTCTACCAAGGTGAGTGCTCAAAGCAAGAGTAAAATTCCACAAAGACAAACATTCAATTTACAGTTCTGATCTGTAGCCCTACTGGGCTTCTGAACTACTATGTTAGACTTGTCAGAACAAAGATTTTATGTAACTTTCCATTTCTAGCTTTTCCTGACAGCCTGAGACAAGAAATCTGGCAGAATGGCAAGAATAGCATAAGAGCACATGGTGTTACAGATTTCTAGTGCTCTGTATGGCTAAATGTAGCACAAGCTACAATTTTAGCAGGATGTTTTTCAAACAGCTCCAGTATTAGCTAAAAATTAATCTTGAGTGTAAGTAGATGTAGGTTTTTACATGAACAGTGACGGCAGTCAGACAAACATGATGAAGAGTGTTAAAGGACTACTCAGATTGTAAACAATGAGATTACCTTAAATTGCTCAACTTTTTCAAGCTTTTCCAGGTCTGGAACCAGCCTTACTCCATCTTCAAGAGTTTTCAAGAACTCCACCTGGAATGCTACCATTTCAGTCAGATTCCCAAAAAGAACATCCAGCTAATAAGAGAAGAAAAAAAAAGCAAGATGCAGAAAACATTACTTTGTAGCTAAATCACGTTTTCTAGAACTTCAATAATTCTCTGTCCAACTGTATAATCAGTGTTATGTCAGGAAAAAACCTACAGACTACACATTATTGAGCCAGTACCTTTATGCTCTACTCAGTCCACTATTTTAAAAGAAATGGAATTCAGAATTTCTCCATAGCCCTTACTCAGACAAGCAAGTCAAGCTGGGGGGTGGGCAGAACAGAGGGGCATGCATAAGTTATCTAGCAAAAAGATAAGCAACAGTTAACATACCTCATCGGGCGTGAGGAACGTTTCCTTTTGTAGAGGCTTCAGGTATCTCTCCATTAGACAATTTAAGTCCTAAAAATTCAGAAGAAGATTCCCATGTTGGCTCAAACTGCCTCTGAATATTTATTGAGGTGGCAAAGATCACTGTTTACCTAGTCTATGAGTTTTTCCCCTTTCACGCATAAGACAAAATAGTTGGATTTCACAGAATTTGAGATAGTAAAAGGAAACATTTACACAGTTTTACTTACAAAATTAATACCAGATCTCACTGAGCAGTGTTCCTCTGCACACCAGCTAAGCAATTCCAAAATGACAGCATAAGAATTTGGAAAGCCTACTTATTTCAGAGGTGTAAGTTACTATTCTAGGGACAGACTGTAGAATTGAATGTAAGTTAACTAAGAGATACACACATGAAACATAATTTGAAGTATTAGAGAAGAAACTAATAGAATTTTCCAGAAGGAGGAGAAATACGAGTAGACTGAAACAACACATGGAAACCCCTTACTTTGACATAGGTGCGTTCTGTCTCGAGAAGTTCACAGATAACCTTTCGCAGTTTATCTGCATCTGTGAGTTGTCTCATAGTAGCCAGCTGGGGTCCTGTGAATTCCTGAGGATGAGCACTTGAATCAGAAGGGTTCATTTCATGCAGACTGCGACAGAAAGCAGCGACCTGCTCTGTACTCTTTAAAAAGAGGGAAGAGGAAAGACCAGCGGTAATATTTTAAGTAAGAGCTGTAGGAATGATGGAGCTGAGAAGCCTTTGCAGTTAAGCAGTTGCAAGCTTGGCGGCTTTTTAACAGGCACCAAAGTCCAGAAGTGCATACATCATTTCACGTATCTGTCTGTCCTATCTTTCAGTGACTAGGGATAGGGGGGGGGGCGCGCAGGGGGGAAGAAAAAGAAAGAGTTGCAGAATTCAAGTTCATTGAAGTGCTGTTCAATGACATTCCTGGTTTCAGATAAGCATGAACGTTCATTAAAATAGGCTTGTCCAGCACTTAAGATTGAAAAACAAACAAACAAAAATGACCAAGAATCAGGAACCAAAAATGACTGTGCAAACAAAACATACACCCCAGCCTTCTGCCAGTTCCCTAATCTAGTTTGCCGCAGTCCTGTGAATAGCTGTGTCAACATAGCCAACGAGACAACGTGGAGACAGAAACCGCTTAAGCTATTTTTCGGGGAAGCAGAGCCATCTGGGGAACCAAAGCCTCTCAAGGCTTCAAATGCAAGCTCTTCAGGAAAGTAACTGTGTATCTGTTCTGTGTCTGGAAACATGCCTTGCAGGGTGAAATTTTTCCCCATAAGTCAGGTTATTCAGAGCTGCTACATCTAGCTGGTTTCTTCAAAGTTTAATCAGCTGTCTATATATAAAGGCAGTTATCCTCTCTTCACCTCCTCATGTTAGATCATCTTCTTGCATCTTTCCTTACACTGAAAAGTTTGGAGCAGGTATAGTCTCTGGTGTCAGTGACAACAGCCCCGAGCTTCTAGGGTTACCAAAGCAGCGGTGTGCCCTGTCTCCATCCCTCCCAGAGGCCTGGAGAGGGCACGGGAGGGAAAAGAGCTGCTGCACTTGATCACATCTCTCTAACCTTCTGTGTCTAATCCTGCCATAGCATCTTAAGCCAGATTTAGTGACTTCCCAGCGCTGCCTCTATAGCCCTCCAGTTCATACTAAAACAGCTGACCTCAAATTAGCCTGTTCAAACAGAGAATATGCGGGGGGCGGGGGGGAGAAAAGAAAAAAAAAGAGCAAGAAAAAAAAGCACATCATCACCTTGCAGTTTGGAGACAGAGCCCTGCCCCCTGAGAGATCACTTCACTCCCACGAGATGGTGGCAACAACCTCATCTGGAGCCTGCACTACCCCACACCTTCGTGATGACCCAGTGCTGAAAAACCTCTGCATTTTTTAAGCTGCACAGTCTTCTCACATGTAGCTATTTTCCCCTCTCAGTGCGCTTACAATGCCATGAAGCCCAAGAGGGGCATTAACCATGCTAGTGACAAGTAAGGGATTTCCTACTCTGAGACAGTTGCTTTCCTTAAAGGTATCTTAAGGTTGTAAATGCTCACCTGAGTGTACCACTGCAAGGCATATTAGTAAAGATACTTATTATGCAAAGGATAATTTTCTTCAGGACACAAGTGTAAGCAACAAATTAACTGTAACTGAGTGTCTATACAAAAATGCCTCTTGGACGCAGTGTATTACAGGAAAATCATTCACCTTCAGTATCTGAAGTTTAACTCAGATGAGGAAGAAAGGAAAAATGTTTTAAGTTGAGTGCAGGAGGAAGCAGTGAGTTGAACCAGTCCATTTCCAACTAACTCAGCTTCTAGTAATGGCACATGTCACAGAGTTAAGATTTATTAGTCAAAGTAATTCCTTTTATTTCTCAGCAAGGTTACACCTCTACTCGCTGTACTCTTAAGTATAAAGCATACCCAAACTTTAAGGTTAAATTTGCATTAAATTTCAATAGGTGTGATCTCGATCCCATCAGCCCCAAATCCACAGTGGCTTCAGTGCAGGCAAAAAAACCTGCCCGAGTTACCTGCTCTGCTGGAAAGCGATGAAGAACAATTACTGTATGTTAATCTGAGCCTGCAGAGACCCCAGATAGGCAGGGTTTTGGTCAGAAATGTTTAGCTTTGTTAGGACTATTTTGTGAAAGAATATTTGAGGCAGACATATCCAGCAGCATTTTGTTTTAAGAGCCAAATGTACGAATAAAAATAGTTATAATGTATAAAACACAGTATGGAATCAAACTCCAAAAATAAATCAAGTGTTTTAAGCAGTTCATGCTTGATATCCCGCAGACAGCTCACCATCCTGCAAACGCACTTGCAATAAGTCGCAGGGAAAGATGGGTCACCCAGAAAGAGAGAGCAAAAATCCACTTACACCATGAAACACCAGCTAAACACTAACAAGCAGTTGAAAATTGGATAACTGTCATACAGGCACACAGTCTGCCCCAGAACAAATAGTTACACCCATATGCCAAAAAGGAAGCGTAGAAGACTTACAATCCTTATCTCCACTTGTGCACACTTAATAAACCGCTCGCTGACTTCAGCCATGCCCAGCTCCAGCCAGCAGCAACCCAGCTCTGCCTCCCACTGCCCTGCCTCGTGTCTTTTTACCTATTTCCCAAGGATCACTCACCCGATACTCTTTGGACAGACAAAGTCTCAAGCACAATAATATTCACAAACCTGTTCTCTTGCTTGTTCATTGAACAAACCATCTTGTTTCATAAGGTAGACAGGATTACATTCAGAAATATTTGCTTTAAAAAAATAAAAGTATCTAGACAGAAAGCAGATGCATATTGTACCCAGGGAGGTTCAGAACACAGCTATTTTGTTAAAAACTCTCAAACAATATCAACAAAAGCCTCTCTGTCCCCATTTTCCTACACAAAGTGGATAGAGTAGGGAAGGTCTGGAACAGAAACAGATCCTTTTATCTCCCAGTGCCAGCTCTGTTTGCCAGCTGTGACAATGATAACACTGACCCAGGATTTCTCTAGGAGAATTACAGCATTGATTCTGCAGGCAATCCCATCTAGCAACCTAAAAATGAGATGGAGGGCTGGCACAACTGGGCTGTAAAGCAAAGTTTACTTTGCAAGTACATTAACCCCTCCTCTGCAGGGGGCTCAGCAGAGGAGCTAAGCTCACATCCTTCCCATGCAGGAGGAGCAAGTCTTTAAACTCATCAAGCATGCTGATGCTGCCCACAGTGGAGAGTTTTGGCTACCTGCCCTATCGTTTTGAAAGCAGAGTGCCATTTCCTCTTGCGCTTACCGTATAAAGACATATGGGTGCCCAGGCATCAGGCAGATTGCCCCCTTGAATGGCATGCAACACCTCTGTTCCGCCAGGGACGGCAAACTCTAAGCAGTACTGATCTCCCAAACAAAACTCAGGCAAATTGCATCCTTTCATGCATTGCCAGGACTGCTAACAACATTGCACAGTAACAAAAAGCCTCTACATGGTATATATGTTACAGCTCAGCCTTGAATTTACAACCTGAAAATTAAAACAGCATGAAAATTCGTTTAACTGCTGATTACTTAGACTAGTCACGTTGCACAGTAGATCTGCTCACCAAATACAGCATACGGTACAGAGAGTCGCCAGCTCTCCCAGCGCTTTCGTTCTTGAGTTTACGGTTAACTCTCCAAAGAGCCGACATCGCTGGAAAGGCAGTATTGCCAGAGCTGTCACTCATCTAGGAGGAAAATCCCAGTTCTCCACATATTCAGCTGATCCGAAAGGTTTTCCCACTCCAGACAGATACTCCGTGCTGCTTACTTGGCATGCAACGCAGAAGACAACTGTATTTTAATAAGGAAGGGCAGTGACCATATTTCTCTAAGCAAAGCCTTTCTGCATGTGTCATTTGCCGCCGTCCTCGTTCGCTCACATCAGCTGAAATTAAGAGCCGGCTCCCAGTCGAAGCTGAGAACTCAACGCTGCTTTTCATAGACTCGTTAAGAGGAAAACTTCAGCAGAGAGGCTGAAATGCAGCAAAGCAGAGGTGAAGGCAGCCCGGGAATACAAATGTCTGTTGTCTGTGGCTGAGCATGAGCCGATTGGCTACGAACGGCACTGCTGAAGAATATTAAACATCTGAAGGGACAGACGCACAGAATTAGAAGAACTTAAAAAAGACAGTTACGCTACTGGAAAACCTACCCCTCAAATCCCTGTTTTAATCCTTTCACATCTATTGCAACACGTTGAAGGTCTTGAGACTTAATTGTGGTCTTGAATAATGCTGCAGAGAGAAGATGACCTATTTTCTCTGAAAAAAAAATACCTCTAAACGGTATAAGCATGTATGCACACAGCCCATTACAGCACGCTCCCCCAAGCACAAGTGCTGCAAGGTAATTAGCTTTTATTTCAGGAGGCAGTCCTTAATTAGAAACAGGGGGAAATGAGTGTCCTGCAATATTTTAACTGATGACAGTTTTAAAAAACACATCCCCAATTAAATTCAAAGAAGCATAACAGGAAAAAATATGCACAAAGACTGATCTTGAGATGTAACACAACAGCTATCTTAGCCTTTGGTAACCTGCAATATTAAGACCTCACACACACACACTCAGTTTTTAGGGTACCTCTTTGAACGTCAATTTATTCTACAGTATTTAAAAGGCCAAAACAGAGGCAAGAAACCATTTAAGAAATTACTTTGGTATGAAATGTTCCCAATATTCTGTTGAACTGGAGACTGACAGGGCTGTCACCTAGATTTCATAAACAGCCAGAAATTTGAATTTACCCGCTAGACGAAAGCAAGCCTGAAGAGGTGGCAGAGAGCAGGCGTTCCTTTCCCCCCACTCCTCTCCCTCCCAGTTCTCTCCTCCTCTTGGCTCCCACATGAAATGGGGAGAGAAAGGAAAGTCAGGAGCCCACCCCAGAGCAGAAGCAACTGGGAGCACAACTCAGGCCACTGCCAGTTGCACGGCTTAAAGGCAAAGAGTTGCACCCAGAAAGGGTACCTGCTTGCTACTGTTTACAGAGATTTCAACCCAAGAGATACTGTATCTAACAGGTCTGGTTGATGCAGGGAAGGCATCATGAAATCAGATAGGGAGCGAGTCCAGAGAACAGCAGCTATCCCATACCACTCCACTGCTGACTATTTAACCCACCTTGGAAATGCGTTTCTACTATTTTATCTGAATAGTTCTACAGACATCTCATTTTTGCTCATTTTAATGAGTCCCTTGACACTAGTGATGGAGAAGTAAATGCTACATTATCAGGTCTTTAGGATATACAGAAGATAAGATTTTCAGAAAAGGGAGGAATCCTCACAACTGCTGGTGTACCCTCCAAATCCTTCACCACCATCAACAGCTTGGAGGCTTTTGCAGATTAAGAAACAAATGCACCACTACTAAGTAAACACACACCCACGTGCACACATGCTGGGCTGGGGGAAGGGAAAGAGACAGCTGGGACGGAGGAGGAGGAGAAGGGAAGACACATTCAGGTACCTCCTGTGTTATGCATCCACCTATGACCTACACGAGAAAGTTACAGGTAAGTCAGAAGGGACCCCGGTTCAGCTTTTGGTAGGATTTCAGACAGCTTACCTTCACGAAAAGCCTACCTGGCCTGTGCTACAAGAGCAGAAGAAGGAGAGTTGCGGCACTGCGTTCCTCTCCTTTTTCAATGAATTATTAACTCTCCCCTAGGATCACTTTGCTGGCTGGAGAGCTGGGAAGTTTCCTCAGAGAAGCTCGGAGGTCTCCTCCTCTGCAGCACTCTGCGGGTATCAGCAGACCGCCAGCACCACGGCACGGAGCAGTGGTGTTTGCAGGATTAACCCCTGCCTCAGGATCATGCTATCGCAAGGCAAAAGACAACCCAAATGCTATTTTCGGATCTTCAGTTGCTAATGCTGCATCTGTGCTGAAAGAAGGGGAACTCTGCATTTAGCTGGGAGGCTCCAGCATAGTTAAAATGGATTTCCTCTGCCACCCAGCAGTGAACAGGTAAGAGTGCACCCGCCCTGCTTTTGCCAAGGAGAAAGCCTCCCTTGAACTCCACCACCCGAGGGAGACTGGAAGCTGTGGCAGTAATGGCGATAGAGGGGAACATGCCCCTCCTGGTGGTACAAGGGCAGAGCGTTTCACTTTCCACGTTCAAAAACAACCCCTGTAAAACAGCGCTGAGGACATCAGCTTAATCTTCTGCTCCATAATCCTAGGAGCATGGAAAGGTGTGGCAGCGCATGGACAGGAAAACACCTTTGCTTTTTTCCTCACCATACCAGCCGGATGGTGACTTTCCGTGGAAAAACATGTGTTGCAGATTCCTTACTCCCCACGCAGATCGGCTTTCCCAGGCACACAGACAAGCAAAGGGATTAGGAAAACCCTCCTGTTGATTGAGCTTTTTTCCCTCCCCTCTACCATATACTGGAATTATCTATAGGCATTGCAGAATAATTTGGGGGTTTCCGTAGCTTTCGTTAGAGAGTAACCACAAAGAAAGCCTACTGAATACAGAGCTCTTCCATGCGAACAGGGACAGCGGCATTCGTGAGTTTGCCAAATTGACCACATTGTATAGATACTATATGTACAAATTTCCTTCTTTTTTTGTGGAAGACCATTTCAAGTAGTTTGTCCTATAACAGAATGGGAAGTAAAATGCCTCATTCCCCTCTATATCACACAAACACAACAAGACATATTTCTGAGTTTTGAAACAAAACATGTACCGATGTCAACATTTACAGAAAGACAGATGTTCCTCTCCTTGGAAGGAGAGACTTGCTAGAGTTACAAATTACTCTTCCAATATACAAATATTAAGCATTAGAGCTGCTAACACACATTTCTCAGTTTAACTAAATCTGCTGAGCCACAGGGCTAATCATGTAATCCTTACACCTCACTTCAGGCAATTACAGCTCTGGAGATCCAGGAGGCAAGACATAAAATGGAACCCCACAGCCTGTTGCTCAGTTCAGAAATAGAAAGCTATGGAAAACACAGCAAGAACATTTATTCCCCAAGCAGCTATGTGTTATGCTCGGTGCTCTTCCACAGCTTCAGTGTTTAACAGAAGAGACTCTTTTCAGAGCATATGAAAATCCCACATATTTACAGTTAAAAATCCCAAAGTTATCAACAAACACTTCCACTTACTGAAGAAGAAATTCTTTGTACTTACAAGAAAAAGTTCGGTAATAAAACCTGGAAACAAACTGTACAAGTAATCACCTTCTCTGCGTGCAAGCTCTGCATATATTTCATGCATAGGAACGTTTTCTCTTATCTGACTTCCACTGTCTGGCTATCAAAGGCAAAACTACAGGCTAGCATGACATAAGAGATCAGGAAACAAGAGGCCAAGGTCTTTTCCTTCCTTTCGCTACAATGACAAGTAGAATAGCACAGGGACCAGCTCAGAGCTCACTATAACACATTTTAGTTAAAACAAGAGCTGAGAAAAAACACACCTGTACATAAGCACAAAGTGAGATCTGATTCTCATTAGGTCATTAATTCTATAGAAAAATAGCTGTATGACCTCACCATCACCTATGCAACCAATACCTAAAAGCAATCAGTGTCCTTAAAATAATCTCACTTGATTCTGCCTCAGAAGCCACTCATCATCACACTTAATGTTGCGTAAATCTCCCCAGCACCAGAGCAAGCCAAACTACCCACCATTGTGAAACCCATCCTTTAATAGATGACAATTAGCAATCCATTTGCACAACCTCTTAGCTATAATTGTAGAGTTTTGCTTCAATTTAAGGTAGATTGGCTATAATTAGTTTGCATTTAAAAACTACCATGTGTGCTATGCTATTGATTTAAGGAAATGCTGTTTAAGTTGTATTCTTCCTATGCCTAGAAAACAAGAAAGAGTAAGAAATCATAATAATGCACCTGATTTTTTGGTTTAACTGACCTGCTCTGGTGAAGGAGGTGATAAACCAGCCCATTTAAAAACTATATGGGAATATTATCACAAGATACTGAAGATGTGAACCAACTCTGGAAAAATGGCACAAGTCTTGCTTAGGAGGTAGTGATGTGCCATAATCAAAGCTGTAATTTGTTACATTCAGTATCTTCCGTAAACACCTTAAAAGTAAGATTAACAGGAAAGATGCTCTAATTGTGTGCAGCTGTGGAGCTAGCACATCAGCTGCGACCATACTATGCTTTCACTCCTTCTCATGTGAAAATGAAACTTTCTCACCTTGCTCATCTTATCGGCCTCATCAGATGACTCCAAGTCTTGCGCTTCTGCCTCCTCCGGAGCTGTCTCAACAGAGCCGTCTGGGTCGCCGCAAAGCGAGTGCCCTGCTGAAATTGAGATGCGTGTGAAAACCCAACCATAACTTCCAAAAATTCAAAAAGCTGGGTGCAGACATGGAGTTTCCATGGAGGACCAGGCCCCATCCTGCACGCACACACATGCCAACAAGACACTATGCCAGAGGCACTCGATGACCTCAGAGGACTACCTCGGTTTACAGCAGGACAGGTTTAACTACAGGTGTAAAAATAAACAGGCTATGGCCAGACACACTATTTAGTTGGAAACTACAAAAGATGATTCAGAGATAAGGCTAAAACGCCACATTGAAATTCTTACGTTTAGTATTAATTTCTTGGCTGGTGAGCAATTGCCTACCTTTACACTTCAGTGGTTTCAAATGAAACTGGAGCATGTGAACGGGCAGGCCATGCCAAGAAGCAAGTCTTGGTCAGGCCTTCCTCCGAGTTAAGTTGAATGTGATGATTTTAAATTGCTTGTGGTTTTGGCCTAACACACCCACTACTGAGTTTCAATGTCAATTTTTAAGGAAACAAACCCGGGTTTAGCAGTTTTTAGGAGTCTATTACATTAACTGAAAATGAACTTTCATTTCCATCAGTACATGGTGACAACTATGCACCCCTACACCTCAGCACTCTTCCGGAGACTATGTTGTTGACACAGCTAATAACTCCTTTGCGACTTCTTGTAAGTAAATGATGAATTGCCTGCAAGTGACAAAAGAAAGAAGATAACTAATCCCAGCCTAAAACTCTGTGCACAAATAACTTTTGGGGCGATCCCATCCTCTGACTCAAATAGCTGTAAGAAGCAGTATTACTACAACTTAGCCAGTCTCCATAGAAAAATGGATTTCATATACATTCAATTTCTAGCAATGGCAAATTATAATGACTAGTGATGGACTCAACTCTGCCAGAAAACTCCTGCATGCCTCAATTGACCTTGAAGCCAGCATAAAGAGATAGTTTACAGCCACTGACTCCAGAGACTGACTCTTTTTCTCTTTCCCCTCAACCCCACAAGGATGAGGTTTTTTCTGCCATGCCACTTCTGAAGCTGGATGGGGAAGGGTGGTTTCTGAGAACGCATCTCTGCCTGCATCCTGTCACATGAATAGGACAGTGAATGTCCCCCCAGGGATCATACCTTTTATTCCATTTATTCTTCAGGTAATGCAGAAAAACATAATCAAAGTTCAATGGATGCAGTAACACAGGAAATCCCTGCCTTTTAAAACTCAAGACTTAACAGACTATATTAACATGATCTTTGGTTGTATTGTTAGTATGGAGCATTTAAACATTTTTGTGGAAAACTGACAATTTTCTGTAGCAGAACAGAATTTTCTTCAAACCAATGTGTTGGGGTTTTTTTGTTTGCTAGCCCTACGAATAGAAGCAGCCCAACAGCACACTATCATATTGCTGGGAGCCAGTGGTCCAGCAGCCATCCCCTCCTATTCACTACCAGGTTGAAACATGGACGTTTTATAAAGATTAACAGTGATTTAGCACATCAGATGCAGCATCATTTCTATGTTAGTCCCATGCTGGCTCTCATGTTACTTGCTATTTTTCAATTAGACATTTCAATTTAGGTAAGTCATGTATATTTGTCTATAAGGAGCATTTGGCTAGATAGCAATGCTGTGAGTGAAAAGGCCACAGTGATGATAACACATACCTGTTATACTGATATATTTCAGTTAAACACTGTGTGGTTTGGCCAAAAAGGCTATAATAGCATGGATGGTCTTTTTAATTCAGATAAAATGGCATTCTGCTTTAAATTCAAGGGATTTCGAAAAAAAACCCAAACCCTGATTACACACATCTAGTATATTTGTTTATATTTATACTGGAATGAAATATATTTCATGATAGAGAAATTATAGCCCGTAAGAAATATGTTTCCTAAATGAATAAATACATTCTGCTGCCCCTTTGCTGCAATTGAAAAGCCACTGCTCTTCCTTCAAGGAGTTTTATGTTAACGCACAATGCTGGTGCGCAAACACATCCTAGGTATGGTTCTCCACATCAAGACTGAGGACGGAGATCCAGGTTTGGGCTCCTCAGTACCCAGCTTTCAGCTGCTGTTCTTGCAAGCTTTCAGCCACCGTTACCAAAAATAATTTGCATGACTGTACAAGATTTCCACTTTATTGAGTCTGGAAATAATTTGGAAAAATTGGAATTCAGAAATCAGAAATAAATTCAGAACATATTCTGCATACTGGGATGGAGATAAATCAGACATCAAATGAAATTGAAAGGACATAAAACGTAGTTCATAGCTGAGCTTCTGGAAGACATACCTCTCTTCTGAAAATATAGGGTTTACCTTTGAAAAAGATGTGCCTGTGAGGGTTGTTTGGCAACACAACATCTATTTGAAGAAGTGTTTTTTCTGTAAGTCAGGTTTTCTGAGCCTTGCCCAGATTTGATCAACTTGGACTATCAGCTTTCTGGTCCTTCTATTAATGCATGAAAAAATTCTTAAAACTCTTAAGCTATCCATTAAAAAATAAAGAGAAAAAATGTGCTATGTGTCATAGTTTGAGTAGTCTGTGTTTTTTCACTGCAATTAATTTCCCATTATAAGCTGTGTGAAATACATCTTACAGCTGTTTCTCACCCCAAGCCAAGGCAAATAATGTTTGTTTGGGGGTTTTGGTTTTTGCTTTTAAGCTACCACTTTTTCTTTTCCTGTATATTAAAACACCACTTAATCTGTTTCCTGCAGTATAAACACTTTTACCCAGTAGACAGCAATCTTTCACTTACGCCGTAATGAGCAGTCACACAGTACATGTGCTCAGGGTATTTCTAACATCTTCAGCTGCCAAAGCCAATGTCGACTTTAGCAGGTTTATCTGCCGGTTGTTAAACAAAGGCAATCGGTTCAATAACACCGCACATTCCTGCCTTTTCATACCTTCCAGTTACCGTCCCATTTCTGTCAGGTTCATTACATCATTTTATTTTTGCCCTGTAAATCTTTATTTAGCTCTGCAAGGAGCTCTGAGGACAACGTGCTCATTTCCTTCTGCAGCACCTGAACACTGCCCAACCACTACCATTTGCTAGGGACGGTAACGCGTGGGCTTCGCTTGACATTAAGGAATTAGAAAGGGAAATCCAAAAAGCAGCAGGAAAAGGGGATCAAATCCATGTGGCCACCAGCACAGATGGAGGTCACACGAGCTCCCAAGTTGCCTCAGCAGTGTAGTATCCGTGACATTATGACTGATGCCCATTAAATAACTCCTACTTATGGCTAGAACTAACAAAATAAAAGGAAGTCTTATATCACTGGAGCAAAGGTGCTGGGGCTTAAAGGCCTGGAGAATCACGTAAAGCTTAAGCACCATGCCAACACTTGGCTAAAATTTTCCACAGCTGTTGCTTCCAATTTGCAGATTTGCTGTCGCTCAAGATGTTAATGAGACTTCCACGATATTTGGTACTGCTCTAAAAGCCTGCTTCTTGGTGCCAGATTATATTTTCTTTTAATGCAGTGGAAATAAATATTCCTAGCCAAGCTCTGTCAGCCGTGGTGCAAAGCTCAGAAGTGCACATCCTACTAACATAAAAAGCAGCATACAAATCAGAAAACCCCGCATCTCAATACCTTATTCCTACGTATGTGGAACAGGCAATACTGAATTTAGTCCTCTCAGTGGCAGCAACAGGGAAGTGCTGGCAAAGGCAGCCATCTGCCAGCATGTTACACGCTGTGGGCCAGAAGCAACAACAGCCTCAGATGGTTAAAAGTTCTGGTTTGTAACTTTAAGGTGCCTCAGTCTCCTAAGCAGGTTGTTTTGAACATACCAGCGCCCCACACAACACCTTGCCTTGTGACGGAGGCAGAGCTCAAGGACTGCTGCAGCTAGCCAGCAAGTCTCAGGGACCGAGGAGCTCGGCCCAGTGTCCTTCCCTGCCCGCCTGCCACCGCTCCCTCCCTGCAAAAGGTGCGTCATGCTCCTCCATCTTTCCTTCACCGATGAAACTCAGCGATACTGGAAGCCAAGCATAGCGATTGCTTTATCACTACGCTTAATCCCACGTCAGAGGGAAATAAGGAGTGACCTCCATCCGAGCTGAAACCGCGGAAGAAATATGGATGAGGCAGAATGTGACTACCCCAGCTGAATCCCAGCCAAGATGCTTGGGTGTCTGGGCTCCTGCGAGAAGTGCCGTGGAGTCCACAACGGCCAAGTGCTTTCGGTGGCTCATGTTTGACAGTCGTCTCAAAAGAAAAGGATATCACTTACTTTGACAGTTGAACAGCAACTTCCTAAACCAGAAAGTGTAATTTCTAAATGCTGCTGGTGAATGGCCCCATTATGACAATGGAGTACCTTTCAAAAGAGAATCTGTCATAAACTAACAATTCTAACACAAATTGTTAGGGAACTATCTCTCAGATTAAATTTTTATTTGAGACAAAATTTCACCCATAAATCTACAATAAAAAGGTAAGCATGCATTTTTTTTCTTTTTTAGAAGAATTCTGGTTAGCTTTGAAACACTGAAACATAAAAGAAGAAAACATAATTTTACACTGGGGTATTCTGTCCCATTGGGCAGACCCGCAGAGTTGATAACCTCTCCAAAGACCCATGAAACCCAGCTACAACTATCACAGTTACAGTCAACTGCACGACCAAAGAACAGAACGAACTGGGGAACGCTGCCTTTCCTGGAGAGCTACAGAACAAGCCCCATAAATCTCTTTTCTTCAGAAAGAACTCTATTGCTTCCCCTTCCACTTCAACTAGGTAATAAATTGCGCAAGTATAGAAAAATCTATGCTGAATGTCATTCAATTCATTCACTTTTCTTGGGAAAAGCACAGATTCAATGAAACCTCCCCCGTACCAACTGTACTGTGGCCACTTTTCACTTTCCCCAGGTCAGGAGGCTAGTCAAACACTTGTAATATGCTCAAGTAGCCCCTTTGGAATAAACAGGAGTTTTCACAGACGTAAAAATGAAGCATGTCCTCAGGGATCTTGGAAATCAGGGACACTGCCATCAGAAAAACCAACCTTTGCTCCTGCAAGTACAGTGCTGCAGCCTCAGGCTCACGGAGCCGGCAGGGGGAGCGGCAACACAGCAAGAATATTAAGATTAGAAATCCGCAAGTCAGGGAACAGGTATGCTTACTGCAGCTAAATTGGAAGTGTCGGAAACCCAAAGCCACAATGCAAAAACGAACGTGTTAATAGCCACGCTGCTTATTTCAACAGCTGCTCTGGCAGTCTTTAGAAAAGACAGGAGTGAGACCTCTGAACACAGCTCTGACTGAAGTGACATCCTTGAGCTTCGGCTTTTAAGCTCTTAGAAAATAGAGCTCGGGAAGAACAGTTCTGCATGTCTCTGACTATATGCACGACCCTCAGATTGCTGCTTCAGCAAATGCCCCTGGAATTGTTAAATTGTTAACAATATTTTTTAACATGCTACAAAAGGTATGAAATTAGTCGTCTGCCTCAGGAAAATAACCCTGAAGAAATTAAGGTTACTGTTAGTCTCAGCTTGTTCTGAAATCCAAATTAATTAGCCTGAGGGGACCTGTGACAGGACGAGGATGGAATGAAAAATAATGGCCATTCTTATAGTGCAAGTTTGTTTCGGTTTTATATCATCGTCTGTAGAGTGTGTGTTAACTTCACCTTCTGGTTCTGCTTTTGGAATGACAAAAGAATAAGATTCCTTAAAAATACCTACCTGCTTCATATCTAGAAGATTAATATATCTATTCAAAACAAGGGTGTACTTTCTTTTTTATCATTTATATATTCTGCACAGTGACTTACATGGCTCTCAGTTATCCCTGCAGAGTTATCCCTCATGCTAGAGGTCTCCAAAATACAGGAGCATGCAAAGCCTAAACCTCAGAAACGCTACCCTAGAGTAAAAAAAAAGGTAGTGAATTGTGGGGAGACCACAAACAAATATGGATACTGCTCCCCACTCCCGTTTCCAAATCCCCTTCTAAAAACAAAATATCTCCTTTATGATTTTGGAGAGATGCAAGGCTGTGTTTCCAGCTTTCAGGCTCTCATTCCCTGGATTGAGTGGAGCAGGCTGGGGAGACAAAACACTCCTCGTGGGGAGGGGAGACAGCTCTCACTGATCCTTTTAGGCAATAAGAAAAACATGCTGCAGGGCTCCAGACAGAATGAGAGCTAGTCCTCCTCAACCAGATTTATGCGGGCTGCATTAGCAGGAGAGAAGACTCAAAGCCAGGAAAAACAATAATAGATGAAAGGAACAAAACTTGTGGCTCTGCAAGCCTGATGCAGCACGAACTCCTAGGGGAAAGTATATATCATACCCAAGATGGTATTTTCCACATCAATTAAAAGATATAAAATCCAAGGTCATTTCAAGAATAACCTGTTAACTAACCACAATGAAGTAACTGCTGCCACAGCACTGATTTGCAGCTTGAGCCCCAACCTCAATATATACAAGATAGTTCCAGATAATGAAACAGCTGTAAGAGACGACGTATTTAACAGGAGCACTGGCAGTCACTTCAGGGAGGTCAGCTCCCAGAAACACAGCCCCGCTTTGCTCCTGGAAGACCTCCCACAGAGTAATAAGGCATTAGGAAAGCTTCCTTAAAAAAAAAAGTAACACGGCATCTTTCTGTTGAAAACACACAGTATGATTTGCCTCACACAAAAACTCTACCCTTTGCTGCCTTCATAGCCAATGAAGAATTGCCAGCAAAGAAGATAATGATAAGACATCAGCGCGATCACTCAACCAGACCCTGAATTTCTGGAGAATGTGCATACAGGTGATTTATACCTGCTGGCATTCTGACCTAGTAATGTTTCAGCCCCCTCTTGAAAAGGAGGGGGCTACACTACTTCAGGACCTAAGAAAAAATCTGCATGCTATAAATAAAGCATACAACAGAAATCACTGAGCTGATCTGCCTAGCGAGCCAAACCGCCAGTAATCAACAAGGACACAAATAAATGGGTCAGTGGGTATTTCATACTTGACTGCTTTCTACAAGAAGCTGTGGAGCTGAGACCAAAAATCTAAGATACAGCCACAATCTCCCAAATAAAAGCATGTACCTCTTTTTAAAATTTCTCATGGATCTCATTTTAGGTAACAAATCTCTGAAAAAGCACAGCGCCACAAGAAGAAAGGCTTCAGTAAAACATTATGTTCTACAAACACCTAAATAGAGAGAAATTGATGGGGAAGATCAAAAAACCTGCCTCCCAATCGCACACTTAGGTGCAGATCCTTGATTTCACTCCCAGCTCAGGCTGTTATCCCAAATTAGCGCATCAGCATTGTTTAGCTTTAAACACCATCTTAACATAGTTCTTCAGAGCTGTGTTTCATACGGCAGTGTTTCAGAAGCTGCCAGACACCTCCACATCTGCTGATGAGCTATTGTGTTGCTTCTGTTGTTTAAAGAAGTATTCCTCCCTCTTTGAGGTGGAATGAAGGTGATTCCTACCTGAACGTCTGCTGTGTTTTGATGGAAAGCAAATGTCAAGAGAGCTCCAGCTCGTGTGCCACCTGTCATATGAAATAAAGAGCAAAGGATCTGACTACAGCACACCAAAAGTCATGGGCAGCTGTACTGAGAGAAATCTGAAGGGAAAAGGAAGCCCTGAAGCTTAGCTCTGGTCCTGGGGAGCTGTTCAAGAAGCAGGTGCTTTGGCCCACCAGACAGTTCACGTGCTCACTGCAGGACATGGAAAAACACGCAGCCATTCCACACCACTGCAAATAACCACAAAATCCCAGCTTGGGAGAAGCTCACAAAGGAGGATAGACATGACTCAAGTCGGGAGCAGCACCAAGGAAGTCGTGTCTACAAAGCAGCAGAGGTGGGAGGTCTGATTTTGCCATGACATGTCCATCAGCCATGTCCTATGTCTTCATTTCACGTGGTGCACGCGGTGTAATCACTGGACAACGTTAAAAGGCAAATGTTAGGCTCTTCAGACACAGTTGGCAAACCGTGCACTCTCTCACCCCCAGCAAGAAAAAGGACCCCTCGGAGACCCTCAAAATAATGATGCAGAGAATTGACAGTGGCAGAGAAACTGCTTGGTGAGACCAGCTGTTGAGACCCCGCGTTACGAAGTGTGACTGCTCTGCCTTAGAAATCACTATGTTGCATAAATACAAAAGTCCCAGTTGCCAATTCTTTGCACCCAGGGCAGACACTCACTTCAGTGAAAAGTTGGGGTATGAGGACTCAGCACTTGGGGTGTCAGGGAAGAGGCACAGGCAAGGACAAAAGGAAGGGGCTGGTGAAGAGTTGGTGTTAAGTAGGAAATGGGGGCATCTTGTGGCCAGCTATAAAAATGTACAAGATGAGCTCGATTTTTCAGCACAAAAGCCTAACTGGGAAAAGTTCAATGAAAATTAAAAGGGAAAAATGTCCTTCTGAAAATGTTTAATTTTAACTGCCTTTGGGGGTTTATCGCATATCTTACATGAGGCTGCTTTATCAGTCCCCTCAGAGATCTTTGCAATAAGCTGTTTTTAAGCTTTCTTGTTCATGCTATTCCACTTGCTATGAATATCACACTCCCCAAAGTCAGAGTAGGGGTCCAGCTTTCCCTTTCCCCACTACATATTCCCATCACCTGAACAATGACATTTTTGCTAGATCACTTTCAGTAAATATTTTAAGCAAAACCAGAGCAGCATCCAGAAACGTTGAAAGGCAGGCTGTACCTCCCTGACCCTTTGCAGGCAGAGATGAGTCAGCTTGGTCCTGAGCCCAAGCAAACTATCTTTCACTGTGGCTCATTTCCTCCAGCTCAGCATCATGTTAATGCGCTCACACTGCTCTTGGGTTAGCTCCAGTCTGCACCCAGACTCATCCCAGAAGCCCCTACATCGAGTAGCAGCAATCAGACAGACATGTACCAGGAGAAGGCTGACTTTAACCCTAGTGAAGTGCATTAACAGCTCCCCTTCCACTCCGGTTTTTTATTCCAAATGCCCAAAACAAAATTGATTCATAGTCGTCAAAACAATTATTTTGACATTTCTGAAACCTTTACTTTGGCGAGAAAACAAAGTATTTTGACATATTCAGACACCTTTTACTTTTGACTGGAAATCAAAATTTACCTCAGCTCAGAGTAGTTTCGATTATCTAGAAACTACTTCTATTTGGCCATTCCATTCATTTTTCCTGTATTTTAAATTATTCTGAAAAATTAAAGCAAGCAGGTACATCCAGTATCCTCTTCTGTTTTCAAGTACAGTGGGCATTTAGAAGCCAGTAAGTTAGCCTTGACTAAGCAGGCAAGAGGATACACGGTGCAGGAGCTTTCCTGCCATCCCAGTGCAATTCCCAACACCTGTCTTACAGCGGTAATGGGCAGCAACCACCAAGGAGGCACTCCTGCCCTTCTGCAGCCATTCCTCTTATCCCAGCACGGGTGCTTGTCCTCAGCCGGTTCAGGAAGCTAAACTAGTGGCAAACAATTCCCATTTGCTATGGATTAATTTTCTGCCAGTTCAGTTCTCCGAACAGGGTAATGTGGTGGGCAGGAATGCCCCTTCCCACCGCACTGTGCTGCGGGACCAGTTAGATACGTTTGGCTGTAATGTCAACCCCTACACCTTTAGGTGTTTTGAACCGGCCTTGTGAGTTATTTCTGCATCTCATCAAACACACAGGGCTTGTCTGCTCCTGGCTAATCCCAGAGAGGGCTAATGCTTATGTCCTCTTCCTTCCCTGCCATACGTATATCCTGTGGGCAAATCCAGAGGTAAAGGCACCTCTTGAGCAGCCCAGAACTGAGCAATCAGTTCTGCAACTCGCTGGAGGCACAGCTAGATGATGTGACATGCATTTGGTGATGACACACGTTTCACAGCCTAACCGTGTTCACAGTCATCCTTCACTGCTACCGCAGATTATACATTACAGTTTTCAGAGCTCCCACATACTATCTGCCCAGCACATTCAGACTGTAATTCCTCTCATTTCCACCATGGAAGTTGCATGCAGGGATCAACGGGGTTACACCAGTACGTTGTAAGCGTGAATCCTCCTCCTGGTAACTTCTACATTGAACCCAATACCTTGGTTGCTCCCAGCAAATGCCAGTGTGCTGTCACTCGAGTCAGATGGGTTTTCCAAGCGACGTGGTGGTGGCTGCATCAGTTTCTGCCCTTCCTCTATCTCAGGATAGGTGCGCACGGTAAGACACAGTGAAGGCTGAACAAGGGCATCTTTCAGCAAAGCTGAGTCCAGATCCTCAGCAGCTTTCTTGTTAATCTCTACAATTTCATCGCCAGCTTTCAGGCCTGCAATGCAGAAAGAAACAGGTAAGACTTGCACAGTAACGTTTCTGTTACCTACAGACTTCAAGGAGCTCAGCCAGGTGTTTATGAAGTGCCAGACAGCGTGATGTCTAGACATAAAGTAAACACTAATGACCACAAATGATATTGAAATTTGATGGCCTTTTGTGAGATCTATTGTCAGGCTGATACTCCAGTACCACCCCTAAGAGCACGGTGCCCAGGAAGTCCCTCACAACGTACCAGCAACAAGATACCCTTTTTTCTTCACATCACTCTGCAAGGGAACAGCCACCGTACAGCAAGCCACCCTACACAACACATTGCTCGTAAATAAATATATACTGAAGGACAGAGTCAGACTTCTGAGGCACTGCACACAGCATGGGGCAAGGATGGAGTAGCTTGGCTGGCCTGATTCTTGCTTCTAACTTTCCATGTAAGTGAAGGCTTTTATTTGAAGTGGTCACCTACCCATATGCCTAGGAGGAGAAAAAACGTTTCCCACTTGGCCGGGGCATATGGTATAGGAATTCCGATAGCCTCCTCTCTGGCCTTGTCTGAATCACGTGCTAGCACACAGATCTTCAAAAGGCAAATTTTAGTGCTGGGTAAGTTAGTCATGGGGTTTTTTTCAATCTGATTTCAGGAGTTATTTATAGCACCAGCACCCAAGGGAAAAGGGGATCTGCAGAGGGAACAGCTGACTCCCGCTTACTTCAGGGGAGACGCAGCGATGCCGACAGACAACACGCAGTCCTCTGAGGTGCCGCAGGAAACCTGACCTTCCCCTCAGCCAGCTGGGCCTGCTCTCCAACTAACAACAGTGAGCTGGACCAGGGTTTAACCCCAAATAATCTTCAGGGTCGGGCAGGCAGCAGCGCACCAGGGCATGCTGATGCTGACAGCCCCGATAGTCAGGGCTGCTCCTGCTGCTGCAGCTTTGGTCTCCATTTGAGGGTGATGCTGGGGTCCCCCCTGGGCACTGCCGGTGGGAACATATATTCTGCAACAGCCACCAATCTGCCAACGGGACCGCTGCAGCATCTCGGTCACCGTCCTGGGATGGAAGTGGGAATTTACAGGGTCGAAAGAGCTGATCTGTGGAGGTGAGCTGCCCTCGTGCCGTGCAGTCCTCTGGCTGGGCGATCACGCAAAGGACGAGTCTCCCCACCCTTTAGCCCAGATGAAAGGCCTGACTCGATGAGCCTGGGCTGCAAGCAAAGCTCAGCTGCATCCTCCAGGGAACAGGTTACCTACCCGCATTCAAGAAAGACATGTGAAAGGGAGGAGGCTAAAGAGCTTCAGTCTTCTTCAGGAAAATTGAGATCTTTCTAAACGCATATAATTGCGTCCATAAATTGTAGTGTGGCATGCAGTTTCAGAGAGAATAAAATGAACTAGATAGAACAGCTACAAAGTAAATGGACCATAAAATCATATTTGAAACAAGGACAAAACAAGGCAAGTCAAGCATTTTGCATTATTTCATTTATTCTACTTAGTGATGCCATGTCATAATAGTAGCACATTAATATGCCTGGAACCATAAACATCATATCTGGGGCTTCATTTACTCTTTGTAATCCTTGTTTTGAATCATTTGGGATAAAGTATCATGTCTATCTTTTTAGTCCAATCAAGCAACTCAAATTCCAACAATAGTCTAGCTAACACGGACCAACAGAAAAAAATAAAAGGAGGAATCACAAAAATTATTAGGAGAAAATAAAATTCAAGTTTTTTAACTGGAGAAAAAGATTGAAAATGAAATACTGTCTCTCTTCTGGTTAGACTTACTATAGGAAGTGAAGTCAAATGCAAACATGAATGTAAATAATAGGAGGAAGAAAGTTTTCCTCCCTGCATTCTGCTAACTAGGGGTATCTTGTCATAATATCCTGCCAAATACTGTTGATACAGAAGTGGATTTTTATATCAATTATGAAAAGCAACATATCACTGAAAGCATGTTTTAGTGTTTCAGCCCCATAGGAGGCAGTCTGTGTTCACACATTCATTTAAATTGTCGCAGAAACATTTTCCAAAAGCAAAATAATGAAGCCCTGCTGAAACCCCCCACCCCCCAATATTCTCTTTGCTCCCCACAAGAAGCCCACAGAGTTTTATTTCCCTGGTGCAGACTGGCAGAGAGCTGCCTGCCAGCCCCTGCTCAGGGCTTTTGGCAGGATCCCCATCCTGTCAGCCATGGAATCATATGGGGCTGAGGTGGGCTGAGGAGGGAAAGATGGTCTTTTTGAGCTCAGTAGACATACACAGCAGCCTCCAGAACCACCTACGGGGTTTTCTTAAGTTAGGGTTAGAGGTTACAGCTGAGCAAACAGCCAGAACTGCTCCCCCTGCCCCCCCGTTTCTGTCTGTACAGTCTTGTCCCTCCACCATGTCACTTCGTCCACTCGTTTCACTACAACACAAGGCAGCTCCATTTGCTAGCAGGTCAGAAAACCAGCCATGCATTTCTGCCCCGGCAATCTTCTATCAAGATGGTGAGCTGAATCGGCTCAGCAGAGTGCCAGAGTCAGCACAAGGCAAAGGGCTGGAGCAGTTTGGGGGAGACCAGCCCCCATTGCTTTCGGCAACAGCTAACTGTTGAATAAACTCTTCAAGAGCATATAACTGCTTGCCAAGAAAACTCTGAAGGTGTTTTTGAGGACTCTGCATACACTGATGGGTTATGAAGAGATGAGAGTCTTCTCACTCTTCGTGCTCCCCATGTTGTATTTTAAAATCTGTTCAGGGTTCAACTGCCCAGCTCCCTGACCAGCACCCCCCATGACTGCATGAGCAGCAGTGCCAGCACATTGGAAGGGTGAATGGGAAAAGCAGTAAGGGCATGGCGGCGTTGGGATTGACCGCAGCTTGGGTAAGCTGCAGTTAAACCGTATCCTGCTCTGCCCTGGGACGAGCCCGGCAGCCTTATCTCTGCCGGTTTCTGCTCCAAGTGCTGTCATGCTTCCTGCAAAGGCTGGAAGCAAAACTAGGGGCAGTAATCCCAGCCACAAAGAGAGCACCATGATGACTTCTACCGTACATGTTTATCTTGCAGTGACTAACTTGAGAGGGCCCCTGCTCCTCTTTCTCGCTGCAAGGGACATGCTGACCCTGCTACATATATAGCAACTCAAAATTAAAAGAGGTTGACTATACAGCATAGCTGATTCTATGAACAGAGCAGCTGGTATGTATTCAGTATCTCAGATTCTTCCCAAAAGACCATGATCTCTTTTGGACCGGGACCCTGCTTTGGTGCGTTCATAAAGCTCCTATCCCAACAAGCTCACAGTCTATACCAGGATTAAGCAAACAATAACAAAAGCACTTTAAAAAGTCTTTACCTTTCTTGAAAGCTAGGCCTGTCTCTTTGACGCCGTTCACATACAGCCGACGAACCCCTTCTTCTTCCACAGAGGACAGAGAGAAACCTAGGGAGACACCCAGTGAGACGGTTAGAAAAAGCCAACCACTTCCAGCGTGTCCTAACAACTGCATGCACTGCAGGTAAGGCTGTGCTGTCCCTGCAGCGAGCAGTCAGGAATTCCTCCCTTCTCCTTTCCCACACACCTTTACAAAGCTAAAGAGAAAGTTAAAAAATGAAAGTGGCTTTAGCAAAAACCTGAACTGAATTTCTGAGTTTATACAGAATCATCTACAGCTTCATTTGAGGATACCACAGCTGCAAAATGTTGGAACAGACTTCCAATTCTCTTGCCACAAAAGGTCACTTCAAGAAGTTTCGCTGTTTGCAGACAAAAGCTGCACAGAGATGTGGTTTGTGACCCAAACTGACAAAAGCCAGGAAATGGAGAGCTATGGCTGACATGCCATCCTGAACTCAGACAAGGCGTAACAGCGCCTGCTAAAGCAGAATGCCAACTTTTACTTTTTTAAATTCCTGGACTGGACAAGTTTGTAAAAATGCTGCTTCCCCTTCTCCTCCTTTCTATTCTCAGCTGCTCCTCACACGACCTGTCATTTGCTACATCTCAGCTCAGTGCACATTTTATAGCTACATTAGAGACCTGTAGACTAGCCTTACAATGGAAGTACTGACACAGCCTTAATTTCAACAGTGCAAATGGTACTGTTACGTTTGGGTTTGGTGATTTTCCTGCCATTTGTGTTTGACACTGTGTAAGATAACAATGTGTAAAGGAAATACAATGTGGTTAGTTAAATAGGGTTTATTTATTTACTGTTGAGACTTATCTAAAGCAGAACATTTGCCTTTCTGAAACTTCATTACTCCCTAAATGGGTGTAGGCAACCATTTGCTCTCTCTTTTTCCGACTAGAAAAACATTTACTAACCTCTGGGGGGAGATGCTTGTTTGACATGGAATCAGCCACCAGCCAAGAGGAAGCAGATGTGCTGGGAGCCTATTCTGACTTTAGAACTCCCTTCAAGTTGGTGCGTATGGATGAGAAGTTATTTTTTCATCCATCATTTAAAAAAAAAAGAAAGGAGGGGGAAGAAAGTGGCAGCCTAGAATCGAGGAGCATATGGCCCTTCGTGACTTACTGAGCTACTTGGAATCTGTATGTGAGCTCCTCAGCCTGAATAAAATGAAATTTGGGAAGCTCATTCAACACATCAACTTTGGCAGAGAGAAAAACTCTTGACTAAACAAAAAAGCAGCTGTAAACAAGTAGTAGCTATTGGTTGTCATCACTGCAAAGCCTACCTGGAAAACCCTTAACCAGAAGCAGTGGAGCATGCCCAAGACTGCAGTTTGAGTCAGCACAAATTATCAGTTACTAATACCATCACCCCTTTGCAACTGAAATGCTGTTTTGCAGCCAACTACTATACGGTTAAAACAAGGCTGAGTTGCATCTCAAGTTCTCGCTGTGGCTAACTGTGAGGAGATTAACATGCTCAAACAGTCCCAACCTCCCATTCTCCTCCATGAGAAGACCTCTGCCTCCTCCCATCTGACCAGGCTAAGGGCAGGTGTAGCTGCTTTTTAATTCAGTTTTCATTTTAAAAAAAAAAAAAAAATCCAGAGCAGAATGGGTCTAAGGAGCAATTACATGCGTTGGCATCACCTTTAAGAGATGAAAGATGGGCAATTGGCAACAGCCTTGAAATGGTCATCTCACAAATACACTTAACCCCTCCGCAGACAGGGTATGTGACCATGCCCCAAGTATGGATAAACGGTTTTATTTCCACAGCTGTGATGTGGCTAGATCCTGTAAACAAGCAGCATTCCTGTACCACTGCAGTGCCAGTGCCAGTGGTTTCACTGCCACGCAGTAAAGCAGAGCACGGAACTCATCCAGATGGGAAATACCTCAGTCAAGTGTGTGTGTAGAGATATAGGTATATATATACTTGCATATATATATACTTGCATATATGCATAAACGTGTATGTATAGTTTGTATATACACATGTATAGTATGAGCGTACAGTTTCCACCTGGCTGAATTCTGCAGGTGCTTCATGCAAACACGTGTACTAGCATTGCATGAGAGGAAGGGCAGGAGTGGGTGGAAGTGACGGTGATTGCATAAGCTGGCATAACTGCCAAAAAGATTATTATCAAACTGTGCATGGACTCTGAAACACAGGTGTGAAGGGATGGGTGGTGACCCAGATGGTGCCTTTTCTTCACTGCAAAGTTTTGATGACAGGAGGACAAATGTCTGCATCTATGAGTGTACATGGCCTCACCGAACCAGCACAATACCTGAACAAATCTGCCTCCAGAAAACTACCTCGGCCCCCTGAGATAGACAGCTGCTAACAAAAATGCCAGTGTGTTCCCAGTACATACAGGAGCTGGGAGCAATAGGTTCTTACTGCCAGTGCGCCCTGATTCCTGCCCACACAACCTTTGCAAAGAGGCTGGTACCAGTGAACGAGGCAAGAACGTATGTGCCCAGGCACCAGCAACAGCATCACATTGACGGATTTAATGCTGGCAAGGTCTGACACACTGATCAGACGTTCCAGGAGCGGCCCTTACCACAGGTGTGCTGGTGGGAGTAGAAACACTACGAAACATTCCCAGGTGAGGTCTGCCTGAAATGCTCTGCTTTGTTATCTTTACATCACTTGAACTCATGGTACGCTCAGGCACGATGGTGAAACTGCTCTGAAGGGGCAGCTATGCCCCCTCCCCAGCACCAGGATCTCTTAGCTGACTGAAAACAGCTTGCAAAGCCAGCAGGCAGCTATTCACTTCTTTTATTATCTCACCTTTCTACCAGGCTAGTGAGCTGAACTAATTGCACCCTTAGTGAAAGCATTTCACCTCCCTATCTTTGATACCATGTCTGTTAAATGGAGATAACAGCACTAAGTCTACATTGTCGGGATTAATGAATAGCTGCTTGTGAAATATCCTGAAAATTCAAGGTGATTTACAAGTATTATTTTTGCTATAGCTGGAATACTAGCAACAGGTAATGTCACTAAAGATTTTCATAATCTCATCCATTTTCAAAATGAAGACTTCACTGCTCCAGTTCTTCTGGAGGAATCAAGTCACAGGGAATTTGGACGTATGTTTTTACAACAGGTAAAAAGTATGAGGCTTGAACAAAGCTGCACAGAAAGAAAACAAATAATCGTCAGAATAAAAAGTCCCTGAGCACTCTAGACATTCAGTTTCAGTACTGGCTCCTGACCCTGTTCCAGCACTTGTTGAAGTGCCTGTGAGGGGCTGAGCCCCCAGCATTGTCCAGCTGACTGAGAACCAATCTCAGGCAGCCCCACTCACACAAAGACATACGCAGGTGCTTGGATGCTCGGAGACAGTGCGTTCACGTTATTGATTTAGGTTTTTTTCGAAACAAAACCAGTAGCAAGAACCTTTAATTCTGTTAAAGATTCTATGTCAAAATTTTAAAGCTCTGATCTTCGTGTTGCCATAGCTCGTGAATGTGCTGTAGCTCTCTCTGTGGATTATAGAAGTATGTATTAGAAATGCTAATTCTGTAAAGAGACTAAAAGAACTAAAAACTAAAATGTACCTGCCATACAGGGTGGGCAAGGATCTCAGGAGGAACCCTAGCCTTCCCCAGTACCAAGACAGGATCAACACTTCACCTCTGCTCCCCCCACACACACGTATTTCAGCACACACTTGTCACTGTGTGAACACATAGGACTGTTCCTATGAGACACATACAGACTACAGAAATTCTGCTGCCATTTAAAGTCAAAGTAAGTTTTGCCATTTTCTTTCAATGACAGCAAAATCAGCTTTTTTGGGGTGCATTTAGCGTTCACCCCACGCAGGGTCAGAGCCACCGAACAGATACATCCCACGTCTCACACAGCTGATGTCATTTCACAGGACATGACAGTGCATTTCGCAGTCTTTCCCATCTATCATTTTTAAAAAGAGAAGAAAAAGAAATAAACAGGAAATGCCACGATACCCCTAACTTTTGCAGTGCTTTCAGGCACAGCATAATTATCGAACCCAGGGCCATTGCTGTGCTGGTTAATATTTCTCTCTTAGGCCTTCAATATTCAAACTGCAGTCAGTACCACTGCTTTGTAGCAGAGCTCAATATTCAAATGGCCTGCAGCTGTATATTAAGCAGTTTGGGGATTCAGAATTATTCTAGTCATTAAAACAGAATATTTAGATAAACAGTAAAAAGATGCAGATTGGCTTCCCGCAGGGTAGGTTGCACAAATAACTTTAAAATACACTACAGAACTGTAACTGCCAGACCAAAGGGCAAACTCACCAGGCTGGATGTCTGTAACTTGAAATACTTGGAAGCTAAGAAACACGACCACCCCCAGGTAAAGATTAGGGATTTTGCTGCAATTACACAGGGAGGACTTCCTCCGTTTTATGTTTTATACACACATCTGTATGACGTGTCAGATTCTGTCTCCAGGAGTCCACGGGGCATCCTTGAGGGCTGGGCGTGCACTGGGGCCAGGCTCCTCCAGCCTCAGGAACGTCAGGGCGAGACAGGGACCCACCTTGCATGCCCACGGCAGGCGGGGAAAGGGGCCAAGCAGCCTCTCCTGGACAGCCACCCGGCTGCAGACCTCGAGATGCCTCCTACCCACGGCGACGCTCCTGGCTGCATCCCTGCCATCACGCTTGGTGGAAGGGGTGGGGAGTGGGAGAGCCTGCTAGCAGCGGCAAGCCACAGTGGCAGCTCTCTCCCGAGCCCCACTGCAGGGCCCCCGTGAACGGCACGATGCTGGCATTCATCTAAGATGTTACAACTGGCAAAGGATGCTGTTTTCCGCTGGCGCTCAGTTGCACAACCTCTGTAGGTGGTGTTTTGAGAAACTACAAGAACAAGAAAACATTTGTCCTTTCTGCCACTGTAGCTCTCATCAAAGAGCTGCAGATCCTACAGCTTGAGCACCAGGAAAAAGAGTGTTCAGTGCACTACAAATAAAACCACCCTGCTTCAGGGCAGGGGAGTGAGCTTTCTGTGGATGGCACAGGAATCAGATGTGCTTTTCTTAATTAAACAGGCCTTTCAGGTATATCAATGAATAGCAAGTAAGAACCTGCGCACACTAGAATTGACTTGGTAGAAAAGTAAAAACAAATCAAGGAGAGAAACTCACCATAAATATCAGAGGATGCATCGGACTTCTCTATTTGAATGTGATGCGTAATTTTCTGACAGATTTCTATTTCTTTGTACAGCTGAATAGAAAAAAAAACCCACAAAAATATGTTACTGTGGGAGGACACATCAAATGTAATCATTTTGAACAGATTTTTTTTTTAATTACAAGTGGAAGAAATGGACTGTGGTCATTATTTATCAAACAGGTTTTCTCCACATGTGTGAGATGTATTAGTTATGTCACTATGCTTTACTGTTAGAACACAGTTAAAGAGGAGGAAGCAGTGTTTCACTACTGCCAACATAAAAGCAAGGATACATCTATTTCTCTCGGTCAGTACCATTTTGAGTGCACAAGAAACAGAGCTTCCATTCCTGTTTTCATATTTTATGGGTACTCATCATTTAACATTTTTATATTATTTTAAGACATTGCAGGAATTCAATTATTTGATGGCATTAAAATCACAAGGAGAGATTTTGTTTCTTAAATACATTTCTTAATTCTTAGAAGACTTATCAGATTTGATATGCAGCTGTTCCTTAGCATGACATTTTATCGTTAACACATTTATGTTTATTTGTATGGAGAAAAGCCCCCCCAAGTCTTTGAAATGGTCATTAACATCCTTCCTGGGCGACCAGCACAAATTCACACCTAGGTAATAACCCAGACGCCTACACACGCTGGTGCAATTCACCCTGCCTCTCTGGAGCCAAGCAACACCTCAGCAGGGCTACACCCCTCCACCACAGCTCACACGTTTTGTGCTTTTAAATCACTTACGTCCTCCTGCCTTGTGCGGCTCGCTATTGCACGGGAGTTCTGCCCTGAGCTCCAAACAAAGGGCCTGTCACCCCACCTGAGGCAGGGAAATCCTGCTTTTCCATACAAAGTCACCCAGACCTCGTATTTAGAGACTCTGCTCTGACATCTTTGGGAGTCAGCCCTGACTTATTCCTTGACACAGCCTTAACACTCTGGAAACCTCTGGCTCAGACAAGGTTTGAAGCTGTTTTTCCCATTGCACAGGCTAGCACTTAAGTAACAAACCATCCTTTTGTCTTTGGAAAAAATCATACCCACAGGTGAATGACAGCCTGCAGGCGAACATTAATTTTGTTTACATGCTGGTATGAGTGTGTAAAAAAGCAATTCACAATAATTAACATTTTGAAGCTAAGCGGCATCGGTGTTTGGACTGAAGTATTTAAACCATTTCTTTAAAAAAGCAGAGTAACTCATTAGTAAAGGGTTTCTTTAATAAAAATAGAATTTTATCTCCCGCTTATATCAGCACTTATACATCTGTTTAACCGCAAATATTAGGTATATACAGTTATACACCCATTGAAATGATTGTATATAGTAAAATAAAATGTAGAACTAAATAAGGATGCCATGCTAGCATTATTTTTAAAATGCAGTTTTCAAATATAGGAACATATTACTCAGAACCCGCAGAAGAGGCGAATGACATTTACAAAAATCTCAGCTAGATTTCAGCAAGGGTTTTAAAAAGAGGAGAAAGAAAAAAAAGGAGCGAAAATTGACGTATTTTCAGAACAGAACTTGAGTCTGATCCATGCAGTTGTCTAATGCATGCAGGACAAGAACCAAGGAGGTGGCTGACATGCTCTTGCAGGGACATGGGAGCCACATGCTGCCTGCATCCCAAAGCGCCTTTTCAAGCAAGAATCTCTGCTGAACAGCAGGCAAATAACTGGGATGCACAGACTGCAGCTGAGCTGCCCAAACCAGACACCCAGTCCGACAGCAGCCCTGAGGTGCTGCTTACACTTCTGTGCCCCGTGGACCCGCTGTCCCGACACCAAAGGCAGGCAGCATATTTGGGCTACGAGGGCCTGTGCCGTCAAGCTGCCGGCATCACGGGCACTGCAGGCTCATGGGGAAGCTCCGTCTCTCGACCCAGGGCAGGGCCTGGGGCTCTGCACAGAGAGGTTTGACAGCAGTATCAGGAGCATCCCAGGAGGTTTGCTAGGCACCAGGGAGTGCCCACGGACAGGATTTCTTCCTGATAGTAGCAGCACTGCCCCTTTGAGCCAATCTAATCCCTCAAAGTGTTTTTATTATTATTGTTGTTATATCAAGATTTTATCTTCCTTGCCCTTTCTTCCTGTACCACTTTTGGTCTTGTCCCAGCACCCTTTCCCAGGGCTACCTTTGCCAGCATCCCCAGTGCCTTCACCCCAGCCCCATCCTACCTGCAAGATTTCTGGGGAGGCCTCTGGTCTTGTGCTTCCGTCTAAAAGTGCCATCTTACCCAAAGTAAAAAGTCTAGCACTTCAAGCTTCGGCCAAAACACTCCACCACTTAATTTACAACAAAAGGTGCTTAAAAGTATTACCGCCTGGTACAGCACCTACAGCACTCTCCCCTGAGCCCTTAGTAACATTTTTAACAGAAAATAAACCGAACTCATGAATTTTTGAAAGATTGTGTCAGAGCACAAAGCAGCACCATTAATGTTTTGCAGAGGAATGGAACATGGATATTTAATCTCCATGTCTTATTTCAATGCATCTGATACATTCTGCAAGAAAAAGGAGTATCATCCTAAGAAATTATGTTTACCTTTTCTGCAGCAATGTATGCCTGTAAAAGCATTTTAGTAGATGGAAGATACCTCTAGCAAGGTGACATCAATATTAGACAATATTATGAACAGCTATTCTGGAGACTACAATAATAGGGGCATTAGTTTCATTGCATTGCACCATAATCATTTAATTAAACACTTAAATAGAGTAACTCAAATTTTCTCATTAAACAAGCACACACACACAAGTAAACACACAAATGTGTGTTGTTTTGTTGTTACTACATCAGATATAACCCTGCATCACCTATCTATATTATAATCTTTCAGCATGTACATAGTCCCACTGACTGTAGAGTTTTGGTTTAATTTCATTTTTTCAGAATAAACAATAACTTATGACTATGTCAATCCTACATCCTCTCAACATAAGACAAGTCACCAAAGTCCTTCCTGGCAATGAAAGCTAAAATCTGTCCCCTCTGAGTTTTATTTTTTCCCAACTATATTTCACTTCCCAGTCTTGGTACTCCACTAGCACTTTCTTACTCTTTTTTTTTTTCTTTTTTTGTTGACAGTGTTAATGGCAAATCCCAGAACTTCTTTACTAAATGAACAAAAGCATCCATAACTGGCAAAGTTTTACTTTTTACAAATAAAACAGCCACCAATGAAAAGGACTTTGAAAAGCTTTACAGCATGCATGTGTAAAATCATAGAGTTAAAGCATGACACTAATTCTGTTTGGTCTTTTTTTTTAATCTCTCATGTCAAAATTGCTTTGAAGTTTGCTTTTGAGATGAATGATATGAAAACATCCAACTGAAGCAATTAGGAAAGTATATTCTCACACATAACTCCAGAGCTGTTTAACCTCAACATTTACCTTCCGATTTAGGAAAACAAACAAACAAAAACAACACACCAACTGCTTGTGCATTTACCCCTCTTTAAAAAACAAGCAAAGTGATCCAAACAAGAAATACTCAGGCCTCAACACGATGTCCTTAAAAACACCAAGGACAATATGAACAACAGGAAAAGGCAACCTTGAAAGAAGTTAAGCTTAAAGGTATGTTACAGTGACTTTCACACATTACCTGTGGCTGTTCCTCATTTTTCTCTTCCACACAGATGCATGCAAGCACAAACATAAACTAAACACCAACTCTCTCTCCTCAAGATGAAATGCTTGGAGAGATTACTTTACTGTAGGCCAATTTGCTACGGTCTGCAAAGCACTATAACTGCAAGTTAAAAGGCATAACTCTGCATATTAAAAATGTCAGATAAACCCTAATTAATAGTGTCCTACCAAGTGTCATTTAATTTTGCTCAGTAGGTAGCATTACCAGTTCATAGATATCCTCTTCTGGCTTTGGTACGTAAAATTGAATCTGGTTTTCAATCAGGAATTTAAGACGCAGGTAGTGAGCAGAGTGATCCAGCTGGTGTGTCTGCAAGAAACAGAGACGAGGCTTTAGAAGAAAAAAGCAATGGCTCACATCAGCTATACGTAGAGAACGGCCTGACACTCATAGGAGGAAAAATGCCCCAGCACCACCTTTCACAAGAGGCCTGTGATCTCCTAACTTGAAGAAGAACCTGAACCTCTTCCTCTTCCACAGAAATAACGTTCATTTAACCACTGACCAGGATGTCAAGGGCAGTGCTAGTACTCTAAGCAGCCTCTTTGGTTCTGCTTATCTGGCAGTTCTGCTCCATCCCATGCTATTGCAGAAATAAGCAAACACTATTAAAGCAGAAGACTCAGAGTATGCCTTTGTATACAAAGGGCATTTAAAATCACAAGCAGGAAAAGAAATGTTTTGCTAACAAAGACAAATGTAGCAGGAAAGTTTTTTCTATTTGTTTTGGGTTTTTTAGCATCTTCATAATTGAGTGAATATGATGTGGTAAATTTCAAGCAAGGTTAACACCAAAAAAAATCTGTATGTCCTCTAAATTCAAACCAGCTCAGGATACACTGACTTTATAAGGCTAAAGAAGCCAAGAGATGCATACTGGATTACATCCCAGTGGAAACAGGTCACACCATTTTAATGAATTAGTTATAATTAGCTGAAGATACGGCATCTGGTCTGGGAGATGTTAACGACCTTTTCTCAGCATGATTAATAAGCTTGATTTAAGCAGAGTTTAATGCAGTGTGTAATCAAAACACATTAGAATTATGATAAACACAAAGGTTGTCATTCAGAAGTTACTTTCAAAGTTCACAAACTGTTGACTAAAGCTAATGAAAAACCCCAAAGTGATTCACAAATACAGGAGGCAAATTCTCACTGTCACTTTTGAAATCCCATTATTATATGCTTTTATACATTGGCCTTTTCATCTCATACAAGTAAATTACCAAAGTTTTCTAGGTTGTACTAAAAACAATGGCTCATCTGAAAATTCATGCAAGAACGTCATTATTGCCTGTTTTTCAAAACCTTGCTTATCCAAATCAAGCCAAGGCGATGATACACCGGGACTCAGCTGACTGATCACACAGCACAGATTATGAGTAATGTATACCAAGTGACCTGTGGAAAAGATCACACACTGACCTAGCAAACCCTTCAGCAAATACTCAGAGAACAGTGAACGTTTTTGAAAGTCTAGATTAGCCCATGAATAAAAAAGAGGTAACCAATAAGAAGAAGGGAAAAAAAAAAGGCATCTGTTGCTGCACTCTACGTAGTGCTATGTTCAAATATGTCCAATTCAAAGACCAAATTATCCATATATGAAAGTGAGTATCTGAAATGGGATAACCTCTGTAATCTGGACAAAAACCTAGTTAATTAAATAAGGAATGTGAAATCTACCAAAGGCCAAAATAAAAAGAGCTGAAAGTAGGAGATCCTCACCCTCTCCCTCTTTTTTCTCTTATGATAAGCATTTTGCGTGCTTTGCTCATTGTTTTCTGGCTGTTTTCACTACTTTTTTCTCTTACATGCACACACATACAAACACCCCAGAAATTAAAGGGAAGCAGAATTGGTTTTAATTGTTCCAAAATGATACATAAGAGTCCTATATTAGTTTCTGGTCAGATTAGTTTACTATCCCTAGACTCAAACTAAAGAGCACCTTGCACACTAATTAAACACAAACACACAGAGGAGACATAAACCCACAGACTGCACACCCCATGTCCGGAGGGAGAAGTCCATGATAAGTCTCTCTGAAAGTCTGAAAAACACTTGAGCCATTTACAGCAAAGCCAGTGGGGAAAAAAATTCTATGTGGAAAAACCATGCTAGCAGAAAAGAGAGCCAGGCAACCTGGCAGCCTCCTCCTGCCACCACCATGTATCTTCCCATGGTCTCCTGTGCCAAAGCTCTTGTACGCATCCTGCATTTCATGCAGCATCAGGCATGGCTGCTGCGCAAACACCAGTCAGACAGACCTATGCTGGCAAGCTACCTGTCATCGACTAACGCAGCTGGCTATTTGTGTCGCTTCGTACAGCAACTCTGAACGTCCTCCCCTTGCAGAGGAGAACCAAAGGGACGCTTTCCAGCCTGCCCCAGGCCAGCAGAAATAACAACCTGTCGCAGAGGGACATGAATTTACCCAGTCTGCGGCCTCCAGCCGTTGGGCGCAGGCCAGGAGCTGCCTTAGCTGCACTAGTGGGGCAGGGAGCCCATGCCCAGCCACCCTGGGCTCCCCGCGGGGCTGGGGGCACCCTGACACCCCTCTCAGCAACACAGCCGCCAGCTCACGCCTGCCTGCAACCCGCTCTGCAGCCTGCGCCCTGATAGCATCTTAAAAGAGCCACCTTCCCCGCAGGCGACAGCTTGATCTGCCATCCCTGTGGTCAATGACAGGGCTTCTGCCTGCTTTGATATGGGCACTGCATCGGGCATGGAGATGACCACTGACACGTGTGTTTTCACACTGGTCTTTGCAGGGAGATTTGCTTAGGAGAAAATTGTGCGTGCTGGCCATTTTAGAGAGTAGGAGGGAGCCAAACGCAAGATGACCGGTGCTGCACCGAAGCCCTGAGGTATGCCAAAGCACAGCATTGTCTAAAGATGTCACTGGATAAAACTCACATATATTTTGAGCCACTTATTTCTTCCAAGAAACACCATCAGCCAGGGTGGATGCCATTCATCCACTACATTGCAATCCCATTTAAGTCAGGCAATGAGAGTCATCATCATTAAAGCTGTGATGGTGCAGCACAGGAGCCACACCATTTAGTTAATTGACATTTGTATAGCTGCAGCAAGGCTTTTTCTACCTCGAAATTTTACATTAGTTAAACTGTTTCAAATAAGGGCATAATCTGCTACTGAAGTGAAAGGAAAATGCCCTCTTAAAAGTAGACATAGCCAGTCTGCCCAGAAGCCATACCATTAACCCACTTCTTTTTTTGTTGTTGCTAGTCTAGCTGCATCCATACGCAGGAAGGTGGCAGCAGAAACAGTGCAGCTTTAATGATATTAATATCCTTTCGAGACCACCCAAAATACCTTTTAGCAGTCCAAATAAGCTTCTCGGTTTATTTATTTCTCTCCTAATAACTCTGGCTATGTCTGGACTAAATTAAACAGCTAACCCAATTTAAAGCACAACCCGACAGCTTAACCAGCGTGCTCTTGAAGAAGAATTTACAGTCTCAGGTGTGATCCGATTCACCAGGCTCCGTGTGGCATAGTGAGTCGGCACACAACTCGAACTATTCATCCATTTCTGCTCCCTTCTAGTAGAAGCAAGGGACAGGCACCTCCAGAGAACCATTCCGCCTGATCTGAGACACATCCAAGACAGCTGGGCTCATCATTCCCCCGAGTGCCGCCCACCTTAGCAGAGGACCAGGAGATACAAGAAAAGGCATGTTCTTTCAGCTTGGTGGGGGAAGCCTGCACTAATGCTGAAATGACAGAAACACGCTAGCCATCCCATCGTATTACTCCAGCTTCAGTAGAAAAACACCAGCTCAAAATTAAAGTAAGCCCACAGAGCATCAGGCTTAAGTAGCTTCTCAGAGACTTTGAGCACAGACCCAGAGACCTAGGGGAAATCCGCTTCTTGCCCCTCATGCAGGTCTATTTGAAAAATGCAAATCATGAGAAAACAGAACCTTTTTTGCTTCTCGCTTTTTATCCAGTTCAGTCAAAAGAATAAATGCCACGTAGTCTTCCATACTTGATTTTTAGTGTTATTCCCTCCATACTGGCTCTGCCTAAATCCATATAGAGAGTGTGTGTTTCTACTCAATTTTAAGACATAACATTATGCAAATGTTAGTAATACGTATATACATGTTCACACTGATCAGTATTATCCATAGGAAACAAATTAATGCATATAAACTGACTTTCCTGCCTTCCAAGTGATGTTATTAGTTAGGTCTTAGGAAAAATCTTTCACAAACCACTTTAAAATATGCTTTAAACTCTCCTCCCACCAATCTTGAATCATAAAAGTGTCACAAAGCAGCCTCCAAAACCTAACTTGCTGTATAATAACAAGCAGCAATGTTAGCATAAGAACACATTTTCTACAATGACTCGAGTGCACTTAATGTTCTCCAACAGAATAATCAAGTCTCAGTTTAATAGCACAGATAGATTTAACCACATCTACAAACATGAAGAGGTTTATATGAAATGTAGATCTTGAAATGTTTACTATACCAGAACTTGACTGGTTCTCAGATGGCAGATGGCAAACTGATGTGAAATGATGTGGATCAGATATTAAAAGGGAAAAAATGAGCTGAATGCAAGAGACAGAAGAAAGAGATTGATTATTAAATGCTACAGAAAAGAAGGCATCCATCAGTGTTTTCCAGACTGAAAACTCTTACAGAAAGGAAAGAAACAGATAATAGCTCTTCAAAAAAACAAACACTCACCCACCTCCCCTTCTCCTTATACACTACCACCCACAACAATCAAATACACAGTGAGAGACCACATTCTCAGCAGGCACCTACTGAAACTGGTGGAGCTACACCAATTTACTCCAGCTAAGGATTTGGCCCACTGAGTTAATCACTTTTACCCAAAGGAAAATATAAATCCTAAAAATAAATCATTACTAATAATGTGTCATCCAGCTTCCCTATTATGTCTCTCTCCAAAAATGTCATCTTTTCCTGAATACAATGAAGAGCTTTCACAAGCTGCAGCTCTCTTTAATGGTGCACCTGGCAGAGAGATGAGTACACTGTATAATTACTGCAAACAAACGCCTTTCTCTCACCTTCCCTCTCTTTGGAAGCACATGCAACATGTTCTAAAAGTCCCCGAAGTTAAGCTCTTAATAGTAATAGATGTTTTCTTTTCTTTTGCTGTTGTTGATGTACAAAAGAGGACTCACTTTTCAGAACGGCACGTGACATGAGTTGGGTCTAGCTTGCAGTCAGCCGGTTAGCAGAAAACACACATTATGTAGCTGCCAGAACTGAAAGCTTGTATTTAATTTGTCAAAGCTTTCAACTTCTCTGCTGAGATGTAACTCTCTTTAATGGCCAAATGCCTCTGATACTTCATCTTGCAAAGAAATCCAGGTGGTGTTTCTTCCACCACCCCCCAAATGCAGATAAAAGCTTTCCTCTCTCTTCCCTCCTGCCACCTACACGAGGCAAGTCTGACTCTGCAATGCAGACAGCAAACACAGGCACCTTCTCCTACTCCTGGCGCTGCTGTTTTCTCCATGCCTTCCTCCCCCGTGTCAGCAGGAGGGGAGGAAGCAGTAGGGGGAAGGAAGGAGGAACAGCATCTGGAAACAGGACAACCTGGCACCTGGGAAAGGGTGAGATCACCCCCTTTGCCTGGTGGAGGAGGGAACGAGCCACGGGAGAAGGGCTTGGCAGAGGCGGGGGGACAGAGGTGGTCCGGTGAGGATGGGGCGACTGCACTACCATGTTGCAGGGACAGCCAACGAAAAGAAGCATGCCAGGGGCCGGGATACTGGGGGACAGAGAGGGAGAGGAGAAGGGTCCTGCACACAGCTTGGCCTCCAGTGGAGGGGGAGTGGGTGGGTGGCTACATGAGAGGTGGCAGCGCAGGCAGAGTCAGGGTGTTAAGGCACTTCAGAGGCTCATGCACAGCGGCCAGAGTGGAAAAGGCAAAAGGTAGTCTGTCTTCCTCTCCCTCCACCCATGCCAAGTTTAGCTCCAGCTGTACAAATTTTTCTTGTGTGGTGCTAGCATGAAAAATTCAGTATCATTCATGTTTTTCATCTAACATACAACTGATCCCCCAAGACAGTGCAGTCTGAGCACCAGCATACTAGAAATTCACCATGAGGTTCAACTGAAAGGGCTCAGGGTTGTAGATGCTTCACCCTGCTCCAGGGCACACTCGCAGCCTTTACCTTGCAAATCATTTCCAGCACATCTCGTGTGGTGTCCCCGGGACGGATGACTGTCAGAGCAGGCTGGTTGTTTGGCAGGCAGAACCAAGACGGCGTAAAATACTCGTGAACCCAAATATCACAGTCAGGATTGTGCTGATGGACACTGCTCAGTGCCACTTCTTTTTCCCTCTAAACAGACAAAATCCATTATGACTCTACCGGCCAAATATGATCTCCCTCTTCATCAATAACAAGTGTAAGGAACATTATTCATAAGCCTAGATTGAAGGCTTGTCTGGACAGGAAAACTCTGCAGTTTTACCTGAGTAGTATAATGTGTGCCTTCCCATGCCACCCACAAAGCTACACTGGTGCAATGCACTTATCCTGGGATTTCACCCTATGGCTATTGGGAATGCTAGGAATGCAACAAAAAATAATAGTAATAAAGAGAGGTTTAAAATTAAAATTTAAATGCACTGTGTTTCTGGGTAAAGCAATCCAAGGCCAACAAAACTGTTGTAGATGCTACAGTTCCTACACCCAGAAAAGGCAAAATAGTAAATCTTAGCATTTATTTTGAATTTACTGTCTTTTATACATCCAAATTGCACTCCAAGCTATAAATCCCCAGGAAGTGATGGGGCTTCAGAATTCCTAATTGCTGAAAGTGGGCTCACTCAGCTAAACCCATATTCACTACATGAAGAATGTGCCTCTTAGCACTGTCTCAACGCCCGTTTACAGCTGCCTTTCTCTGGGGAAAGAGAAAGTGGTTGTAATTGTGGCTGCAAACGCAGAAGCTCACAGAAGCGCTGAGAACAAAACAGAGAAAGCCCAGCGCTTCGTAGTTGCGCCAACCCTAAATTACAAAAATCCGTCACAAGGAGCCATTTTCCAGAACCAGCAGCATCCAGGTCCTCCTGTGGGAAGGCATTTCCCTGGACTGCAGTGCTGACATCCCTCTGGGTCTGGCACCTCCAGCTGCACTTGGGATGCCACAGGCAGTGAGCCCTTTTGACTGTGGGCAACCAGCTCAAACCCTCTCCCGGGGGCTCCACATCCCCTCTCGCGTCCCAGAGCCAACACTGCGTTTAGGCTGGCTGCAAATGCGGGGGAAAGGAGTCAGCTGGAGAGCTGGTGTTTTACCTTGCCGTCTGGGACTGTATCGTCAAAGATTCCTTCAAGAGATTTCTTTACTGAATCAACTCCTTCACCAAACACCTGAGGAACAACAGAACAACTGCTTTAAAACACGAATGCACCTCCACGCCGTCTGCAGCACAGGCTAAAGAGATAACAGTGTACCTAACATCTAACATGGAAATTGATCTTAAAAACATAAAACATTCATCTGAAAACACAGAAAAGGAAAATATCAGCTTGTTAAAAGGGAAGGAGACTGAAGGATAAGCTGGTGATGGGGAACCATGCTGAAAGATTAGAGGCCAGTTCTGCCTAGTGGCTTGTCACTGACTTACTTGGTAGAGCTGGACAAATTTTATCTGCTCTTGTGCTGAGTTTTCCCACCTGTAAGGTGGAGGAAAGGAACACTTCTCCACCTCCGCTAAGGCTGAGAAATCAGAAGGGTTCCGCTTCTGGCTGTTTTTGTAATAAACCAGCTTCCAAAAAGTACTTAGCAAACATTCAAGTACCACAAAGTCAGAGTATCCCTTCTCTAATGAAATAAGAGCTGGTAACCCAGCATGAGCCAGAGAGCCAAAATCAACAGGACTGCGTGCAGGAGGAACGACAGAATGGGAATATTTACAGGATCCACCCCAAATCAGCACAGGACTGCATCAGACAGGCAAACAGGGTTGTTACTGCAGCAAAAGCTTATAATTAAAACTGAAGTTAACTTTTATAGCTCCACACCAGCATAGGTTTTTGATCGAGTTGCTGAGTTTGGCTGTTAACTATTCTGTACTCAAAACAAAGCAGGGACCATACAGGATGGGAGAAGGTCACTGTCATTTTGGGATTTACACTTTACTGCTTTAACTTGGCAATACTTTGCATGCTACTACACACAAGCAGGGGAAATGTGTTCAGACACTACATTTAGACATTCTGCTACTTTCTCAAAACTTTACTTTTTCTTTGACTCTCTCCAGTATGACTTTTCTTTAACCTGGAACAAAATCCCTTTTCATGCCTGTGCTTATTGAGGAGTGAGGGGGGTAGGGGTGAAGGCGGGGGGAGAAAGCATGAGGAATGCATTTATCCCCACTGAAAGGAAAAAAAAGGGTGAGTTCAGGGAAAAAAAAAACAGGTGTGAAGACACAGCACAGGCAGGATCCTAGCTCACAACAAGGGATTACGCTTGATTTGGGGAAAATAAGTACAAAGCAACAGGGATGCCGCAGCACAAGCACAAAGAATTAAAATGTGCTCACAAAGGCATCTGCTGCTTCCCAGCAAAACCCTGAGCTTTTGCTCAGCCACTAAATATTAGGTGAACTTTTAATGTCTCTCTAAAAACAAGCTAAACAATTTAGCAGCATTCATCCTCTGCTAAACAAAACAAACACCCACTGCTGCTCTAACAGAAGGAAGAAGAAATCACAGGGCACAGAACAACACGTGTCCCGAGCCTTTCTCCTCTCAAAAAGTGAGAGAAAAGAAAGAAAAGAAAAGCCTACATTTCCTGCAATTAGATGAGGTATGGGTCTCAAAAATTGAAAGCTATAATTAGGGATGTTTGGAAAGAATAACAGGGAAGCACCTTCACCACACTGAAACACATTTTCTAGAGAAAGATCTGGGCAGTGACTGGGCAGAAACGTTTAAGCTTTTGCTTTTTTAAAAATCTGATGCAAAACAGGGACTGTCCCTACTAAATGCAAAGCTTTCTGTTACTTTTGGAAGTTTTCCCCAAACTCAGCTACATTTAAAGTATTCTACAAACTCATAATTTTAATTTAAAAAACCAAAAAAGTCTGTACTTCTTCTTTTCCTTCCAAAGTTGTATCTGTTTTACATTGCTGCTTCGTTAGTCCTGAGTTCAGGGAAAGTACCTCCAGCAAAAGCAGAAGCAGCAGCAATGCAACAACAGTTGAAATGCAACTGATTCAGCTAAAAAAGGTGCAAACTTTGTTTGAACAGGATCTGCTGTATGCTTATCTGTAATTACAGCCACTGATTTTTGAAAAAGATGTGGAATGCAATGACTATATGCCATGAAAGATTAAAAAGGAAAGTTTAACGTTGGATGTTTAAGTGCTTGATGTGTGTGACTCTTTGCATGAGCTGCATTCTGCAGACCTACAAATAAGCCCTGAAAATAACAGTATCACAAACATCCACACACTTACCTGATTAATGCTTGGCCTCCCTTGTTTTTTCTTCGAGGTAGTATCCAGTCCCCAAAGAGAAGAAAACCTGCTTCTCCGTTTACTGGCAGATCTGGACATGGCCTGTGTCCTTCTCCTCACTCCAGACTCCCCTGTGCGAGCCGCCACCTGTCAATGCCACATGGTTTTAAAATCAAAGGTTGCAGCATCCCACTGCACCATGGCTTACATAATCTAACAAACAGTGGAATCTGGTTTAAAAAAAAAAAAAAGGCAAAATACTATGGCAACAATGTGTACTCACAACAGGGATAATGGTGATGCTGCCAGGCTACTTCCTTCTCAATGCAATTTAACTCACTTCTTCCAACATGAAACATCAAAAATTAAAAGGGACAGTACTCCCCCTCCCATTTTTTGGCATTTAAACTGAGATATTTTGAAGCAGCCTAATCATCACAGACTAAAGCCTCAGCACCAGTGAAGGGTTTGGGGTTTTTTGTTTGTTTGTTTGTTTGTTTTTTCTAACACGGTTTCAAAGCTGGACACACAAAAACTGAGATTTCCAAACTTATCTGCTGCTTCCAAAAAGCCCAGTCTTTCTCTTTGCTATTTCCTGTGGAAGCACTCCGGGCATCCTGGAACTGACTCATAACTGTTACAAGGCAAGACAAAGGCTTGCAAATAGGTAAGGTATTTAAAACCTGCATTTCTTAAAGATAGCAACACTTGAAGGAGTGAGCAAAACACAGGAAGAAAAAAAATGTGAGCTGAAATGACCCTTTCAATTAGAACAATGTTAACGGCTTGGGTACTTGAGAAATGGCCTGTGGCAACCCCTTTGGAGCAAAAAAGATACTCGCCTCTACAGAGACCAAATATTTGGGGAGCCTTTCCTAAATGAGGAAGCTCTGATAGAAATTAATGTGACATTAGTCAGAGGTGAAGTGTTTAGGCCAAAGTTTAAGCAGATTTCCCACGTGGAGGTGGCCTCAGGAGAGCAAGCTCCTCTCCTGCGAAAAAGGGAGTGGTAGGAGATGGCAGGTATGAACGGGAGCGCAAGGCGAAGCTAGACACAGACAGACAGACCCACCCTGCCGATTTGGCCGTGTGCTTCCTGGAACACCTTTGTACTGGATTCCCACAGCTGAAACTAGCAAAATGTGACTGTCGTTTGGCAACCCCAGCGGGAACACCCAAATGTCTGAGCAGTGCTCCAAGCTACAAAGCTGAGAAACTGGTTGTTTGGGTGCAGCAGACACAAAAACCCGTATAAAGAGGGGACGAGCAGAAGGCTGGCTTGTGTACCCAGGGAACGTCACTGTGTGAGTAATGGTGATTCTCCTTGGGAAATGTGGAGAAATCAAGGAAAAGGAGAACTTAAACACTACTGCAAGCATCTCCACTTCCACAGCCTGGACTTGTGAGACATTTCTTAGCTGTACCTGGGACGTTTGTGCAGAGGCATCTGGGAGATTTAGTACATCCTCTGACTAATGTACTGAGGAACATCTTCAGGAGAGCTAGGGATGCCATGGTATCACCATGCAGCACCCAGCCCGAGTCTGAGACTCACTGCACCATCTCCACGCTACTGAGGGCAAAGGAGGACACGAGAGTTTGCTTAAAGGAGAAGAAAGCACGTGTCTTTTCCAACACGACATATTCAAAACATTTTTTTTCACTTGGCTCTCAAGAGACAGCAGCATGAAGAGGCAGACTGTTTTTCAGGCTAACGCTCAGTGCTTTGCTAGATGCAAAAAAATAAGCATAAATGCAAATTGCAGCCCGCCACTTAAAAAAAAATATAAATCCACCAGCAATTATCAGGATGATGACGCTAATCTTTTCATATATAAAAGAATAAAAACGCCCATGACTGAATTACAGCTCTGGATTCAATTGAAGGCTACAGCTGACATCTACAAGACAACAGTGGAGCTCAGCTATTTCTGTGAAGCTCCAGGAGTCCAAGCCGAAACTACAGGAACTTGATTTAAACTCATTAAAAAAACACCACTTTGCAATACATTTCTCTCTGTTTTTAAGAACTGGGTTGTTACATTACTTAAATTTAAACAACCGTTCTAAACATTATTTGCCACACCATAAGTAGCAGAGAAGAACATTTCCCCTCCCTTGTGGAGCATCAGGTGTTGATCACTGGAGACCGGATATTAGACTAATTGGTCAGGAGATTCATCCATATGGTAGAAAGCAAGCCATGCCCGAGAAGGTCTAAGCCAACCCATGCTGAGGGCCTCGGAAAGACCTCCACTGACTTCACTGGACTTTTGGATCAAGTCCACGTACACGGACACAAGAGATGAGCCTCCCCTTGCAACAGGGAGATCTGTTTATACACAGCATGTTTATAGTGCAGATCTGGAAATTCAAAATCACACGTTTAGAAGAAACATGGTTCTTCCACTTCCATAAGGCCATGGCTTGCAAGCATCTGCTTTTTAATCTATGTCCAGGACAACACCCCTTTCAGGAAGCAGAATATTCTGCATGCTAAGGTAAGGGCTCACCCCCCAGGCACAGACTGCTATTTGTCGACATGATCTCTGCATTGGACACATGAAGTGATTTGCAGGTTGGCAAAGATGACCCCTGGCCTCTGTTCAAACTTACCAGTGCATGAAACGACGAGACCGAAAAGATTCCAAGACGGCCCATCGCAACTTTCGTTGGACGGCTGGCAAAAGCAAGCAGTCTTTTAGGGTTTGGGAGCTCCCCTCCTTGGAGACTAGCCAAGTAACAGCGGTACCGAAATAGGTCCATCTGGAACTGTTCAAGGTTTTGCTCCCAAACGAAGATCTGTGTACAGCGAAGATTGAAGAGTGAGACGCACGAGAAGAAAAGGGGAGAGGAGGAAGAACAGAGTGGTAAATACCTTAAGAAAATTCTACTTTTCCCAGTAATACACCTCTTTCACCAATGCTGATCTCAATCAAGAAACTTTGATTCCCCTTCTTTCCCACTCTCTCCTACCCTCCCAAACTCAAGCAGAATACAAGTAATAAAAAAGTTTTCATTAGATGGAAAACAACTTTTTTTATGTTCAGGGCAGAAGTCTTCTCCTGGGATAACCGCTCCTTTGATACAATGTTAATTAATAGGATTAAAATTCCATTTTTAATTTTCTTTGTATTCCAGGATTCTCTTCTGAGCAGTCCCTTAAGATACTTCTTTCATGCATCAAGGGCATCTGAGAAACAAGAAGACCAAACCCCACCAAATGCCACATACAGAGCACCCCAAATCAGCAGCAGCCGCAGCAGCAGCATTGCTGTAAGCATCAACAGAGTTCGCTATACTTGAAAAAGTACACTGGGGATAATTAATTTTATCAGCGGAAGAGCACTATAATCAGCCTATGTAAGAACTTATTTAAATAATTCAAATTGCTGATAGGAAACAGTTTCAAAGTGTTTAGAAAAACTCAGTTACATAAAGGGAGAGACTGCTCTGGCCTCTCACTGTGATTGACAGCCTTTGAGTGGAGCCCTTTCAACAGAGGCGAGCATCTCTCCCCTCTCTCTCCCCTTCTCACAGGCTTCCAGGGGGTACAAAATCTCTTTAGCTTAGCGCATTAGGGCCCCAGCCGCTCCCTATGGTTTGCATTACAGACATGTTTGGCAGCCATGGTAAAAGAGCTAAAAACTAATGAAGCAGGAGCCATATGTTAGTTTCCTAAAATAAGGTGCCGCTGTGGCAGCAGGAGAGACATCTGCTCTCGGCGCTCTGCTTCTGATACGCAGCTACGTTGTCCACTTGAAGTCAGAAGAAGTGGTCCTAAGGGACAGCCAGGGCTGCAGCCATGAAGTCAAGGCAGATCCTTGTAACAAGCAGAAACCAGGGATGGCTTCTTCATCCCGTCTGCCAGCAGAAGAACCAGCCTCTTCCATGCTTAAGACAACAGCAAAAGCAGCATTTGTTGGTCTATGACCAGCTCTTCCCTAAGGCATCCTGCTGCCATGGCCTGGTAGCCTCTTCACTCCCCTAAAGCCCTCGCGCAACCTCTGAGCAGCTAGCCAAATCCCTTGCATGGAGGCCAGGAGAAGACAGCCCATGCTGCACCTTACTGTACTTTGTTTGGAGAAACGGTGCAATTAGGGCAGCCAGCGCAGCTCTCCTGCCAACACGCATCCTGCCTGCTCTGGGGAGCTCTGCCAGCGCACACACATGGCACACTGGGAGCAGACAGAGTTACCTCTAATCTGAAGAGGGCCTTAAATATTTGCTAGGGGCTTATTTCACATAAGCAAGCAAGATTACTTGATCCAGTATGGTCTTCTTCTTTTTGGAGTCCGTTACTGAGGACAGCTGCATTTCACCCATTTTCTTCATCTTCTCATCCATATCAATCTTCTGCTCCAGCTTTTTTATCTCTGTTTTCAGGAGCTTGACCGTGTCCTCTTTGTGATGCTGCCTTGCCACTGCGGTTGCACAAGCTGAATGGATGGCCGTGATCCAGTTCTCCAGTTCGGTCTGGCTAGAGGTCTGAAAAGAGGGAAAGAGGGAGAAAGGAAGTCAGGATCCTCTTTAAAATTGACTGGAGATTAACAAATGCAATTCCAAGGAGTTTCCTTTCCCTTTGATCTTAAGATTCAAAGCCTTAAATCCACTTAGGAGAGAAGTAATAAAAACCCCATCATTCTTAAGCAAGCCATTTTTAACTCAGCACTAGGCATTCAGCACTTAGAATTACACCTATATCTGTGCTTTGCAGCTGTACAGCGTTTCCTAGTGAGGTCTCAGGAACTACCTTCCTTGTTCAATGCAATGGTGCTACAATGTGTAGCTCAACATTTAACGATGTTTTCTAAACTCCCAGTTCCTTAAGGCAGGGGATGTACCAGCCTCTGGGCTCTTCACAGCATGGAGAGCTTTTTTGACATGCAACAGTTAGTAATAAATTAATGGCATAAAACGTGACCATGATGTCTATGAGTAGCTTTATTATGATGCATAGACAAATAAACTTTCCACTTCTGAAGGTCCCAAAGCACTCTGAAGATAACCCTGTTATCATTAAAGGCATGCTTATCGCAATTTTTATGGCTCTGGTATTGTCCCTTCCCAAGAACATGTGCGATATTTTGGGAAAAGGAAACACTTCCCCTCCCTGGAAGTGTTCAAGGCCAGGTTGGATGAGGCTTTGAGCAAAATGTATCCCTGCCCACAGCAGGGGGGTTGGAACTAGATGATCTTTAAGGTCCCTTCTAACCCAAACTATTCTATGACTCTATGATTCTATCAGATATTAGGCTGGGGCATGGGACACCAGTACATTTTTCTGGAAGAGCACTATTCGGATTAGAAGCTTTTGACGCAGAAAGAATAATATTTCAAAGCGTTCCTTTCCCAGACTTTCAAAATAAAAAGTAAATCTTCTTAGCCTTCTTACTAAACTTCATTCCTTTTTACAGTAGGTTGCAAAACAAAATTTACAGCCAACTCAGGGGTGCAGCGGACTTTCTCTGAGTGTCAGCCTTTAGCAGTAATCACACCGGTATTTGGCTCGTGGTTGAAAACGTAGCAAGGTGCCAAACCCCCTTGTTCTAATTAAACTTTCTGATGATACCTGATCTATTAATAGACAGCACAGCAGGACTTCTCCAGTTGCCAGCATAGATGAGGAATGTCATCCTTACTGCTCTCCTGGCGGTCACAACTAACAGCAAAGGACATGACTTAACTGAAGCCAAGGAGAGATTCCTACAGAAGCCCAACTCTGGGAATCACATATGCATAGGCTGGACTTCAGGCTGATGCTCCCATAACTTCTGTGGTACTGAAGCAGGTGAAACATACATGTATCAGAATGACATCATTTTCCTTAGCTTAGAAGTCCTAAGCAGAAGCAAGGGTCTACACCAGAAAGACTGATCTCTTTCTCCCAATTTTCTTGTCTTCAGCTGGCACTGTACAAAGTATATTGCTTAAATTGGTCAGGCTCCCTGACCAGGTAATAATATAAACAAGTTCTCATTCATAGATAGGGGCTTACAATGTTTTATCAGCACCGCTGAAGACATGTTGAGCCCTGCTTGCTGAGGAATTTCTGCTGAAAATAGAGAAATTATTTGCTGAACGGGAGACAATTTGCCCACAGTCAGGTGGTGAAACCTAGCCCCTAGTAAAGAAGAGCACTGAACTTATAAGAGATGGTATGTTTTGTTAATTCCTAGCAAAATCCTAACAGCAAGAGCTCATATTTTTATCTTATTCAAATTTAAAATATTATCTGTATACCATTAGATTCAGTTTTCTTTTTGGTTTCCTGGGGAGAGGCAGGGAAAAAAAGAATCTGGAATGGATTTTAGGAGCTGAAGACTCTTCTGGTAGATGAGTAGGCAAGGGGAATCACTCCACTTCTCAACGGAAAGGACCACATAAACAAGCTGCAAACATCTGATACATAAGTATGTGGTGTCACAAGTTGCTCTGAGCTCCCGGGAAATGCATGTGACATCTGCAAGTAATGGATTTGTGTAGGCACGATAAGAACTGACTGAGCAAGGAATCATTGTGTAGGAGGTATGTGATGTCTCTAGGTGCAATGCAGTGGGAAGGCTTGTTACAAGATGTCCAATATCTGTACGCATTACAAAGCAACCCTATTTTTCTCCCTAAGTACACAGTCTCCACAGGACAGAAATAAGTCTTCTGCAGGTCTGTGGTTTCTTCTCCTCAAAACCGCTACTACAACACTGTGTTACATGTGGACGGACACGTATGACATGAGCAGTTAAGCAACACTGTTGAACTGCCATACACGCGTGTCGGCTGCTCTGTGCACAGCAGACCAAGCCCTACAGCACAGTCACTCGCACATTACTTCCACCACTGCAGCTGGTCTCCTTCCCTTCTCCCTGACCCCATCCGTTCTTTCTTTCCTGCTTCGCTAGCAATGCATGGGTTCTATGGCAGAAGGGACACATCAAGGAAAAAATTCTGCAAGGCAATATAAATGATTGCTTTTCATTTGAAAAGGCTCATTTTTGCTTTTTCCCACAATGTTACATGAAAATCTACCCATGGCATAATGACACTGGGCTTTGAATGAATAAGGCCCTGTGCTGCCACAAAAGAAATGTACTGTGTGACCTTTTCAGTATTTAGCATCCACTGGCATTAATTTTATGAGGGTGAAGGTTTTTCCTTAGAAAACTGCATGAAAAAGATTTTACAGCTCTTATCAGTAGATCAAGAGGAGATGGTGCTCCACAACCTTTCAAGCACATGCTGAGACCATAAGCACCACACTTACCTCCTGGATGAAGCTCTCCAGGTGGCAAAATGCATGTACCCTGCCCAGGAAAGGCATAAAGTAGAAAGGGGCAGTACAGTATTACACTATGAGCTGAGGAAAAATGAGACTGAGGTGGCAGAGAAGCTAGTCCACAAAAAAATGTGGGTTTTTTTTTTTCCAGTGTGCAATCAGATACTCAGTCTCCTCAAGATGTAAGCCAGCACTGCTTCCTTTGAGTCAATACGGCTTTTTTATTTTGCACTAGTTTGAGAATCTAGCCCCTTGTTGAGGACAGCTGCAAGGACCTACGAGACAGTGTAATTATAAAGAATTGCTCTGGAGTACAGGGGTGTGAAGACATGGGGGCACATCCTACCACTGAGTAGCTTCTGGTTTAAGAAGGCAAGAAACTCCGAATACATTGTCACTGGAAAGGGAAATAAATAAGGGATTCCTCTAGTGAAGAAAACTGAATCAAAAGAGAAGGAAATGGCACTGCTTCAGCACAGGCTGGCAATTAAAAAAAAAAAAAAAAAGTGTGTCACACCTTGCTTAGTGACAACTTGCAATAAGGAAGTGGAACGTCAACTTAAAAATCACTCAGGGAAGTAGTAGTTACCCAAATACAGAAATCTTTTTCAGTGAAACACATCAACTAATCTATGGTCTTTGATGTAAGTACTGGATTTTTTCTAAACATACCCTGTGAAATGCAGACATTTCTGTTTTCTGATTAAAAAACCTAAACACGCACTTTCAGTCTCCTCTTGGGCAACAGCAAGATGTTGACTAAGGTTTGTATGAACAAGGGGCAACTGGATTCTGTGGCGCCACTGGGAGAACACCTGGAGATCCAAGTTCCCCCTCACACTTCAAACTCCTCTTCGCCTTGTAAACCCCTTGAGCCTCTCCACAAAGTCCCATCTTTGATATGTGTTTCTTACAAGATGCAGATAGTATATTTAAACCACTACTGTATGTCCTGTACGGTAACTGGCCTGGTCTGTGTCTTATAAGCACACTGTCAAGTCATGCAAAATTTCCAGTTTTTACAGGGATGTAAGAATATTTCTTAATTCTTACTTTGTTCCAACCATCTACACAAATAGGGTCCAGTCACTCAATAACAACAGCAGATCTGACAGTGATTCACATGTGGTGGTGGGTCTCTTGAGTGGCATTTACCAAATATATCTTGTACTTCCTCTAGGGCTGCCAGAGGAAAATCCCAAACTTACTGGAATCAGCAGGATTTTTCCATTGATTTCAACCAGAGCTAAGGCTTCCTCCTTGGTTGGAGACAGAAAAAGAAAATAACTTTGTAAAACCCTCGAACCGGACCAACCTGAAAGAGGAAAGCGTCCCCAAGGGAGTTGCTGAGACAGAAGACAAAGTCCTTCTTGGGGTGTTCAGGCACCGCTTGCACTATGCTGTTTTCTACCCAGACAGCATGCTTTGGGATGCTGTTGTGGTCAATGCCAGATCTGCCATCAGTCTCATAAAAAAACAACGTGCATCCTAAAAGAGATGATCATATATTAGCAAGCAACACATTTAAATGCAACAGCCACCCCGCATCTATTCAGTGCTAATAGTTGGCACAATAAATCATCCATAAAACTGTCACAGCAATGAGGGAGGATTTGCCAGGGCCTGTTTATCTTTTCAGCCCCACAGCGGAGAGCACCAGCAATGGCCCAGTTTTTAGCCCGACAAGGTGGTGATTTCCACGCCATGGGGGCACACCACGAGCTGTATGGTACATCAAGCTGTGCCCCAGCAGGCCATTTTGTTCGCCCCAGGATTGCTAAAACAGAGCCGCAGACATGAGCCGGGCTGTAAAATACAGACCCAGATGAGAAACATCTTTATAAGTCCCAAAGTGGGGGTCCTCCACGGCCACCCTGTCCCACCAAGGGGACCAAAAGGAAGATGCAGGTGTGAGAGCGCGTCTCCCCTGGCCGTGCCGGACAGCTGCAAGCCGGCCCTGGAGCAGAGAGGCCCCCAGGCAAAGCTCCATGGCTCTGCCTCAGCCTCCCGCAGCTGCTAGCCGCTACAGTCCCTGCAAGGCAAAGGTCAAGTGATTTAATTACTGGATGCAGATGAATAACTGGAAGAAAAATGGACTGGTATTAGCTGTGCTCCCTGAAAGACTGATGTACAAAAAACCCCAACAAACAAACAAACAAAAAGCATAAATCAATTCTTTATTCCACTATAATGTTTCAGCTCTGACTCATGGCTATATGGCCAAAACCAAAAACACATTTTAGTTGGGGACAGCAAACAATCTGCTTGTTTGTACAAAATAATCTTTACAATTCTCTGGATGGGGGCAGGGGGCAAATGGTACAGCAAGTCTGCAATTTAGGAGACTCCAAGAAAAGGGTCTCCTTCTCTCCTACCGTCCCACATTATCTACAATTGTTTTAAAACTAAAACTGGCACATTGTTTCTCTGCCACTGGAACTAGCCCTCCCGGTGCACGGGGATGCCCTGTTACCCTGCCTCTCGAAAAACTATTTGCAGCCAAACAATAGCAGCTGTTAACTTCAAAGCCTCGTTTAAACACTAACATCATTAAGGCACGGCAATCTAAGGAGCAAACACTCCACTTGTGTCAAAGCACTTTAAAACAACATTGCCTCCGTGCTCATCCTTCCCCTTTTTTCCTCCCAGATGGCCCTTTGTTTGCCCGCTCCTCACAGCACGACCTTCCTGCTACAGAGCCCCCCCCCAGGAGATTAGGGCTCCCCCTGCCCCCTCCCTCTCCCCTCTTTCATTTCCCCAATCTCTCTAACCACCCCAAGGAAGAGCTGGCACCTAACTTTGCTGTTGGTTTTAAAATAGTGCTGCAAATTTAAAAACAAACAAAAAAGTGCTCTAAAGAAAGCATTCTGAGGACAGGGCTTTAGCTATACTGAGCTTTTTGGTAATCCCACCCACAGCAGGAGACACGGCTCTTGCCTCCCCTGGCTCACAGACCAGGCTGGTCATGGCTGAGGGGAACGAGGCCAGTCCCAAAACCCCACAAGCGTTCTTTCCCTTTTCGCACTGATGCAACCGCATGAAGATTAATTAGAGGTCACTTTAGGAGGCCTGCTCCTGAGTTTCGCTGCTCCGTTAACATTTATGTGCACGTATAAGCACTCAGACCCTGAATGGAGCACCCTCCTAGCAGGAACTGCAAAAATCCAGAGACAAAAGGGTCTGTGGCCCCGGGCAGCCAAGGAGGCCGGCAGGGCGGCTGGGTGCCCAGGGCTGCCCGCCACAAGATGGGTGACGCAGCCAGAGCCAACATCTCCCAAATCACAAGCCAGCCTCGATGACCAAACCGTGGCTTCCTGTCCACATTGCGAATGTGTTGCAACTCACTGGGTGTTGATACTCATGAAGCACATCTTGGAGAAGAAGAGGCCAACGGCACTAAGCACAAGAGCTACAAGAGGAATGCACACAAAGACAGAGCCCCTGTTTGAACGCATGTTGGTGCCATCACTGGCAAACTCCCACATGCCCACAGCTGCGCACAGGTATTTAGTTTGTCAGCAAGCCATAGACGTGCTTCTTAAAGGAAACACCCAGTGCTCGGAGAAGCCACCCTAGGTGGTGCCAGCAGGACTCAAAGCAGGGTATGAACCCCACCTCAGTGCAGCACAGTCACTTGTCTTGCACTACGCAGGCCATAATGTGAGCACATTAACAACCATCAAATAAAGCCCCACCCCGACAAACATCAGGACCACTTCCTCATATTTGATGTTAACTATACTGAAGTTCACAGCAGCTTTTGTGAAGAGTCTAGGCTATTGGTTTCTTCATCTGCAGCAATGCACAACCCACACTTGCTCTGTACCTTTCAGGGAAACCCAGTAGTGCTTCCATTTCCTGCGTGTGGCCGACTCCACTTTCTTGTTCTTTTTGTGCACCAGGAAGTTTTTCACTGCCAGAGCGCCAGCTTTCCGCACCGTGCCCTGGGCGGCCGTCAGGAGGATGTCGGACTGCCCCGGGGAGCTGAGGGTACCGCTGCTCTGCTCGTCGCTGAGGGCAGAGCCGGCCTCCTCCAGGTTCTCGCTGTTGGTGGTGCTCATCTCCAGCTCCCGGCGGAAGTTCTCGTACACCCCCTGGCGAAGCCCATCGCCCGTCGAGCTGCTCCCGCTGTCGCTGCCAATGAAAGCCCGACTGGCTGTCGGGGAGTAACTGGAGTTGGTAGCATTGGAGCGTCTAGAAAGGAGGTCGGTGTCGGTGGCTGCTCCCTCGATCCCACTGTCGGTGAACTCGCTCCCCTCACCTGCGTTGACATCCTAGTTGCAAGAAAGACACAGTGTGAGGTGAAAAGCCTGGCCGAGCCTGGCCTTATGGAGACACCAACAGAACCCAAAATGCCCGGGTGGCACCATGTTTCTTCACACACTCATTTTGTCTGGCACTGGAAATCCCTCATCTCTTTTTCTTCTGAAGACAAACAACTAGAAGAAAAGGTGGAGTAGGAAGAACTTCCAGCACAGTTTAGGAAAGACCAGTCATACATGCACGATTTCAGGTGGTGCCTCTACAGCCTTAGCATTTTGGAATATAAGACGCAGCATCATCTGTTTACATTAAGCTAAGTTAACAGTGCTAAAGGTTTTGCAAAAGGAGAATATATGGTAGTAAAAACTGGCAGTGTCAAGAAAAGCAGCAATCAACCTACGCATTTTGAAAAGAAAACATTGATATTGTACATTCACACCTACAGTTGAAGATACATTTTAGACATCCCAAGATTGTCATTTGTGAATTATATAACTAAAAACGTACTTTTTTTCCCTCCTAAGAAGTTAATGTATTTGAGATTATTTCTGCTTTGTGCCACTTCTACATCACAAAGCCTAACAATGGGCCACATGATATCCCCTACCAAATCCCACGGTGATAGACCCTACCAAAATACCACAACGGAAGACCCTTTCTGGTCCCCAAGAACTTGCAGTTGAAGGATCAGAAGAGACAAGAATATGGCCAGCTTGAGCAAGGCAAGAAACAACACGACCAAATTCAGGTTTTGAAGGTTTAGTGGCTCAGTCTGCCCCCTGCAACAAGGCTAGTGCCCAAAGGAGGCTAATCACTGCCATCTCAGCATCCAAAGGCATCGGTGGCAGCTTTTGAAGGAGGACAAATAAAGGCCAAGCCCTGTAAGTGGAGACAACTACCTTATGTTAGGTAATAGGGAGAAGAGGGAGCCAGGGAAGATGCAGAGGTGAGAAATACGGCCAAAACAACAGGAATTGCAGCCTCTGCCTCTCCTGCAAGAGCAGCTGGTGCTTGATTTACAAGTTTTTTAAAAAAACAGAGGGGTCTCTGAGAAGAGGTGGCAGAATGCAGTATTTATTTTGAGAGAAAACAAGCTTCTAGGTGTTGGTTCAAGCACCAGTTTTCTCTGCATCCAAGAGCAGCTCTGTGGAAACCAAGGAACCCTCCACTGAGCTCTGAAACCTTCCTCCTGTGGAGCAAGAGCTGGATGAAGAAACCTTAGGGGGAGGGGAGGGGTGTTGCTGAATTCGACTAACTTTTAAGGCATTAATTTGTAACGGATGGGCTCATTCTTTATAAAGGCTACCTCTCAAGGGAGACTTGGAGTCCAGCTGGAAGAATAAGCGCTTCCTTCCCTGCTCAATGAGCACAGTTATCCTAGTCAGTCTGGTTATTTTATGCAACAGATAGTGATAGACAAGCTGTTCCGGACAGGCCAATATTCCTCTACTCCCACCGCATGTGAATGAGCAGTGCAGGCCTTCCTGAAATGCACTCATCCACCCGTACAGAGCAGTTTTCACAACCACACTTTTTTCTCCTGCTGTTCCAATACACTTGTTTTTTGGAAGCAGATTATCATCCCATTTCTTGCAGCACTGCAAAGGAGGGATATCTGGAGAGCGTAACTGGTGCTGCTCAAAACTGGTGTTTACAAAACACTGCTGCGAGTGAGTTTTTTGCATGCCATCACGAAAAGCTGGATGGTGCAACTTCTGATGACAGCCCTCCATCGGAGACCCTGTGCGTCAGGGAGCCAGGACTGGCATGGCCCCTCGGTGCTCACACGCCCCAGGCACTGCCTCTCTGCCAACAGAGACAGTTGGCAGCTACATCGGCATAAAACCGGAATGCCAAAGAACTGAACCTGATCCCCCATGTTCGTTGGGATAGTTATTCCCGTAGGATGACTGGGGTTTGCATTTGTTTTCTGGGGCCGTCTTCCTCCATAATTATTTTAAACAGAAAAAGTGTGTCACTCGTATAGCATAAACAAATCTGCATTCTGCAGTGAACATCACGTAACGGTGGCAACAGAAATTATTTGAGGTTTTAGGATTCTTATTTTAGGTTAATGGTTTAATAAATATACAATCTATCTCGTAATTTTTTTATCCGTGCAATACAAAAAGTATAGAGTCAATTCCAAAATTTTAGCTGATGTAACTTTTAGGAAGCATATCTCATGCTTTAACTAGAAATAGTCTGTTTAAAAAAATAAAGAGCTACTAAAAGAGACCACCAACTTGAGTGAGATAGGATTTGTCATTTTGCCAGCCAGGGTATGCACAAAACTTTCTTGGTGCTTTTTAGCAGAGGGAGTATTTTTTTCAAAATCAGAAATGCTCCCAGAGATGTTCAAGCACAGCACTGCAATGCAGGCTCTCAAAGTTCCTCATGCCCAGTGTGACACAGCCTTCTTCTTGTGTAACCTTGGTGAGACACAGCATTAACTGCCTGTTTCCCCATCCATAAATGGGGATTATACTCCGTAACTGATACATGGGCATAACGGCTTACTATTTATAAAAAAATGAAAGGATGGAAAACTCAGACTGAATGTTATATATGCTCATGAGCTTAAATTGTAGCACATTTTGCAAACATCTTTATAATCTTTACCACAATGCAAGTGATAGGCTGGATGGGTCAAAAGATCTTTTCAGCATAATGCTACGGCCCTGACCCTAATCTCCGTCTGCTCCCTGCACTCCCTTTTCCTCTCTCAAATATCCCATATCAAAGACTTCTAGCCAACTGATTCAAGCCCTTTGGTAGGAGGAGGGTCTGAGCATACAAAGGTCAGAATGGTTCAAAACCTACAGCTTGCTAATATTGTTCACACTCATGAATTATGAAACGTAGCATTGAGTGAGCTTAGCACTTTCAGAAGTCTGCTGCGTGAGAAGATTGGTCTTGGGGTTAGCAGGGTTAAGAGCATTCATTGCACAGGTCTCTGACTTCTGAGTTCCTGCTGCAATGTCAGCTCATTCTCATTGGAGGGTATGAAAAGCTCTCAAGAAGCAGCCAGCATCTGCTCTGGCCGTCTCACAGTGCTGTAACCTGCATATTGAAGCGCATTCAACTAAGAGTTCGGCAGAAAGTACAGAGGTTTAGTACTGTGCTTCCACACAAATGTGCCGAGCCTGAAGGAGTAACAGTCCGAAGCAAAGTGACAAACTGTAGCAGGGTTTGATGAACACATCACTGAGGGCACAGAACTACCCCCGCAATTTTTCAAACGAGGATGCTGCAAATTAAGCACCTCAACTCACTCCGTGAGCAGCATGGCTCTCTGCTGATGAGATCAATGTGGATACATGGCCCCATAGCTTTAGCGTCCAGCTTCAAAGTACCTACTGACATGGCCACCACAGGCTACTGCCCAGAAGCAAAGTGAACACTGCGTAACCTTGATGAGAGCTATTTAAAAATTACTCACATTTCCTGCTTAGGTTCTCAAAGAGCCCTGCGGGCAACAGCAACATCTCTCTCCTCCAAGGAAGACTTATTACCATGCCAGGTCCACGACAAGATGCACCACAAAGGCTTGCTAACGAAACAGGCATTTCGGTCCTCAGCAGAAGGAGTTACCAGGCAAAGATTCCTGAAGCTGAGAGTGAACTACAGACACGGCTCAGCCTTCACTACTCACCCCTCCGACTCCTGCCCAGCATCCCTGCATCCCTCCATCACGGTGCCGGATGGCATGTGCCACACACATCGTGGAAGCTGGGAGACAGCTGAAGACTGCAGAATGCACATTTCTGAAGCCCGCAGGTTGGGATGTTATACACACATTATAACAAATCACCAGCACGTTACTCTGGACTTGTAATTGCTATCATCAAGGGGCTCTGTCTTATTTCACTGGTTAAAAAACCCAAAAGTTGCATTCAGCTCCATGTAAGATTCAGGACACTGCACCTGATATTTTGCACCTCAGCAGAGATCTTGTGTTTTGTATTTTCAGGCTGGCAGACAGCTGTCTCCACACAGAGAAATATTTTTGCCCGGAGAGACCATCCCAGGAACCACATGCAAGACTGGAACTAAAATCTGTGCTGCCCCGCTTAGCCTTCCCACTGGTGTTTACCTAGCTTCGGGCCTGGGAGGACAAGAGGGCAAAGCAAGAGGGAGGTGGAAATCATTAAATTGGTCACACCAAGTAGAAAGCATGTAGCAAAGAAAAGAAAGCGTTATTTCCTCCAAGACAGAGAGATAGAGAAGTCGTGGGAATAGCAGTTCCTGGCATTTTGCAAACACAACAGGTCTTAGTCCGTAGAGACAACAAACTGAACAAACAGGGAGCTTTGTCCCTTCGATTTAAGACTGCTCTGTGGAAAGCAGGGAGAAAGTCACATAAAGACCACTGGCTGAAGGAGGGAACTACACAGGCTGTAGCGATTGTGCCACACTGTGTGCCTTGACGGGGAGTCGGTAAATAGCAGCACAGCTTCCACCAGGATCTGGGATCCCGGCTGAAGCTGAAGATGACGAAGGTGCAGCACCATTTCTTACACTGGCAGTGCTACCATATTGGTTGTCAGTGCCCAGGGTTTATGAAAGGAGGTTCAGCAGACAGTAACAGAGGGAAAGAGGAGGGAAAGGTGGAATGCCTGACGCCCGAATGAGAAATCAGAGACGGACTGAATGCAGCCGTTGTTACCAACAAGAACACAGGGAGGCCCAGCATGCAGGCCACATGCCAGGACAGCTACAACAGCGCTAATAGCATTTGAACTTAATGAAGTGGAATTATCACAGCCCCATCAACTGCAGAGAACAATTTAACTGATGAACCAATTGGGTAAAATATTAGTAAAAGTATTAGCAACCCACCTAAATATGTTTTTTCCTCACATGAACACTGGGTTTCATGCAAAGCAAGCCAGTGGGGAATAAAACTGTAATGCAAGCTACATCAAGCTACTGTTACTCGGTGCTGTAGCTTTTGCATACTCATGCAATACTCATACCTCTATATGTCCGCTCCAGCCATATTTGTTAAAAAAAATCCTCCTAGATTTAAAACATACACAGAGAAACCCCTTTTGCTTTAGAAAAAATATCTACCTTCAGCTAGCAAAAATCAGGGAAAAATTCTGGGGCAGGTTCCAAGTGTCTTTGTCCCCTTGTTGAACATATTTGGTATTGGCCTCTGCTAGCAAGAAATCACTGGATGGGATAAGCCTTGCCCAACGCTCCAGCTCATGACTGGACACATTCAGAACACTTGCAATAACAAAACACTTAACAGAACTTCCCACCAACAGCCCTGTTACAGACACTATTAAAATGGCTTGGTGAATCACTTTCTCCTGCATGACTGACAGCAGTGATTCATGGGCACTTTAGGCACATGGGACTGACTTAGTAGGAAAACTTACTTCCCTAGTATAAACAGTTCCTTATGTGGTTAATACTTCTTCCTAAATTATCCATTAGATTAAAAGTACTTGTTAGTAAAAGGCGACTGAGTGGGGTTTTTTTCTTGAAAGGGGCTCCCTCCAAGAGAATGCAAAACATCTGTACCCCGTCCTGTTTAGCAACAGAGCAATAAGGTGTTCACATTCAGCAACAGCCTGAAATTGCACATAACCAGTCTGGTTCTAGTTAGGCAAGCACCACAGAATACATTTAAAATAGATGGGTAAGCAGCCTGATGGTTTGCATGCTTTTATGTGCCTGGTGTCTCTCTGAAGCTCCTATGTAGAAAAAGATTGGCCTGATAAGTGTTTTTCCTTTATTTTCAGTACTGACTCTACCACCATTTGATGGTCAAGGTGGTCTGTTAAGGTATGACTTGCTCCAAATCAAAATACAATCCTTTCTCCCCAGTAACTTAAACACCTGGTAATTAATGCATTAGACAATTTATCTGTCTTGAAAAGAGTCAAAGCATCCCAAGAAGCAAAGACAAACCATAAATTGCAATTGAAACCTGAGTGGGAGAAATGGTTTTAAAGCTGCAATGGAGAAATGCAAAAGCAATTCCGTAGCTCGTTCAGTCTGGGAGGAATACAGTTTTGAAGGCTGTTAGAAATGCACTGAGTCGTGTCCACATAACTCACTGTAAAGTCAGAGGGATTATAATAATGACATGAAGGAGATCTGCTACCACAGCAATGAACAAAGCCCCTCAACCAGATGCTGGGAGTTGATGCGAAAGAAGGTTTTGATGATACCTACAGACCTGTGTACAACAGGACAGTATTATATAAGAACTAGCCAGGATGCACTAGATTGACAGCAGGCTTTGGAGAACTACACTGACAGCCACAAACCAACATCGGCCAGCTGCAGTTTTCTGTTGGATTGGTTGGGTCTTGTCTATGCCTCCTAAGAGGGCTCCCAAGTCGAGTGAGATACAGTCATAAGCCAACTGCAATTTGTATGTGGATACCAGACTGAGATGCTGGGTTTGTTACCTCTGAGAATCCAGAGAGATCGGATACTGATATGTACAAGGAACTTTGGTTCCTACTTCTGTGCACTCAACCACACTGGTGCAACAGTTCTTCAGATGTCTGAGAGAGTGAAAATTAAACAAAATACCAAACCCTTATATGTGTTATTATAGCTGCTCAGAGTGGTTTAATAAGCAAGCGGGTTTTGGCCATGATTCTCAGAAATCAAATTTACTCCCGACAAAAAGGGTACTAGCCCAGACCTCTAGATAGTTCTCCTAGCAGTAAGCTTCACTCTTATTATGAAAGGATGAATCACAGTCACAGGTTCCTGGGCAATAATCCCTGGGAAAGTCTTAAGGCATGGATTTCAATGGATTTTGGTTCCAGGATTCCTTTGTGAACTGGTCTTGGTGAATGCTGTACGGTGTAATTTGGCACCTCGGAAAGACAGACAAGGTACTGGGTGCCAGGCACCCAGAAGATACTCGAATATGAGAAGGAGATGTGCATCCACTTTGCTCCTGTGGGACAGGCAGGTCACAAACACCAACATATCAAGCATCCATCAACCCCATTTCCTTTGCAGGCAACTCTGATATATATGGCTGTTACCTCAGCATTACACTTGGCTCCTTCGCTCCATGTTAAGCTATCATGTTAGCTTGGTGTCTCTAATACAGGGGTTGGGACCATTTTTGGTTCACTGACTCCCCAAACATTTTCCAGCTAATATGTGGGCCCTTCCAGAAAGATAATGTCTGTAGACCACCATGCTTCCCCAAGGAGCCTGGTTTTCTTAGCTGACTTAGATGCCTTAAAGGCAAATTTTGGACCCACGGGGACTCCTGCAGCAGTCATGAAAGTACAGCCCTGGAGGACTTGTCAGCTGTGAGACAGAAAATGTTGAAAATGAAACTGTCCCCCATAAAGCTGCAGGGAAATACATGGGACAGCTTTCCCCTTCTTCCAAGGCACCATGCAGAGCTCTTCACTGACACAGGACAGCTGTGGCATCAGTTTGTGATCTGTTCATATACAAAAAGATAGTTTTGCATCCCTAAAAGCTAAAGTATTCGGTAAAGAGAAGGGGGAGGATATTTTGATTTTGCTTTTCAATAACACAACAGAAATCCAAGCCTGTGAGAGAACGCACAAAGGACAACAGAGCCCTTAGCAGAAAACAGCACAAAGCACCACCGTGGGACCTGAGCAAATCAAATCTTCCATGGCTTTAGTCCTGACTTTTAAGGGCTGATAGAGGATACAATACCATGAATGAGAATCAACCCGTAATTCAGTAAAGCCTCTTGCAGTGTGGTCCCTGTGCACAGCTTCTGACACCTGCGCAGATCTGGAGTGAACGCCCGCCTTCCAATCCCCCAGCAGCGGGAGGAAGTCTCAGTTTTTCAGCGCCGCAGTGTTTAATCTCTCTGTTCCCAAATGATATGATGAGGACCCCCCAAAACTTACCTTGCTTTCATCCCAATGGACCACCCAGATGAAGAAAGTTTCTAGAGGGATTGAGCTAACCATAAACTAAGGCAAGCAGCCTAACTGTGCTCGAGTTAAACAAATGGCAACATGCCTAACCAAAATCCTCGAAGTAAAATACAGTGTTAGGTTACTTTTTGTTCACTCGGTGCCAAGAAGAGGCAATTCCTCCTGAGAAATGTAACAGAGGGGGTAGAAGTGGGGAAGGGGGAAAGCTGATAGAACAGCAGCTTGAAATCGAAACATATCATCTGAGAGGTGTCCACCTGAACAATCACCTAACTTAAGGGAGCAGGGAAATGTTTGCCATCAGAGATGATAACTAGTCACAGGACTACATGCTGAAGCGGTCTGAAAAGAAACATTTCAATGGACCACTGATCACTATTGAAAATTGCATCCACCTAAGTAAGCACAACACAGGAAACAAGCAGCTGGGGTAACCTGTCTGTGATTTTTAAGTGGAAAGTACTTGAAACTAAAAACATGCTGTGTATGTAGCTTTACAGAGAATACAATTATTGCCAATGCTACAAGCACCTCTGATGTATAAATGACAAAGTCCTACTGTTTAAAAAAACCATGCCTGAATGGAGCTAGATCAGATATCAGGACTGCTGATTTGCTTTCCATTGGCTTCAGACCAAGAGCCAAGGAAGAAAAACAAATTAAGATCTTCAAAAGAGTATCAAAATATTTGCCAGTGGAGACCAAAACACTCCTTTTCACATGCTCCTTTCCCTGACAATATTGAGGCAGAGTTGCGTGCTCTGAAGGGAGTGACTGCTATTTGCTTTAAAATATCCTGAATAGGCAATATCTGATCTAACCTCATCCATCTGGGAAGGGCAGCCTGGTGCCAGAGCAGGGAGGGCCTCTTGAGTTTGGGTCCGAAGCCCTCTGTTCAAGCTTTCCTCCAGGCTCCCACTAAATCCATTTCCAGTTAGCCAGGCTATAAACAGCTCATTTGGTCTAGCCTTTAAATGGGTCTGATCATTCAGACCCACTGAGAGCTTCCACGTCAGCAGCCAGCAGGACCCAAGATGTGGCTTCACAAGCAGTTTACACTGGAGCAAGCTTGGGCTGCCACCAAAATGAGTGGTTACTCCTTCCGCCACCAGCCTATTTCCACTCCTTCCTTTAACTTGGTCCCCTGCAGCTGAAAACCGAGAGGTTTGGTTTTAATAGGGCTGTTTGCCTGGAGGCTTGGCAAACTCACCAGCTGACCCGTGCTCTCCATGGGATTCAGCCCCTTGAGTCACCCAAGCCAAATCATCCAACTGGAGGTTCTCCAGCTTTTGGAGATTCGGAGCATGGCTCAGGCTATATCCAAGACCTTGGGACTGATCTCCGTCTGAAAGGCACCACAAGACTGCGTGAACAGGGGCTCGAATCAGCAAGATGCAAGCTACAGCAGAAAACCAGTCACATCTTACTTTTAAGCACTTACTAAACTATTTGTTATTAATTATAATTTAATGATACACTACTATGTCTTTCTTTCTTTCCTTGATTCCATCTGGAGTCAAATGACTAAGATTAAAGGTCTGGGTCAAACTGATTAAGAATCATATCTAGGTTGAAAATAGCTATGTTCGCTAAACTACAGACTGAGAGGTACAGAATTACTTTGATAGAAGCAGAGCTTCAGCTGCTGAAGTTACTCTGCCTGGAAAAGCGATGATCAAGGAGCGCTATAAGAGCAGGCCGTAAGGTTACAAGTGTTGTGTAAAGAGTGAACAGGATGCAGTGGAAGCCAGATGGAGAAAATTATTTCAGAAAAGAGAATTCATGGGGGACAGGTCAACCCGACAGTCTTGGATGCATTCCTCGCTCAGGAAGATTCAAATTGCTAATTTTCTGGGATTGGGAAGAATGCCCTAAAGCAAAGTTCCCCCTGTACTCTTCCCGTTTCTTTCTTTTCCTGAGCACTTGGTATTTGGGAAACGAGGTACTGGGCTGGATGGTGCTTTCATGTGACTGACCCAGTGTGGTCCTTTTACATTTTGAGGTTATAGCCCCTATGCCACAAAACCATTTGTAAAAAGGTTCTACACAACTTAAAAACAAGAATCAGCTCTCTGGAGTTTAGCCATCCTACAGAACGTAATGAAACTCTATAACCTGTTATAAAATTCCCTGAGATAGTAAAAAAATAATATTGACTGGAAAGATATTCTAATTTTAGACTGGTTTCTCTGTATGTCCTGATCTAATTCCCACAAAAACCTTGGTTTCATCTCCTGCATATTCTGCAAAATTTTTTATATGGGCTTGTGTTTTTTTTAAGGCTTGAGATCCCGAATTCCTTCAGGCTACCTACAGAGGCCTAAAAATAGTAATAAACTTGAAAATCGGACAAAAGAGGATTTAACACGCCAAGGACATAGTCTGGGGCTGGCGCTGAAGGAGGCGCAGTTTCCAAGTGAATTGGGCAGGAAGCTTGTTCACTTCCCCCCTGCTCAGTTTCACAACAAACACTGGAGTTAAAACTTTTTCTTTCCTTGCAGAGTTGAGGGACATCTTCCTACTGCTCCTTCTCAAAAGTTATGTAAAAAACCTGGACTGCACCATTGTAACGCTAACGCTGGAATCGAGCTTTCTAGGGGAAATCACAAACTGGGCTGTAAAGCTCAAAGAGGAACGAGCCGACCTTCTCATGAGTGGCTGACCACGCAGAAATGCTTTGGCCACCGTGTCTCCTTGGATTTTAATGCACACAGGAATCAGACCATGCTCTAAATACTGCTCATAAAACATCATCGCTCCCTAGAAAATACAGTCCACCAACAGCTTCACACCTCCTAGGGACTACTCCTAATGTCTTCCCCACAAAGCAAACACCAGCACTGGAAGCCCATGGAGGTCTCTGGCTTCAATGGCCACTGCCATCACCACCTCAACCATCACAAAAACCAGACGGGGAGGAGTGGGACCTACACCATCCAGTAGGGCTGGCTCATGCCGATCCACAGCAGATACCCATGGACAGTCGCACTGCTGGCACCACAGCCTGGCAAGCAGATTTTACCACGTGACTAGGACATCTTCTGTACATGCTGGACATCTTCACCTGACTGCCCTTGTAGTGGAGTCTGAGATGCCAAAAGAGGTTCATGCCCTACGCGAGACTGTATCCCCCAATTTGATGGCCTAGAGAAAAGAGCAGTCAGAAATTATCCACAGAGCGGGAACATGGAATAAGGAGGTGGCAAGACGGGCTTGGAAGTGGCACAAAACTGTATTTCAAGGTTTCCATTCCCTAATTCCCCTCCTGAGAATTCAATTAGAACTCTTAACAGCAGCGGAGCATGTGGTTACATTCACCTCTGAACATCCACCAGGAGGAGGAGGAGGAGGTGTGGGGAGGGGAGTCTCCTGCAGGCAGATGTTTAGTTGCAAGCAGGACACAACAGGGCCATCTCACAAAATCTGGTTCCCAAGAAGCAGGCTGTAGGATCCTGGGGATCTCACAACCTGCAGTAAGAACAAGCTGTATCCAACTGGAGCTTGTC